>NC_140400.1:7878384-8536769 GCF_056956725.1 Heliconius melpomene rosina
CTTGAGCCAAGCCCGAGTTGTCTTGCGGATTCAAGTGTAACACCGTGGTGAGGGAGCCATTTGCGCATAGCTGGTTGACCACTTGGTAGTATGTCAGTGCGTATAGCGCTTGGATTATACAGGTGAAGTATTCTGAGGAGTAACATAAAACAGATATAGGTAAAAAGATTGAGGCCAGCACAAGTGTGTGTAAAGCGGCGGTTCGATTTCCAATCGGGGGACTAAAATACTTTAATATTTTTGTTTCCGTGCTATGGTAACGAGGCAAAAATGCCTCAACGCGGTAAAGGCTAAAAAAATATAAAAAAAGCTTTATTCTAATCATATATTGGTACTATACACAAAAACATATTGAACATTTTATTAGTTATCCTATTAATATTATAAATTTGAAGAACAAAGTTTTTGAGGACGGCTGTCAAACTTGACTAACTTATTAAAAGAAAAGAACATTTACGTATATCCATATGGGGCGGCGATTGTGGCGCGAGCAGCAAGAAGTGCATCAGCAGTGCTGCAGGATCACGCAGCAGCATGGGCACTAGGCGTGCTGGGGGCGCCGGCGAGCACACTGGACTGGTGGTATCAGTGGAACTGGCACTACCGTCATCAGAGGCATTAGAACTCGCGTCTGAGGCAGTCGAGGCACTGGTGGGTACTAACGCTCGCCAGGTACTGGCTGCGCCGAGGCGGGTGCCTGCTGTGTGTGTGAGAGCTATGGCGTGTGCTCCGGCTACTGCTATTAGTGGTACTGTAAACAAGAAGTCAATAATTTATATTGGGTTTATATATTCAAATTATTTATTTGGTTTAGTTTTCACAGTGGTAGGTAGAGGGAATTTGGGAATCTAGTGTGCCACTCCATTACAACTAAGACACTTCCGTTCCTTATTTTCCGCCGAATTCTGGAGGCATTGCGGGCTGAGCAGCGGAACTCTATGTCGCACTTTGTCTCGTTATCAGTCTTATCAAAAACATAAAAATACTCTTTTATAGCAGGATAATTTTGTGTAGAATTATAAATATTTTATATTGTGTGGCAGAGTTCAAAGCTTATAAGTTTCATTAGGGATAAAATCAACAGTTAAGCAGTTTTCAAAGGCGCATACCAATGCAGTCGTCACGCGGCTTGTAGCGGGGCGCAGGCTGCGTGAGTAGTGTGCCGCCGCGCTGCACTAGCTCGCACTCGAGGTTGGTGCGCACCAATGACGCCACGAACGTAAAGATGGCAGCCGGCGACGAGCCGTAGCGCTGCTTCAGCTTCCCGCCCGCCGTCGCCGTCATGTCCTCCATGGCCTTGCCCATGGCCTCCGACAGACGGCTGGGCGGCGGCGGCGCGTGCCGTCGCTGCAGCAGCTCCAGCACTTGCGCGGCGCGGTCGGCGAAGGCGGGCGCCGCGGGTGTGGCGGGTGCAGGCGCTGGCGGCGGTGCTAGCGGCAGCACCGAGTTGGCGAGCTGACGGCACAGCGGGCACAAGAACTCGCCGCGCTCCACATGCAGGTTGTGTGGGCGCTGCGGCGCGGACAGCGAGTGCAGGTAGGCGCGCAGGCAGCGCAGGTGCAGGTGGTGTCCGCAAGACTGCGCCGCCACGCCGCCCTCCCATCCCACAGATACGGACAGCACCCAGGAGTCGCGGTCGAAGTGCTGATGCAGCTCGTCGTGCAGGCGGTAGTGGTGCGCGGCGGCCGTGGCACGGTGGTGCGTGGCGAGGCGCGCGCGCTCTGCCTCGCCGAGGGGCAGGCGCGGCGGGGGTGCGCCGCTGCGTCGGCGGTGGCCGAGAACGGAGGTGGACTGCAGCAGCACCACGAGGCCGATGGGGTCGGCGCGATCAGCGGGCGCGGCGGTGTTGCAGATGACACACGCATAGTCGCGCTGCGGTTCGGCGTCGAGCTGCATGTCGTCGGTCGGTGCGCCGGCCATGGCGGCCAGGAACTGTTGCTGGCGGCGCGCGAACTCGCGCATGAGCTGCTGCTGGCGATCCCGCGCGCGGCGGGCGCGCTCGTCGCGCTCGCGGCGCTCCCGGGCACGCTGCTCGGCCTGGCGTTCGCGCTGGTGCGGCCACAGAGAGCGCCGCACGTGCGCCACGGCGGCGGCGCAGCGCGCGTCCAGCGCCGCCAGCTTGTGCAGCAGCGCGCCGATGAAATGCGGCCCGTCACCTGCGACACAACAATTTAAGATTGTGTTGTTGTAATACATGTTGATGAACATATTCTAATACTTTTCTTTTTTAATCTTTAATGACATCTGCTATTCTCATATTATTACAAACAATTATGACATTATGTTATGTATAAGTTTATTAGAAACAGATCGATAAATTAAAACAAACTGATAATTAACTTAGCAAATGCATATGAAATCATATTTATAAATTGCATATTATTGTTAAAGAACTAAAATTTAACTGTATTTATACTTAAGAATTTACGTTATAATTATATTCTGTAATTTTGCAGAAGTGTTATAAGTAACATATTACATTATAATATAATACGCTATATTTTATCAACCTTTTCACTAAGTTAATTTGCCCTAAACATATATGTATTATTATACATAGTAAATATATACTGATGCATAGTGCATACATACCAATAGGTTCCTGTGACGTAGGCGCAGGTTCCTCCAAGGAAAAAGAATCTAATCGACCCGACAGTTGCGAGTGAAGTTTTAACAATAGTGAAATGATAGATTCATTCACTATAATCTGTTCGTCTGATTGAGTGTGTAATTGTACCTGTAAAAGAAAAACATTATTTTATCTAAAATTAAAATATTACTAAATCTATATTTTTTAAAAGTTAAGAGAATATTTAACACATCTACATTCAAATACATACTGTATTTGCATATATAGCAGGGTGGGCAGACCTAGTGATAAGTATCGTTTCCATTTTGGAATTCTGGCATTGCATGTTGGGTTTTGCGCTTTGCAATTACATCTCTTTTTATGTCCATAAAAGAATATAATAATTATTATATTTATATAATAGTGAATCAGTGGCTCACTTGTGTATCAGTAGACGATCGGTGGTCGTCGTGCGGGCGCGGCGGCGGCGCGGGCAACGCGGGCGCGTCCGAGAACAGCCCGCCATCCAGCGACCACTCCGGCACCTCCATGTCCGTTATATCTGTAAAATAAATTACCAATATTAATTTTCATCTCATTCAGAGGAACTAATTTCATTTCCTTGTGATCGTGAAATGCAGCGTTGACTTCCGCTAGTCAACACAATGAAATTTGAATCTTGAGGGGAATGTAGTGTCTTAACACTAGGTTACTTCACACCTCATGCTTTGTCTTATTGCCAAACTAAGAAAACGAACATATTAAATAATTTACTCGAGTGGGAAACAGAGTACAACCATAACAACCACTCACTCTATACAATTGCGCCATAACGGCCTGTATTTCATACAAAGCTAATTCATTTCCATTTTCCAACAATAAGATCATGGTAGGGAAGAGGGAAGTAAAAATAGATTGTAAATAAATACCGTAATGCAATGCATCAGAATCGTCATCAACATCAGCAGCAACGTCAATACGAGCGACGTGGTCGGGCAGCGCCAGAGCCATATCTGCCTCCGTCTCCATGTCCACGTCGCGTAGCGCCAGCGCCTGGCTGGTGCTGCCGCCCTGGTGCAAAAAAACAAACAAATATCAGTAAATAGGCTAAGGTATACCAATTCATACAGTTCGGTCGACAAAATGTGGCCGCTATGAAGCAGAATGGATTTTAGGATTTTTTACACCTGTATTTCACTGTAAACAGACTGCAAACACTGTAAAAAGTTGACGATGATTGTAGGTTAAATCCAAGTGAATAAATTATTTCCATTTAGTGGCGCAAGACAAAGTGCAGAGTTAAGTTCTTCCACTTCCACACAACAGCCGGTTGTGGTGACTCTGCCATACTAGTTTTTATACATTTAAAAGAAAATCGTTGAAGCCATGTCATAGATTTCATTGGAAAAGAAAGAATATATCCATGCATCCATCCATCCATCCATCCATCCATCCATCCATCCATCCATATATGGGCCCAGGCATATATGATTTCATCGCAATATTTCCCAAAAATCCCAAAATAGCTAATTATCGTTACTATACACATTTTATATTGAATGTTAATTGTTATTAAATATATATATATATATATATATATATACACAATACACACATAAATATAATTTAATATTTAGTATACCTCTAACGCTCGCATCTCAGGCGTTTCTGGATCGGGGTCTGACTGGTCGTCCGATACGGAACTGCCACGCACCATCTATATACGAAATTAGGTAACTAATTATGCCCTCCATATAATAAATGAAATATTTAATAATTTCATTACCTCGCTCTAGTAATGAGGCAAAGCCTGGCGTTGAATTCCGTTTCTCTACACGCATGCCTTAAGGAAAACAGCGGAATGTGGGAAATATCTTAATGGGAACAAAGTGTCTTTACACTAGGTTCCCAGATTCGGTAGGTGATCACCATTCGGGGGAATGAATTGTTTCTATTTCCTTTCGCTTTGGTAACAAGACAAACCATGCAAAACAGACAAACCGTTGAGACAAAAATTGGACGAAAAAAGAATAACAACTTTTTTTAGCCTTTTTTAAATACCCAAAAATTAACGTTGTAATTTGTATTACTTTTGAAATATTTAAACGTAAATTTTTACTATTTAAAAATAGTTTTTTTTTTCTGTAATTATAAATTGTATTAAAAAATATATTGAACTTGAAACCATTCCTATACTTTTATATATGATATACATACATGTAAAGACTGTGGCACAGCGAGAGCGGTGCTAGTGGCGGTCAATGAAACTGTTTTACTTGTAGTTCTGGTAGTACTGTCTTCTGTGTCCTCCCATTCTGGATCACCTGTGTAGATCACAAGTAATTTGATAGACAAATGCTCATTTCAATATATAAAGAAAAAGCTGATATATTTTGACTTCAATATAAATATTGACTAGATGAGATTTTGATAGTTGAAATAAGTAAATAAAATATTAACATTATTTTAGTACATAGAGGATAGTAGTATTAAGTAGAGAAAACTTGATATTAAATAAGGTATCTCGTTCTTCAATATGAAATATTGAGTGTAGGTGGGCTTCGCTATAAAAGAATACAAGATCCATTCACATATTGAGTATGGTATGGTATAATATGCATAAAAAATATACACACACCACTCTATTATTCTTTGGAGTGGACATGCTCATGTTACCACTATTACCAATGGCGCGTGCGGCTCTTTATCATTTCCATCGATAGTAATAGATGGCTACGCGCATTTCTAAAGACTCATAGTAAGTGTATGCCAGCGATGCAATAATACTGAATGGAAAAACATAAAGGCACGGTATACAAAGCGCACTCACTGTCGTCGCGCGGCGCCGGCATGTCAACGTTGTCGTGCGTGGCGGCGGCGCGGGCGGCCGGCACGGACAGCAGCAGCGTGCGCGCGTTGTCGCACACGGCGCCGCCCGCGAATGCGCGCAGCAGCGGCACACCCGCCACGCGCGCGCCGCACCCCATGCGCGGGTTCTCCGCTATACACACGTCGCGCTGTAGAGGGAGAACGGAGATGAACTATTTTTTTTATTTCCATTCCATTAATAGTTTAATTTTGAAAAAATATAATGGTTTGAAATGTCTTTCCTTTCCTCATTCATCTCTCTATCTCGCGCACACCTTTCCCATATACACACGCACGCATGCGCAGGTACTCACGGCGTGGTGCGTGGCGCGCTCGGTTGCCAAGTCGGCGGCGACGGCGAGCAGGTAGACGGCAAGCGCGAGCACGTGGTCGGGCGGCGCCGCGCCCTCGTCCGTCACGCCACCAGCGCCCGCGCCCGCCGCGCCCGCGGTCTCCGCGTGCCGGCGACGAACGCCGCGGAACAGCACCGCTAGGAGAGCGCCGTGGAGGACTCCTGTTGGATACAAACCGGATATAATAAATATACAAGTTTATGATGCTAAACTAATAATATAAAGCTGAAGCTGTTTTTTTGGATGAAGGCGCTAATTTCTTGTTCTAATTAAACAATCTATTTATGCTGTATAGTATATGGGCCATATTACATCACATTTATTGTTTCCGTATAACTCGCTTTTTCTTGTTACTAGACAAATGAAAATAACTAATTTCTCCGAGTAGGAATTGAGCCCACAGCTGCTGCCTCTATAATTGGATTCTCTGTCGCTATACTATGCCGATATATAAGATAATCTTACCAGAAGCGCACAGTTGCCTTGGGTCGCCGGCGGCGGGGGGTGGGGGAGGCGCTGAGCGCAGCGGCGGCCACAGCGCGCCCGTGTTGCTGTTACCGCCTTCTGCTTTTTGTTTTTCTCGCACACTAACCACGGATATTTTTTTAAATATTTTTTAAATCTTATTATATTATACACTAAATATAGACAAATGTTTTAGAGAAAAAAAAAACTTAAATGTAATGAGGCCCGAATTTGCACATATTAGATTTCTAAGAGCCTCCTCTTGAAAATCCAATATGTGCAACTTCAGGCCGATCCGATTTGCAATACTTTAAAATTTTTAAATATGTGTTGTATAACATGCAAGAAATATGTTACAATTACAGTACTTTAAGAGTAAAATATTTATAATTTTTTTTAATGGTAAATACTAACTAAGCAGCAAATCTATCCATGGAAGAGTGAAAGTCTCTTCTGTGCACGGCTCGTCGCAACACGTGTAGGGGGTCGTAGTATCGTTCCCATACAATCGGTTTTGGCACGAAGAGACCTTGCTCTAGGCTTTCTGAGCCTTTTGGTGGGGCTCGGTATACTGATAGCTGAGGGGAGAGAGAGAGAAAGATTAGCATGAGTTGCTTTACTATTCCTCAAATATGATACAATTATAAAAGTAAAACTAACATTATCAATAATATATATGACACAGTATGCAATACTCGTATATATTGTATACATATATTTAAAAAAATATTAAATCAGCTTCACAGTGTACCCTGCACACAGCAGGGAAGATAGAGGGAATCTAGTGTTAAGACACTCCGTTCCCCACTTTCCACTGAACTCTGGAGGCATTGCGTGTTAAGTGGCGGAGCTCAACGCCGCCTTTTGCCTCGATGCCAGAGCGCAGAAATGGAAATATACATTTTAAATAAATATTTCATTGCCTCGAGTGAGGATCGAACCCCTAACCAGTGAGTGACTGTAAAGTCACACTTTGGGCCCCTGAGCCAAGACTAGCTTTTACATACAATATAACTACCGTAGAAAATGATAATTTTACCTCTTTGAGAACAGTTTCAAAATTCCTCGTGTGTGCGTTTCCAGAACGCTCCGGCATTAGTTCCAATAGCTGAGAGTGTGTCTTATCACCGGCAGCGAGCAACGTCGCCACCTCAAGTCGAGACTGCGTTAATTCGTCATTACCTATAAATAATAAATATGTAATTGCAAATATGTATATATTTACATTTATACTAACATTGTAAAGCTGAAGATTTTGTTTGGTAAAATACATTAATCCTAAAAAATCAGTCTTAAATCCATACCTAGGTTAGTCCTGGAGGAGACCAAAATAGCCAGGAACGTCAGAAGTCCCTCAACCATGGCGTCCTGTTCAGCAGCCTGTGCGGGCGACATCGGTGTCAAGCTCAGCCACTCTCGTACGCCGAACCTGTTTATTTGTTTATTTTATAATATAACCCTTACCTGTTTATAATATACTCGTATGTATGTACAAAATTTACCTATTTCAGCAAATAAAAGATTTATTTGTTAATTTATGGTTTATCTTAACCAAAAATAAAATTAAAATTTCAACGAAATTCGAATTTTTAACAACATGAAAGCATAGTGATCAATAATTTACAAAAAAAAAAAAGAAAAAATAGCTTCACGTTGTATCCAACTTATATAATGGTTTGGCAAAGGTAAGTGTTAAGATTATGTTCGCCACGAAAAAATAAAATCATTCCTCTGGGTAGAAATCGAACCTAAAACTGTCGTGTTTACATACACTGTACCGCTGTCACGTTTCACTCATACTTGTGCCACGACGACCTAAAAAAAGAGAAAATAAACAACAACTTACACATCTATACACATATCCAAAAACTGATCAGCAGGCAGATGGGCAGCGCATATCTGCAACCAGTAGATATCCATATCCACCATGGAGTTACAGAAGTTGGCCTGGATGTACGTCATCGCTTGACCTTTGATTTGTAGGCCGTTACGGACCCACACGCCTGCCAGTATTTCGTAGAATAAGCTCTGTGAAAAATCAGAAAATCTTTTACGGTTAAAACAGTAAAGCTATGGAATAAGTTGCCGCTGGAAGTAAGACGGTCCCAGTCAATTGGGATTTTTAAACGACGTCTTAAACTTTACTATCTCCAACTCAATTCATAAAACGACAATATTATAATTATATATGTATTTATCTTTAATTGTTGTATGTATGTATATATGTATGTATGTAGGCATTTGTGTAGATATGTATGTATATATGTAGATATGTATGTATAAATGTATGTATTAAACTATTTTGTGTTCTCTGAATATTGGTTTTTATATATTTTATGTACTTTTTGCACCTTTCTGCCTTCTTTTCTAAATTTAATCCTTCCGTTTTTCTTTGGTTGCCTGTAAGAAATCGCTTTTAGTGATAAGGCCGCCATTGCACACTTGTTAATCGTGTTTCTAATGATTTGTATTTTTTTTTTTTCTTCTTATTTGTGCAATAAAGTATTATATTATTATTATTATTATTATTATATATATATTTTTTTATTTTTGATAAAGTAGTTAGTGTTCTTACTATTATACTAAGAGAATAAAAAAATACATCAAATGGTCTAGTAGTAATAATATTTATTTATTATTTGTGACTACTTTAGAAGGGTTTAAGCCGAATAAATATACCTAGCAACACTGCTTATCTATGCTCGACTAATAAAAGTATATTCGGATATTACCCGAAATATTTCATATCTTTAAAATTAATAATATTTTTTAGTAATTTAAAAGAAATAATTGAATTCCATTTTGCATATCGCGCAACTTAAGGTTCACATAAACTTAAGGCCAAAGTATAATTTTTACAATGATACATAATACATTTTTGTATAATATCCCCTTTATACAAAAAAAAATGCATCGACGGAATATTTACTATAAACCAAATATTTTAGAAAACAAGAAGATGCAGGCGTATCTAATTTTAGAAAGAATGTCCATCTACTACTCCTTTATTACAGCCATAAAAAGATAACACCATGAAATATGGGTGTGTGTTAAATAGTCTCCAAGTTTGACAAAAAGCTTTTGTTGACACATCGGGAAATGAAGAGGGTTCGCCGAGGTTTAATGTTGCCAGTTTTAAAATAGCGAAAGCTCCAATTTTGTGGGAATTAAAAATGTATTTAAATTGTATAAATTTTAAATAATATACGGTTAGCACACGAAAAGTAGCAAAAGATTTTTAACTTTTTAAATAACATTATACGACAATTTTTTGTTACATCGATAGAATCTGTAATTAAGTACAAGTAAACGTGGGTGTCTAACCAGTTTAACTTGTTCCATGACTCATATATTACTATTGATTGTACGTTTTTATTGTAAAACTCAGCCAACATAACTTTAAGCCTTGACTTTTTAAAATAAAAGACAATTTTGTATTTATAATAGTCTGGTAAATAAAAAATTGTAGCTGACCACCCTGTGACCTCACGCGAGGCGGCTCAGTGGGAGTCGGTCCGCCGTCATGTCGGTGCGTGCCTTTCTAGTGTTAGTTGCGTTCGCGACCACGCACGCGTTGGTTGACGAGGCTGTCGACGTTATCAAACTAGGGATTGATATTGGTGAGGAAGTGCTCAATTCCTGGGATGTTATCAGCAAACCTTTCAATGTCTCCGGTGGAGTGGAGCTGCCTTTCATTAGGCGAAGAGAAAGGCAGATTTTGGCGAAATTGGCCCAGATTTCGCGTAGCATAACCAGACTTGAGTTGGGCATAGAAAGAAATGGTGCAATCGCAATGCTTCTAGCCAAGCGCAGTGGTCATAGCGCCAGAATGGAATTAAAATTACATGAAATGGCCGACCTATTGAACCGAGTGGCATCAGCTGACAGGCAGATGCGCGAATATATGAGGATACAGCAAGACCTGGAGAGAAGGACACTCGAAGACTTTGCAGAATGGTGTGTGTCACACGACGCGGGAGCGTTGCCCAGCCTACTAGAGCGGGTGCACTCATTGATAGTGCCACCACATAAGAATATCTTGGGAACTAATATTTTGCAGCTGCTTTTAGAGGACTTGCAGGTTGGTTGAGCACCATGAATATTTATAAGTTAATGTGTTATATTATGTTATCGTTTCTTATTTTATGGCTTTTAGACGTGCCAGTTGAGCATATTTAAAAAAACTCATAGCTAAGAAGAAATAAAAATAATTACTATGTTGTTACAAACACAGACAATTCTTTCTGCATTCTGCAACATCTAAGTTTACATTCAGTTACATGCAACAAAGAAGACAACAATAGTTCGTTTTGCCGAGTACGGTATCAATAACAGCAAGTAAACAATGAGTTAACTGTAGATAGACGTGCCGGTGCATGGAGTCTCGCCCTCGACTAGACAATATCGATCCTTTATCATATACAAGGGTCCGTCTGCGTGCTCTCGTGCACTTCGTTGTACGATTTACGTACATTGAATTTGTGATTGTCGGCCGTAAAAGTATGTATTTTTATCTTTCTATATTATACACTTCCGCCCAATTATATCTCCAATTTAGGCCAACATATTTTGTTTACAATGAAGAATTTGATTATAAATTGGCATTTAAATACACCATTATTTATTACAAACCTATAAATACGTAACAATGCGTCACGAAGTAACGGGTATATAATATAAAATAAACACGCCACCTACATAATTATATTTGCTAACTAAACATTAAATACAAGATTCACTTCGAAGTTAACCACATAAAGAGCTATTTAAGCGACGTTTAATGAAAAAGAGAGAGAGAGAGAGAGAGAGAGAAAAAAGAATAGCCAATATAAAATAACCCGTAAGAAACTAAATGAACAATATTCATGAATAATAATATGCTAATATCTCACACAAGGCGTCGAATGAGATACGGTTATAATGACTCATAGAGTTAACGACACGCGAGTCTCCGGTTCGCTTTTAGGATGAAAAATTGTCTTGTAAATTGTACACTTCCTTATTAAAACAATGCTTTCATATGTTTTTGCGTCTCCCGCATAATGTGAGCCTAGTGATATATCTCATTTCTCTATTTTACAATTGGGAGACCTTAATGCCGCATTTTGTTTAAACAGGCAAGGGAAATTAAAAAAAATATATACAAGCATTACCTCGAATGGGAAATGAATCCACAGCTATCATTTATTTATCATTTATCTTTTCTTAAACATTTGACTTGGATTGCTAAGTTTTTTCATTGTCTAGCAATTTAAAACAACGTAGCCATATGTTCGCATTTTTTTATTTATGCTTTATATTTAGAAGAATCCATTGTTTAAATAGGCTTTTAGAATATCAATGAATGTGCGCAGATGCTGAATTTAAAGGAAAAAAGAGAACAAAATAACTTTTGACGTTGACATGGGAATATTTTCATTGTTTAATATACCTACCACATTGAGGTTTTGTAGGACGGAATGGAAATTCTAAATAAAAATAAATATCCTATACAGTGAAGAATAACTAAAATACAAGAACATTAAACACTATTTATAAAATGGTGAACGTAGTGTCTTAACACTAAGATCAGACGCACAGAATAGGATAGGATCATTAACACTAGGAGGCAGAGCCTATCCCGCTGTGCGCGGGATACAGCGTGAAGCTGATATATGTATAAAGTAGGCACTAACATCATTTCTCTTATTGCTTATTGTCGTACAGCGTGAGAGAATATCAACAAGCAAGGCTATTAGCGTTCAGCGCTCAGTTGACAGGTCAAACAACTTTGTTCAATGATAACGATTCGCTATATATATTATGATACTTTATAATATGTTAAGGTTTTCTTGTTTCAAATTTATATACTTCCGTTAGAGATAGATAAATATAATATGTTTTTTGTGCCAATACACTAAAAATATTTATGTATGTACATTAGATAAAATTGTATAGAACATTTAAATAGTTGTATCCGTGATGGCGCAGCGATTATGATAGAGCGATTCTTTAATTTTCATTCCCTGCTCTGGTAGCCTAAGCTCGGCGTTAAGCTCCGCCACTCAAAACGTAATGTATCGACAATTAGAGAGAGAGAGAGAGAGAGGAATGGAGTTTTACCTTCCCCGCTCCCTTGGCGTTAGGTTTTATCTGCCTGTTTTTTTCTGTTCTAGTGTCTTAAGTGCCATTGTGATATCTTATTGTGACTGAATTATTCTTTGAAATGAAACAAGGACAATATATTTAATTTCATACATAGGGTTGTGTAGTCAAGTCCAACAAGTATTTTTATCATTATTACAAGTGGAAGTGGAAGTGATAATGGAAGTAACAGTGCTTGTCTTTGCAGTACTTATAGATAACCGACTACATTTATTTATATAAGCGCTTAATTTGTTTAAATTGATATTATTCACCCTTATTAAGTTGCGCTCAATTATAAATTATTATATCTTAAGACGAAGCTATGCCTTGAAACATGGGAAACAATTTTTTTACATATAAATACCGATTGGGGCTCAGAAGGCATATTTAAAAAATATATATGAATAATTTATAAACTAAACAGTATAAGAAAACAGCTTTATTTTGTTCTCTGATGTTCAAGATTTTAGCTCATACTAAATACTATTGGATATCAATTAAAGAGACAAGCAAAGTGAGATACATATTGGTAAGGATACAATTATTACAAATGATAAGTATTTAACGGACGGATTAATGCCAGGAAGAAGATAAGTATTTAACGGGTGCGTAAATATTATAACAGAGAGAGATAGTGAATAGAACAAGGTTAAAATTGTCATTGATACTTTAATACTATTATATTAATACTATTATTACAATTAATAAATAATATATGAGAATTAACTAGTTTCAGTTATGTGTACATTTATTCATTTAATTCGAAAAAGTTAGCTTTGTTCTATACCTTAAATTGAATTAATACCTTGTAAATAAAGACCTTAGGCGTAGTGTATAAGCAAATAAAACGATATACTGCACGCGATAAAGATTCAAATAAAATATGGCACATTTACACGCAACGTCTTAATATGGTAGGAGTTTGTAACCAAAGGGGAGTATCTCCGCACGAATATCGGCGACATTGCAACGGGCTATAGACTTTAAATTTTAGAAAGAAAGAAAATATTTAAAAAAAACACATAATTCTTCTTATTGGGAACGGAATGTCTCAAGATTACTATTGCTATTTGTGGAATGCAGCGTGAAGATTGATATAAACATTTTAAAAAAAGTGCTGTTACACATTTTGCAAAGAAAAAGTTTTTGTTACTTGATTCGAGCTAAAATTTATTCGGCAATATTATTTCAGTTGTTTCATTCAAGTTTCAAAAGTTAAAAAAATACAATAATTTATTTACAATCCCGGGCAATTTAAATGTAATGAAATTTTCAATTTAAATTGCAAGTCGGTACCTACATACGATTCGCTAGTAGGATATCATTTAATAGAGTGCCTCGCATACATCTAGGCCAAGTTTGTTAACAGACAGTGCGTTATCACAGAGATCGTAGGTCAAGAATCGTAGCACAATCTTCCATCCATTAATGAAATAAAACGGATAAAGCTTTTATTACATTTATCGTACATACGTATGTACACGTTGTGTTTTTATTGTATATTTGTTTATTTTTAAATAATACAATATACATTGTGTTAACATTATATTTCTTTAAAGAAATTATTTTCCAGTGCTTTGATTGGAAATAATTATAACTATATTATACTGTTTGTATTGTTGAACTTAATATTTTTATTATTTTTTTAGCTTCACGCTCTATCCCAAACATAGGAGGCAATGCAGAGGGAAAGTGGCGAAACTCAAAGCCGCGCGTTTCCTAAGGAAATGAAAATACAAAATATTTAATTTCCTCGAGTGGGCATCAAACCCGTTGCGTATGCAGACTTGCACACTTGCGCCACGACTATGCCAGTCGATATCTTTAAGCATAATTGATTGACAAATATTTAAAGATTATAATTTACTGAAGTAATCTTACGAAATCAACATAATGTAAAATATATAAGAATATTTAAAAATCGACATTATGGCAGCGTCAGCATCTGCTATGTATACTGTAATAATAACTGAGTATATTGGCTTAATTAGTTAAATTACACTTTTAATATCTTTATACAGGCTGTTGCAGGATATAACATTTCATTGATAAAACGTTATCTAATTTATACGAGAAAAATCCACTTTTAATCCCTGTGCGTCCGCTTTATATCGCGTTATGCAAGAACTTTCATCTTATTAAATATATCTACCTACAAAAATATGTTTGTTTCCTTTTACGTAAAGTTTGTAAAGTCTAACTTTGTACAATTCCAATGTCTTTTATACATATATTTGCATAATATGGCAGATAATCTGCCCTTGCTGCCCATATATTGATTGTAAGTTCACTTACTTCCATAGCTATGCATGGGCAATCTAACAAAGAATAAAAAAGGATATGGAAGATTGCATATACCTAGAACAATTAGTATAAAACGCAATACGAACCTGGATAGCCGCGTTATCTCGAGTGCATTATTTAATCACCCTTTACATTCAATATAAAAATACTAAAGCTGTATTACTCGGTAGGTGACGGTGTCAGCTGACATATGAGCGGGCAAATAATAATATCCAAATTGTTCCGAGAATCCGTTTTGACGTACAAACACCCTTATCCCCGAGTAGTAAGGCTTATAGTGGTGACAAAAAGAAATTACGCTTAGTTAACAATATTAACGTGCGGGTCGGTGGTGATGTTCACCCGAAACGGTCGACACTGTCGATATCGATATATTTCATTGATCAATTTATTTCAAACCTAAAAGGTTTCTAATAAAAATACATAATGAAAACAATAAATTTAATGAAATAATCGTTACGCGTAAATTACATTTGCTACGGCGATAATATAAAGTGAAAGTCGCCTAATAAACCAAGGTGAACAGGTCTCATTGGTGGATCAAAGTACGGTGTACAAAGACATTCGTAATATATATCGATAGGTTAGTCATCACTAGTGGGGCTGCCGGCGGACCGGTCCCCTCCGCTCGTCAGTCAGTGCGCCTCGGGCCGCGACGAGAATCGTTTCTCTTTTATGATACATACAACATGAAGTACGCGGCGCTTTTTGCGCTGCTGGCGGTCGCCTGCGCCAGAGACAGCGACCCTACAGCGGTTGACAATTTACGCAATAAGTTTTACGCGTTGGAAAAACAATTATGGTTGAACGTGACGAATCCCGCTTGGAGCCTGGAAGGCCTTGGAGGAGATGTCGAGCTAACAAAGGCCTTTGTGGATTTCGATGAGCAAATACAAGCGGTGCCGCCTCCACCGCGAGTACCGTTCGAGACCTGGCTTTGGGCAAAGGCGACGGAGAAGTTGCGGGTCATCGAGGGCTACTACAAGAATTTCATTACATTCGTGAGGCGCCAAGCCCAGCCCGGCGTCGTGCCCGCACCTGTGCGTGAATGGCTGGACCTTGCCCAGCAAATGATGGATGAAAAGTCACCCGTTGTAATAGCCACGAAAAAAATCACCGATATGTTAGAATTGGGCGACATGTTCCGTGGTGTCTTGCAGGTATTACAAAATATTTTGAGCTCATTCCCCTTTTATTATTCTGAAAGGATATAAGAAAGCAACGCATAGACCGGCGGTACGTCGTACGGACCCGAGCGACCCTATTTGGACGAATGTCAGTGACCCAATGTTTATGTTGTTCACGTTATATTGTGCAAGAGTAATTCATAATTGTAAGCAAAAAGGGTATTCGAATGAAAATTTGTCTTTTAAGACTTTTAGTGACCTAATGTTCTACTTCCGTTTGGTAATAATTCCGTTTTAGTGCCGTTATCCGAATGGTGATAAACATATTTTTTTATTATAATAACACGAGTATAGACACATGTACATAACTTGGAATCAGCAAAGTGTCACGTCGATCTCAAAATATCGGGCTGAGTTTAAACAGTGATATGCAAATATAAACAAAGCTTCACGATCACGTATATATCTATATAAAGCAGTGAATGAGGCGTGTGCCCATATATGTATGTATATGAGCAATTCTAGTGCACGTTGGGGCAGATTCTTTACATATTACGAAGCCTTATAAATATAATGCTGAGTCGAGGAGTTCTCAGTACTTTTTATTATACGTTGAAAAATAACAAGAGCAAATGATAAACTAAAATATATGTAGGTAATATGTATGCATGATAGATTACAGTTTAAATATTAATTTCAGGAGGAAAATTCAGATCTATGTGATCTTCAGCTGTCGCCGCATCAGTTGATCTATGACATGTACAACACCATCTCCCTGACGGAGATCAAGGGGTACGCCATGACGCAGTTCTCGTGGATGCTGCTCAGGATTTACGGCAAAGGTTAAGACACTCTCTTCCCCATTTTCCGCAGAACTTTCTAGACATTCGTGTTGACTGGTAGAACTCAATGCCTGGCCTTGCCTCGACACCAGAGCGAAGAAATGAAAATATTAATTTAAATTATTATTTTATTTGCTCGACTGGGGGATCGAACCCACAACCAGTCGCGTTTACACTAACACACTTGAGCCCCTGCACCAAGACTGATCTCAAATTAGTTTTACTTATATCTTTACTCCGTTTAAAATAATAACGAAGGAATTACGCAATTATAAATATCATGTAATTTCCGCAGCTGTTTCACTGGAAAGCCAAGTATGTGTGTTATGCACAGCCTTCAAGTATAAATAGATGCCGATTGTATATTTTATAAAAAAAAAATACTATTGATTAAGATCCAAATCCAAAGAATCAAAGTCATAATTTATTCTAAGCGATTATAGCTTTAATGGTAGCATTTGAAAAGTTTCATGCAGCAGCAATTATACAAGGCTGCTATTATTGTGATATTGTTCTATAGAAAACAATCACAATACAATTACAATAGTCATTTTAATAAGAAAAAAAATTCCATAAGTTTGCTTTAAAATCCAATAACGAAAATATATTTGAAAACGTAAAATAGCAGCATCGGCGAATTTAAATCAATAATTAATTTAAACCAATGCCCATACAAACCTAGGCCAACCAAGGCCTATTGGATCGCCATTACTAAATATATTTACAGGTTTCCTTAATAATATTTGTTCATGAAACCGCAATTACGTACATACATGCGTCTAACCTGATATAATAGTTACTAGAGATTTTATATGTTTACTATATATTAGTGGAATATTTACAAATATATAGCGAAATATAAATAAAATATGTACAATTATTTAGAAAATTACACACATTTCAGGAAATTACACTCAAGAAGCAAGTTTGACGCGCCGAAGGTATGGAGAAAGGACGACCAGAACGGCGGCCGCTGCCCGATCCGCTTTGGCTATGGCCAATAGAGGTTTATACCGGTGCGACCCGCCTCAGCATAAACAAGGTATATTATATGCTCACATCTAGCAATGTAAATAGAGGAACTAGTGTTCAGACACTCCGTTAAAGCATATTCACTGAGAGAAAGTACACTATATATTGTAAATAATTGATTTGATTTTAATTAAATTCACATTGCAAATTATGGCTATTATAATTATAGCTTAATACTGATAACCCAATCACGAGGTAATTATCTAAACATAAGTACCAATATTATTAACTATAGGTAATCAAATAATAAATCACACATAAGAATTAATAATACTAATAAGATTATTAAAAATTTTAATAAAAAAATATTTGACTGGCTTAATCGCGTATATCTTTTATATTTCATTTTTGGGAACCTAACATTTATTAGGGATCATTCAATGTATAGTAAACGTGAAAATCAAAGATATTATTACATTCTTGAAATTGCTTACAGGAGAGACATATGAAGAAGTAACACGATTGCTACAAGGCTATATAGAAAACGAAGTGGATATGAATCCTGACCAAACGTGCAGAGAGAACTGCGCCTACTACACGGTCACTGAGAATCATGGTTGTTTTAAAGAACAATTTTGTGCCAAGCAGTCTAAATGCAAGGGACGAATTATAGACTGCAGTTATATTGACTCCGATATGTGGATTTGTCAGTCGGTTAGTATTATTTGAATTGAATTTTTTTTATTAATTGTTTTGGGATGTATTTGGGTTTGGCTATTATATTACAAGATAACTTGAATAATAGAATATCTCATATAAATACTAACAAAAGGAATCCTTTAAACGAATGACATAATTTATTATTAATAAATGATATAAGATAACAATTATAAATAACGGATCAGTATTAAAATTATTTAATAAAAACTAAATACTATACTTTGCAGGGCAGGAACAGTCCTCGTCGATACGAGTGGATAGAGTATGAGAACGGAAGAACAATGGGCCGACCAGGGACATGCACAATGGGGACCACCAAGGTGAAACAATTATCATATTCATATTTAGGGACACCAATAAAAACATAGGAAGATCCTATAGCATTAAAAGTGTTAATACAATAGGTGTCAGTCTTCCGGACTGACCTGCAGTCATAAAAAATGCAACCAAAACTAACATATCAAACCATAACTTCATATATAAGCATATTTTAAAGTAAATTGATAACTTCAGAAGATTGATTATCCGATCAGAAATATTTTAAGGATCAGAAATATTATCCCACCAGAAATATTTTAAGGACAATTGATAGATACAATATCTATAAATATTTACACAAATAAATTGTAAGTAAGAATGGAACTAGCGACTTTTCGAAGTAATGCCTCTTCATTACTTCGAACAGTCTGATCACTAGACCAGGTCAGGCCAGATCATTAAATTCAACGTAACCTATATATGATGAAGAAGCTTTGTTCAGGTTGATTCTTGGTGGCGTTGGCTTTTCTGGCACTGCTCGTACTGTATGTGCCTGTGCGACGAGGCGGGCCCCAAGTCACATCGCTACTTTAGCTTGTGGGAGACGACTTCAGATGTGAAGAACAACAAGTTAGTTGCCTAATAATCTAGGACACCCGCACACTTAGGAATTGTTAGGAAAAATGTTCATCAATCACAAAAAAAACATGTATTTAATTAATAATTATATAATTTTTCGTCTAAAGGTGGACTCCTGGTGGAAATGGAACCTACTTCATTGCTCATACTGTTTTTGTCTTTGTGAGGATGATCTCGACTCCTCCGAACGCACCTTCAGCTTGCGTGAGGCGTTGGCCGATATAGAGAAGAACAAGTCAGTAGTCTGGCACATCTGACTTGGGATCACGTCACTTATAATCTCACATAATCCTTTCATGTCGTAGCTAGTACTAACTTTAGGGATATTTCACATTTTATAATTTGGGCTCTATTTTTAAGCATAATTATTTCTTCAACTTAAACGGGAACTATTAGCTTATTGTGCTAAAAGCATGGGTGTGCGCGTGTCCATTTAAAGATACAAGCTAGCTTTTATTCATATAACAATATTTCACAAATTAATTTAATAATTTAAGGGTAGTGACAGGATTGCGCCTCGTCAAACATGGGAGGGTCTTCCACCTTCAGATAAGCGAGGGATTTTTGGGAGAGAGAGGATATATAACTCCGGGTAGTTGGGTGCCAGTGCAGAAATTCGATATAGCAGACCCTGGAGTTAGAAGCGGAGATGATTACCACACTTTGACTTATGAAAACAGAGCAGTCGATTTGGACGAACTGGATTCACCGTCGGGACATATTTTGACGGGAGTTAGGTAAGTAAAAGTTATTGTGTTTCGCCACAAAACGATTAATATAGATTTATTATTATACCATGTTTCGCAACAGATTCCGCATGATCGGTGCCCATTTACATTTCGAGATACGATCGACGCCCTTCAACTACACGACCGGACGTCTGGCCCCTGACAGGAGTCAATGGATCAGTAATGATAATACCGAGGCAGCTGAAACGCCAAGGTAAGCTATTCTGTTCTAAGCATTCTTATCCATATTTTTTTGTATCGATATTATTTTTAAATAGGTATTGATATATATTTTTGTATTTCAGGTCACGTCTACAATTTTACAAGCCGGATCTGCCAACACGTAGTAAGACGCCTCTGCCGGTAGACTCCAAGCATGACCAGTACTTGGAGTTCACGCACAGCGATTTTGAGACTGACGCGGCGCAGAGCACTGTGCCTTTTATCGACATACAACCTCTAGAGCCCATGAAAGGTTTGTAGTTTTTATTTCTTTAGATATTTTCTCAGTACACCGGAAGACTTGAATAATATTTTGGCACACCGATAATCTTTTACTCTAGATAAGCTAATAGGTTAATACATATAATTTTCATTTAAGTGACCCCAAAACTCAATGTAACAAATACCTCCAAAGTCCTGGCTAAGAACCACAGACAGAAAATATTAAAATAAAACATAAATTTTCTAGGAGCGGCCCTACTAAGCGGCGCGGGTATAATCCATCGAGGCGTGCGTGGTTCCGGCGGGTTCCTCGCCACGAAGCTCTTCACGTACGACTTTTCACGTCACGTGAAAGCCGAACTACCACCTAATTACGTGATAGAGGACGGCGAGAAGGAGAACATAGTGCTAGCCCCTAACACTTTCTAGTTCGTAACATTATTTCTATATACTCATTATGTAGTTCAATTTGACTTATAAATAAATTTATTTAAGGAATTTGTGTTTTATTTAATATTTTTGACGCTACATATTAACTCTATAATCATTATTTGGTTTTTAACTTACATATTTATATAAAATTATAACGCATTTACAATTTTGTACTAATTCATACAAATATAAAACCAATAATTGTCTTTAAAATTCGCTTAATTTAATTTGAAGCCAGTTATGCCGCAACGGCACAAGTGTGTGACTGACTTGAGTAAGTGAAATATTTAACATTTTCTCGTTCTGGTTACGTAGCAAAGCGCGGTGCTGAGATTTGCAACATCCAATGCCACAATGAGGACGGAACGTGGGCTAAAGCAAGATTCTTTTCCAATGAAGACTTATAAACAACTCTAAATCACTTTTTTGAGTTTATTTTTTCTTATGTAATCACTATAAAAACCAAAATAAAACATATAAAAAATCAACTAACCTGCACTCTTAACGGATGAGCAGCCAGCAACGCCAACAAATGAGGCGGCGGCAACACATCAGCGGCGCACAACTTCAACGACCGGACACCACAACACAAAAACGCTGCCAAATACCGATGCAATGGAAAGTGAAACGACGCGTGCACACTGTTCCCACTATTAGTCACGTTAAATCCTATTTGATTGTTCGAGTTCGTGTAATGACCGCCGGCGTTGCAGCCGACAGCTCTGAGCCAGTCTTGCAGGTATTGTAACGCGGCGGCGACTATGCGGCGGGCGAGAGCCGCGTGCGAGGGCTCGTTTAGATGCGCTAGTACACTCCACATGGGATAGGCGGCCGCTTCTAGTTCGCAAGAGAAGGCTGCGTAGTACGATGATGGTTCAAATTCTATGTGGCCGCCCGTTTCGCGGACGTTTACGTTCATGCCTGTGTGAAAAATAAAAGACTATTTTATGTGTTTGATCTTGTTAATATTATTTTTCATTTTTACAAGATTAAAACAGTTTAAGTTCATGATTATAGACTTTATACAGATAATTTTAAATATATTTTGCTAATTGTAAATATGCAAATTATATTACGAAACATTGGACACAACTTTTCAAAATTTAGCACATACAAAATTAACTGTGCATTTTTATGTGTGCCAAAGCTCTTAAACAGATTCCAATAAACGAATTAAAAATAATTACGATGGGCAACTATCAAATTAATTCAGATTTATTTATTAGTTTCAGCTTCATATATATTCACATCTTATCTTGCATATAACAAGGTAAGCTGAGAGAACCTGATATCACAGCAATACACAAAATAACAAGAATAAATGAAAACCAAAACCCACCTTGCAGCATAGACAAAAACTGAAACCACATATCAACCAAGGCATCATCTTGGAGAAACAGCAACGCCACACTCTTATGCGAGAGGACATTATTGAAATCCGACACAAGCGGCCAATAACAGTGTTCCTTCATAACTCTTTTAGTACAGTCTATTACATAATGAAAATTGGTATTGGGGTCATGTAGAGTGTTTTGGACTAAGATTTTTCCCATCATAAGCCTCAAAGATAGGACCATAACGTGTAGTAAATGTAGCTGTTGTACGCATCGCAGTGCCAGCGCCTCATTCGAGAACAGTTGTACGGACATGTGGACCACTCTGTTGGACAGTGTATCTGGGTCTGCGGAATTTTCTAGAACGAGCGGTATACGGGCGTAGTGCATTACGAATGTGCGGGTTAGATGCTCCTGGAACGAAAGAAATTTATGTAAGTTAAGTACAAATAAATTAAATTTATGTCAGTTAAGCCAAAGTTGCGATACAAGAAAAGAAAAAGCAACTAAGACTATCTAAAACTATATTTTTTTCACACACTTACTTTATAATCCTGATCTGGCAACATATTAAGTAGAAAACAAACAACATTCTGCGGAAATTCGTATTTGAACGTCCAAAATATGAACTCGTCTAACAAAGTATTGTGCTGTAGTCGAGGAGCTAGCGCTGGAAGATGGCGGTATCTGAAAGGAACGTTTAATTGTAATATATCTTATATATATATGAGTCAATAATTTATAAAAACTTCGATGTAACCCGATGAGAATGTATGGCCTACTGGCTCGAGTCGGTTTGAAAATGTTTATTTACGTACGAGAATTACATTTTCCGCCAAATTCTCTGCCTCGTCACCAGAAGATATGAAAAAATAAACATTTTATTGACTTGAGTGGGAGAGTCGAACCCACAACCGTGTTTAAAGTCACACCGTGCCAAGATGCCCAAATGAAAACATTCTCCAGTATATATTTATATTTCACTTTATAATCAACATCTGTTTGCCAATATAAACTATGGTACAACAACTTTGCCTTCTTCTAATTTCTGATAATCTTCAAATTTAAAGTAATTTAAATAAAATATTAAAAAAAACAACTCACTCATCAGGCGGATCGGGCGCTGGGAACGAGTCGATGGCACGTTCATACATTATATTACTCTCCGCCATGTAGCTGCCGTACTCCGTGTCGGGGTGGGGCGGCGACACTAGGTTGCGGTACATCTGTAATTCAGGGTACAATTTAATATATGGAAATTAAAACTAATTGGAGACAGGTGTTTAATTCTTTAGACAGATTTTTTATCATGATATATCACATAAGTAGTATATAATAATGAATGAAATATACCTAAAGACTAAAAACAGTTTATTCACATTATAATTTACCTGTGGGTTTATAAGCGCCTTCGTCATGGCGGACCTCATGAGATCGCCCATGTTGTTGAACTCCATGAGCATTTGCACGTAACTCTCACACTCCTGCACCGCCACGCGGTAGTTGTCCGAATTTGATGCCGTACTGGAATTAAAAAAAGTCTATGTATATAAACATGTAGGTTATATATGCACAGAAATAAGGGATTGCCTGGCGGTCCGTGCCCACTAGTATTATCTGGTGCCCATTCCACAAATTGTACCAACAAAAGGCTTAATAGCAAAAATAAGCTTTTTTTAGGCATTTATTTAAACCAAAACGATTTTCCTTAATTTCTTCCATTTACATAAGATTCGCATAAAAATATATAAATAGTTAACAAATTTATTTCAAAATGTTTGAAAACTCACCTATTCTCCCTAAAATGCTGTAAGAGTCTTAGTATGAGACGCGGCATCATCGCCTCCGCTACGCACATGAGCTCCGCCGGCGCAGTGCCCGGCCGCGGACATTTGTTGCCGTGGTTACTGCAGAAACTGGAAATAACGTACATATATTATGAAATCATTATAAAAATATTGAACAAATTAATGCATGTAAGGTATTTCCATATTTATTAAAGAACCTATATCGTATAATAGTGGGGCTTGAGTGGGAGTCGTGCCGGTAGCCTGACGCGTTTATAGTGGCACGCTTATGTGCTTCACGAATTGCCTCAATTTAAATTTCTTAATTATTAATAATCACTCGCTTCACGTTGTATCCCGCATACAGCAGGGTAGACAGAGGGGATCTAGTGGTGAGACACTTCGTCCCCACTTTCCGCTGATTTTTTCGAGGCATTGCGTGTTGAGTGGCCGAACTCAACTTTGACTTGTTTCCAGAGCGATGAAATGAAAATATTAATAAATAATAATGTATTCCCTCGAGTGAAGATCGAACCTACAACCGATGCGTTACAGTACACCCTTGTGCCCCTGCGCCACAGCGGCCTCGTTAAGTTCATTTATTAATAATCATAAAACATAAAAAACAATACTGTCGCACACAGCAATCCGATTAAGACGTAGACAGCACTAAGGTCACGAATCTCGGGGAGGGTCAAGGTGAAGGTGAAGGTGATGTAGTGGAGTAACTGTTCTCATTGTTTCGGTTCACACTCGCACTCGCGTTGTATAACGTCGGCGCGACATGTTGACGAGATGTTGATTGATAACTCTAGCTCTCATTCGGATTTATAATGTTATATTATATAAGCGATCAACATGCGGCTTTACCCGTTTATACTTATTTTAAAGTTAAAACATATATATTTTTTACATGATTATTATTTGCAATACAGCAATTCTACATTATAGTGTCACTTTGATGAGTAAGCTATATAACCGTGAAGTTTCATCCAAATCTGTACAGTAGGTTTTGCGTGATAGTGTATGTATGGTAATACTAAGCTATATTAAGCCTAAAATTCTTGCTTATATAGATATTTTATTTCTTATATATATTTTATACACTTTTACTTATTCGTCCTAGTTCTATAAGAGATATACAATAATTCTTAATAACTATCAGGTCACATGATAATGGTTGGTGACGTCACTTGTTTACACGCTTCGCCGTTGTCAGAGGCAACGTTGCTTTATTAACATTATTTTGTAGTTATTTCCATGCAATTTTCTTATACAGGATGGAATTGTAAGCACCACTTTAAATGAAACCACAGTTTTAACTACTCTATAAAAGCCTAATATAATTCGGAAAAAAAATAATTCCCAAAAATAAAAAAGTTATTTTTTCAAACAAAATAAATAATAAAATTATCGTTTTAAAATAAAACGCCATTTGTAAAGTATAACATAGGCACGCACACACTTACCTGTCAAATCGGAAATGTGCGTCACACGAAATACAGGTATGGATAAAAATCGTGAAATGAAAAAAAATTCCTACGTCCAAACTGTTGAGGTACCTTGATTAATTTCTTAGGTTTGAGTTTGAAATATATTACCCTATATGCAGTTTCAATAAAAGAAGCGCTGCCTCTTCCACCCTGTATATAACACGTCTTCTTCTAACCTAGTTACATTAAATGATTAAAAAGAGACGTGAAATCATGACGAATTATCTGACTGTCTTGACTAAATAATGGTCTTGAGTTCAAATCCCAAAAGAAAAGGAAGGGCATGGAAAGTGGAGAACGCAGTGATTAATTATTATTCTATGTTCTATGCAAACACCGCAAAATGTAAAACTAGTTGGACTAGACAACATTTTAAAGCCATTTATCTGACTCAACTTAATACCATATAAATCTATGAGCATTGAATAGCAATTAGCATATTAAATTAAACCTAATAATTGATTTCTATTTAATATAAGTGGAGTGCCCATAAAACACCCAGCAGAAACAGAAATAATACAGTAAGTAAATAAATTGCATGAAAGTGCTAAAAACAAGTGCGGTGTGAACTGAAATACATCTCTAATACTAAATTTAAAATAAGGTTATGCTATTCCAGTTAGTCAATATCTGTCTGTAAGCGTTAAATTCCAAAGAAAATAAATTTTCTATTTAAATTAATTAAAAAATGTTAATACTTGCATAGTTGCGAATTTACTATACTTTTCGCTAATCTCTTTATCGTTCATTTTGTGCAACAAAGACGTAATTAATTATTTTTTTAAATTTTTATATATCAAGGCTTTTTAACAACATAATTATCGCCTCATACATCTAAAAGTGTAAATACCTTCATTTTGCACCAAATGAGTGGTATGTGAAAATGTTAACAAATAAACTAACTTAACATATAACTCTCATAGCCCATATAAAACGTGTATATTTAGGCGAAGCGTAGGCAGCCACCGTGGGTTAGTTATGTCAGACGTGACGTCACGCACGCCCCCATTCCTGTGAGCCAGCATAGTAAACAGGCCCAGCGCCTATTGGTATGCTAAATGACGATCGTTTAGAAAATATCTCTTGGCATAGGTCATATTGCCCATAAATACTATTTGTAGATAGGGTACCGAATAATTATATTATTCCATTAAAACAGCTTCAAGCTATATCCCGCGCACAGCAGGATAGGCAGATGGAATCTAGTGTTAAGACACTCCGTTCCCCAAGTGAAGAAATGAAAATATTAAATACTTCATTTCTTCGAGTGTACAGACACACACTTGTACCTCTGCGCCACGACTGGCCTCTAATATTTCACGTCTCGCTCTGGTAAGACAACAAAACTTTCACAACAAAGTTTTGTCACTCAACACAAAGACAGCGATATATTGAAAATTTGGCAGAAAGTAGGGTCTAGAAACTGAGATCACGCCGCCTGCCCAGCTACAAGCATTACATAAAACCTAAAAAAAAAAAACTCAACTCTCTCAATCACATCCACTCACCCATCCTCCTTCATAACAGAGTTGTCACCACAGTCGCAGGCACCACCCGCCTGAGACAGGAACATGTTGAAGTCGTGCGTGGAGTGATCGCCGCGGTGGAAGCACTCGCGGCAGATGGACATGCACGGCGATATGCCGCAGGTCCGACACCTGTAGGCGACGACGCGCGGTATCCACACTAGACCGCATTTGTCGTGTTTGTCGTAGCTCCGCACTGGAATATAGAATAATTAAAGGTTTAATATTGTAGATATAAGGATATTTTTGATTGGACGGATGTACTGAGACAAAAAAAACTAAAAGCTTTCTTAGATTTCTGTGTTTTAACGCATTTCCTGTATTTTATCGGGTTAGCCATACAATCTTTTTTGGCTGGTTAAGTCTTTAGTTTCTAGATGCTCCCGCCAAACTTAGAAAATATAAAAAAAAGCATGAGATCAGAGAAGTGAATTAATATATTGTAGGACATACTTAATTTATTGTCAAATTTATTAAGCAAGTACAAATAATAAAAAATGATAAGACATTTAATATTTTTTAACGAAAAGAGTACTTCTGGATTCTTTGCCGAACTTTTATTAAAAACCTTCATTATGTATGATACGTGCTCGAAATATGTAGTGTGAGTCATATCGAAACAGAATGAAGACAAGACAAATTATAATCAAAATTCAAAGTGTATAAGATTGGTAGGTATCCAATCTTTGGAAATGACCAGTCACGATCTATAATTAACTTATTGTTAAAAGCATTTCAGCAACATATAGTGAATAATATTTCATAAGGGAAACTGTAGACTTATTTGAGAAGACGTAAATTTATCCTTTGTCTAACAGTTACGCAATGCCTCCAGAACTTGACGCAAAATGGGGAACAGAAGAATCACACTAGGTTCCCAGGTTCCCCCTTGCTATGTGCGAGATACAGTGTGAAGCGCGAATACAAAGCTATCTATTGAAATAGACACAAAACTATTTCGGAAATTCCACAGTACTAGTTACTCGTCGATAAAATGTTGTTTCTCTTTAATATACGTATTAGTATGCATATCCACACCGTAGTCACGAATACCAATTTCCGAAATTCATGCATCTATGTCTATTTCAAACAAAAGCACTATGAAATTTTGAAATCTTTATATATGAAATTCTTAAATCTTTATATATATTTGAAACCTTTTCTAGTACAATAAAAAAATTCATGACCATGACATATATATGCAATAATGAAAATATTTTAAAAATTATATAATTAATTTATCAGAATGAATCGGATTGTCATATTATAAAGCTCTTGTGACGCAGACTGCGATGATTGTGACTTTATTTACATTTTGAAGGTTTTTTTTTGTAACTTCACGCTTTTTACTGCATAGCAGGGGGTAGGTAACCTACTTTTAAGACATTTCGTTCAAAATTTTTCGCCAAATCTTCGAGACATTACGGGTTGTGTGGGGGAACTCAACGCCGCGCTTCATCTACCAATGTGGAGAATTGAAAATAAATTAGATATTATCAGCCACCTGCTTTGGAATCACACTCTATTTCGGTATTTACAATTGTAAAATACTTTCTTGGTTCGCCGGCACCCTGCAGGTGTTTTCTAAGGGAAAAGAGAATGAAGAAGGAAGTGGCCATATTACTAATTTGTTCTTACAAAATACGGAAATAATTGCTGTCATGTTTTATGTTATATTCCCAATCATGTTCTTCGTTTTAAGTTTAATGGACCAACATATTAAAAATGTTATCAAGAAGATAGCGACTTCAGAAGTGGTCACTGCTTATTAAAAATATTCTAAGATTAGTTTGATATTGGCTTAGGTTCAAAAGAATTTGAACAACTGGTCCGGTTGTTTGGTCGAGTAATATTTTTAGAGGTGATATCGAAATCCTATATTATATATTAAAAACCTAAGACTAAAGTATAGTGAAAGTATAATTTTAGTTAAACTATCAAATAGTTTAGTACACAAAATGTATTGAATATTAAATTTCTTCTCGTTAAAAATTATCTAATTTACAAGTAAAAAAACCCCACATATAATTAGTGCTAACTAAAAGAAATAAATAAATCCCCTAATTCGATGATTGTTGAGTTGGACGATAATTACAAACAGTTTGGTGTCCGAGTCAAACAGCACAGATCAAGCACTGTCTTATTAACGACAATGATCATTAATATTTCAGAGGCTATCATTAAAAGGAGATCTCGGCGTAATTATTTGAATCACAAAAATAATTATCGTTATATGTTGGCGTTATAGTGCGCTTTGGTAATTATAGGTCGCGTGCGCAGGCGCATCAACTTTAGTACACCTCGCCGCACGAAGGTTCCACTTTAGCATAGCACTATAGTCCTTATTACCTTAGACTATGGTCTACGACTATATCTCAGTGTGTCGCTGTACGGTCTCCATGGTTATTGCCCCTGCTGTCATGGTCACATGATATTCAATTGACATTTGCTCTCTCATTTCACTCAAAACAGGTTTTTATAATTTAGTAAAAGCCATGTCGCTACGGACTTGTACAGATGCAACAGGAAAGGGGCAGTCCGTGTATTGCTCTGAATGTGTCAATCATGTATTTGTAATCGAATTCTAAGAAGTGTTTCTAAATTTAGAGACGTTTCAATGTTTAAAATAAACATCATTAAAGCTTTCATTATTTAGTTAGTAAGGAAGCAAGGATAAGTGACAGAATATTCTTCAACTTAGTAAGTAGCGGCCTCCGCACGACTTGATATATTTTTTTTATTATTTTAATTGAATACGAATATTTATTTAATATTATTTAAGTGCATTTAGGGATAATTTGTTGAAAATGTTGAAAATACTATTATACACTTAATAAATCGTAATTTTAATGTTTTGGATTTTTTTGCAAAAAATGTTGTATTTAATAGAAAATATTAAGTTATTTCATTTCTATCTATGTAGGAGGGTAAGCCTATATTTTGCTCCATAACTCTTTTAATTTTGCAGTGAAAATTGGTCCAGCTTTACCGAAGATTAGCCCGGACAAACAGAAACAAAAACAAAAGTCTAAAATGTGTTTTTTTGTAGTTCATTTTATTGTAGTTTTATGAGTGCCAAGTTAAATAACAACACTTTTATATGAAAAATACTTAATCAAATATTTTTGGTCCTACAGCTAGCCTGCTTTTTACCACACCTTCGTGTTTAAATGTAGAGAGCCAAGAGTTGTGTATGATATATTCTAACTAAGACCGCACGTACAGTGGATTACATGGAAACGATTAACGTGATGTAGTATAATAGCCTTACAGCCTTTCTCCATACATTAACTATTGAACAAAAAAGTATTTTCAATTCGAACCAGTAGGCCGTTAGATCACTTTTAATCAAACTCTTCAGATCTCTTCATTATCAGGTACAGGTAGATACCGCTGCACAAACTAGGATTACGTAAGGCAAGGGGACAGGTAAGTGGCTGAATTATCTCCCGCATCATTCCTGTATCGCTTAGAGGAATGATCTTATAACAGGATCTAATCTAGCTTCACGCTGTAACCCTAGCGGGGTATTCAGAGAGAACGGAGCGCCAAACGCTACGGTCTCTACATACCTCTTTCGCCTCGTCCACTATCATCAACCTCTTCATACATGCTCTCCAGGGATGGTCCATTCTTTTTACGTGTGTTTTTCCTCCAGTATCTTCGATACTGCGATTTTGAAGGTCAACCGAGGTCTCCCCCACCTCTCTTACGGCTCACTTTTCCATCTTAAATCTTTTTGCCATTCTGTCATCACTAATTCGTTCGACGTGCCCAAATCGCCTACATCGCGTGAATATTTTGGACAAAACTAAGACTAGTATAAACAAAATTAAAAACGCATTTTCCTCTTCAATCTAATCCGTTATAATAAAGCCTAACTAATGCTGAGCAAAAAGTGTTTTCTCTATTTACAAGTGACAATTATATAGAAATCAACAACGGAGACATGGCCATAGACGTACGTCCCAAGCAGGATGTAGCATGAACATAACGTATGGGAGGCCAACAGCTAAACTTGTCAATGTGATATCTTGTTACTCCTAACGAGGCTCCATGATAACCTCGCGATGTATCAGAAATAGAATTATATTTATTAATTGCTAAGTACAATAATATTTAGAGGCTATTTCCTAAGATTTGTGAAAATCAGGATCAGGATTAAATCTAAATTTAAATGATAAAAAATATAAAAAATATAAAAATAAAAATATATAGGATCAGAAAAAAAAACAATTTTAAAGTGTGTATCTGAACTCAGCTTCAAGCTGTATCCCGCACATAGCAAGGTAGGCAGAAGGAACCTAGTGTTAAGACATTCCGTTCCCCACTCCGTCGAATTTTGGAGACATTGCGTGGCGGAACTTAGCGCCGCGACTTACTTTTGAATGTGAACCCACAACCGTCGCGTTACAGACACACCTTTGTGCTACGACGGCCACGACGGCCTCTGAAGTCCTTTTTGAATAATATCATAATGACTCAAATAGAACGAATCTAAAAGTTTACAACAACAGTAAAGTAATATGGATAAAAACAAAAAAAATATCAATGGACTAATTGAATTTTTTTCACATAAGGTGAATTATAATTATAATGTTAAGTTTAATTATATAACTGTGTAAATTATATAATATATTATTCATAAAGATAAAAGGCGTGTAAAAAAAAAAGTAACAAAACGTAAACAACAGTGAAAAGAGAACAATAGGCAAGCCTTTATCACAAAGGACAATCTATGTTACATAAGCCATTGTAAAGTAAAACACAAAGAGTAGAATTTAAGACTGCACGAATAACATTTTCTTCGTTGGAAGATAAAGTAAATATAGACTTTTCCTTACTCTTTTTAATTTCATTTTCCAGATCATCTTCATCAATTTAAGGGATTTTTATTTTCTCCCTTACTTCTGTCACTTAACATGGCTATATCGAAAAAAGTGTAGCTGCAAATCGTCTTCAGATTCCCAGACATGTGACAGGAACAAGGAAATTTTCTATTTTATTTAGCACTATATAACCCTATACTATAGTTTTTTTTTAACAGATTATCATTATCATTTGAATATCCGAACTTCATCTTATTTTCAACCTCATCTAAACTCCTCCAAACCATCTCATACACATTCGGTACAAACGCACAACCGAAGTTAAAAACCTACGCATGATGGACATGCACTCAAAAACAATCTAGCATTCAATTATGAGTGCAAAAAAAGACCTGGCTGTTTATTCTTAGAACTTGTTACAGTGTAGGGGAGGATGGGCACGTGTAGGATCAGCTGTTAGCGGGGTCAACGCACGGCGCGGCCGGCTGGCAAGAAAAGTGGTCGAGTCAATGCACCGGCGGCGAAGAGCGAGGTGTCTGAGCGAGATCACCAAAACTATACAGAGGCCGGCCGCTGACTCATTGACATGTACATGGGAATTTTACACTCAAGATTACATTGTGATTATTGCAAACATTTTGTTCGAGTGTTTTAAAAAAAAGGACCAGTTAAAATTATGCGAATACCAAAAATTCTTATTTATTTAAAAAAAAAAACAACTTAACAAGAAAAACTGGTACCCAAAGTCATACAGACCAGAGCAAAATTAATAAGTCATATAGGTACATACATACATACATACTGTACGATATATTACCAGTGAGGTAGATAACCTTACGTTACGAAGATCACCGACTTTAGCTACTGAACCGCAACTCCCATACAACACATTAATCTGGATGCACGGATTAATTATTTACTTTGTGGATTTAATAGCCTCAGCGCATTATGAGCAAAAAAATGTTCTCCGAGTGCTACTTCTTATGCACTTGTAATTTACGGGTTGGATGTGTATTTGAGTCGAGCATCTCGTGTATTATGGGTAGGATTTATGGTATTCATAAGTTTTAATAAATTGACGTCATTATTTCTCTTCAGTTGCACGTTTTTTCTCGCTTAGCTGGGATAGGCTTAGGAAACCTAGTGTTACAACATTCCGCTTTATACTGTGCGCCCAATTTTCGAGACATTACGTGTTGAATGCTGGGGGATTTAACAACGCCCTTTGTCTACCAGGGTAACAGAATAAAAATAATTTAATTTAAATGTAACATTTCCCTGAGTTCAGATTGAACCCACCATCGTGGCGTCAATCAAACATATTCTGCAGCGGTACAATCGGTGCACGACGGCTGTTCGAGTTCGAGTTCGAGTCCAGTTCATGAGAATTAAATATAGATATAGGTTCCCAAGCTGACGAATCTATTATGTGCTAGGTATTCTACATATATACCTATAGCTTCAAAATGCCACTAGCCCCACCTAAAAATAGCACAAATAAAACAACAAAAAAAGCCCAATATAAAATTGTAAAATTAAAATAAATAAACAATAATAATACATTTAGATCCTTATCAAGACAGTCATTTATATCAAACTGAAAGGTCACATGCACAACGTATCTTACATTTACAGAACCATTGTTAACTAGACGTGACGCTGGAAGCCATACATCATCAGTCTGTCCTGTACGCTGGTCCTCACGACCGGTTTTACAAATCAACGTGGAGATCTCGCCTTTTTGCGGTGTCTCACAAGGAATTTCCTATCAACAAATATTTATTGATTGGTATATAACAATTTTTATTATTACTTTTAATAAATATTTTATATTGTGTTGTTTTTACGTTGTATTGTTATTATGTTACATTTCTTTATAATTGTTGTTTTTATGATTTCTAAATTGTTCTATGAAATCGCAACGCCTATTGTAATGTTATAATCTATACTTCTACATCTATACTATAATTATAGAGCAGAACGTTTGAGAGTGGGGAACGGAGTGTTTTAACATTAGGTTACCTCTGCCTACCCTGCTGCGTGCGGGATACAGCGTGAAGCTGATTTAATTTTTTAATTTAATACAGAAAAACTGTTTTTACACATAGGCGTTTGTAGATATACCTAGTGCATATTTAATATTTACACTAATTAACGTCTTCTGCCGCAAACGCGTGGCACACCTGCTCAGTTTCACACTTCCGCGTTCATCTTCGCCAGTTAAAAGGCTACATACGAAATGATAACACGTAATTACTCATTTACTTACAATTTTTTATACTATTAGTATGCATATTTTGTACATTAATTTCTACAAAAACTGTTTCATATATCTATCTATATATATAAAATCGAAAGGTCACTCACTCATCACGAAATCTCAGAAACTACATGTGCTAGGAATCTCAAATTTTGCATAGAAGTTACTTATAGGACGTAGGTGCTCGCTAAGACGGGAATTTGCAATATTCGACTTCTAAGGGGTTGTTTTTGGGGTCGAAAATTTGTATGAAACTTCGTTACTACAAATGCTAGGAGTCTCAAATTTTGCATAGACGTCACTAGGACGTAGTCATGGAGACGGAAATTAATAATAACATAGTTCACGCGGGTGAAGCCGCGAGCTGGCCGCTAGTTGAAAATATAAAAGTAACAGATGGTATACAATGTTAAAATAAACGTTTTTTTAATTTCCATATCTCCCGTATTTACATTTGATAGTTACTAAGGAGGGGAAAGGACAATGTTAAAACAATCCGTTCTCCACTTGAAAATATTTATTGTAAAATGTGATGGTTGTGAGTTCAATCCCACCTTGGGGGAATTGTCATACATAACATTTCAATTATATTCGTTTTTCTTCTCTGGTACAAAAAACCCAACGTTGAGTTTTGCCATAGGTAGACGTCGGATATTCGGAGGAAAGTGAAGAATGGAGTGTCTTAAAGGTTGTCACTTTAATAAACACCAATACAGAAAAAAGCGTGCAACTGCTTTGCTCGTTTTACAAGATATATCAATCCAATCCTTATGATGTACCATATCTAATGATAAGTATATAACCTTGACTTTTATATACGAACTTTGTACGCGTACTGAATGTGATGCATATCTGACTTCGGCGTATTCCCCGGGGTGCCCGACGTCCGGCATTCCTGATATGAATTTACATTGCCAAGTCGCGACTTCAAAGAGTAGCTTTCACAGAGTTTGCCTGCACTCGCGATAGGTGTGGGTTCGATTTCTACTTGGGATATTCATTTATTTTATTATATTTTAATTCCTCACTCTGGAAGACAACACACAGCTACTTGAATGAGAAAGCTGAGAACGGAGTGTCTCGACACTAACTTCCCTGTGATTATTATGACAAATGGAAAACAATGTAAAGAATTAAGAAATACATTTATTGCGGAGGAGGAGGAGCATTTTCATTAATTTTCCATAATTATAGCAATTAGCATTCAGTTAAGGTCAGAACTTCCCGCCGCAGTTTGTTTAACAAAATCTAAGAAACGACTTTAACTATTTTAATTATAAAAAATCACCTTCGCTTGGAATAGAACTTACTACCGAAATGAGCTTATGGGCATAATTATAATGCATTCTACAATATAATATAATAATATATGTATTAATTTGGCAGAAAGTGGGGAACGGAGTGTCTCAACACTAGGTTACCTCTGCCTACCCTGCTGTGAGCGGGATATAGCGTGAAGCAGATTTATATGTATGAATAATATAGTATTTTTAGTCAAATTCAAACTTCCGCGATAGATTAAACAAATGGCTCAGTCTAGGTTTAAAGTTAAATAAGGAAATCCATTTGACCTTTGTGTACAATAAGTAAATAAACAAATTTAGATTTTTTGATGTAATAAATAATAATTTTCGATTTTTGGTTATTATTTACCTTTTTTTTTATTGTTAACAATTTAATTTTATTGTTGTAATCTATTGTTTACTTATGTGTGTTTTATATAATTTATACTTTAAACTAAGAATTAGACGTCAATGATAAAAGTTTCGGCGTTAAGTTGCGCCACACTATAGTATATAGCTACAAATCAGACTATACATAAAGTTCAAAATCATTTTACTCTAAAGGAACCACAAAATTTAAAAACTCAAGCCGAAAAGCAAAGTCATAACCAGAAAAATCAATATAATAGGAACGTTAAATATTTGTAAGCTTAAGTCAACTTTGGAGAAACCCAACTAAAAACATAACTTGTAAGTACTATTTGGGTCACACAGAACACTGACATTGTAATGACACGAGGCGAATCAATCATTGAGTAAAATAGCCGTAACTAAACGCTATACGTTCACACATCTCTCACACTTTAGAGAATAAGCTTCGTGAGTAGGTACCATGACCTTTTATCAAGAGAATATATAGCAGAGTAGGCAATTTCCAGTTGTCCACCACAAAATACTCTAGAGACCGCCCGCCCACCACCAGAATTCCACAAAAAACAAATCTCATTAAAAAAAACCTCTATAAATCTAGACAAGAACCTCAAGCCCCTTGGAAAAATATGTCCAGAAACGCCCATGGCGATATAGTTGCAAATTGGCTTAAATGGTTACAGATAAGACCGTGCTGTAGACGTCCTAGGTGAACTAATTATATTCCGCTCTGGAACTAGTGAGATTTATCGCTGCGCAATTTAGTTGCGACGACACCTATATTTACGAGACGCCCGCAATCGTTTAAGAAGTCAATCTGAGTGTGGCTTCCAAATTGCTAACAGTTAATCTTCTTATTTACACATAAGAAACTATTTATATGTGTATAACATATAAATTAACATTAATAATCAATCCGCTTCCTGCTGTAGTAACAGGAAAGGCAAAGGTAACGTAGTGTTAAAACACCATTCGTTCGTTCCCCACTTTCCGCCGAATTTTTTGAGGCACTGCGTGTTGAGTGGCGCAACTCAAATTAAAATATGAATTGTGTTAGCGTGGAGTTTCCGACATGTCTCATTTTTTCCGGATTCCGTCTGAACTTCAAGTGTTCCCCTACTCTCCATAACCTATCTAAATACTAAATTTATTTTTTTTGTCCAGTAGTTTCGCCTGTGCCCTATCTGTTAATCTATACAGAATTAATGACAAAAATAAAAATGTTGGTATTTACTAAAATGTAATCAGTACCTAGAAATCTTAAGCGCCAAAGTATGGCGATCAAAATGTGCTTGACTGGCACGTAACTAATTTAGGTTCAAATGTTTACATATAAAATTTAGGCTTATATTATATAGTAGCGATATAGAGGCCGTCGTGGTGGAGCACACTAATTTAAACTCGCGTCGAAGTTGTGAGTACGATTACCACTCGAGTGAATAAAATATTAAATATTTTAATTTCTTCGCTCTGTAAACTAGGCAAAAGTGTCTCAAGAATTCGGGGAAATATGAGGAACGGAAGTTTCTTAAAGGGAACGGAGTGTCTCAACACTAGGTTCTCTCTCTGCCTCTGCCGTGTGCGGGTTACAGTGTGAGGCTGAAAAAATATACTAAATACTACTCGCATCTGAGAACTGCATCAAAACAGTACTTAAAAAGACTACAAAATACTAAAGCAATTTCTTTAATAAGTTTAGTACAACTTAACCAAAAATTTAAATATTCAAGATTATTGTAATTTAACTTATTCCAAATAAATGAAAGCCAATTTCACAATCTCTTATTTAAGAACATAATAATACACGCCAGTAATATTCAACAACCTCTACCACATAGCATATTATCTACAATTATACAGTAGTAGGAAGGCTATCTAGTTGAGGTCAAGTAGGCCTCACAAGAAAACTCGCGGTTAGGTTCATTGTTTGCGGTTTCCGGAACCCGACACGAGATATCTTTGAGATGTTTTGTTTTCATCTCTTAAGAGTTACGTGTGAGGTCATTCCTTCGAGACCGTGATCTTGACTATAGAAAGTGACATCATAAAGTATTTTAAACGTACTTTGTTTTGTTAATATTTACTTTTTGTTTTCTTTTTAATGCACCAAGAAAACAAATTTACACTTTCTCCTGAATAGTAGGTAAGCAGATGAGACACTCCGTTCCCCACGCTAAGCTTATTTTTTCGAGATATTGCGTATTGGCATGGCTGTCTATCAGATCAGGAAAGTGAAAATCCCTCCCGAGTTTCCCCGGGGATTAAACCCACAAAAATAAAGTCCATCAAGGTACTACTAAAAATAAACATTACTCTGAACCGTAATAGAAACATGATGATGAATTGAACCATGACCATGATATTCAAAGATCGTATTCTATAATACACTAGTCGTCGCCCACAATTTTCTTTGCGTAGACTTTCAGAAGTAAAACTACCGTTCATCCCGTTCTAGTAGGAATTTCGAGAGGTCCTTAGTCCCACCCTACACTCCCTGACTCTCTTAGTTAAGGCCAGTTGAGTCTGTGCCTCATCTATCAATCATTCAATAGGAGAATAATGAATCATGATTAGCCTCATTACATTGTTAATGTAACCATAGCTTTACATTTTAACACAGTGGTTGATCAACTTGACCCTGTTACAAGTGTTATAAAAACGAATGACTTAATTGTACTCATTCTATACAGGCTGAACAGATAATCGAGTAAATGATGCTAAAAGGTTATATTTTATTATTTATTGTCATATCTAAAGTTTTTCTTGTTAGTTAGATAAATTTAAAAGATTTCTTTTTAGCTCTACACATTTTCTATTTTCTCCCTCAAATTTGAAACATTATGGAGTGGAGGGCAGATTAATAAAAGTAATTTAAAGAGAACCTCCACTCCTCTGAGTGGAGATCCAACCTTCATATATAGATAGATACTGTTCCATTGCATCACAATAACTTTTATGATAATAATTTTAAAACTTTGTAAATATCAACTATAAAGATTAATTTTAAATATATTCTATACATAGTTATTTTACTTATATAAAGAATACTTCATATAAGCATAATTAGGAAAAAAACTGATGTAATAAACCTTCTAAATATTAGCACCTTTTAAAATTATGAAAAAAATAAAGATGTTTGACATTGGAATTTACCACAAAATAAAAAGCACTAAATGGCAAAAACAAAATTATCAGAATACAAGTTGCAGACACACACTTGCCATTTGGAAAAATGGGAGAGGTCACTATTCGGTAAAATTGGCATGACTATAATAGACTAAGATTCAATTCAAGTCAAACTAAAGTTTTGGAATTAAAAGTGACAAAGAAAGGAAAGTAATGGAAAATATGTGTGAATGGAAATATATAAAAAGTGAATGAAGTTACCATGGATATCATAGCCAGAAGTGGACACAAATTAAAATGGAAAAAATGTGCAGCAATAGCTTTTAAATAAAACAAGAATCATCAAAATCGCTTCACCCAGTCAAAATTTTAAAGGTAACAAACATAAAAAATCTGTTAAATTGACTTTAACAGTGATGTGAAACCTTAAGATATTTAAATATTACAATATAGTAATATAATGTATTATCACTATTGTAAACATTTTCACTTTACATAGTGTAAGAAAATTTAAACAGAGTATGTGGTATTGGGTGGCGTTTGATGAGGGAGGCCTATGTTCAGCAGTGGACTGCGATAGACTGATGAAAATGTGGTAATACAGGAAGGATTTTTTTCAGTTTCACATTGTATGTATGTTGTTACATGTTAAGTAACACCATGCTTTGAAAACCAGTTTAAAAATGTATCATATCCCTCATAAGAGAATCAAACCCTCAACCAACAACATTGCACTGCACTGTATCACAAAAACCTTAATCTTAATACATAAAGAAAATATAAATCTAATATATATACACTAGACATACTGTCAGACAAGTTCATACTGTAATCAATAAATTATCATATATATGGCACAGTCATGATCTCCAATACTATATAGTACATGATTCATGACAAGGCCGGCTGACATCTGTTCAGCGGCATTGTAATGTAGGTAGGATTGAGAGCAATATATTAAAAATAATGAGTTGTAATTAAATTGATTGTACATGTTTTGTGCAGTTAAAGAACAATTATTTAATGTTTTTATAGATTGTTGTTATATATGAGAAGATGGTTTTTAAAATAATAACTTACAAATACACTACAAATACCTAGCTTTTTTAACTTCTGGTTTTTTGAAAAAAAACTTATCTTTCATCTTTTCATGTAATATATGTTTCCTCATTAAAATCAAATTGTCTGTTTTAAGTATAGTTATATGGAGGACAATTGAAATATATCATAGAATATAGAAACAAAAGATTTTATTAACTTGGGAGTTGTCATACATGTCTTTTCATATAAAACAATGTGTCATGGTGCAGGCATATTTGCATACAGCATACAATATTTGCACATGTTTATTGCCTTTTGAACAATAAGGACACAGCCTTGTTTGGGCACGAGCCATGAGTGACCTCAGATAGGTTATATAATTATCAGATACAAGACAAATATGGTGAATCATCTTTTACAGCTGTTTCAGTAAAAATAAGTACAATATGCTATGAAAAAGTAAAATACTTGTCTGTTTTGTACTGAAAAAAGTTTAACATCTGAGTAATAGAGGTCATGACATTTAAGTGTCATTTCAAATTTATTATATACTTGTTTAGTTAGTGAGCAAATTCTATTTATTTAGAGGAATATACTAAATCATTTATGAACAATAGTAAAACAACCCTCCGCACTCAAAAAACTATAGGTATATCAAAACAGGAATTTACTAGAATGTGAATATATTATTTTTAATGGTGGTAGTCAACGAATTTCGAGAAATAACAGATCGCCGTAATAGAAAATCTGCATCATCATCAGTTTATTGCTCATAACCTACAAAGAACTGCGACATACAATAAAAAGAGTACAGTTATAATTGGATTAAACTTACCAACTGCGGCGAATTCGTCAGGTGTCCTCCCGCCCGCTAAGAGCCAACGACACCAGTCTATCGTCTCCCATTCGTCAATAGCCTTGCTGGGGTTCAGCAGGACGTCGAGAAGTGGGCCGAGGTGCTGAGGCGAGCCGCTCGCGCAGTCCGCATGGATATATGCAGCTGCACCCCGTTTACCCTTCTTCATTAACACTTGGGCAGTTGAATTAGACATTTTTACCCTTTAATCACTAGTCACATTAACAATTAAACTATACACATAAGTCACTGTATATTTCGGTCACTCACGGAAGAAACACCATTACCAGTTTTACATAAGGCAATGAACTGCGGTCCGTAACGCATCCGCGGTTAAACATCGTGGTGGCGTGTCAGCAATGTGCCATTGTATAACAATTTAGAAACATTACAATGACAAAACAAAAATTTATACGTTGTAAAAGAATTTGAAATAGTTAATTTATTTCGCAGTTGAAAATAATAATAGAGCAATGCAGAAACAACTCGGCCATTCGAATGGGTTACCATAAAAATAAAAGTTAAATGATTGAATATATTGCCAGGTAGGAAAACCACATACAATAATTGATAAATACTAAAAGCTCTATCAATATAATGTTGAATAATAAAAAAAACAAAATCGGTTGACTCAGTCAAAAGTTCTGAAGTAACAAATATAAAAAAAATACTGCCGAATTGATAATCTCTTTTTCTTATAGAAGTCGGTTAAAAAAGAGAAGTCTATTTTAAGTAATTTTTCAATCAATAAAATCTACGTCGCCTAATTTAAAGAGGTCCCTACTGTTAATCCTAATAAACTATTGGGCTTGTTTATTTTCTTTTTAGTTTTATACAGTCGGGGTTTTTGTTTTTTTAAATATTTTTTTATAATAGACGAATAACGTTTACAAAAGCTGAAACCTAATACAGATTAACAATAAATTTGACATTTAATAAATTGTGTCACTTTCACATGCCTCATGCAGTACTTATGCGCATTATATCTGCGTAAGTGCGTAGTTTGCTTACATATTGAAGCTTATTTTTAACACGTGCTCTATCGGAAAAAAACGCTGTTATATACAACTCTTTCATTAGATTTATTAGCATTGCGAGACTTATTGCGTTAGTAATATAGCAATTATAACAAGATGAGTGAGGAAAATAAGGTTATGTTTCATGAAATGGAACTAGATGACAGAATTTTAAAGGTATGTTATTGGTGAATGATTTGAATAAAAACTGTATTTTCGAGTAAGTAGTCTAGTCATCTATATTCTATCTAGCTTGTTTTAGGCTATATCACAACTTGGATGGCCAAATCCTACATTAATTCAAGAAACCGCAATACCACTTTTATTGGAGGGCAAAGATGTTCTCATGAGGGCAAGAACGGGATCAGGGAAGACAGCAGCATTCACAATACCAGTAATACAAAAAATATTGAACTTAAAAAACTCAAGCACACATCAATGTATCAAAGCCCTTATATTATCACCTAGCAAGGAATTATGTGGACAGGTATATATATAGTTATTATTTTATATTTTATGATTCTAAATGAAAGCTGAAATCAATATGAAATATTCAGGTGTACAGTCCCAAAGAGCACGGAAAACAGCAAGCTTCTAAGTCAACACACTTAAAAGATATAGGTAAAAGATATGAGCTATAGGGTACCTTGTAGCTTACCCCCACAAACGTAAGTTTGTCTACTTTTATAAGTACTACTACTAATACTACTTTTCACAACCAACAATTCTGAAATTGATACAGAATCTTAGTCTTTGGAGAGTGAGTCCAAGTCACACTTAATCAGTTTTATATGCCCCCGAATATAAGTTATAAAATTTTTAACAGCACATTTCTTTGTTCCCAGATAACATCTGTAATAAATGATTTAACATTAAAATGTGCCAGAGAAGTCAGATGTATAGATATTTCTTCAAATGGAGACATGCAAATACAGAAGTCACTATTAGCTGATAAGCCAGATATTGTAGTAGCAACTCCATCGAGAGCACTTGCACATTTGAAAACAAGTAGTATGAGATTAAAGGAAGATTTGGCTGTTTTAGTTGTTGATGAAGCTGATTTAGTATTTTCATTTGGTTATGAAGATGAAATTAAAGAGTTACTTGGGTAAATATAAATATAATATGTTTTATATCTTAATAACTTTTATGTATATTATAAATTAAAAAAATGATTCATACTTTATCTGCACATTCAACTTTTTCCACTTTTGGGAATATATGAAAATAATATAAATATCCCAGAAGTGGAGATTGAACCCACAAATATAACAATGGTCCCTAGGTAAAGTATGAAAAGTGAAAAGTTGCAAGCATCTATTATTGCTGTTTTGAACTACTAAGAAGGGTAGTTTTCGATTACATACATGTTTAAAAAATTTTATATTATATATTAAGTAGGAAAATTTATAGACTGAAAAAAACTATTGTACTTTTTGGTGTAATATCAAATTTTTATTTTATATTTTTATTTAATTTTACTTTATATTAATACTATATATTTATTTCTCATCTCATCAATATAAAATATTTTTTTCATACATTGTATAGATATCTACCTAAAATATACCAAGCAGTGCTCGCCTCTGCCACACTGTCAGATGATGTGTTGAGTCTCAAGAAAATAGTTCTACGGAATCCAGTAACTTTAAAACTTGAAGAACCTGAACTGGCCCCATCTTCACAATTACAACATTACCATCTATTTGCAGAAGAAGATGATAAAGCAGCCATTTTATATGCACTATTAAAATTGAATCTAATAAGGGGCAAAAGTATAATTTTTGTGAGGACTGTTGATAGATGTTATAAGTGAGTGTATTTTCTTCCTTATATAAAAAAAAAACAACAGCGACACAACTTGTGATTTTGACTTTGATATATCACTAAGGAGTAGGGGAGTTAAAAAATGCTACGAAAAACATCACATGCTTAATTAACAGCCCTGTAGCATATTGAATGCCAAACTTCACCACTATGTTTTGTCTACCAGAGCAGGGAAATAAAAATTATTTTAATATAAATATTCTATGGATCATCTATTCAGGGGATCAAATCGATAATTTTCTTTCCACATAGGTTAGATGTCTTAAGTATTGCTTATTATTGCAAAGAATATAAATGTCCTTTTGTGGATGGTGACTACATTTCAGTTAAGATTGTGGTTGTTATATATAAAGACAATATTGGATTCAATCACCTAACAAAAAGTTTCTGTAGTTGAACGGAATTAAGAGTTAAATTACTTTCTAACATTTTGCAAAATGCTTTATCAGCCAATACAAGTACTTTAGTAGAAACTTTCGACTCTGAGATGGATCTTGAAAGTGATAAATAGTAGGGCCCTAGTCATTATTCTCTAACAAATCAATACATTTATTCTGAAACTAGTTAACTATCTCTTTTAACTTAACTTTTGTAAGAAAATAAATTATGTTAGTAGATAGTATAATTTATAAGTATATTTAAGATATCAATATGTATTATTTTTCTTATAGGTTGAAATTATACCTAGAACAGTTCAAAATTGGTTCTTGCGTGCTCAATTCTGAATTACCAGCTGCCGTAAGATGTTTATCCGTAGAACAGTTTAACAGGGGAAGATATCAGATTATAGTGGCCTCTGATGAGAAAGCCTTGGAGAAACCTGATGGTGGGTTATTGACTGGGGAAGAAATTGGGGAGCAGAAAAAGGTTGGTTATAAATTTTTATCATTTTTGCTTCATGTTTGGTCCCTAGAGTGAATGGAGTGCCACACGCTACTCTTAATAATAATGACCCTTTACTTTCATTCTGAATTATATAGAAATGGAATTAATAAAAAAATGCCATTACTATTGTTTTTTGTGAAATTTAGTGAGATGCAAAGCTTGATTGTGACATAAAAATAACATAAGTACATTTTTGCATAATATTACAGCAAAAATCAAAACGTAAAAAGGATAAGGAATCAGGGGTATCCCGTGGAATAGATTTTCAGCATGTGTCAAATGTCATCAACTTTGATTTCCCGTTGGACATTAATTCTTATGTACACCGTGCTGGACGCACTGCGAGGGGGAATAATCAGGTAATGAAAATATTTTTTTAGAAAACATAAAAAAATGATTTGAACCCACACATCTTGGCCTTTCATTTCCTTTTTGTTATTCTTCTATTTTATCTACATTGTGTTTTTTTTTAATTATTAAGTAATATGTTCAATTATAGTTGTAAAGCCAGATACAGCATAGTCATTGTGTTATTTCAACCGGCTATGCATAAGTGAAAACATTTCTTGTAACATATTTTATTTTTAGCTTGATGTATTCCGCATATAGTAGGGTAGGTGCGAGAACTTGGACACTTAGCGTTAAGATACTTCATTTCTATAAAGACGTTTATCACGTTCTGCCGAATTCTCGGAACTCGGAGGCATTGCGTGTTGAGTAGCGGAACTCTACAGCGCGGTTTGCCTCATTACCATAGCGAGGAAATGAAAATATCTAATTCTCTCGAGATTTTCAAATAGAATTAAATTCTCTCGAGAGGGAATCGAACCCACAACCTGCGCCACGACTGGACTCAATAATAATATTAATTATTCTAGTGTAATAATAATTATTCTTATAATGTAGCTATTAGCAAACTTACAAAATAAACGAACAGTAAATAATGAATTATAATACACACATTTCCACTTGGCTATGATGGCGTCAAATAATATACAGTGATTTTATTTTTAAGGGATCAGTTTTGTCTTTCGTATCAATAAGAGAAAAACCATTAATGTATGCTGTAGAAGAACATTTATCTAAAGGATTTAATGGGCAACAAGTTATACAGTAAGTTATAGTTCTTTATATTTATATTAAAAATGTCCCACTTAGTTTCTTGAGTCTGTTCTTCTAAGGTCTGAGGCATTAACGTTAGTGAAATGGTGGTAGATTATTTGACTTTAATAAAATGAAGCATATAACTTCTTATTTTGAATAAAATTATTTGACTTTGACTCTGAATCTCTAAACCACATATCAATTAGCTATTTGGTGAAAAATGTAAAAAGAGAAGTGATTTATCACCATACTCTATGCTACTTAATGGTTAAATAAGAAGAAAAAAATATGAAGTAAAATAATTTCATTCAAAACAGGGTTTGTTGAGTTCCGCCAATCAACACGCAATGTCTCGAAAAATTAGGCAGAAAGCGGGAAACGTAGCGGCTTAAATACTAGGTTCCTTCTGCCTACCCTGCTATATATGGGATACAGTGTGAAGTTGATTTTTTTTTACTTATATATTTTATGGTATAACTCCCTTTTTTTCCCAGAAAATATGAATTCGCACTAGATGAAGTGGAAGGATTTCGCTATCGATCTAGAGACGCGTGGCGCGCCGTCACACGCATCGCTGTACGAGAGGCGCGGTTGAAGGAAATCAAACAGGAACTGCTTAATTGTAAGAAATTACAGGTTTGTGGATGTTATTTTGTTGACTTAAGTTAGAATTGGAGGGATAGTGTCTGAGTGTATGTACAAGCGTTAGTTGTGAGCTTGATCCGTGTTTAGAAGAAGAATTGAATTAAGAACGAAAAAATTCGTCAAGCAAGATTTATATTTCTTTTTCTGCTTTGCTAAAACAAAGTGTTAAATGTGTCCTGATATGTGAGGATGTTATAATGCATCTGTCTTCTTATTTAAAACCAAAAGCTAAAAGAAAAGGAAATTGTGAATACATATTTTTCTCCATCGCACTTCTTTGGCAAATGTGAATAAACCCACAACCACCATATACCCTGAAACATACCAATTAATGAACCTCTTAATAAATTATTTTCACATGATGAAAACCATCGAACATAAAACATTGATGAACGACTAATCTTCTCTCTGACAACCATTCCAGAATCTTCTCCCATCCACCTAAAAGCCTCCATGCAACTTACACTTATATCATACTTTCAGGGATATTTTGAAGAAAATCCAACTGACTTACTAGCATTAAAACGTGATAAGGCACTTCATACTGTACGACTTCAGTCACAACTGGCTCATGTACCAGAATACCTTCTACCAGCTGCCCTCAGAAGTGAGGATGTAGAACCTGATGTGGAAGCACCTGTCCCAGCTAAGAAGAGGAAGGTCAACTTCGGTAGTGCTAAACGCCATAAGTACCAAGTGAGTTCCTCTTTTTGTATATTTTTTGTGTTACAGAATTATTTTTTGCAAAATTTTGGTATTTTTTTAATATTTTTCATTCTGATGTGTATTGTAAAATGAGGACCAAACCACCATGATGCCTTATAAAGTCAGTTTTATTTTGCTAAAATTAATTACTATAAAAAGTATTTACGACATTGGGCGTGGCCTTTAGTTCCACCATTCCACAGTGAAAATAGATTAGAAAGAAGAGAAAAGTGTATTAGATCTTAAATATAAACATGTATAAAAATGAGGCCGCAAGGCAAAGGGCGGCGATGAGTTCTGCCACTCAACACGCAACGCCTCCAGAATTGGGCAGAAAGTGGGGATCGGAGTGTCTTAACACTACGTTCCCTCTGTCTACCCTGCTGTGTGCGGCAAAAAGCGTGAAGCTGATTTGATTTTTTTGATTAGATTATCTTATTATTTGTTTTACCAGGCACGACAAAGCGATCCCCTCAAGAGTTTTCAACTAAAGAACTTAAAGAAAACGTCTACTGGAGACACGGATACGTAATACACTGTTAGTATAGCATGGGGGGAATCATTTGTTTAAATAAAGTTATTTTTAATAATAATGAATTGTTTTTATACAATTGTTATAATAAAATTTATTGAATGGCAATCTTTTCTTTGTAGAGTTGATGATGAGTACTAAAATGGGGTACTGTGGAAGCATGATGTTAAAATATTAAATATTTAGATTATATAATTTGTTTTTATTATTTAATTCATTTTGGGTATGATTGCTGGATATATAAAGGCAGTGATTTTAAAGGATTGTTGTCCGTCTGTCAAGACCATTTATTTTGAAATTGCTTTAATATATTAAGCTGAAATTATATTTCTGCATTTTGTATGAAATTTGCCGCGTAATAAATTCTATAGAGTACTTTCTGTCAACCTATAGTTATGAAATTTGATCATTGAAAAATTGAAAAAAATATTAGAAACATATTTGTAGTTCATTTCGTTTCTGTCTACTTTTGTAACGCTCGGAACGCCAGATTTAAAGAACCATGCCATACCATATTTTTGTAACTTTTACGTCCTGTTCACGTTTTTCGACAAACTTGAAATTGGTACGGAAGCACTCACATTTAAGCGGTTTTTTTAATTATTATCATTTACCGTAAAGCTAAAATTGGTTTTGTTTTTAGTAGAATGAAATTATTTCTGCGCTACAGAAATTTCTACACTTAAGTATTTTATATATATTTTGTTAAATACTTAATATTCTGCATATAATTTTATATATTTACTTCTTTATAATTTCAATAAATATTACCATATTCTTAAAAAAAAAATAAATATAACCATATTCTTAAAAATAAACTCTTCTCATATAATGATACTAAAATACATTTCCTATTGGATATTTTTCAGCCATCCAATTGGATATATTTGATTCATACTTGTAATGAAAAAAATATTGGCAATAATATTATTCTGATATATTAATCAATATTATTAAATAAATGGAAATTAAGTATTTTAAAAAGGCTGTATGTTATCTTTGGAGTATATAAATAATAAAAAAATGGGAAATCCTATATTTTTACAATTGCCGCCGAAATAAATAAATAATATTTTCTTCTAGGTATTTGTTTAGAAAATAATGAGAGTAAAAGTTGGAAAACCAAAACAATAAAGTAATTATAATACAAAAATAACCAACGATAGATACAATACGACGCCATGATGTAAAAACATGAAAGAAAACGTCACATTTTGTTATTAAAATTAGAATTAAACGAGTGGACCGCGCAGAACGCAAGTCCAACTACCAAAAATTAAGCGCAAAACGTATCCCAAAAGGGATAGTTACAGGCGTCGCGTCCAAACGCAGTGCAATGTCCGGCGCCGGCCCGGGGCAACCGCCTTCCTGATCGCGGTACACCCTGCGCAAGGTTAGTATGTCAACGAAGAAAGTGTCTGCCTTTTTATAGCCGCGAGTGGATATCTTGCCATCGCGATTTAATTGTTTTATTGTTATTTTGTATAACGACATCTCTTAGGCAAATTTGAGTTATAGTTTTGGATTTGTTTTTTTTTTTCATGAAAGGAGGTTTTATTTTCATAGTTTTTGTGAAAAGGGTTATTCGAGAATCGTATTAGAAATTTTCCATTGGTACCTATAACGAAATATAAACGATTTTTTTTGCGTTGTATATTAATATATAAGGGTTTAAAGCTATATTATAATTCAGAAGAAATGTTTAAAATAATTATTTATTTTATAGAAATGTTCGATTCCGCAAGACTACGCTTTGTTCTATAATCGGAAATCGGAATGTACAGAATTTCAATGGTAGGTATGAATATATATTTACTTGTAAGATTTTTCTTTTGTCTTAAATAAGCCTTAATTAAGCCTTAAATAAGAAAAATCTTACAAAATTATAATTCATCTATAAGAAATTCAGAAACAGATTAATAACATTTATCTATTAAAAATTTAGTTAAATGTTTTTTGAATTTTATAAGTGGCAATTCTTTTAAAACTTTTAGCGCAAAAAAGCGTTAATTGTTTCGTATTTATTTAATTATTTTTTTAATTCGATTATAATATAATAATCTAGCTACATAACCTTGGTATTCAGGTGCAATAAAATACTATAAATATATTTTTTCAAAAATGTATTACTTCAAATTGATTTGGAATTTCGTCTCTTTTTTGGCGGTTCTTTGATAACAGTTTTGGAGTCGCTGAAAGCCTTCCTCAGTGCAAATGCTTGTTGTCGTATGGACACATTTCTAGAAGGTTCCAGTGAGGAGAACGGTCTGCTCAGGTAGTACCCGTACGCTCCCATCTCTCTACGCTGCCACGGACTTGCTGTTATCCTGGGGAATAATATTTATTAAAATTTTAATTTTATTGAAAATGTTGTGGCAGGCAGTAGGAACCTAGTCTTAAGTTCCAAGTCTGTTACAAGTTCTCAAGCATTGGCCAGTTAAAAAGTCATTGCATGTAGACTGGCAGAACTCAACGCTTTTTTTTTTATTTTAAAAAAACTACATCCACGGGCGCATAGTTGCCCGTGCCTTTTTTTATTTTAAGAAAGTTCTTTTAATGTGGCGTACTTAATTTTGGGACAATTTAAACTGTACTTATATCTAGAGCTTATACTAGAGGGGTTGGATGAGACCCCTACCGACAATCTTTTTATTTTTTTTTTATTTTTTATTATAGTCTTTTGTATAATTATTATAGTCTTTTGTATAATTATTATGTATATAGGTGTGGAATTTTAGATTTGGCCTGGCTTATGCAGAACGCCTTCCTTAAGTTTTTGGATCAGTGCCTCTATCACCCTATCGTCTCTTTGTGACATTGCCCCTTTTAGGTTCGCCTCCACCACCTCCGTAAATGAAGCGTCCACCGCTCGGCTGATGAAGTTGCCTATTGCGTCACCGCCATCGTCAGAGTAATAGACACAGGTGTTGGTGTGTCTCGTCACTGCGACGACTGCGTGAGAGACGCTCTCATGTACTCGGATCCGTGCGCGTCCGGTTCGGACGATGACGACGTCTGCGAAGGTCTGCCCCTGAGCCTCATGGATAGTCATGACTCGCGAACCTGCTCCAGCTCCATATCCCTGGTCTTTCAGCTGCCTCTTCTCCTCCTGCGTGTGGACCAGATATAGGGTGCCGTCAACTCTTACACGAACTCAACGCTTACACGCTTCATCACGCTTACACGCTTTGTTTACTAAGGCGAGGAAATGATAACAATGTATTAAAGCCCCCGACTACCTAAGGTTAAAGCATATCACGGATTATTTTTTTTATATATACATAAGTAGGTATATAAGTGTGTATGTAACTATTATTTACCATATCATAAGTGGCGGAGCGGCTGGCTTTGGTCTAGTTTGTATATATACAGCGAGGGGCAGAATCGAAAACATCCAGATCATCCACTGTTGCATCAATCTACAACTCTCTTGGTCTTCAATCAATAATGTATAGCCATTTTCCTAAATATGATTATTAGTTAGATAAGAAGTTCTCAGTTCGTACCAAATGGAGAGATAGTTAGTTGTCTTATTATTTATTTTTAATGCATCTTCCGCACTGATACTTCATTCCGTTTTCATTTATTGGTGTATAGATAGGCAAATCGAAGGGTTGACTTGACTTTAGTTTTGTACCAACTGTATTGTTTAAAGGTTTTTTGAGCCTTAATTTTTCGTTGTAATGGGCACGTCCCACCCAGCCTCCATATCTACGTCCATTATCGTATTACGTATTTTTTAATCAAGATTCAATATAATGAAATTAATGTTTGTATAACTATAAACCTTTCCTCCCAGGAACGAATCGAATAATAATTTACAGAAACTTTTCATCGAAAATTTTTAAATAAAATTAATAAACATAGTGTTTGTTCTAAACATATTTAATTATGAATAAAAAAAATACTTACTGCAGCATAACAATATTCTATGAAGAATTTCGTAACGTTTACAATAATGGACCAAAAATGAAGACTGTATATTATCATCCAAATGAACAGAAGGTGCTGCAACAAAAGTAAACACTGTATTTCTTCGGATTATTTTAACAGCTAATATCTAAAACACCATATTATAAGTCCCAAACTCTTCGATACACTAGTGATAAATTATCATAATCGGTGGTAGTAGATTCAAAATCACTTAGGAAATTGTGGAGCCACCATCTCAATTTTATTTATTTCCACATTGCCAACATTTTAACAATATTGAAAATAAAATATAATTGTTTCGAGGTAAATAGATAAACTCACTTGTTTTGGTTTGCTCGTAGAGCTAAAACAAAATTGTGTTATTTTCGTTATACCTGTATAATAAGTTCCCATATCGGCACGCGTCTGAACATAAACCTTCTAAACATGACAGATACTATGCGATGCGCGAGCGCGGCAGACCCTACTGCCCATAGAAACGTTGGTATTGTAGACAAGTAGGTTTCACCACATTTCGCACTAATTAGAAACTGAAAAATTGTAACTCATATACTATAGCATAAAGTCAGGAGGACCGGCAACCGCTAGGGAAGAAAGGTGCTCGAATGGCGACCATGTTTTGGCAAAAGGCCGCCCTCCAACCAGGTGGACCGACGACCTACGGAAGACAGCGGGAATCCGACGGATTCGGTATGCTAACGAAGCAAAGCGCGGCGTTGATTTCCTCCTCTCATCACGCAATGCCTCCGAATTCAGCGGAAAGTGGGGAATGATCTTCCGTCGTGTCCTAGGTTCCCTCTGTCTACCCTGCTATATACGGGATACAGACTAAAGTTAAACAAGTCTAATAACATAAGCAAAAGAATTTAAAATATACTTATATGAACTATAGAATACCTCTATACTTCCCTTTTTGATATAATTCAAAACATTCCAATACGACATCCTCGACAGTGTTACATAGGAAATACACATCATAGAAACAAATTAATAATTTTACGGTTACATTGCTACGTGCTTTATATAAAAAAATATAGGATTTAGTATCGTACTGTATGTTGCTATGACATGGCCGTCCTGTTTCGTACGACGTTGTTTACGTCTTTGACGTCACACTGACATATCAATTATTTTTTTAATCGTCTACGTTTTGCGTTTCAGGTGTGGAAAACTCAACTAAAGTGTCGTTTATAATGTACTAAGTACTATATTAATTCGACGGAATGTGGAGAACGGAGTGTGTTAACACTAGGTTCCCTCTGCCTACCGCCTCTGCCCTGCTGTGTGCGGGATAGTGAGTGGAGCTGATCCTTTTTAGTTCTACTTTATGATTACATGCGGATCAAATGCAAATAACTAAAAATGTTGTATAACATTTACATAGTCTATCCCCATTGAAACTTGGACTACTCACTTCACTTGCATGGGCGTCTATAGTCTTCTTCGATAAATTAACTATTCAACACAATTTTTTTTTCAATTCGGACTAGTAGTTCCTGAGTTTAGTACGTTATACCATACAAAGCTTTATAAGCTTTATAATCTATATATATAAAAGGACTTGTCCTCACTGACTGAGGTAAGACGCACGCACAGCCGTAACCGCTGATGATGGAAACGTGAAATTTGGACAGCTGTTTACTTTCGTAATCTGGACATCCACTAAGAAGGGATTTTGAAAAATTTTAATCCTAAAGGGGTAAAATAGGGGCTCAAAGTTTGTATGGAAAAAAATTTAAACGGGCACCGATTTTTATAAAATTTGAAATTTAGATTTTTAAAAGTATTTAATTGAACACGTATTTCATCGTTTCCTAGAATTCTCCCCCTAAGGGTGCAAATAGGGGGTTGAAAGTTTGTATAGAAAAATTCTTAAATCGCCACCGATTTTTATAAAATTTGATATTTAGACTCTTAAAAATATTTAATTGAACATGTGTTTCATGGTTTTCTAGAATTCACCTCCTAAGGGTGCAAATAAGGGGTTGAAAGTTTGTATGGAAAAATCTTTAAATCGCCACCGATTTTTATAAAATTTGAAATTTAGACTCTTTAAAATATTTCATCGAACACATGTTTCATGGGTTATTATTTTTCACCGAAATACGCAAGTGAAGCTGCGCGCGTCCGCTAGTGTTAGTATAGAAATGAAGATTTTTGTTTTCTTGATTTTTGAGGTAGAATTTAAACAGAATGAAATGTCGCTAGGGTTTTTACTCTGTTCATTGTATAATCTGTGAGATAAGGTTAAAGTATCTACAGGAAAACCGAATGAAAACTGATGCACACATACGTGTTGATTTAACACTTCTATAAAATAATAAGTAAATCAAAAACTATATTCTTATATGTTTATTAAAAATTTGAATAAAAATATATATTTTTACATATTTATATTAACAATTACATCATGTATAAATGGGGTATGTATCAAATATCCAAGATGGTCGATTGTCAAAATAGGCGCTCCTTCGACACGACGGAGCCAGAAGCGCACTTCCGGGCGTTCGGCGCACCATTACACGAACATCGGGTTTCCTGTACCAGAACATAATATTGTAACTGAGGCCGTGGTAGCGAAGCGGCGCATTGTCTGACTATAAAGGCGACGGTTGTGAGTTCCATCCCCGATTGAGGGAACTTTTAATTTAAATTTTCCTTCATAAAAAGTAATTTAAAAGTCTTGAAAAATTGAACGATGCGGTGGGAATGGGTTGTTTAACGGTAGGTGCTCTACGACAAAAAGTGCGAAGAAACTAAGAAAATATCCATAATATAAATAAAATGGTATCTACTTAAACACATCCAATTTCAGTGGTGCTACGGCTACGCCGATCGTACCTACAACCTATTGTAATTCAATTTAAAACATGAAAATTACCGTAATATATCTTCTGAGTTGCGCCACTGCGTGTGCGGTGGTCTCGCTGGACTGGCGGAAAATGCGCGCGCACACGCTCGGACTCGAGAGGGACACTGAGAGGGGCGTGCAGAGGGACTGGGACTGGGACTGGGACTGGGAGACGAGGGGCGCCCACGACACGCTGGTCGCTCCTCGGATCTCCACCGACGAGTGCTTCGGGGGTACGATCTCACTCTAGGTTGCAATTGTATTACTATAGTGGGTTATTTATTGGTTTTGGTTATCTGATTGCTTGCTTGTTTGGACTTTGTAGGATTGAAGAGCTTTGGACAGTTTAGTGATGTTTTTGCTGTTTAGTATTATGTTTTTTAAATAATTTTAGTGTATTGGGAAGTAGAATTGAACGCTGTTAATATAAACATGAACATTTTCATAAATTGCAAAAAAAGCAAATAATCTTAATTAAGAACTATAGGTACCTACAGCGTCTCTCAGCTCCTACGATGTCTATGACTCTACAAAATGATAATGAAAGAAATATCTGTTTATGAACTTTAATGGAAATACATACATAAAATCAATAATTTATTAACATTTTTGAAAATTATCAAAATTTTTAATTAATGATATTATGTATTTATTTTGATAATATAACTATACAATAAGTGTTAGTTTACGTTTGCACGTCACTAGGCGGGCTGGTGTAGTTCCTGAGCCGTCGGTGTATGCAGCCCACGAAGCTGTTCACTTTCTGCATGGTGGCGTGAACACCGTTGGAGGCGCGCTCGTGCAGCTCGGTTTGCCTGCAATAGGTACTTAAACTTATACAGAGTGTTCTTGTCAGCATCACTTTAAATAAAACTACAGTTTTAACTTCTCTATAAAAGCCTAATATATATTTTTTTTCCCAGAAATGAAAAATTGTTTCTTTTTTTCAAACAAATAAATAATAAATATAAAAAATCCTACGTCTAAACTGTTGAGGTATCTTGATTAATTTCTTTAGATATGGGTTTGAAATATTTTACCCTATATGCTGTTCCTGTAAAAGGAGCGCTGACGCTTCAACCTGTATATTCCACATAAATATATATCAAAATAAAATATCATCCAACATTACCAACCACTGTTCCAAATACGGCAGATTGAATCGTCTACAGTAATGCTTCCTGACATAGTCCGCGTAGCACAGTGAGAGGAACCAGCACACCGTGATGTGGATCTGAGGTTGCTGCTGCTTTAGAAACCTGGTTAATGGTCCTATCGGTAGCACTTCGGATTTGCCAAGAAGACCCACTGTTGTCATTTCTAGGAGCATGCTTGGACTCTGTTGAATAATGTTTAAATTATTTCTATTCTATTAGTTAAATGTCTTAGAATTCACTTTGTATGGATATAAACAAAATTATTTATTTAGATAAATATAATTTTCTATCGGTCATTAAGTCTTTTGATTGATATAATGAGTTTTTCTTATTAAACATAAAAAATAAAAGTAAGAAGTCACGAATTCATATGTTCCACAAGTTAAGGATTGTTTTCGAAAAAAATTGGTTTTAGTACATTGATTTAGTCCAAAAAACATCTAAAATAAAGCTAGATAATAGCACTAAAATAAAAGTAACAGTCGCAACTATAACTCACATCTCTAATAAGCGTGTCCAGGTAGTACTGAAAGAATCGCATGGAGCACACCCATAGATGTATCATCAGCGCTAGCATTCCGACGACCATGGTTGACTGTTGGGAAAATAATGAATGTTCAATGATTTTATTTTAATCTTCGAAAATTTCATAAAAAATATAGTTAAAAATAGAGTTTTTGAATTGAGCAGTTGGTGGAGAAAGCGAATGTCTGAACACTTATTTTAGATTCTCTGTTAGAAACACCAAAAACTAACTATAAGAGTCTTCTCCATCACCGACACTCGGGGGTGATCGCCAGGTAGGAACACTGTCGCCTGCAACTCGTTGTATAGGAAGAGGGCGGCGGCGCTCGCGAACACCACGGTCGGGCCCATCCCCCACGCCTCGCCGTTGCAACTCAACCATTTCACTATCGTCTCTATGTGGGTTTCGTATAGGTTCTGTGAAGTTATATTTTTTTATAGTTATGGTTGAATTAGAACTGTGCCCTTTTGTACTGTGGTTTGGCAATTTCTTTATTGGTAGAACTACTGGCTGGGCTCATATCCACTCATTTGCTTAATAAATAAAGTTTGTATTAAAATAGGCGCTATTTCATTGCGAGCACCAATAATCACTTAACTTGCAACGTTCAAAGAAAAAAAATAGTGATTAATCACTACATTCGTGATTCACTCAATATAAATGTCTACAATCATATATCAACTTACGCAATGTATATTTGAGCTTACGGTTTTTCCCGCCATGTACGCGATGGTGAGACGATGTACCAATGTTCTGTAACATTTTCACTTATAAATTTTTACACATTTTTCCAAATTTTTCAATATATTTTATATAAGTGAAGCATTTTGATTATGTCAAAGAGACATGTGGCTATGGTAGAGATGTCTGAACTAGATGGTTTATTTGTTAAAACCTTTTTTCTTTATCTGTATAAAGTAAACAGTGAGGCCGTCGTCGCAGCAACATAGCGTATAACTGTTAACGCAAAAGGCTGTGGATTCGATTCCTACTCGGTGGAATAATTTTCACTTTTCTCTGCTAAGCAGATATCACGCGGCGTTAAAATTCGTCACTAGATGCCTGGGAAACATAGTATCTTAGCATTAAGTTACGTTCTGCTTACCCTACTATAGGTATGCGGGGAAAAATATAAGAGAAGAGTAAAAGTGTTAATCTCTTTTAATAACATTTATCCAATAAAGTATACTTTTTTATGTACACACTTAGGTATACATGGAATATTTACGGAAGTGGGGAAAATTAAAAAAAACTGTTTATGTATTTACAAATGTTCAGACGGACCTGTAATGGCTGACACAGGCCACATCTATTCATTTGTTGTTTATTCTAAATTCTAACATCAAACCATGTTACATATTCACTACATATTACACTCATCCTACAGATAATATAATATTATATAAAAATAAATAATACAGACAAAACATTTCAATTATGGCAACATTGTGGGTATATGAACTTTTGATTTTATACAAAAACATTTAGCACACACTTTAAGCATTTCTAACATATAACAATTATTATCTTTTTAAATATAACAGGGTTATAGAACACATATAGCTTAAGGCTTTCTATTGTTTTTATTATTATTGTTTATTCCTAATGTTATTTTATGAACTACAGATTATATATATGTATGTAGAATATTAGCACATTATATGAAGTAAATACTCTAAATCTATCGAATATATTTAACTTAGCGATACTTTTTTTCTAATAAATTCTATAATGATGAATATTTGATTATATAGAAGTTATTTAGGTTGGCTTGGCTATCTAACATCACTACAAACATCACGCATAGTTCTACTGAATATAATCCTAATGAAATATGACTAAAGCAATTATATTGTACTACACCGAAAATTTTAATTTTTACATCTACATTGAAATTATTGATATTATATACAATTCATAGCATTTTTACACCCATTGCCCTCGGGTGTGGAAATGCTAATTCTTATATCTAAAAAAAAACACCAATTAAATATTAAGTAGACATAATAGTAACGCACTGTATATGTAAATTATATTATAGTCCGACCAGCATTTTTTTTCTTATATACAAATATACATCTACCTTTCTTTTACACTATGAGATTAAAGTTTTTACCTATGCTTCGACTATACATATTAGGTTCTGAGGCTCGTTTTTATAAATAGCTCTCAACTGTGAGATTGATCTTGAGATTCCGTTTTAGTAATCTATTAATGAAAACAGCATCTCAAGACCGCTGCCAAGGTGGATCCGAGTGTTGAGAGCGATTTACAAATGCGGGGCTAAGTTTGACTAAACTATTTTTCTATCTATATATTAAATATTTTTTTAATATTATATATTATAGCCATTTGAGACCCGCAAAATCACTTATTATCTATTTTGCAATAAACATACGTATTATTTCTAAATATTTTTTCTAAGAAATTTCAACACTCACGCTATATAGTGCGAATAAACGACATGCCCTAACTAACTTACATTCACTAATGTTTGCGAATAACGATTTACTACGACATTAGAATATATATAAAATAAATTTATGGAAGCGTCTATTATGAAGCTTAATTATAGAGCGAACTTTTTTACTAAATACCTACTTGTATAAGATAGTGTTGCCAGATAACATTATTTATCTATTCTTGTACGTATATGATGAATATTTAATTTTTTTTTTTTTATTATATTATAAATGTAAATGTCTATACAAGCCATTCAATAGTGGGTGGTTTAGTTTGTAATGGATTATTGTAAGATTTATAGGTTTGGATTGGTCACAGACTGCACAGTGCTTGTTCTGATGGCGGTATTGAAGTCTCCACTGGACGTTTCATTGCTTTGATGCGCTAGAAACAGAAAGAGTTCTAGATAAGACGTAGGTAGTAAGAAATTTAAATAATTATTATCGTGTTTAAGTGCTTTTTGACTTGTAAATGAGAAATAAAAAAAATTACTTTCGAGATATGTTTGAATTTTAGTTACTGTTTTTCGTATTTATGAATATCAAGGTTTTTTAGCTTCACGCTGTATCCCGCGTACAGGAAAGCCATAGGAAAAACGCAGAGTTAATTTAGTGGAAAAACCACGAAGTCTAAAATTTTAAAATTACTAGTCTAAAATTACTCACATTAGTAAAACTCCCGGGCGTAATACAGAACTTGTACAGAATATACACTGGTATACAGGACACGGTGGTGCCCGTCATGATCCAGCCCACTTGGATGGACCAGCGCGGGTAGCTGTACTCCCCTCCCAGCATCTCCTCGTGGGCCAGTACGGAGAATACGAATAAGACTAGCAGGAATACGGGGCTGTAAAGCAATTTTTGAATGTGTTATGTTCTTAAAATTTTATATTTAGTTGTACAAATATCATGAAAAAAATCATTAAAGAACATTCCATTAAAAAGACCATATAACTCATCATTGTTCTCAGTACAATCTTAATATGCATTTCTAATATTAATATTTGTTCAATTTGAATATTTAATCCATCTTATTAATTTATTAAGAAAAATAAGCTATATGGTGAATTTTCAAAAAAGTTTACCTACATTAGAAAATAATGTTCTTTAAATCTAAATTACCTAATATAAGACCAACAAGCTCTCCAGAACCACCCGGGCGTGTGACCCAACATGCTTCTCACATCTTCCGAGAATCTGTCCACGCCGTACACCCAACAGACCCCAGCAGCTTCAGCGAACACCACAAAGAGGATGGCCAGCCCTGGGCCATACACGTTCAGCAGATCTACTAGGTATACGCCTCCCTGGATATTTGATTTTTTAAAACCTTTTATAAATTATTTTTCGTGATGGATGGTAAGCCGTAGTACACTTTGTTTAAACAGATGACAAAAACAGCTACACCTATTTTAAATAATTTCTGAACTAGAATTTGGATTCACTTCTCTACTATGTCTTTTTTTATCAGGGTAGGTCTCATTATATCACTTCCGTTTCCTACTTTCCACCGAATTTCATTATCAATGGTATAATTTAATTATTACATAAAACTGTCCTGCATGACATTCTATAGATGATAATTCCATATAATTTTTTCTTATGCAGTAATATTCTTGAACAGTATAACAAGCTACCAAGTAAAGCTTATAGAAAATATTAAATATTTCATTATCTCGAGTGGGAATCGAACCCACAACTTATCACGCTTAGCCCGCGAACAGCGCCTATATAAGTATTCAATGTAATCTTTCATTCATCTGTACTTGACAAGGAGAAAAGTTCAAAGACGTAAAGTAAAGGATAATGGTCTTTTAATTCATACTTTAACTTGGCAAATACTTTTACAAAGATACTATGTCTATACATTTCTTTTATATTTTATACTTAAATCTTATCTTAAATCTCCAAGTATACACATAAAACGTACAGATTTTAGTAAAACTTTTATTATAGTATCTTCGATATACATGTCTAAGGTAGTTAAAATGAACTTATAATTTGATTAAATATCTATTAAACTTAATAGCATTATCACACTATTCGTGCTCTTATGAAAATTTACCCCGCTCTTTATTCAACCGAAGAAAATGATGGGTCTAAGATTTCTCTGCTTAATTCATTAAGCAAAAATAATACAAAATAGGATAAACAAAAGATTAATTCCAATACATTCTTACCCACAAGTGGTTCGGAGGAACCCTACATACATACATACATACATACATACATACATACATACATACATACATACATACAAATATATAAGTAACTAGTAGCCTGGCTACACGCTAGGTCATCCCCCTAAGTGAATGATGAATTATGCAACGGAATACATTCTCGCCTTAGATAACACGGTGATATATAGAATGTATTTACTGCATTTGTTCAGATTACTACTGGCTTTCTTAGTGATATCAAGAAGTAAGATAAGTTGATTGACGCTTTTGTGGTGGGGGGAGCAGCATTTCGTAGTAATTCTGATGGTTGTGGGTTCGATTTCCATTTGGAAAATAGATATGTTTTAGCTGCGCGTCCTATCCTGTATGTAGACAAGAAGATAAGGAATCTAGTGTTAATATACTCCGGAGTGCCTTAACACTAAGTTACGGTCTGCTCATCCTGTTTTTACTCTTATAGTAAAAAAAAACCAAAATCCAAATGCCTATTAGATGTATATAGATGTAGAGGTAAATTCCGCTATTGACCTCTTATACAAAATAAAAAAACTAATTTAAAATTTAGATCTACTTCTATCGATTCTAAGCTTTACATAAAAGGATTTAATAACTTTAGTTTAATTTCATAAAATATCAATATTTGAAAAGTTGGTATTTGAAAAGAGTTCTAGGTAATGTATGACGAGTGATATTTACTGAAAGTAATATGTGAAAGTTTGATAAGCCCCAACCTTTCAAAGTAAATGTCGGCAACGATATTGGAAATTCAAAAATATTAATTACAGCGAGTCTATAGGCGCAGTTGAAATATAAGTGATTGAGGACGGTTTAGTGAATTTGAATCCCATCTTTTTTTTATCATTTCATATTCTCTATAATTATGTTGTCAGTTGAGAGTCGAGGAAGAAGGGTTAAAGACCCCCCAAGAGCAACCACGACAAACAGTTTGAAATGTTTTTTTAACGATAGTTCTGCCATAACTTTTATAATCTTGCTTATTGAAGAATATCATGTCCTAGAAAACTTAGGACGCCTAGGTCTTACTATGACTCACCTAACGATCGTGACTTGCACTATCACATTATAAATAGCTAAATATGGTGACAGTGTAAATTTTAATCGTTTTTAAAAAAAGATATGGCTATATTAAACTTTTGGTTAAGTATAAATTGAGAGTGAAATATAGGCTTTACAGAATAATACCTTAATGCATGCATATGTGCATATTTTTAAAGCGGGTTCACGATTTTTCCCGCACAAAAGAGGGATCCTAGTGTTAGGACACACCGTTTCCCACTTTTCTTAGAATTTTTGAGATTTCGAAACGACTTTTGGAGGCCGATAAAAAGGCGCGGGTTCAAATTACGCTGCATTATTTTTTTTATAAGTTGTCTTAAAAATAATATTTTTTAACATGGAATAATACCTTAAAAATGTTAAAAATTATTATGTACTCGTACTTACGTAAGTAGTAGTGGGTAGAGCGCAAATATATATAAAGAGTAGCAAAAACGCAACAAATATCTCCCGATGGCGGCCTAGGGCTCGTGGGTACTCGTCGCATAAAGCTGTGGTCACAGCTTCTAAGCCTGCATTCGAAATATTTATTACATTATCAACAATATTATTTAAGTAAGATTTAATAAATATTTTTAAAATATTTATTAAAAATATGTATTTTATAGTTTATCGTAAAGCTCATCATGAGTAAAAATACCTCCAAATGTGCTATCGAGTCCCAGGGTAATGAGCATGAGGAAGAATATTATTGCCCAGAAAACCGATCCCGTCATAGTTGCTATAGCTTCTGGATACACGATGAATACAAGGCCTGGTCCTTCGAGCCCCACTTCTTCTATGCTCTTATTTTGTACGTGTGCCATATATCTAAGGAATAAAAATAAGGCAAATTTATAGTTATACAACTGTCTATTTTGTATTTTTTCTTTTTCTAAAAGACTTACCCCAAAACTGAAAAGATAACGAATCCCGCAAGGAAGCTAGTAAGGCAGTTGATAGAAGAGGTGATGATGGCGTCACGGTAGCAGTTATTGTTGAACTTGTTGTAACTGGACAAAGCGAGTAGAGTGCCGAAGCCAGGTCCGAGAGAAAAGAAGATTTGAGATGCTGCGTCTATCCATACCTGTGTCATATTTATAAAGATTACTGTAATTTTCATACAATTTCTTTGATATTTATGATGAACTTTAATTAACTTACTTTTGTTCCTAAAAGTTTATTGGGAACCAAAATGGAAGGCAGAGAAATGTGCTAAATCTGAATTCCTATGTTGTAAAAAAAATGGATGTGCACGAGAATGTTTGGTTTTTCCTACTTAGCACATACATAAAAACAGTTGAACATATTAATCAGATTTTGGTTTGTAGATCTGTGTAATCGTTTTAGAATTGAAAGGTTAAGAAACAATTTCGAAAAATATATCATTCAATTCACCCGCCTTTCTCGAGACATGCCTCAAAATTGCCACGTTGGCATTTATTTATTATATATTTTATATATTAAATGCCTTAATTACCTTAGAATTTTGTAACTTATGCCATTCAGGAGTAAGATAGTATCGTATGCCTTCAGTAGCGCCGGGAAGCGTCACCCCTCTCGCAAGTAGGATCAGAAGAACTGCGTATGGAGCTAATGCTGTCACCCAAACCACCTGGTGTGGAGCATTTGTAAATTAGAGACAATAATAGGCAAAAAATTATGTGACTTTCTAAACCTATTCTTGATGACGTTCTAAATCTATTTTTATATCTTCACAGGGGCAGAGGGAACATGACTACTTTCCATTCCCAACTTTCCGCCAAATTCTGGAGGCAATACCGAATAGAAATGAAAGTTATTTTGCGGCCTTGAAAGTTCGAAGTTGGAAACAATTATTGCCAACATTGTATTATCTAAGTTTTTTTTGCCTCATATTTGTTAATAAAATACATAAATTTCAATTTCAAACTCATAAAATTCAGAATTACAATGTATGCCTACAAAACTTATAAAAACAGTCTTACTTTGTTTATATATTAGAATTACCTTTCCAGCACTCCTAACGCCTTTCCAAAGAGAGAAGTAAACCAAGACGAATACTCCGAAGACGCACAAAGCGAGTGAAGGTTTGATCGGGCCCATGTTGTCTAGGCCGTTAGACCTTTGCTGTTCTAACACGTTTCGCCTAAGTTATTATAAAATAGTTAGTTTATTGGCAAAATATTGACTAATGGATACAATTTTATTTAAAAAGGAATTCTTGATATGTAAGTACAAATCTGATAAATTCTTTATCTTCTCGTTTCAATTTTCATTATATGGGAACTATAAAAACTAAATTTCATCAAAAGTATAAATATTTTAAAAATTTATAAAGAAGACGTTATAAAAAAAAATCACCAAAAATTTATTAAAAATATTTTCAAAAATATCCATTACATACTCAAAGAACTCCTTGGCAGGCGTCGTTGCATTGGGATTAATCTGCGGTGACGTGACCGGCATGCACAGCGGCGTGTTCCACTCGTTGTCGCAGCTGGTCCAGGGTAGGACAGAGTTGATGGACGCCAGAGAAGCAACAAGGTAGTATACCGCCCATCCAATGATAGTGTTGTAGTACATGCCCATGTAGATGTCTATCATGCATATTGCGTAGCCTACACCTGTGAACACGTGGAGGTGTTTCAGTTAAGTCACCTTAGGTATTACTTAGAGGAGAGTAGAAACCAAAAATAAATATCACTATATTTGAGGGAGTTGTGGTACATATAGATTGAGAAACGCGACAGTTCTGGGTTGTATTTCCATCCGAAGGAATGATTTATTTTCATTTCCTCATTTTGGTACGAAGACAAAGCCGTTTCGTTCCGCAAAGTCAAAGAATAGACACTGAAAAACATTTATTTTCCACCAAGCATTGAAGATATAACCCTTGCAAGCGAAACGATAACTCGATAAACAATTTAAATAACAGTTCTAAATCAAATTTTCGTATAAATATATCAAAACTCGCTCCGTAGCTTCATCGAATCAAATGACAGCAACAAATCGAATAAGACTCATTCAGAAGTGACGAACGTTTAAAATGAAATTAGTGTAGAGACGTAAACTTTAATATTGAATGAACGACATCTGCTATCCAAGTTTCTTACATATATCTACGAATATATGAAGATATACATAGAATAACGGTAATTGGCTTAAATTTTAGATGTAGCTTCTTCATTTGGTGATTTGTAATAACTTATTTGATAAGATAATTTGATATGTCTTCTTGTTCCGTAAGTCGTATGTTGAATTTTAGTTTGTTGTTGTTAGTTTATGCTATACTTTTTTTTAATAATTTCCAATTTCAGATCTAGTTTTTTCGTGTGGAAAACTTAAAGATAAATTTAAGCCGTCTTCAAGTTTTTTGTCTAATTAGATATTGTATAGTACTTTATTAAAATACGTATAAACATTTTTTTTAATTTAGCTATACGTTTGGCAAATTTTAATACGTTTTCTAAAAAAGTATTTTTCTTTCCAAAAACTAAAAGCTTATATTTTTTAGTTGATATCTTTATATGTTAACAATAAAATGATATTTTTTCTTACAATTTATAAACAAATATAACATTTTCATATAACGTCAAAATATATTCTGATAAGGTCGATCGAGGAAAGCTCGATTGGTCGCGATAAGCGAACGAGGGGATGATACATGGGGTGTTGATAAGAGCTACATGCTGCCTGCCTAATATAATTATGTGAATATATATATACATATGCATTTAAGTGGTTAGGGCATAGTATTTACCGTGTACGCGATGGTTGTGTGTACGATTCCTATGAAGAGGAATGAATTACTTCCATTTCATCGCTTTGGTAACAAAGACGCGACGTTGAATTTCGCTCCTAGATATGATATATGGGAACGAAGTGTCATAACACTAGGTTCCCTCTGTCTACCTTGGTATTTACAGGGAATACAGAGTATTTTTTTTATAATATATTTTTAATGTACTTCATAACATCGCAACCAATAGTCAATGTAATAAAAATATAACAAAAAAATGACAAGGCGCAATTATTTTAAGATTAAATAAAATTATCGAAATCTCCCTAGCGATGTCTCAGATTGGTCAAATTATTGTAGAGAATTGTGATTCTTTTTTAATACGGCTATGACGGCACGAACGGTGAAGTTTGTCTAACTTCCCTAACTTTTATTTACACGAACTTCGAAGGAGTATTTTAATAACGCGGCGGTTGGCAGTTTAAATATTTATATTATATTATTATTTTAACATATAATTACCTATTTGGTGCAACAATGACAAATTGCACTTTTTGAAATACTTCTCGAGACGCAATTAAAGTTTGTGAATTGTCTTTCTGCGTAGGTACATCGATTGACTTAACTTAAATTATTTTTAAATAATAAAAAAAAACCTGTTTATCTATCCAAATATAAATTTGGATTTTCTTTTAATTGTCAACGAAACAAAGCTACACACAAATTATATTCGCCAGGATATATATTTTTCGTTTAAAATGTCATTATTATTAAGAATTCGTTAGAACTTCAATCCTGTGGTCGGAATGTACCAAATGACCCTCGGCGAGAGCTGCTCAAATATTTGCTGAAGAGATTTGGCGTCGTCTCTATCAAGTACAGGGCCTTAAAGGAGATTTAACGTAAGAAATATTTAACTTTTATTATAAAATCTGATGATGTTACTTGGTATTTATATTGAAATAATGAGATAAAGCCTGGCTTTGCGCAGGGGCACATGCTTGCGACTGTAATAGACTCAACAGGTTGTTGGTTCGATTTCCACTCGAGAAAATGAAACATTTAATAATTTCATTTCCTTGATCTGCTAACGAGAAAAATCGCGGCGTTGAAATTCAATCTCCACTCGAAAGAATGTTCATATCCCAATTTTTTTCCCTTAGATCTGGAGGGACTGAAGTGCTTTGTGGAATTCCACCTACCGACCTGCATTTCTATGAATAGGTTAGAATTTGAAACCAAAGTGACGTGTCACTATATTATTCTCTCTCTCTAACATAACCGAACTAAATATAAGAAAAAAAATCAAGCCACTTTTTTTAAAGAAAACAGCGTATTTTCTTCAGAGTGCATATAAATATTTATAAAAATCAAACGCTTCTAGTGTCAGAGAGGGGGGTTTCATACATTTTAATTCGTATCTGGGTCCGTTCCACCATTTCTCTTGTCTCGGTAAAAGCATTGCCTCTGTATATTTATAAAGGCCGCTCGTTAAGGCCGACCAAACGAATTGATTCGACATCTTTTACTGTGTGCTGAAGTATTTAAGAAACTGCTGTGAAGGATACACTCGAAAGTGGTTTTTTTATCTCTTTCTGTCTGCGTACTGATTTACTTTACTTAAATTTTATATTTTTCTTTTAGTTTTTGATATACGTTGTTAATAATAGATTTGACGGCTTTTTTAACGTTCTTCTATTTTCAGTTTCACGCTTTTTCCCGCACATAGCAGCAGAGTGAACTCAGTGCTAAGACACTCCATCCCAATTCTCGAGACATTGTAAAAAAAAATCATTCCTACGAGAGAATGAAACAATCGAATACCCATCCCGTCAACCAACACGTTTTACAGACGCCGTTCCTTTGTTTACTTATCTAAAACCGTACAAATACCTCAAATAGGGAGGACAAAACATTTTTTTTATTAATAATACTTTTTATACTTAGAATATTTCTGATTTGTATAAAGCGGGCAATTTAAAAATAACAGGTGTCTCACGGGACGGAGGCACCGCATCGTCACTTAGCACGAATAATACCAAATTGATATTTTTTCTAAACGGAATACAGAAACAAATTTTAAATAAGGTCTTGTTTTTTTATTACATTGATTGGTAAATATTACAATATTTCTCCTGAGACGAAACATTTATCATATGTCTTATGTATTCATCAAGTTCTATTAAACGTAGTTACTGATTAAATAATCTAATTTTAATCTAATTTTCTTTTTCATATAAATTTATATGATCAATTTAGAGTAGTATAATCCAAAATTTAATACTTAAGCTAAATTTGAATCCTTATAATTATGGCCTGCTAAATACATACGGCCGCGATAATACTAAACATTTAGTGTAACAATTATCTATGCTAATCTTATAAAAATGAAGTTTATTCAGTTGATCAAATTAATGTTAAGAAGTAGGTACTGATTCGAGTACAAAAATATTTTTGTATTGGATAGCCCATTTTATCGAGAAACGCTGTAGAGTTTGCAGACCACGTTAATCGTGTCGGTGTAACCCGCTGTGTTTATAATAAGAGTTACTTCGAGGACTCAGAATGTACCATGTGTCATACAGTTCTTAGTTATGACTAATACCACTCTTAGTATTGACCATGCAGGCGAAGCCGCATGGAAATGTTAGTATTATGTAATATGTTTACATTAAATTATATTTTACCTTTCAATGCCGGACAAATTCTTTTCCATAACGTCAAACAGCCACATCGATGGTATTGTCCTAGAGCGAGCTCCATGAAGAAGAGAGGTAGACCGCCGAAGAGGAGCATCACACAGTAGGGGATGAGGAAGGCACCTGCCGTGAATAAACATTAAAATGTTATCTTTTTTATTTTTTAAATATTTACCTTATATTTAGGATTTGGCTTATATTATGTTCTTAATTTTTTATTAAGTAGTAATACTTAATGTTAAGTACAAATTCTATGTGAACTAGAAAAGAACTCGATTTTTTTAGGTACGTGATAGGTACTTATTAATATTTATTATCTTTATATTTAATGTTTTTTTAATTAAAAATTAAATCAATATTTTTTATTTAATCACTTCGCACATGTGTACGTAGCGATCACGTGACCCGAATCTTTGTCAACGTTTTCAAAATTATGAACTAAATTTGTTTATTTTCATTCTGCTACTTAAAATACAAATTATCTTATAAATTTGAAAATACAAATACTTGACTTACCACCACCATTCTGGTAGCAGATGTAAGGAAACCGCCATACATTCCCGAGATCAACTGCGAAACCAACTACCGCCAATAGAAACTCCGCCTTCTTCGCCCACGTCTCGCGTTGCCGCTCAGGGGTGAGGGACACCACAATAGATCGAGTTTTCTGGCTCTATGATAAGATAACAATATTAATAATTACTTATGAAGCAATGGATCATTCAGTTTTGTAAATTTTACTTTTAAAGGTAAGTATTTTTTTTATTTGTATTGGGAAGTAACAAAATGTTGCATTTTTTGTACTGGCTTGAGTGTTTTAGATACAAAAATTCTATCAAACGAAAATTGAATTTATAGCTCATTTACTCTCAGCATATAAGATTTTTAAAAAGTAGATTTTATTAAATTGTTGATTTTATTTGAAAATCCAAGGAAGTAACTAAAAACATAAACATTCCTATTTTTTATTTTTATACAAGATTTGAACCTGTAGCCATTGTCAGGCAGACACCATGAAGGCACTTACGTTGTTAGGCGGTGGCAGCGCAGGCGCGGACGCGGCCGGCGACTCCGGCGGCGGCATCTCCTCGCAGTCGCCGTTCCGCCGCTCCGGCCCAGGGCTCTCGCCCTACGGAATTGATATTTGTCTTAGCTTCACGTGGTTCTTCACTTTGTATCCCGCATAAAGCACACTAGGTAGAGGGAATCTAGTGCTATGACACTCCGTACCCCATATGCGAAATTCAACGGCCGCACTTTATCTTCATACCAGAGCAAGGAAATTATGATTATAGAATTATAAAATATAAGAATTATAATAATATATAAATTATAGAATATAAGAGTGTATGATTCTAATTATTAGGATATTCTACCCTACGTTAATATTATATTCAGACTTTCATAATATTTATTCTTTTTTATGCATACTATAACATACTTTTTATAAATTAGCAAGAAACCCTAGTAAGATATATTTTAAAAAAATCGTTTATTTTTATTTCGAAAATAATAATTAATTAAAAACATTTGGTTAAGTTAACAAAATTGTGATTTTAAACAGGATTGACAGATCTGTAAATCAACATTATGAAGTGATTCTTCGCTACCAGAGACGGGCGAAAAAAAATCATTCAGAACTAAAATAAGTAGATTTAACCAAATACATTATTACAAATATTTAAGTGTGAATAGTGAGTGAATAGTTACCATCCGTATAAGAGTTGTCTCAGTGTTTAAGCACACCGAGTAAACTTATTATATTATTATCTTATTTAAATAAATGAACTAAAAACAAAATAAAACGATTCAATTAAAGACAATATTTATTACGTACATTAAGTACTAATGAGTGAATCGTTAATAGATGTAAAGAAACGAGCGGTGATAATGAAAACGGACATATTGAGGGTGCCGTTAATCAAATACTTTTATGTTTGGATGGATCTTAAGGGGATAGTACTGTTTAATTAAGACAATCCGTAGCAGTTCTAGGTTTATTTAAGGTTCCGTATCTAAAAAAAATGTATTTAAGAAAATAATGTAACGATTGTAGCTGATTACGTAGCAGTGCTACGGCCGTAGACCTTATTTTAAGTAAGCTATACTTGCAGCAATAAATAAATAAAAAAAAACAATATCAGTAGTACGAAATAAATAACAACAATACTAAATGAACAAAATCTGGAATTCAGATATAAACTCACAACGATCGTTTGTAAGGGACAACGGCGTTAAACACTGTAGTTATAAAAAGAATTCCTTAGTAAAACATCAAGAAATAAAACAAATTTCCACATAAGCAACTTTCTGGGGGCACATTTTATAACCTCTTCAAATGTTATTGTCAATAAAACGAGTGAAATTCTTTAAAGCTTACGTTTTAAATAGATGCGTGGTACAATATTGCTTAGATTAGCATAGATTATGTTGCTATAGTTGAAATTGTATTAAATAAACATTGTTATAGTGTTGAGAACTCTCTCTCTCTCGTCTGACTTTAAGGGCGACGGTTGTGGTTTCGATTTCCACTGTAGGAAATGATTATATTTTTATTATTTTTATATATCCAGTCTGGTATATAAAGAGCGATGTTAAGTTTTGTCACTCATTACGCAATGCCTCAAGAATTCGATGGTGCGTGTGTAGGGAACGTAGTGTCTTAACTCTAAGTTCCCTCTGCCTATCCCGTTATATACGAAATACTGTGTGAAACTAAAAAACTAGTTTTTTGAGAGAATTTGTTTGAAAACCTTTCCCAGAATTTTCACCGTGGAAGCCAATATATTGTAAGAATATATATTTACACTTCAGAATCGAACACAAAGTCAACTGATGGCATAAAGTTTTACGTACAAAACATTTTTTTTGTTTTATCTTATGTAGAAAAATGATATTTATTCCCCCGAATAGAGATCGAACTTACTACTACGGCCCCACTACGCAGCAAGCCGTTTATACTATTAACATTCATTGATTTTAGTTTAACTTTTTTAAAGCTAATTCTATTACCTCTTTACATAATAATCTCACTGCTCGGAAAAAATATATCACAGATTATAAAGATATAATTTTAAATAAAAATTCTATGAATAAATTTAAAACTTCACCAAAAATCAATTTGACAAGACAAATAAAAGATACTTCTATATTTAAATTCATTTACCTTAAAAAAAGGGTGCGACGGTGTGTAATCGTGACGGTTGTGGGTTCGATTTCCACTTGGGGGGGTTCATCCCCCCCCTATTTAATATTTTTATAACCTCGCTATGGTAGCAAAGAAATTACGAGAGAGTGAAGTTGAATAAAACACACTTTTAAGTAACTTCTGTACAGTTCCACCATCATACCATACCAGATACCATATTATTATATTGTTAACTACGTGTTACAGTAAAATTTCATAGTAATAAATTTATTAAAAGTGGATCAAATTTAGGTTTTTAGATTTTTTTACATACCTACTTAAAAAAGGATTTAAAAAATGCGTATTTTTAAGTAAAAAAATAAATAAATACATTTATCACAATCGCTCTCTATTAAAGGTAATAATGTCAACTGAGCCACAAAAGTATCGTATGCAATCATTAAGCAAAGGATCATTAAAATTTTACTGCACACATGTAAACATGTTTTGTTTAACTACAGCAACATAGCTCTGTCAAACACAATTTACGTTGGTCCAAATTAGATTAAATAGAAAAAAAAAATCTTCCCGCTGTATCCCGCATATAGACGGAGGGATTCTGTTATCCCGCAAACAAGAGTGATTCTATTATAAGTCATTCTGTTCTCCACACATCTCCAATTTTCGGCAAATTGCTTGCTAAATGGCGAAACTTAGCGGTGCTTTGTCTTATTACCAGAGTGAGAAAATGAAAAAAAAAAATCCCTTGAGCTGGAATCGAACCCACATCCGTCTAACTTACAATCAAACGTACTACTATGCTACAGTGACACCTAAGCATGGTAATCGTTAACTAAGTGCTGAGTTTAAATCTTAGCTAATATATTTTTTGATTTTTTTTTATCTTATAAAATTCTTGTAACTTGAACCCCTTGTCGTGCCTATCCCAGTAATGTAAAGTTGTATTCGCAAGGTCAGTGAAGGCATGCACCGGCATACCGCTGTAAAATAGCACACCGTGTTTGTGACCCCGTGCCTTAGACGTTTGTTATTATATATATAAAATAATAATAATATATGGTAACTGTTCGTCGTGATTGGGAAAAGTCTTTATCCCGCATATAGCAGGTTAGGACAGAGGGAATCGAGAATTAATATTTTTTTATCAGCTTCACGCTGTATCCCGCACACAGCAGGATAGGCAGAGGGAACCTATTATTAAGACACTCCTCACTTTCTGCCGAATTATGTATAATAACCGCTACAAAAGTCTTTTTTGTGACTACAAAATGTTATTTATGTTTATAAATATTTTCATTTTATAAATCTTAACGCTTTAGCAAAGTACATCGTTGGATTCTTTCAAGCAACAAAGAATGTCTCTAAAAAGCACAGAATGTAAAGAACAGTGTGTTAACACTACATTCTTTCTGCTTGATTTAAAAGTACAGGTAGGTGTATAATCTTAACTACTATATGGATAGTGTTATAATTAGTATAGGTAACATCTCATTTCAAGTTGAATACACTTGCTAACAATGTTTCAAGTTTGGTCACCTATCCCAAGATTGCTCTATATGTCCGATATTATAGCTTATAGCACTCAGTTTATATAGATATTCAGCTTCACGCTGTATCCCGCACATAGCAGGGTAGGGAATAGGGCACCTAGTGTCCAGACATTCCGTTCCCCACTTCCTGCCGAATTCTGGAGGCATTGCGTGTTGAGCAGCAGAACCCAACCTCGACACCAGAGCGAAAAAAATATATTTTTTAATTTTTTTTTAATAAAGATATTTGTAGTCAAAAGAATCATTATCCGATATGAACAGTATATAATCAATACATTTTACTTTTGTATAAATGATATTATATTCTATTCTAACAAATCTCAATGGGTTATTATAAGTATACTAATTGTTAATAATAAGTATAATTCTAGATGCCCTCTGGCTATCCCGCTATATGCGGGGTACAGCGTGAAACGCAAAAAAAGTAAATACGAATTTTATCTAAAAGGGAACCGTAAGAGCAGTTGTCAAGGTCTCTGTAAGAATTCCTCGCATATTTCACTTTGTTTGCACTTCTGTCGTTAAAATTACTTGTTTACTTTAGCCCTTCAAAGGTTCTCGCGCGGTCGAAATGTTTTTATTTCCTTCTAGTGAGAAAAAATTAGAATTTTTCATTATAAAAAATAAACGCGTTCCTTACTTACTTTTTTTTTACTTTGTATTCAATGGGATTGCTTAAATTTATGTTTTAGTTAGTTTCTAAAGTTAGATAAAAAAATTGACCACGTCTGAAAATTTATATTTATAGATCTTTAATAATATTACAAAATTGAAGCGTTTGTTTAGTTGCCCTATCTTAGGAATTACTGATTCGAATAAAAAATATCTTTTTGTATTGGATAGTATATTTACAGGCTGTATGTAGTACTGTGCTGAGAGCACAAGTGGAGCCGTCGGTAAAGGTTAGTTTTATTATAAAAACGGTAACTACTTATGACTCATTACGCTACACTATACGCAATGCCTCCAGAATTCTGCGGAAAATGGGGAACGGAAGTGTCTTAATGGGAATGGTTCCCTATTAAGTGCGAACCTAAAAAATGGCGTAAAAGGAAGAAAACGCCTTTTTACGAGCAGAGAAGGAGAAGGAGAACCCAGTGTTAAGATGCACCATTCTCCATGTCATGCAAAATTTTGAAGACGTGACGAGATCGAACGCTATTATTTAATATCATAAAGATCTTCCTAACTTCTTTCAACAAAGTGCAAAAAACGCATTGAGAAAAGAAAAGCAACAAGCTATTCTTAACATGAGTACAGGTTTAAATAAATAAAAAATCATTGCCACAGTAAACGTGCCCATTCGCGCGTACAGCAAACGATGTATTAAAATGAAGGCACGGATTTGAATTTGTAACTTCTATGTAAAAGTCATATAAAACAGTTATATTTTTTCTATGAAATTATATTAGAAATTATTTATTGGCCAGACAATTAGACATAGTAAGATATTAGTCCGCTTTGGTAAGATAAAGTGCTGCGTTGAGTTTCGCAACTCAACAAAAAAATGGAGAATTCTATTATTATAAACAGACTGCAACGGTTGTGGGTTCATATCGAGCTGAAGACATAATGTCACTTAACGACGAATGTTACAACCATTCATAGTTATAAAACAGTTTAAGAAATCTTCTTTTATATGGAGGGTTTTGACGCCTGCTCGAATACACAGGCAGACATTGCTGGTTAAATGTCGGAACTAAACGCTGTAATTTATCTTATCAGAGCGGAGAAGTGTTTTGCTATTCCAAATTGTCGGGCGTCAAATCCTGTTTTTATTTTCGTAGCAAATGTTTAGTAATTATGTAGGTTCGACTAATAAGTAAATACTCGTACATTAACAAGTTAATTCTATGTCAGTGATCTCATTCAGATTTTATGTTTAAGTACTAAGCTAATTTAAGCATTTGCTAAAGTTCATTTAAAGTCAAATAGGTAGTACATGACAGTCGTAGGCTCTTATTTATTGAAAACTACTTGTATTGACAATATTTATTGAAAAATATTGTCCGTTGTGGCGCAGTGCGATAGCAGGCAGACGCGTAAATTATAGGTTCGATGAATTATTTTCTTTTTGCCTGTCTGTTAAATAAAACGCGATGTAGAGTTCTGGTACTTAAAACAACGTTTCAAAGTTTTTTTTTCAAATTGGCATTATAAAAAATGGGTCCAAAAGTGGGAAATGGGGGTGAGTATCTTAACCCTACATTCCCTGCAAAGAGAACGTGAAGCTGAAAAATATATCTAATACTTTAATAAATGTTACCATACGCAGTGAAGTGACAAGAAATAAAATAAATGTCTTTTCACTGCTTCTATATTCAATACTTAAAGAAAAATATTTTTTCTTATAAAAATTCATAGGAATTTAAAATAAAAGATTGTTCAATTATTGTGTTTGTAAATGTTTCAACTCGAACCGCGGGAAATTTAAACCTGAAACTTTTACAGAACCAACTTCAGCGTAAAGTATGCAATGCCTGTATAACGAAGACTGAGAAAACGTAAGAGGGCTTTTATATTTTTATTTCTTTCCAATATTTTTATATTTATAATTTTAAAATAAAAATTATTATATTGTTTACTGTCTAACTATAATCATAAAATTGTGTTTTCAAAAGACCTGAAAGTGGAAAATCACAAAGATCGTATAAACTAAAACTTACATGCTATTTACAGCTTTACTCGGTATCACACATAAGTACGAGTATGAAGAAAAGACAAAAGGAACGTAGAGTCAGGACACTTCGTTTTTACTTCCCGCCCAACCCATTGCGTGTTGAGCGGCGGAGCTTAACATCGCGTTTATATATCATAAAAAAGAACCCTAGATTTTTCATCTACAAAACATTTCTAAAACAAAAAATGTATGAAAAATTTTGTTGGAAAACTATTCTTACTTACAAAAAAAATTAAATACACTACCTTATGTTTAAGTAGACGTCAGCGTTCCGGAGACAAGAAGCTCATGTCGAATCGTAGGAGATGCGTCATTCTTGAATACGTGTTGCTCTCACGATGTCTCCAGAGGAACTGACCAACCTGTTCAGCATCAGGTCCCTTGGTGGAGTGGGCGTGGCGCCACGCCTCTCGCAACAAGTTACTGCCTCGCGAATTTATTCAACAGGTTAAGGTATTTTTACACTATGCTCAAATTTGTGGTTTTTCGAAAATTTGGATGTCTTTACTGTTGAATTTTAATTGATTTTTGCTTAATGAGTATTTTTTGACATTTCTAATATAGTTCTAATGTTTGGAAATCCAAGTCCACATTAAAATTTAAATTTTAGCAATAAATAACTTTTGTGTAGCGGAAATTTGTAAAAATCTCCATGAGAAGATGCTCGCAACTTAATTAAATTGTATTAAGCGTATAGAGCTCAGTGGTCAGAACATTTAGACGGTTTCCAAGGGGTGCGGGATCAAATCTAACAATGAAGCCAGTATCTGAATAGTGGAACTCTTCAAAGAATATTAGCAAACCACTTGAGTTTAGGCTCTTATAATTTATAGCTCCTTGCATATTCCAAAGCACTTGTAGCACTTGGTGTAGAAAAGCGTGTTTTTCTTTCATTTTATTTTTACTCTTATTTCTGTAGCTTAAAACCTTCTATTTCTGTATCATAGAAAAGAAGTTAAGTTTAAAAATATATATATATTTTCAATATTGACCACTTAACAAGACTTCTAAATCTAAAACTACTTTAAAATCGGGAATCGAATGAGTTACTCCCGTTAATATAACGATAGGACCACTCATTGAACACTCCCCCTAACACATAAACTAAGGCAACAGACACGCCTCCCGTGTGATTTTTCCAGATTGAACCAATCTATTTACCTCACCCGATGATCGATGCCAGCAATCAACTGGTGGTACTTAGAAATATCTATATATGTATAAAAGATATAGAGTTTATACTTATGTTTAAATAGAATTATATTTCGAGAATATATATTTTTCTATATAAGAATAGGTTTTTTAGCAAATTTTTAGGCCTTTCTAATAATGTGGGTTGAAATACTGTAAACTGAGGCCAACCAGGGAAACTATCATATTTATATTATTTTCGTTTCAACAGGGCGCGGCGTTGAGTTTCGCCTAATAAGAATTGCTAAGAATTACTGAAAACAAGCGAAAGAGAAAGTGAAACTAGCATCTACCTAACCTAACATTGTATAAGTCAAAAAAGCTTAGTAAGCCTTGCCACTCTCCACTCTCTGACAGAAAAAAAACAGTGGTGGAGTGCATAATAGAATGCCACATTTCATTTAAGCAGAACAGACAAATATATGGGAATAAAAATTTAGGAAATTGAATTTGACCCACTTTTAATATTTGTATTAGCATGAAAATTGGTAGTTATATGTACGTAGCTTGGGTAACAATTCAATAAAACGATATCGTCGAGCTGGTCTGATGATGCAGTTAAGATTTGAATAGTGGAACTCTTCCGGGATTAACTACCGCCGGATTTACAGAAACAGACAGAGCCACGATAGTCTCTTATCTATACTTATAATAAAATCGTAAGAGGGTTGGTGTCTGTACTTGGAAGATATTTAAAAAAAAATGTTATTGGGAACCTTTATTAACCTAATAGCCTTTAAACTTTATTAACCTTTAACTTTATTAACCTTTAAACAATGATTTTTTATTTTTTTGTCTGTTTGTCTGTGCGTTTGTTATCGCTAATCTCAGAATCGACTTAACCGATTTAGATGCGGTTTTCACTATTGGATTCTGGCAAGCTTCCGATAATATATAGGGTTTATTTTATTATAATCAGTTTATAAATAAAAAAGTTATGTCACTTTAAAGTATTTAGTTCGACAAATTTGCTTATTGCCGTAAGTTATTTTATATTTTATATCTGTTTTACTGAATTGATTGAATCTTTAATTTTCAATTTCTTTATTAATATTTCTATTTCAAGCGGACGTAGCCCCGCACGGGCCCACTGGTATTAAAATAAATTCAAAACAAAATACTTTAATTTAAAACTTGGAATATTAATTTTAATTTAAGAAAAATGATTACGTTAGTGCTATATTTTATTAAAAAAATAAAGTAGCTTCAATTTTCATTTTAAATTGTCGCAAAGATAGATCTTTCGGCACTTCAAAGGCGAAAGACACGATGCGGGCAGCTTATCTAATATGTGTCTTATTTGAATTACTATTTATATTTCAGCTTCCCGCTGTATCCCACACACAGCAGGGAGGGAACCTACTGCGAAGACCCTCCGTTCCTCATTTTCCTCGAATTCTGAAGACATTGCGTGTTGAGTGGCGAAGAAATAAAATTATTTTATATTTTATTTCTTTGAGTGGGAATCGAACCCACGACCTGCGCCACGATTGGCCTTAATTTATCTCTATAATATTGTTATGGAGGCATTAGTTTCTGGCAAGCAAAGGAAATAGTTAAATTACAGTGCAAAGAGGACAATGAATGAGTTATACAAGTAAATTATGTATTATTGTAATATTTTTCCCAAATTTCGCAACCTCGTCGTACTGTAAACGCGACGGTTGCGGGTTCGATTCTTATTCGAGGGCGTGAATTATTTTAAATACCTTGTTCTGGCGTAACTAGTAAAACTCATAAAAGTGTGTTAAATAAATAACAAAGATTATTAAATTAAATACAATGTCAAATTTGATTTGTTTTACATTCCCATAAAACTCTGTAGACACAATACCTGCAACTACATATTAAACTGTAATAATCGTGTTTGCTTACTGAAAGCTACCTATTATTAACATTTGTTTGTAGGGATTGTAAGCATTTTTTTATTAAGCTAACTTTTACATATTTTGGGAATATTTAAAGGCAAGAATAACGCAAAGGTTGGTAGTTCGATTCTTATTCAGAGTCTGAACGGAGGTGTGCTAATAGGAACGGAGTATTAACACTAGGTTCCCAGGTTCCCTCCGCCTTCCCTACTAGGTGCGACAGCAATACAGATCGAAATAATGTAACATATTTTGAAAAGTATAATAATTTGAACATGCCGGGACTAGACAACGCATCTGTTTGGAACCGTCCAATATAAGCAGTTCGACTGCTTAAAAAATTGACTTGGATTGTTTAAATAAAAGAATTTAAATCAATAAATTTTCATAAGTTCAAAAAAAAAACGGAGAAACCGCTATTTTGCCGTCTTTTGTTCTGTTGTCGTACCGACAAGTGGTTGATAATTTTGTTATAAGATTGTCTGATGGTGAAACAGAAAAAAGGTATCAGCTAAATTTATTTTGTGGATAGTATTGAATAACAGATATTTTTCTGCAAATTGATCGGCAACCTATGAAACTAGCTCTAAATATTTTTCTGTTAAATACAAAATATGTTTCTGGTATTCTTAAAATTTTGACTTATTTTAAAGAGACCCATCACCGCCATAGTATGTTGAACTAGAACAGTACGTTTTCCCATTTTATATTTTCGTTAATTTTTATAATGTAACTTATTTTACCGCTTTACTGCAAAATATGGTTTCGACATTCAATACGCTCTATTCTGTATAATTCAGGCGAGAAGCTAAAGATGGAGTATTTTGACACCTTTCTGTGAATCTTTCCACTTTCTTTTTTTAACAAAAAATGTTACTCACATCTGAATCCCGTATTTTACTTGTACCCTACAATTTGCTGTGTCCATTTTAACATCCTCACTTTACGAGTTGAACTTGACTAAATGGTTTCAAAATTTGTGATCGAATCACTGTAACAAGTAAATGATGGGTATTTTAGTTGAAAATTCTATTTTTTCTCTCCGTTTATCTCTCACAGCATTGAGATTTACTGGGTTTTGGCCCCCAGAGGGATGGAGTAAGGGACAATTGGTAGTCTACCATAGCTACGGTTGTTTCTGCTTTATGTTTCTTTTGGGTGAGAAAATAATATATTTTTTAAACAACATGAGTTTTATTTGTAATATTTTTAATAATATTCGTTGCAACTAAAATTCTGTGTTAAATTTAATTTGATTTAAATACAATATGCCTTCAAATGTTGAAAAAACTTACGTTTGGACAGTCCCAGGGACTCCTCTGAGATCCTCACCCTGCCACACGATAGGCAAATCACACTGAATCAATGGAATACTATTTAGTTTTTTAATATAATATAAGATTTGTAGGTATATTCTTAATTACTGAAGTAGCAGATTTATTTCTCATATGGGGTAATTTACCCTTGATGACCGGAACAGCATTTTTACTTTTCACAAATCTTGCTCAAGCCGCCAAGTTTCTTAATGTAATAATAAGAAGAAAATCTATATTGAGAATAATTACCGAATGTGAAGTTTTGAAGGAACATAAACTCGCAAAATTTAAAGGAAGTCGCAATATTGTGGAAAGGTAGGAATATTTTTTGTTTTTGAAAGAAAAGTGTAACAACACCACGTCGACTTTAATATTTTTTATACAAATTCATCCAATATATTAAAAAAATTGTTAAAATTTTACCAAAAACAAGAATAAAAAACATTCAAGCTTTCATTGCTAAAAATAGCTTTGTATTGTCCAAAGTTGTAATCGAGAGACACTTCAACAGCAGGTATTTTTCTTCATATTAACTATTTTGACTGTCGCGGGCTGGCTCGGCAGTGCGGAGATGGGCAAACTGCCGTTAAGAGCTTGGTAAGTATGCAAGTACTTTTAATAAAAGCCTATTTTGATCTTCCTCCAGAATCAATGATTCAATGTTTTTGAAGGTCAGCCGAGGTCTCCTCCTGTCTTTCTTACGATAATTCCATCCACATCACGTGGATACGTGGCACTCCACTACTGTGCGGTTTCGTAGAAATTTCCTTCCACGCGCCACCGAACTGTGGAATGGCCTACCCGCGGCAGTGTTTCCAGGTCGGTACGATATGGGTACCTTCAAGAAGCGCGTCTATCTCCACCTCAAAGGCCGGCAACGCACCTGTGGCTCCTCTGGTGCTGCACCGGGTCATGGGCGGCGGTGATCACCACCGGGTGACCCGAACGCTCGTTTGCCTTGTCCTTTTTCCATAAAAAAAATAATTAAATGCAGTTATACAAATAGCTATATTTAGTATTTTTAAGTTGATTATATAGAAAAGATATGGTGAAAAAAATTACAGGTATCCTTACAATACGAATATATCACCCTTATACGAAATAACGTACATACAGCAAGGATTTACAATATTGTTGGCCGCCCTTCTAAACGTGAGCAAGGACACTTTAGTGACAACTCTGATAGCACAGTGTAAATGTCGATTGCGATTGATAGGACTGTCTTTAAGGAATATACGTGATTGTTATTATGATGAGGTATGTAGCTTCACGTAATATTCTTTTAATAATAGGGTAAACAGAGGGAACCTAATGTTAAGACACTTCGTTCCTCATTTTCCACCCAACGACTCAGGTAGGTTATACCATAATATTACCCTAATATTAACCTACGTATAGCGCCTAAGTTTCATGAGGATACAATTATTACAAGTAGTTGAAATTCCTATTCTTAGATTTTATTACATAGTTACAGCTCGGCCTAATAAAAACTTTTTAAAAAGAGACATCTGGTGTATTTTGCTATTAATATGGGTATCTTCAGTATTTTGTTCAACTATAACTTGCGTATATTACAAGAGATTCGGTACTGAAATTATAGATGGCGTGTGTTTTTACAGATATTACAATAATTATAATTTAATTTAAACTGTTTTTTTACGGAACAATATGTTGGAAGTTTATTGAACTTTTAAAGAAACGAGGTTTTTCATAAATTTAACATTGATTGACATATTATCTAAAATGTTTTTCTTTTTGTAGAAAACCACTCTTATCTCATTTTCTCATGTGACGACATTAGGAGATGAACCCTTGACCTCCTCCCAAGAGTTAAAAGCCTACCAACACTTAAGACGTTGTGTGATCGAACATCAGCGGACTCTCAACACCGTAATGTTGTTAGAGAAGACATTTTCAGAACCAACGTTCGCTCAGTTCAGTGTATCGCTTGTTATTATATGTGCGACAGCATTTCAATTAGTTACGGTATGTATAAGATTTTTTTAAAATATTTTAACGTATCTACCGCATATACAGTACAGTATGGCTGATGTGTCGTGGCCGTATGATCTTAAAGTTAGGTTTTCTGGACTATTTCGCACTGTTCACTTAGGAAAAGAATAATCAAAAGTAAGGAAATTCTATTTTGAGAAGAACTCAACGTCGCACTTTACCTCTACACCAGAGCGAAGAAAAGAAAATATTTAATATTTAATTTCCTCGAGTGGGAATCGAACCTACAATCTGTTGCGCATACAGCCGCTTGCTGGTTCCCTTAGGTCACGACTGGCCTCTAACTTAATATAAAGCTTTTTTTAATATTTCGTCATTGTAAAAATGTCATACCAATTTTGTTTTCCAGCAAAGCGGCAATTATATACGTCTTATATCGATGGGCACCTATCTATTTAACATGATGTTTCAAGTGTTCATATATTGCTATCAAGGCGACAGTCTGTCTACAGAGGTATGATTTTTTAACCGACCCTCAAAAAGGGGGTTCTCAATTCGTTGGAATCTTTTTTCTAAACATATTTCATCAAAGACTGCTTTATTGAAATTTGTATCAAATGTATAGGTAAAACAATAAAATAAAGTAATTAAAGTATTAAAATAACATTAGCTAAAAAGATTTTAAATGGAATACATACCTATATCTAAAAAAATAAATATTAAAAAAAATATTGACAACAGTCATATTTTTCGTCAATTAAGCATCATAGCGACATGTCAGCCCGCAAAGCAATCGGCATAGAACGCCTAGTGTTAAAACACTTCAATACCCACTTTCAGCAAAATTTTGTATATTTGGTTGCAAAACTCAAAGTCGCGCTTTCTCTACAAGAGGGGAAAAACGAAAATAATTAAATTCTTCCGAGTGAAGATCATTCAGACGCTGCTCCACTCACGACGTTGCCAAACTTATTTTGTTTTATTTTTGCACATTGTGTCCCGCACATAGGCAGAGGACAACGTATGCAAAGGGAACCTGGGAAGGTAGTGTTAAAATACTCGGTTCCCATTAAAGCTTAATTTGACTTTTTTTCCATTTCCCCATTTTCCGCTGAATTCAGAAGGCATTGGAGGAAAATGGGGAATCACCTATTTTCTAAGGTGTATGTATAAAATTAAAATAAATTGTACTTAGTATACATAATTTTAATTTAACATTATTATAATAAACATTTTTTGTACAGAGCGAAGATCTATCATCATCTGTGTACGACATGCCCTGGTATAACTACAGCGTGCGCGTGCGCAGGTCCTTGTTAGTAATAATGGTTAGATGTCGTCGCAACGCCAAGCTAACAGCTGGAGGATTTACTACACTGTCTATAACATCTTTTATGGCTGTAAGACTTATGTTATAATTGTAGTTTATTTTTAATATAATTATTAGTTTAATTTGATATTAAAAATTAAACTACAATTTATTTGTCTAACAATGTAAAAAGATTTTGTAACTCTATTTTGAATCATTTTCTAGTAAGTCAATTATTTACATAATGTCAAACTCCAATGACAATACAATTTTAACAACGAGAGAGACAATTGAGTTTTTAGTTTCTGAATTACATATTTTGTGACTAAACGTCCCCCGCTACTTTGCCTGGACGAAGATTAAAAAATCAATCTTTTCACGTTCGTTTCTTCTTTCTTTTTGTACATTCTCTAATCTACCTACATGTTCTCAATTCAATTCAATTTATTAAGTTCAGTACTTTCGTCTGTATGTTGTCTGTATATTGTAATTTACCTAATAATAATTTCTTTTCAGATAATAAAAATGTCATATTCACTTTTCACGCTTTTACGACAAGTTACAGAGTGAAAATGTAAAGAGCAACCTTACTTGGCATCTTTTAAACTTAGACATAATTGTCCTTATATTTAATAAACGAAGATGTGAATTTTGTTATATTATTTTACAAATAGGTTTCTTTTCTTTTTTAAATTGCACGAAAGTATAAGAAGAATGAACCAATTATTTTCATTCCCTTGTCTGTAAGGCAATGTCCGGCCTTAAGCAACGCAATGCAAAATCGCGTATTTGGGTGAAAATTATACTGATATGAACGAAATACAGCGTAAAGCTAAAACAATAGAAAATATTATTTAGTATGGACAAAGGACACATTGTAAGTGCCTCACGCAACTTTGACCCCGGGCCCATCCCGGGCCCCATTCCAGGTGGCCGAATAAAGTTATGTAATGTAGCCTACCCCGATTTATAATATTAGCTAGTATTCGTATAAACAGAATAGAAGAATAGATTTGCCTTTAAATATCTACAGATGTCCAAATGTTTCATAAGCCCTCAATTATTTGTTATATAAGAAAGAATTTTTGAAATTGCTTAAATTGTTTTTTTTTTTAAATTGTTCCTTCAATTATTATACAAAACAAAATGTTGTTTTATAATTTAAATAAATTCTTGAATACCTTCAATTATCGCCTTCACGTATATAAATGCTAGTGAAAAGCGAATCGAAACAAAAGTGATATTTAAAATAATAGCATAATAATTGTTTATAGGCGTAATTGTGTGTAACGCAAGCTGACAGTTTATGTGAGTGTAGCAGGGGCTAAGAACATATAACAAAAGATTTTCTATAAAAAAAAAATAATTACTAAATTTCTGTATTTTTTTGCTTCAATTAACTTCTAGCAGTGTACCGTACATAGCAGGGTAGGCAGAGGAGACCAGGGAAACCTAGTGTTAAAACACTTCGTTGCTTCATTTAGTTTCGAACTGTGTTCCGTACATAGCAGGGTAGGCAGAGGGGACCAGGGAACCTAGTGTTAAGACACTCCGTTTCTATTAAGACATTTCCGTTTTCCACTTTCTCCGAATTCTAGAGGCGTTACGAGTTGAGAGTGAATCAACGCCGTGCTTTACCTTGTTATCAGAGCGAGGAAATGAAATAATTCTTCAGTTCAATTCTTAGTTCGTTTCCAGCTTGCCAGTTGACCACTAATCTCACGTTATATGGAGAACACACAAAGGAGATTATAAAAAAAAAAATCTTAATAATAATTCTTTGTCCGGAGTTGGAATCGAATCCATGACTGTCATGTTTACTGTCAGACGTTGTGCTCAGTGGTCATCGTCTAATATACTTAAAATAGATTTTTTATTGTAAGAAAATGTTCAGTACAACTACAATTATTATTTAAAACACTACGTACAATTATCTCTAGCTCATTTCTTACTTGCACTCAGAATTGTCAAATTTGTACGGAAAATAAACGAATTTATAATTATAATGGATATTTTAGTCAAAAATTCAAATTTTTCTTTAAGTTTGTCCCTGACTATATTGAGGCTTACTGGTTTTTGGCCTCCAGAAACTTTACGCAAAGATAAAATGATATTATATAACTGCTATGGATTTATTTTCTTTGTATCTCTCATGGGTAAGTGTCTAATTGAGGAAAACTTATCAATAATTATCTGAGACTCTGACGTGTGACGGTTCTGGATTCGATTCCCACTCGAGGAAATAATGGTCACAAGATAAAGTGTCTTGATATTAGGATACACCTGTATATATGCGGTAGACAGCGTGAAGCAAATAAAAAATAATAGGTCCTCTTCCTTTAAAAATATGTTCAAGTTAAACCATTTAAGCTACACTTTTATAGTTATATTTTTTTAAAAATGAAGTATATACAAATATTTTTTGAGTCAATAATAAATAAAAATTATACAAACATTACAATGCTATGCGGTAGTGTATCCTTTAAAATTTAAGAAAATTGTAATGAGGGAATCGAATCTACAACCACCTAATAAAATATATATAATCGATATTTAATTATTCATATCATATATTTAATTTATTTATATTAATATATTTTTATTTTTGCGCCATAAATTACAAAAAAAAAATATTACTATTTTTTTAGTGCTGTTTCTCATATCAGAACTGGGAGACCTAGTCCTAATCTGGGGCAACCTGCCTCTAATGACTGGTACTGCTTTTGTCCTGTTCACAAATCTGGCACACGCTACCAAATTCATTAATATTGTGGTACGAAGGGACTCTGTACTGAAAATTATTACTGACAGCGATGACATTTTGAAAGCGGAGACGAGTGTTGAAGGGCGTAAAATTGTTGATAGGTAATTTTACCTAGATGGAGTTTAGGTTCCATTTTTTTTTTCAAGGAGTTCTTCCGGAAGTCAGTATAAGGTATTTGTGTTGGTTGATTTGAGAAAGAAAAGTAAGAACGTAGCACGACTCTACAACTTCTTTGAAACTATACGAAGCTATATGTTCGGGTTCCACTAGGGTCTACATTTTTTTCGTTTTCTGAGATATTTAAATAAATAAAAAATTGTAAAAAATCCAATAGAAATACACCGAACTTGAACATAGACGCGTTAGCTTATACGCTTTATTTAAGAAAGAAATGTTCAATTTGTGCCTAGGCGTTTTTTGTCATATTTTAAAAATAATTAATTTTCCTAAGTTGGAATCGAACCCGCAATTGTGCTGCTTATAATCTGTCCATTATGTGGGTTACAATGGATAATATAGATTAACGATATTTGTTTACAAGTTGTAACCGAGAGACGCGCTGGCAGCAACTATTTTACTTTTTGCTAACTTTCTTCACTTGTATGGGATGGGCGAGCAGTGCTGAGAAAAATAAACTACCTTTAAGAGGATGGTGAGAATTAACTTTATGTAGTTTTTAAACTAATTTTTGTTCCAATTTTATAATTTATTTCATTATAATTACAAAGTAAACGAGCCCATGTGTCCGTGGTCTGAATATATGTGGAAAATGTTTACCCATTTTCCGCCCAATTATCGAAAACGCCTGTTGAGTGGCAGCTTGTCTTGTTACCAGAGTCAGAGAAAATAATTGATTCCTCGAGTGGGAGTTAAACGCTGTGTCGCTGAACCACGACGGTCTTTCCTTCTTTTTTTATAAACTTTAAAATGATGTTTTTGCTTATATATTCTATGTACAATTTTATATTTTTAAATGCTTAACATTCTTTCAGGTATCCTTATAACACAAATAAGCCAATAGCATACGAGATTACATATTTTTACCAAGTGTTCTCGATGTTTGGTGCTGCTTTCCTGAACGTGAGCAAAGATACATTGGTAACTACCCTCATAGCGCAGTGCAGATGTCGGTTGCGCTTAGTGTCACTGACTTTAAGGAATCTGTGCAATAATGAACATTTCACTGGGGTAAATATAATAAATAATTAAAAAAAGCTTTATTTGTTCAAGAGATTTTTAATTATTTTTTGTATTGGAAGAGCGGGGTCTGCTAATTACTTGCTTAAAAGGAGATCTCAGTAACAATTATTTCTGTGTAAAATCTGTTGAACAAATAAAGTACTTTTTTTTTCAAATATATATTTAAGTTTTTGTAATATTTAATTTAAATTAGAATTATTTAATTTGAATTACTACTTTGTTGTCTCGTTGAATAAATGAATTGATTTCTGATAGTCATCACTCAATATCTCAATATACACCTTTTAAAATAAAAATATATTGCGAATTCTAAGCGTGACGGTTGTGGGTTCGATTTCAACTTGGAGGAATGAAATATTTTCATTTCTACACTCTAGTAAAAAGACAAAGCGCGGCGTTGAGTTTCGCCATTCAACAAGTAACGTCTTGAAAAATAGTCAGAGCGTAGGGTTCCCGTGGAGTGTCTTAACTAGGTTCCCTCTACCTAACCTGCTATATATAGAACACAGAGTAGATCTAAAAAAATATATATATTTACCTATATTTTTTTATTCCATATATTTAAGCATCCTATATTATTCATCATTTTCTTCCTAGGAAAGCAGTTCCTCCAGAACTTCACTTACGGTTTCCGAAAAAACTCTTATATTTACACCAACCCAAGAGGCTATAGTTTACAAACGTCTCAGGAGCTGCGCGATCAAGCACCAGAAAGTCTTGGAGACGACTTTGCTGCTGCAGAACACTTTTTCTGAGCCAATATTTGCTCAATTCAATGTATCGCTTGTAATAATATGTGTAACTGCGTTCCAGCTAGTGTCAGTATGTTACAACACTCATTTGGTGCAACAATGACCTAATTGCATTTTAAATTATACTTATCTCAAATTTTTTGTACTTTTTGAAGAATTATACTCGTATGAATATGTATTTGGTCTAATTAGACAAATGAGTCTATATGATGTTTTTTTAATCATAAAATTATTTAATTATTATTCTTGGATTCATTAAATGTAGATTAAATATATAATATTATTTATTTAATTTCAGCAAACTGGTAATTATATACGTTTGATATCAATGAGTACATATTTGATGAACATGATGTTCCAAGTGTTCCTATATTGTTATCAAGGGGACCAGCTTTCCACGGAGGTAAGTTAGGAGTTGAAAACGTTCATTAAGAAAGGTATGTGTTAAGCTAAATTAGATTTATAAACAAGGGAGCTGCCTCTTTAATAAGACTCTCCGTTCTCCGTTGTCCAATTATCGAAATTTTACGTTTTAAGTGGCGGAACCAATTTCGTGCTTTGTCTTCCTACCAGAGCCATAAAATGAAAATTATTCATGCTCCTCCTCTATATCCTCCATAAATTACAAATATTACCATCAAGAATGCCAAATCTAAATAGATAGAAAATGAAAGATTGGTTGACTTTACTCCATATTATATACGAAATTCTTAGAAATACGTAGTGCTATATTTCTCTGCTTAGAGTGAAGAACTAGCTAAAGCTGCATATGAGGTACCGTGGTACGCATGTAGCGTGCGCCTGCGCAGTTCCTTACTAATTATGATGGTGCGATGCCGGCGCGTCGTCAAGCTGACCGCTGCTGGCTTCACTACGCTGTCTTTGGATACTTTTACGGCGGTAAAATTTTTTGGACTGGTTGGTTTGGTTAGTTGAGACTGACTGTAAATGCGATGGTAGCGGGTTCGATTCAGGAGGATATAATTAAATTATTATCCTTGGTGGGGTAGTCAGAGACAAAAATGGCCTAACGCTACGGTGCAGACTATAAATCATAGCAACCTATCTGCTTCTGCTATGCTTCTCGCATAGCACGAAGATGTGTATACTTTTTTAATTTTTTTATTTTCACGCTGTGTCCCGCACATAGCAGGGTCGGCAGAGGGAACGTGGGGACCTAGTGTTAAGACATTCCGTAACCCATTAAGACATTTCATGTTGACTGGCGGGACTCAATGGCGCGCTTTACTTCTTAAAACTTTCTAAATCCTTAAAATTGATACTATTTTTCAGGTTATTAAAACATCGTACTCATTATTTACACTTCTGCAACAAGTTACCGACTGAAAATAAAAGTATATTTAAGTATTTTTCAAGAATTAATTGCTTAGTAATCATATTTTTTAATAGTTTCACATATTCTACTGTATTGCACAAAACACCATAGGTAGAGGAAACCTAGTGTTCCCATTAAGACACTGCCGCTGAATTATAATAATTAAATAGCTGTATTTATATATGTTTTAGGCTATATTTTTTTTGAGGCCATCGTACCGCAGTTAGCGCGGTATCTGAAAATAAACGCGATGGTTGTAATTTATGGTGGTGTAATTTAGTTACAATTTAAAATGCAGTGTACCTGTATTAAATTAATTGAAACGTATTTTTGTATGTTTTAATTATTATGGTCTTTCTAATAACATATTTTAACAACTAATTTGTAGGGAAACTAATATTTATATGGAAATTACAGAGTAACTCTGGTAAGGTGTTAATTATTTTAATTTTAATTACTAGTTTACTCAACATCGCTTTTAGCGTATACAAATGTTGTCTCATGAAATATCAATATTCATATGTAATAAACATTTTTTTTGTATTTTGTATGTTTTATTACACAGCGCTAACAGCACTATGTGTGTTGAATGGCGGAGTTCAACGCTCCTCTTTGTCTCGTTACCAGAGCGAGGAAATTTAAATATTAAATATTTTATCCCCTCGAGTGGGAATCGAACCCATAAATGTCGCGTTTACCGTTACACCCTTGTGGAAATGGGCTACGATGGCCACATTCTAGTATTATAAATATTAAAATAACACAATTATATCTATATGTAGCTGATATATCATATAATTGAAAGAGCAACTGACCAATTGAGGTTTTCGAGCGTGTTTCTGTGAACGCCATGATTGTGGGTTCAATCCCCACTTTGGGTAAGTAATAATCCCCAATAATAATGAAGAGTCGCTATAGATCTATAATTATTGAAATGGGAAAAAAAAGGTTGACAGTTCCATATCGCAATGCCAGAATTATATTTTGCTTATATAAAGCCATATAAATATAGTTGCCTAACATTTTTGTAAAAACAATTTTCATATCACTCTCTCAACATGAAGTTGGTCCAAAACGTCAATTTCTCATTAATAGTAACTCAAATAGTTTTCTACACTTTCGGTATTTGGACACCGAAATGTGATGGGTGGAAGAAACGGCTGTTTAGTATTTATTCTTTTGTCTCATTTAACTTTATACTGGGTAAGATGTTCTTTTAATGGTATTTTCTATATAGGAATAACATATAACACACGCTTTTTCTGGTTGACTTGTAAGTATGAAATAGAATCTAAAAATCTGAATTGAAATAATTGTATATAACGAAACTTGGCAGTTATATGTAATTTAGGTGAAATTAACAATACAATAATTTGCTATCATCAAGCATTAGCTGGTCTGATGATGGAGCCAGGATATGAATAGTACAACTCTTCAGACGTTATTACTAAACTATTGGAATTTAGGCTCATATAATTTATAGTAGCGATACATTCTAAGCACTTGAAGCACTTGGTGAAGAAGTTGTTCATATCAGTTCAGTTTTCATTTATCAGTTTTACAATATATTTATATTAGGTAGTTACATTATCATACAAATCGGCGATCTTATCCAAGTTTGGGGGAACCTTTCGCTGATGACGGGAACTATATTCCTTCTGTTGACGAATTTTTCTCTCAGCACCAAGGTATGAGTACTATATGATAAGAAAATAAAAATTATATGATGTTTTATTGTTAAACTCTGCTACTAGATAATATTTAGCTTCGTTTTATTTGATTTAGCTTCTTAATACAATGTGGAAACAGAAAGAGATTCAGATAATGCTGGCAAAATCTAATAGGGAGCTTTCTAACGAGAATCGGGAAATGGGTAAAGAGATCGTCAAAAGGTATTCAATTATTTCATATATTATTGTTGTTAAATTTTATGTATTGTTGAGCTGAAAATTAAAAAGAAAAATATATAATATGTACAAAATTCTGGAATTAATATCTAAAAATTCGAGCTCACAAAAAGGCAAGTTTATAAGTCAAGTCAAGATACGAGACATCGCCGAGTGATCAAAACCTAGAGAGTTACTAGTTAAACCTACTTTCCTTTCTACTGACACGAAATTTAGTACGAAGTAGACCATAAACAGGTATTTCAAAGGAAAAAAAACAAATTTATATTTTAAGATCATTTCATACAAAATGGGTGCACTTGCCCGCAAACATAAGTTTGTCATGGATTATAAGTTGTACTTCCCGTTGATCTATAGCCCTGAACTTGGTACGGAAGCCTCTAACCACTTTTTTTATTACTATTCTTCAGCTGTAACAGAGAAACTATTATGCAGCTGTCAGTTTTCTACACTCTATCCTATATGACAGTGTTCGGATGGGCAGCGAGTGCTGAAAAAAATGAGTTACCCTTGCGAGCTTGGTATGCATGAATGTTTTTTAAATTTCTCAGAGATGCACTAACGAGTGTAAAGGGGTTATGGGTTCGATTTCCACACGGAGAAATGAAATATTTAATATTTTCATTTCCCCTCTGGTAACAGATAGAACGCGTGAAGGAACAAACCACGAAAATTTTTATTCCTTTCAGAGTATAATATTCAATTAAATTTATTTATGTATTCTTATGTACTTTTAAAATTTTTATTTTTTAGGTATCCTTATGACACATCTAAAACTCCAGCTTACCAACTAACCTACGCTCATCAGGTATACCTTGTCTCTTTGTAACCTTTTTTTTTTGAGTGATAGAAGTACTGTATTAAAATATGACCTTTTATATGAACTTCCTCTTCCTGAACCTAAAAGTTTCCTACTTGACACTACATTATTAGATATGGAAAAAAGGGGAGTCCAAAAGACAATGGAGAAGAGGTCCACTGTCGTTTTATTTATAAGATCGCAATTGTTTCTTCATATATGTAGCTCTATGGTTTCATGAGATTGATAGGACGATATAATCTATAGTTATATTTTTACGATAAAGTGATAACCGTCCCCTGCAGTGAGATGGCCAGATGATTCTAAAATATCGGTAGAAAATAGATGCAAATCAGAAGATTCACAGAATCGAATCAGCCGCCGATCAGAAGATTGACGGAGCTCCGACTTGAACTCTATAAGGAAGGACTACAGGAACAGTGGACTGGATATACTAAATAGGAAAAAGTGATGAGATCATAAAATAATTAATAATATTTTTTTTTAATCTTTAGAGCATAGCAGTATCGATGGAAGCTACAATAAATGTATGTTTGGACACGCTGGTCACATCTCTAATTTGCCAATATCGTTGTCAGTTAAGGCTTTTGGCGTTGTCTCTACGCACTCTTTGTGATGGCTTGGAATTTGATAACATGGTAGTACCTGTACAATAAATATATAAATTTTTTAAAATAAAAATAAATAATTTGGAACTTTGGAACCCAATAACACTTCGCTTCCATTAAAAAACTTCCCTTCCCCACTTTCCATAGCGTTCTGGAGGCATTGCATGTTGAACGACTGAAATCAACGCCACACTGCGTTATCAGAGCGAGAAAATGAAAATATGAAATATAAGATATTATTTTCATTAAATATTTAAATAAAATATAAAACTGTCTAATTTACAACTTCTCTTTTAAAAAAAAACTATTTTCCAGGGTCGTCTAACAGAATACAGTAATGAAATAGTATCTAGACGTCTCGGACGTTGCGTAGTGCGTCACCAAACTGTTTTACACCAAGTAAATTTACTACAGAAATACTTTTCAATACCGATTCTAGCACAATTCACGGTTTCTATGGGAATTATATGTGTATCTGCGTACCAGTTAGCTTTTGTAAGTAAATCAATCAAAATCCTGCATACAGCAGGGTAGTGTTAAGACACTCCATTCTCCATTTTGTAAGTAGCTGAAAATAATACCTCATATATAGAAAATTTAAAGGGTCTAGCAGGATAAGCATGAGGAAACTTCACTGGCTTCTAGGAATCTTCGAGAATTAGGGGGGAATTGGGGGAATTTTCTCAATATTCTTATTTGTTAAGTTAAATAGTTTCGTATAAAAAAATTTTAGACTTTTTATAATATGTATAGAAGGAAATGCAGCGGCACTTTGTATAATAAGATCATATTAAAATATTAATTTTCCGAGTGGCACAGCGTCTAAACGTTAACGTGATGGTTGTGGGTTTGACACCATCGGAATTGAGATGCTCTACCAATAAGCAAGCAGCATCATAAAATTTGGTGCATGGGGAAAGATTCTTAATAAATATTGCCTATTTTAAAATTCTAATGATTCAGATTTTTATGGCAGTAGTTAATGACAATATATGCGCGATAAGATATTTTTTTAATAATTTTTTTATAGTAGATGTATTTTATTATAGTTTAATATGATAAAATTACCATCGAGGACATTGTGGCACAGTGGCACCGCATTTAATTAAAAACAATGGTTTTCGTTACGATTACTAATCGAGGGAATGAATCGTTTTTCTCTCCATGCTCACGGTGTTGAGTTCCACCACTTAACACCCAATGTCTTGAAGAATGGGTGGTAGATGGAGAACGGAGTGTCTTAAAACTAGGATCCCTCTGCCTATATCTTTGCAGGATAGAACGTGAAGCTAAAAAATATTATCATTGAGAGACTATCGTTATAATATTTTATATTTTCAGGAGACAACGAGTTTAGTTCGTATAATATCAATGGTGGCGTACTTGATGGTGATGATGCTACAGGTGTTTCTCTACTGCTACCAAGGAAATCAGCTAGTTATGGATGTACATATTTTATATATTAAAATTGAAAAATCTAAAATAACACCGCACCGTTCAATATTCGAGACATTGCGAAAATTAAATTAAAATAACCAACCCAACATAAAAAGGATAGATGAATCTATTCTCAATTATAAGCAAAAACATAATTATTTGCTTTGAATGTGTATTCAGTATTAAAATACTAACGACATTTTAAGTACAAATATTTCCTCGAATGATATTCGCGACGGTAAATATAATGTCAAGTTCTATTATACAATATTTATAATAAAAAAATATTTTAATACATTTTAAAATTCTAAGCAAGTAATGACTTGTTTTCAAAGTTGTTTTTAAAGTCTAAGCAATAAATAAAATATTAGTGTAAAGATTTAGAATATTGACGTAAGAAGGCCAATATAAAAACAGATATGGTACTTTGATGAGACCGCCTGATATTAAAGTGCGTTGAGTGGGTTCATTTTTACTACAATCTTAACTTATCTTAAAGTATCTTACGCAGTAACTCAAGGATGAAATAAGCATGAAGAGATTGTGTTCACACTAGGTTCCCAGGTTCCCTCTGCAAAAAAATATTGTAGAGTACAATTGAGAAGCTTGTGATGGTGTACTTGACAGTCATTCATATAATTATTTGTTTTTATTGCTTAACCCTGTAGATCGGTGTAGCTTAGCAGCACAGCGTCAGATTGTGAAAACGACGGTGGGTTTTGGGTTCGATACCCTTTTGGGGAAATGAATAATATAATAACGAAAGAAACATAATTATTATAGTTACTACATATACCCTTTTTTGGTTTAAATATTACGTCTCACGCTATATCCTGCACATAGCAGGGTAGACAGAGGGAACCTAATATTAAAACACTCCTTATCTCATATTTCGCCTAATTTTTGGGGAAGTCACCGCGTTATTTCGTTACCAGAGAAGGAATCGAACTCACAACCTTCGCGCTTACAGTCAGATACTGTGCTTCAATTTTTATTATGAATAACATTATATTTCTAGAGTATAGGTGTATCGAGCGCTGGTTTCGACTTCCCATGGTACGCTTGCAGCATCCCAATACAGAAATCACTTCTCATACTAATGATGAGAACTAAACGAGTGGCCCGTCTAACAGCTGGTGGATTTACTGAACTGTCTTTAGCGACTTTTATGGCTGTAAGTACATATTATATATTGAACTAGCCTTCATCTATAGCGTCACAGAAATATTTTAAACAACTTGTGGCCTTGCACTGGGATTCGAACTGGCACTGGCTGGTACCTCTATGACCTGCGCTTCCTGAAATAACTTTAGCTTAACTTAACTCCCCACTTATGGGAGGGAATTATTTTTAGTTCCTTGCTCTAATTAGTATGCAAAGCGCGGTGATGAGTTCCGCTAATTATCATGTAATTTCTTGAAAATGAAGCAGAAAGTGGAGAACGGAATATTCAAACACTATGTTCCGACGTCGACTCATATGAGATATGGCATGAAGCTATAAAAAATAATTAATAATTGTATTTTTTTACAGATAATAAAAGCATCGTATACATTCTTCACAGTGTTACAGCAGGTTGTCGAAACTTGAATTAGCCTGAAATTTAATGTATCTCTTAATATTACCATATTAAACAGGCAGACAGATATTGCTGTTTTATTATTACTAAATTTAATTGCATATACTTTATTAAATAAATGAATTTCATATATTGAATGAAAAGTAAATATAATAAAAATAAAAAAATAGAATTTGTGGTTGAGATTTTCATTTACTCGCTTCTATTTAAAATTAAAATTAAAATTTAAATAAATACTTCATTTTCCCGAGTTGGAATCGAACCCACTACCAGTTGCATTTACAATTTAGGCGCAAACAATAAATAAATAATTAAATAAATGTTCAAATAAAAAAAATTGCAGATATTAAATTTAGAAATTAAAATGCACGACAATGTTATCAAGTAAGAACAATAAAATATATAGGCTTTATATTATTGGAAAAAAAAAATTACTTGCTATAATTTATATAGGTGTACGCTGTCCGTATCAAAACCCATGCCCTTCACGTGAACATGCAGGGTAATAAAAAAACTAAACTCTATACATAGATATCTTTATCAAAATTTATATCTGACATTATTTATTTATCTTAAATAATTACATAATTAAATTATATAATTATAAGTATGGCACTTAGTCGATTTCTCTAGATTATTAATTACGGCTCTACGTTTCTCTTAAAATTTGACGGAAAGTGTGGAATCGATTGTCTTTTAGTTTAGTTCTCTATCATCCTCTGCCTATCCTGCTAATTAAGACAAAAGTCTATGGATAGTTCAGAGGTTAACCTCTGAACTATCCCCATACCTATATTATAAATTCGAAAGTAATTCTGTCTGTCTGTCTGTCTGTCTTTTACGCAATCAGGGCCAAACCGCTAATTTAATTGTGATAAAATACTCATATAGAGATACTTGAGGGTCTCGGGATGAACATAGGAAAGTTTTTTTTCTCATATTTGTAATATTTTCGATATATACCAATATATTAAAATACTTATTAATTTGACATGCATTTTATTCCGCCAAGTTAATAACAACGACCGTTGCTAAGCAACGATTTGTAAAGTTTGTTGTTAGAAAACGTCACCCAAAATGAGCTTGCTTAACGCATCTCTCTATTGAAAACTGAAAATAATTTCATAAATATATTTAATAAATATTCGTATAGTTCAAGCGGGCGTAGCCGCGTTTGGTTCCACTAGTATATTAATATATTAATAGATTGAAGATATAAACAACGTGTGAAACAATAACACGCGAAGATAAATCAAAAACACTCACGGAGGCGTGTGATATTATCAACATCCATCAATTGATAAGTCGATAGAAGTACACTTCATATTTACTTTACGACCTTGCGTTTCATTGCCGTTATTATCGAAAATCCCCAATAAACTACTGTAGTCCAAGAAACAGTTCTAAATCTATCTTATCTATATATATAAAATCGAAAGGTCACTCACTCATCACGAAATCTCATAAACTACAAGTGCTAGGAATCTCAAATTTTGCATAGGAGTTACTTATAGGACGTAGGTGCTCGCTAAGACGGGAATTTGCAATATTCGAATTCTAAGGGGTTGTTTTTGGGGTTGAAAGTTTGTATGAAACTTCGTCACTACAAATGCTAGGAGTCTCAAATTTTGCATGGACGTCACTTATAGGACGTAGGTCCTATAACGTAATTTACGCAGGCGACCCCGCGGGCGGGCCGCTAGTCTTTATATATTCTTTCTTTTTAGCACACCTATCAAAAAAGATAGATATAGACATCGCAAAGGTAAAGTGCGGCGTTGATTTCCGCCACTCAACAAGCAATGCTTCATAAATTGTGAGGAAATGGGGGATCGGAGTTTCATAGGTTCCCTCTATCTATCCTACTTTAATTGTGTGGGATACAGCGTTGAGTTAAAAAATTATTTAAATTTAATTTGTAATTATAATGAATGTCTTGAAAATATAAATATTAAATGAAAAAAACACATAACAACTGCTTTATTGGAAACTAAACGTCAGCATTGTACTAAACAAATTATATTCTCATTTCACACTTCATAATTTACATAATAGAATATTTTAGATAATAAAGGATGTCACTATGTGAAATAAAATTTCAAATAATATATTTATAAGTTTAAATAAAACTACCGTTACTGAGTGACCGACTGCGCGGCGTAGAACGCTGCTATGTGCGGGATACAGTGTAAATATAAAGCAATATTTGCTGCATAAGGGTTATCTTTTAATACAGTCGATTTTTTTTGTTTTTTTTATATACAAACTTACTTTCTTTATTACTTTCAGAGACCAGTTAATATGTGGCAAAAAGGATTAACGTAATTTATTAAAATAATGTGCAAATTTTATTCGTTTTCGAAATAATTAGTAAAATATAGGCCACTGTAAATACGCGAAATTTTAATTAAATAAGTTACTTGTGGATTGTTGATAACTCGTTTAAGATACGGTTGCGACATATGCCTACTAAAGTACTAACAAGGTAACTTAACTCATTAAATTGCAATTGTTACTTTCATTCGTTTTTTTTTGCTTCTACTCGTATTGTTAGGGGAAACGTAGTGTTAAAACATTTTGTTCCCTACTTTCTGTGAAGCAAAAGATTAAGCCATATCTATATAAAATACTAGCGACCCGCTCGCGGTTTCACCCGCGTGAACTATGTTATTATTAATTTCTGTCTCCATGACTACGTCCTAGTGACGTCTATGCAAAATTTGAGACTTCTAGCATTTGTAGTAACGAAGTTTCATACAAACTTTCGACCCCAAAAACAACCCCTCAGAAGTCGAATATTGCAAATTCCCGTCTTAGCGAGCACCTACGTCCTATAAATAGCTCCTATGCAAAATTTGAGATTCCTAGCACATGTAGTTTCTGAGATTTCGTGATGAGTGAGTGACCTTTCGATTTTATATATATAGATTTATTTTATTTATTATATTATTATTATTTATATATTATTTATATATTCTTTATTGCACAAAAAAAAAAAACTAACAACTAACTAACAACTCTATTGATTATAAATTTCAGAGGTTAGTAGTGGCGCAAAGGCAGAAAGTATGACTGTAAAACCGACTGGTAGTGGTTTCGATCCACACTCGAGAAGATGAAATATTTATTTCAATTTATATTTGCATTTCTTCGCTCTGGTGTCGAGGCAAAGAGCGGCGTTGAGTTCTGCCGCTCAACACGCAATGCCTCCAGAATTCGGCAGAAAGAGGAGAATGGAGTGTCTTAACATTAAGTTCCTTGCCTTATATTGATAGTCAAATTTATAATTTTGATTATAAATTTGACTATCAATACTAGCGACTCGCTGGCGGCTTCGCCCGTTTACACTACACAATTATTTGTTTACTTAATTGAATTATTTTTGCCATTTTATAGACAATATACATTGTAAGTAAGTCTGTACGTCCATTTCCGATACGATATACGATCTGTTCGTATCCATTGTGATATCAGTATATTGAAAGTAAAATTTCAGCCAATTAAAAAAAAAAGATATTACTTTTTTAATTATGAATTGATTTAAAATTAAAAATTAAATTTAAAAAGGTTTAGCCGTTTCTGCACAAGCACACAGACAGATAGATAATAAAATAAAAGCACTGTTTTGAGTTTTACTACATTGTTAAATGCCCCCAATTAGTATTGGGGTCATTTAACAATTATTATTGAGGGCATTTATCATTCACCATTTTTTTATATATCTTTCATGTACAGACAACGATCAATTACGATTTTCTTATATATATAAAGATTAGAGGCCATAAAACTTATCTAACTAGAAGGTCACATATATTACTGTCCATAGTTCCATACACTATATCCTATATAAACATTGTCAAAAGACCGTTGACAGTAGGAAAACGTTAACCGACTAAACGTTGAGAGAATAAAAAAAAAACAAGTATATAATATTAGTAGTAATTGTAATTATAAAATAATTAATAAAAATAATATTTATTTGTATAGTTGACAAAATTTTAACTTACTTCTTTATATTCGTCCGCTGGTATTGCATTGCGACAGTAATTCGTACGCATTGTTGGTGACAAGTGGTCTCTTTCACAATGTCAATTGCATACAAATTATAGTTATTAAAAATATTTTTTTTTATTTAATAATCAATTTGTTTATTTAAAATTTTAATAAAAAATTCAAAATGTTAGTTAAATTTTTAACTGTATCGTTAACTTTAAGTTTAGCGTTAAGTGAAGTGTGCTATCATAATTCGCAATGCAATTACGATTTGTACGGCTCAAAAACTCCCTACGAGAGTATCAGAGGCGATATAAGAAATGCGAAACCTTTGCCCGGTAAGTGGAAACACTGTGAAATTAAAAATCTTTCATCCTGTCCTCGTCCACTGCTGGACATAGGCCTCTCCAATGGCACCCCACTGAGCTCGATCTTCTCTTCGAATCCAGCCGTAAAATATCCAAAAAATCAAAGCCTAGTAGTACTAATATTACAAATTTGAAGAATTTGTTTGGTTCAACACCCTAATCTCAGGAACTGCTGTTTCTGTATATTGTTAAAATAATTTTCAAGAGGCCTTTGTAGCGCAGGGGCACAAGTTTGCGATGTTTAGGACGATGGTTATGGATTTGATGACTCGGGGAATGAAGTATTTAATTTTTTTATTTCCTCGCTCTAGAAATGAGCGCGGCGTTGAGTTTCGCCTGTCAACACGCAATGTCTCAAAAATTTGGTGGATAGTGGAGAACGGAAGTAAGTTAAGGAGGTTCCCTCTGCTTTTTTCTGCTATGTGCGGGATACACATACAAAAAATAAATCAAAACACTTTCAGGATAATGGAGCAAAAAATTGTCTGAATTAAGAGCATTCAACTCAAAACTGAATAACTACTACTACTACTACTACTACTTTTGTGGTATAAAGCGTGAAAGTGAAAAAACGTATCAACAAATAATATGTTTATCTTGGCTTCATTCATTCCAACCTAGTGTCAAGAAGAATTTTGCACTTTTCTCTTGCTACTAGGAGAAGAAAATATATAATTACTCCGACTAGGAGTCGAACCCGCAATCTTCACGTTCAGTATCAAATACAGAGCCGCTGCGCCATGACGGCCTTGACTTAACTTTAAGGACTTAATAATCCATTTGCACAATATTAATTGCTTAATAACATTTTATATTATTTCATACGATTGTAATACAAGGTCAAGGTTAAAAATATTATTCTTAATTCACATACTGATATTAAAATAAATAACTCTCAGCAGTTTCATGCTGTATACTGATTGCGGCAGGATAGGCAGAGAGAATGTTGCAAAGAGAGTTGAGTCCCTGTTCCCAAAGCACTGTCTTAATTTTCAAACATTGCATATTAAGTGTTGGAGCTAAACGCCGCGCTTTATATTCTGCCAGGAGCGAGGTTATAATAATATTTCATTTCTTTGAGTGAGAATCGAACCCACAACGGTCACGATTACTGCCTTATACTGTGCCTCTGTGCCACGGCGGCTTCAAATAAATTACTTCCGCCTCAAGTGTGTGACTGTAAGCGCGACAGAATGTGGATTTGATTCCCACTTGAGGAAATGAAATATTTAATATTTATTGAATGAAATATTTATTTTAATACTAGAGACCCTCTTGCGGCTTCGCCCGCTTTTACTACTGGATTATTCATATAATGTATGTTTGCAAAGCACTTACGATAATGTGAAAATTAATTAAACCCTAATGCAACCCGCATTTTCGTAGTTTCAATAAGGATTTTCCAATTGTTTTACACGGCAAGAATTTTTTAGTAGGTACCGTAATTTTAAATCTGTGCTACTAATCTTTTCAAGTACATATTAAAATATATTTAAATGACTATTTTTAGATAGTTTAATGACTATTTTTAAACGGAAGAAATTATAAACAAAAACCTACCTACTAATAACTACTACAAAAAATATGAAACCAAATATATCGCGCTGAAATAATACATTCAACTCCAATTATCCAATACGTGCAAACGCATCTAAATCTTCGTTGCTATTTATATAAATACGATAAAAAAAAATTGTCGAGCTTGTGGTTAATGCTGAAGAGGGTATGTGTCCTGATGAAAAGCAACCACCACGTGGCTGCCTGTGAGGAAAATTAAATAGAATGCATCGGCCGAGAATCGGACCCGGGCCGCCCGCGTGGCAGGCGAGCATTCTACCACTGAACCCCCGATGCGTGTAAGGCAGGCGGGTGCGGCGGACGCATGGCGAGTGGCGAGCCGTTTCGCAGCAAGGATATTTTGATATTGTAAATACTTCTAAAGTACTTATTAAAATGAAAAACAGTAAAAGACAGTTTCGATCTACATTAAATAGCCAACGTAACTAATATACTTATTTATATGCTGAGAGTAAGGGATAAGTGAAACTTGAGTAACATACAGCTGATGTGTCAACGGCGGGATGTGTCAACAATTAAATGCTTTTTTCTGTAAAACTATTCGTAATTTCGAAATATTTTAAAAAGCAAATTTTATCTTCGTTTAACGTAGAAAATTAATAAAGTATTTTAAATGATAAGGATTAATACCATTATGGAAAAATATGACTCACAATAAAAAATATATTGAAATTATTATTTTTAGACAGAAAAATGATCACTACACGTTATTCTTAAAAAATATGAATATGCCGTCGCGGACTTTTTTGTAGATCTTATTAAGGGGAACAATACTCCAGTACATTTTTTTCATGTAGTACTTACCATTAAAGCAGCGCATGCGCGAAAGTGTCTCAACGGGTAGGACTTTATACACATTTATCGTATTTATGTTAATTTACATAAGAATGTACAAATAATAAACTATATATAAACCTTCTACGAAAAATACTCGACCTAATGGTGAAAACTGCATCAAAATCCGTTGGGTGGTTTAGAAGAAGAAGAGTTAGAAACAACAGACAGACACGAAAAGCGACTTTGTTTTATAAGATATAGGATATAAAATACTAGCGGCCCGCTCGCGGTTTCACCCGCGTGAACTATGTTATTATTAATTTCTGTCTCCATGGCTATGTCCTAGTGACGTCTATGCAAAATTTGAGACTCCTAGCATATGTAGTAACGAAGTTTCATACAAACTTTCAACCTCAAAAACAACCCCTTAGAAGTCGAATATTGCAAATTCCCGTCTTAGCGAGCACCTACGTCCTATAAGTAACTCCTATGCAAAATTTGAGGTTCCTAACACATGTAGTCTCTGAGATTTCGTGATGAGTGAGTGACCTTTCGATTTTATATATATAGATAAGATTAAATAACTGGCGTTTAACTGACATTAGCCTATTACTAATATACATTTATAGTTTTTTAATTTCAATTACCCATTAAATAACGTTTCTGAGTGCGGAAGTAAATATTAAATAAAAAGTAGTAATTTTGTTGCTTAGTTTGTTAATTATATAGATGCAAGACATTTTAATCTTAATTGAATTAATTTTAAGATTTATTTCGGCTTGCATTTTATATAATAATAATATGAATCTAATGACACTACACACCTACGTAGTTACGAGGTCATGTTTTTCTTTCTTATAATATTAACCTTATGTGATGTTTCATAATCTTATATTAATCTAAATAGTATATTATTTTTAGTAAATTTACATTAATTCGACAATTAAGAGGGTCGTAAATTAAAAATTCAATAATTTCAAAAAGTACGTAATATCTATTTTAATTAAGGTTGTAATTCTATCCCTTCTCATTTGAATTGTAGCAATGTTGTTTTTTTTTAGAATAATACTAGATATTGGAAACGAATAAAATTTAAATATATCTTTTCCCCTGAATAGGTATCGAACCCACACCTCTTATTTACAATACGAGCTGTTCCACGACGGCCACCTATATTATATTTTTCTTAATCATTATAGGATGCAGCATAGCTGGAGTCTGGTCTCTTCACCGACACGGCAACCGCAACCCTGGCACCTCGGCAACTGTCAATATGAAGACGTTATACGATAAGCTTATTGTGGAAATAAAGAAACAATTTGAGGAGAAGACAAGTGTGCTTTGCATACAGGTAATATTTTTGGATATCAGTACTGCTTACAGGAAGTCCATTGAGTGGACGATTGGGCGAAATGTGGACACAGAGTGCCTTAATAGCTCGTATGCCTCTGCCTATCACTAACGTAGAATTAAAACAGAGACTTTAATTTTAGTTGCTTATCTTAAGCAATACACAAACATACACACACATCTTCTTTATCATAATAAAAATACTAAATAATAGTTTACAATAAATATTTTAACTAAATATCCAAAATATCTTCTAGGACGTCGAAGATTGTGTGACATCTATATGGAATTCAACACTACAGACCTCCTTTAGCCATCTCTCAGCGACTGGATACGAGGAGTTATATGACATTGGGAAAAGAGTTAAACAGGCATTTCCCAGTTTATTCAATTTTTCTAATAGTAGCTTTTACTTTAGACCAACTAATGAACAGAGGACTATAACTAGTGCAATCGCTTACGTACACGGCTTCACTGATGGTACTGGGATCGATTTAAGTAATCATATAGATGCACCTTTGGGACGGGACGATGTTATACGAGTAAGTTTTTAGAGGGTTCCTCTCCTCTCCTTCCTCTAATGCATCTAAATCTGAATCTTATTATCTTTTCTTTTTTTTTCCATTGGATAAGTGTAAAATTAGATAGTGTAAAAGTAGCCCGGTAAAAATCCAGTCCATCCAGTAAATAAAATTTATCCAGTATAAAATACTAACTTCCTTAGTAGTCTGAAACGTTTTTTCTTTTCTAAAGTCTTCCTTAGTAAACGAAACGGTTGTGAATTCGATTCCGACACGGGTAATATTTATATTTTTATTTCGCTTTCATAAAAAATGAACACGCAAACTAGGCAATGGTGTGTTATTGTATGTATTTTATCTTATCATAGTCCCGAAAATTAGGTAGAAATGTTAGAGACCGAAGTGTTTTAACACTACTTCTTCTGCCTAAGGTAGGCTAAAAATATTAAAGATCATACTGTAATAATGAATAATGTATTTCTCTGACAGCCATATGCAAATTGCACAATATACTTAGAAGGAGTCAGAGGTGGTCCAGCACTTGCCAATGAAGTCGCTGATTATGATAATGGTCCTGACTTATTAGGCGTAAGTATTTCATTGATTGTTGAGCTGTCGTGGCGCAGGGCCACAAAGGTATGAATGTAATCGCGACTGTTGTGAGTTCTATTCTCACTCGGGATAATGAAATATAAAATGTTTTCAAATTGAAAACATTGGAGTTTCAGGAGTTTCCTCGCTCTGATAAAGCGGGGTATTGTGTTTCGTTATAGGGGAATTGTGCTCAAGATGGCATACTATGATAAGATGACACGCTACCAATATTGATGAAACTATTAGCGCTAAGTGCGATCTTGTGACGTTTTAGAGAGTGTCTGTAGATGCAGCTAGTGCTTAAATTCAGTATGGCTGAAAGTGAATGCAGATGGGCAAGTAATTCATGTTTTCGTTATTTTCAATTGCAACAAATTTTTCTTTCGCTTTTGCTAGATGATGAAAAGACATGTAAGATAAAGATTTTCTATTTGAACTAATTATAAATGTAAAATAGGATTATTATATGACACATCTAACGCTAAAAGCGCATCCTAACCTATAACCTTTTGTCACAACGATTAAAATTAAATTCATATATCTATTGGGTAAGATGACATACAAAACGTGAGTATAAGATGGCATACTATCTTACCTTTATAAATAGAATCGATGTATTTTTTTTGCTTTACCTACAAAATGCCTGGCAATTACAAACGAATATATATTGGTCACAGAAAGACATGGATAAGGCTGCTAGAGTAAGGGCATTCAATAGCCGCAAGTGACGAAGCTTATTCCCCTTTTGGAAAAGGAAGTGACTGATAACGGAATCCAACCTCATAAAATTTGCAACATGTATGAATCTGGCCTTAATACTGTTTAAAAGCCCCCCAGCAATGAAGAAACTATTTATTTGTGAACTATGCTCGACAAATAATGATGGCGTTTTTATGCCACATACTAAGTATGTCATTTTACCCTGTAGATATGTCGTCTTACACTGGTCGACCTAAGTGCGATTTTTGTTTGTTTTTATGATGTTTGAAAGATGATTGTTCTGAAACTACAATAATTTGGTTGATTATGAAATATATAATAGTATACGCAATATGCTGTTCTCAGATGACTTTATTTATTTGAAATATTTGTCTTCAAACAAAAAGTATGTCATCTTAAGCACAATTCCCCTATGAGGAGTGCAAATAACAAATCTTATTTACAAAGTTATTCTACAACCGATATATTTAAGTTGAGATATCTGATATTTACTGATATGGCAACGGAGCTCCTTAATATGCCTAATTTGAATAAACAATCTGTGTCCATTGAAATATGCTTGTTAAATTGATACCCAACTACGCCACAACAATCTATAACGTTGATTTTTTCAGGTTACAGAAAGAGTCCAAAAACGCTTAAACACTACTTATAAAATAAGTCCAGAAGAGGTGTTCTTTTTGTACGAATATTGTAGATTTCATCGATCTTGGTCTAAAGGTCTCAAAGATCCGTGGTGCTCCGTATTCTCGCAGAAAGATCTAGAAGTGCTAGAGTATAAAGACGACATGCGTCATTATCATAGAAATGGATATGGATCGAGGGTAAAAAATAGATATTTTATATATTTTTTTTCTAAGTTGTAAATTTTATTTTTATCTTTTAAGCTGTAAATCTTTTAAGCTTCCTCTATTGAGTGACTGACAGACGATGAATTACTGAACTTACGGAGTTTAAATTTAGTATCTAGGTGGACTAGAAAGTGTACAGGAGTACTAAGGTAGGATTTCTCGAAATTCCTATGGGAACACGTAAAAACGGGATTTAACGTTTTGCAGTCCACTCAAATTAATCTGTGGGCTATACTTTGTATTGTTTTTCATTGATCCATGATGTCGATTGTTATTGTTATATGCAGAGAAATAATTATTTATTAGTTTGAACGCCGTATTTTAACTTCTTAAGTTATCTATTAATAACTGCCATAAATATAATGTTGGTGTAAAGATATTCTTCATTTTATGGTCAGATCAACGTCAACCTAGGAGCTGGGCCTTTAAAGAATTTGTACGAAACTTTTGCATCTTTGGCTGAAAATGGCGGTGAAAAATTCATTGCTTACTTCACACATGATACTATAATGGAAATGACGACATGTGCTCTTGGACTATACAAGGATAAAGCGCCTTTGAGAGGATCTCGTATAACTGTGGACAGAGTCTGGCGGACTAGCCATATTGGAGCTTTTGCTGTTAATTATATAGCTGTTCTATACAGGTTGATTTAATTATGTTTAATAAATATTTCCATGCTGACTCTTCAGCAGAACTGCTTTCCTAGCTGGTAACACCTAATAACACACTCTTCTGTTTTTCAGATGTGAATCGACCGATCAACCAGTATACAAAGTTCAGTTGTTCCACAATGAGAAAACTACAAGCATTTGTCCAGAGGAGGGCTGCACGTGGGAGCAGTTCGTGGACAAATTCAAAATTTACTCTGATCCTAATATTGAACTTTGTTCGGACAATGAATATGAATTTCATCATATAAATGGTTGTTATATATTATCTTTTACGAAAACGTTATTGTTAGTTTCTTTGTTAATTAATTTTAGATTTTTTTATGTTTAATTACCTCTAATAAACCTCACAATTACAAATTTGTATTGTTTTTTTATTGAAATTTCTACCTATATTAAAGGCCGAGAATTTATTGATGCGTCGATCTGTTATTCTTTTTTTCTTTCAGCTTCATTTCTGCATATAGCAGGGTACATGGGCTAGGTAGGCTTAATGAAAATATTAAATTTCATTTTCTCGAGTGGGAATCGAAACCACAACTGTCGTGCTGACAACTGAAACTGACTGTTTTCAATTAGAAAATAATTCAAATATAATAATTTCCACGAGTGAAAATAGAACTCACAACCACAGCGGCTCTTAACTAGCCGAAAATACATAGCAAATGACGGTCTAGTTTCTTGACACCGTTCAGAGCTAATTTTGTCGCAGTATTAGACAGGTGAGTAATGCGACATGGAATTTTAGCTGGCAGTTCCACGTCTAGCTAACACGTACTTTAATTCAGTTTAAGCTTTATTTATGGATTTATTAAGGACGTTGTGGCGCCGCGCGCAGCAGCACAAGGGTGTTATTCTAAACCCAACGGTTGTAGGTTCATGACACTAGAGACTGAGAGACAGCAAGATACAGCGTAAAGATAAAAAAACATATTTCCCGGTTGAGGCTGAGCTCCACCATTCAACATGTAGTGTCTGAAAATTGAGCGGTGTGTGGGGAATAGTGTTTTAGCACTAGGTTCCCTCTGCCTACACTGCTATGCTTGGAAAAGCTACGAGATCATCAGTTACTTTTTACTGAAAACTCACAATATAACCACGTAGGCAACGCCGGGAGAATTGCTAGTCAATAATGAATTCGAAAAATTAGTCAGGAAATATTATAAAGACTGACTTTACTAAAATAACATATGAGATCAGCTAAACTAAGCAATACTAAGAAATTTAATAACCTAAACAGGTGCACCGTGTTAATATCCAGACTTGATGATTCGTGGTTTTTCATATTTACTTACATAAATAAAAATCTGTAAAATTTTTATAAAGTTTTTATTTCTGTTTAGTTTTAGAATTTAAGATGATTTTTTGAGCTTTTTGCTATATCCATTCGCACTGATAGCAGAGTAGACAGAGAGAACCTTGTTCCGCAAAGTAAATACATTTCGTTCCCAATGTTCCGTTTAATTTTCGAGACACTGTATGTTGAGTGGTTGAACTCAACACCACGATTCGTTTTTTTTATATTAAAACGAGAAAATGAAAAAAAATAATTCTCCCCAATGAAAGTCAAACTCACAACTGCCCAACCAGGAGCAAAATTAAATATAGCCAATTACTAAGCTGGATTTGAGCCCACAGGCCACATCTATTACAGTAAATACATACATTGCTCTACAAAATTTATAGTCCCAGTTTCCGTCTTACAAAGTATATCATTTAAACTAATATATATTATAGATTAATTAATTATAATTTACCAACAGTCTCTATGATTAATTGCTAAGTCCTAATTTCAGCGATGTCGACACATTATAAGAAGATTTATAGGGAAAATGGAATGTATCAAAGCGTTTCTTCGATAGTATATCTAGATTGTATGTGCTTTTAAAAGTACTTCTAGTAGTTCTTATTTTCGTATTAACACGATTTTCATACATTTTTTAGTTCATTTAAGATATTTTTTTATAAAAGCCAATGATTGTACACTCGTTTAGGCCGCCGTGATTTAGTGCGACTATTTGAATGTAAGCGCGATGGTTGTCGGTTCGATCCTCACTCTAGAATGATTACATTTAAATTATTATCATTTGCCCGCTTTTGTAGAGTTGAGAGTTCCGTATTCGAGGTGTGCTTGGAAATCGGAGTAACTTAATACTAGGCCCTTGTGTACTGTGTTAAGTGAGAAAGAGTGTGAAGTTGCTTATGGCTATATACCATGATATATTTAAAGATATAATGTGTGAATCTTATCACATTTCTGGTGTCATATAAAATTTACTTAATGTAATAATTTATTCATATTTTTCAACATAACAAACTTTTAAGTTATTAATAATATTTGCTTAGTTCTCACTATAGATTTTAAACTACAACATATTCATAATCTTGAACTGATAATATGTTTAGCAATTTTAGATGTGTGCTAAATAATAAGGTAAAATAGCATCTATGTTGTGTAGATTCTAATATTATTAATGAATAATAATATGCAATATTATATACTTTTATGTAACACAAAAAAAAATATATATAAATAGTTCATCTCAGAGGACTAAGATGTCCATACAAATCTTTTGTACAAGCAAATAATTTAAAATATATATATATATATATATGTCAATGTCAAACAAATATGATTTAATGGTGGGAACAGATAAATAAAACGTCATTTTAATATTTTATGACAACGATATCGTTTATTGGATGTCAAGTAAGGCGAGCGATGGGTGCGCGGGTGACCGTGTGGAGGATGTAAGGTGTGTCTCTGAGGCTCAGGTCGCGCCCACCCATCCCACGCCCCAAAAACGGTAATAAATTATTATAAATAAATATCAACAAGTTACAAAATATTCAGTAAAACATTATTTTTTGTTTAATTTTGGATTATAATACAGTTTATTGGTTCACGCTCTTAACACTGTTTTTATTACATGTTGAAAACTGTACAGTCCGTTTTTAATTTCTGTAGTGGAACGTTTAGAAATCGTTTTCGGGCGCCAGATCGAACCTTGGTGGGAAAGTGCCGAAGCCGTCAAAGGCGGGGCGCGCGCGTGGGGGCTGCAAACAAAATAATTATTAGTATATAACTTTTTTATTACATTTAAATAAATTCTAACCAACTCTCTCTCAATTTAATTATGAGGTTAAATAAATAAATACATAGGTTTCACAAGGAATTGTCAAATTTCAATACGTAAACCAAAGGGTTGCTTAATAAGGTTGCAAAAAAATATGTTAAAAATCTTGAATTTAAAGGCAACAGTTTACTACTTTTACTTTTCTAACTCAGACACAAGTAGTAACTAGTACCATTACTAGTACTTAAATATTATTTTTAATTTATCTTTAATTATATCATATACTTGACTTTTACAATACTTGTAAATAAAAAGAAGATAAAAATAATTATGAAAGAGAAACAACACTAAGAATATATACGCCTTTCGCGTACTCATAGATACAACGTGCAGGAAACATGCCGGATAGACAAACAAAAATCCCTATAATTGATAAATTTAAACAATTGTTTGGTATATATGAAAAATATTTTTATTTTCATGCTCATTCATTTTATTTTCAATATCTAACTGGATTTCAAACGGGTTCACAAATCTATTTGCAGCACTGTAAGTATGCTGTTGTTGTGTTTCAGGGTTGACACAACTTACATTTTTCCAGTGAAGATCTATGGACGCCCTTTAACGGACGCCTGCATGAATAAAAGAACATCGTTTAGTTCATAAATATAGAAATTCCTAGTATTTCTTTAAATTGTCCATTTATTTATTTAACTATAATTGATAATTTTATTAATGAAAATGGAACTCACCGCTGGACTGACTCCTCTCGCGGCGGATCCCGCGCGTCCCTTGCCACGGAACTTGCTGATGGCTTGCTCGGCGAGGTCTGCCCTCTCCTCAGCCTCCTCCAGTTCTTGTTGTGCCTTGCGGAACTTAGCCAAGTTAAGAGCTGCAATTTCTTCGGCTTCCTCGATCTGCCTCTTGTAGGTCTTGATCTTTTGTTGCAGTTTGTCGACCAAGTCTTGCATGCGCTCGTGGTTCTTGCGGTCCTCCTCAGCCTGGAAGGTGAGCTCCTTGATGCGTCTCTCAGCCTTACGCAGGTTCTTCTGTGCGTCAGCGTGTCTCCTTTGTTCACCGTCAAGCTCGTTTTCGAGCTCGCGTACCCTCTGTTCAAGTTTCTGGATCGCCTTCTTGCCTCCCTTGAGTGCGTTAGCCTCGGCCTCGTCAAGCCTGACTTGCAATTCCTTGATCTGTTGTTCAAGGGCCTTGCGGAGTTTCTCCTGGGTCTGAGCGTGTTCCTGTTCAGCACGGAGTTCATCAGCCAATCTGGCAGCATCGACCATGGCCTTCTTGGCCTTCTCTTCGGAGTTCTTAGCTTCATTGAGAAGTTCGTCGAGGTCAGAGTGCAGAGTCTGGAGCTCAGATTCGAGTTTCCTCTTGGCAGCAGAGAGGGAAGCGTTCTGGGCGGAGAGTTCATTGAGCTGTTCATGAGCGTCACCAAGTTCCTGTTCGGCTTGGCGGCGGGCGCGGTCAGCCTGTTCAAGAAGAGTACGTGATTCTTCAAGCTCGTTCTGGAGAGCATTGGCACGACGTTCAGAGATACCAAGTTGTTCACGGGCATCGTCACGCGCACGTTGTTCCTCTTCCAAGGCGGTTTGGAGGTCCTTGATTTGTTGTTGGTAGCGTTTAATGTTCTTCTGGGCCTCAGCATTGGCCTTGTTAGCGTGATCGAGGGCAATTTCAAGTTCATTGATGTCAGCCTCGAGCTTCTTCTTCATGCGCAGGGCCTCAGCCTTGCCCTTAGCCTCGGCTTCGAGGGAAGCTTGCATGGAGTCGAGGGCGCGTTGGTGGTTCTTGCGAGTGTTTTCGAATTCTTCTTCCTTCTCTTGAATCCTCCTGTCAATCTCCTGCCTGACTTGAGAGAGCTCAAGTTGAGCGCGTAGGACCTTGTTCTCTTCTTGTTCAAGAGCGGCTTCAGCCTCTTCAAGAGCAGCCTGGAGTTCGTCCTTTTCAGCTTCAAGACGCTTCCTGGCCTTTTCGATTTCGTGAATGTTGCGGCCACCTTCACCGATTTGGTCAAGCAAGTCCTTAACTTCATCGGCAAGGTTCTTATTCTCACGGCGGACGGCTTCAAGTTGTTCCTGACCTTCTTCATAGGCACCCTTAAGGCGGAATAGTTCAGTAGAGTAGTTGCGGCATTCTTTTTGGCTGGCATCAAGCTCAGCAGCAAGATCATCAACCTTGAGTTTCCATTCACCAATGATCTTATCGAATGCCTTTTGTTTCTTCTCGGCAGCATTAGCAATGGCAGTGGCACGGTCAACCTCGAGTTGCAAGTCTTCGACTTCGGTAGCAAGGCGTTGCTTGGTCTTTTCAAGGGCAACAACCTTCTGGTTGAGAGATTCAATGGTCTCCTCAGCTTCAGCAAGACGAGCCTGGAGCTTGCGTTTGGCCTCCTCGAGTTCCTCAGAGCGAGCAACACCCTCGGATTCGTACTTAGAGCGCCATAGTTGAGCTTCAGCGTTAGCCTTAGACAATTGGCGTTGTAAGTCAGCCTTGCCCTCAGCCTCTTCCTCGACTTGCTCGCGGATGTTGTCCAAGTCATGTTCGAGGTTACGGAATTTGCCAAGTAGGGTGGCGCGTTCCTATTAAAAAAATAAAATAAGTACATTTAGTATTCGGAATATACGAAATATTATTTTTTCGAAAATCTGAATTAATATAATTTTTAATTATGCATATAAAATTTTATAGATAATACTCTACCCTAGCCTCTTCGTCGGCGAGCCTCTTGGTATCTTCCAACTGTGTGGTGAGAGACACCTTGATCTTGGAAAGCTGGGATACTTGGGACTCAGCCTCCTCCAACTGGCGGAGCAGGTCGGAGTTCTCAATGGACAACTTCTTCTTAGCGGCATCAAGGTCGTTGAGGGTGCGGTTGGCTTCATCAGCCTTACCTTGGACTTCATTGAGCTGGTGTTGGAGTTGCTTGACGATCTTTTCTTGGGCAGCCTAAGAAATATTTTTATTAATAAAATATATTGATTTTATTCGATAAATTATCAATGTGTAGATGTATATTTTCGTTTGGTAAATACTTGGTAATAATTGGTAAATACATACATATAAGTAAATAACTCAAACAAATATATTAAGAAAATACAAAACAATATTCAAGGGATAATCATAAATTTTTTTAAAGTTTATTTATCACTACAATACAAACTTTCACACGTCAATATATTATTCTTCTTTCATTTTCTCATGCCTTTTCGTTTTAGTTTCTTACCATAATATTAGTTAACACACACAATACGTTAGGTTTTATAACAAAGCAGTCCTAAAGCATTTTAAGAGGAAACTGTTATTTTTCGGTTTATTTGTAAAAGTCGTTCATGTATGTGTTTAACTGCGAGATCTAAATTTGCACGAAATTTGTACAAAGCTGCGAAGCGTCCTGCAATTGTCAACACGACTATTTGTTCATTGTTGTATACCTTTTCGTTGGACAAGTGGTCGAGACCGGCGCGAAGGTCATTGACTTCGCTAAAGTATTGAGAGCGCTCTTTCTCAGCCCTGGGTGGATAAAATATAACATAATATATATATTAGTGTATCCTAACATTAAATTGGACACCTGCAAAAAAATTCACCTAAATGCCTATAATATAATATAATATATAAATATATTTGATAATTATCATAATAATATGTTGTCTGTAATGTAGAATGTACTTGTCTACCGGGAAAGGACATCATGCAATTCACCCAAGGCCAGTCATGCCTTATGGATGACATGTTACCTTATCCCTTGCAACTTGGTCAATAGCCGCACGTGTGTTGTTAAGCTCGTTGTAGCAAGATGCACGATCATGTTCAGCCCTGAATTTGTAGTTATAGTGAATAATTCTATTAAGAATATCTTTTTCTTTTCAATATAGTCTAGTTGACGACTTTGAGGAAAAATAATTCTGGTCATTTATTTTTTCCTTTAGTTGTCATATAAAGTAGAAAATCGATTACCACGATATTTGGGAAATAATTAATTATTATTTTACTCTCTACACAGTATACTTACTTAGCCTTAAGCTTGTTGAGCTGATCCAGCTGTTCACCCATCTCAGCAACAGCATCGTTGTGCTTCTTGCGGAGGTTGGCAAGGGTGGACTCGTGTTGGATGTTAGCTTCTTCCAAATCACGGCGAAGTTTGCTAAGCTCAGCTTCACGCTTCTTGTTAAGCTCAATTTGGGCAGAGGTAGCACCACCGGCCTCTTCAAGACGCTCGCCGAGCTCCTCGAGTTCACGAGCGAGGTCAGCGCGTTGCTTCTCAGCCTTAGCACGAGCCTGGCGTTCGGATTCGACTTCCTCTTCCAACTCTTCGATGCGTGCTTGCAGTTCCTTGATTTGTTTTTGGAGTTTGCTGACCAGAGATTGTTCGTCCTCGAGCTTGGCGGTGAGAGAAGAGATTTCCTTGTCCTTGCGCTGGATAGTCTGTTCGAGTTCCTTTTTGTTGCGTTCGAGGTCAGAGACGGCTTCCTGGGTAAGTTTGAGGTCACCCTCAACCTTCCTCCTCTGCTTCTCAACATCGGCACGCAGTTTCTTCTCACGTTCGAGTGAGTCTTCAAGCTCGTCCAAGGTCTGCTCGAGCTTTTGCTTGACCTTGTTAAGGTGGTTGACCTTGTCTTCGGCAGCTTGGAGCTCTTCAGAGGTCTTCTGGTTCGATTCTCCTTGGAGTTTCTTTTCCTTGTTCAACTTGTTGATAAGTTCGTCCTGGTGGGCGATCTCATCATTCAAGTTGCGGATTTGGTGGTCCTTGGTAGCCTTGTCTTGTTCCGATTTCTGGACGGACAATTCGAGGTCTTCGACATCCTTCTTCAAGCCAGAGATTTCCTGTTCCAACTTCTTCTTAGCCTGGAAGAGCTGGTTGCGGGCATCTTCTTCTTGAGTGAGACGGTCTTGTGTGTCCTAAAATCAATTTAGAACAATGAGCAATAGTAATAAAACTGTTTTATGAGTTTTTACTTTACACCACATCTGTTTTGTATCTATCGGTAATCGTTTTATTTATTATTGTGAGATTTGCAATAAATTCGTACACTTTGTAGACGTACAATTTATTTTTAAACATCTAACCCTGTTCTTGGTATAAACAAAATGTTGTTTATTTAAAGAAGGTCGATAAATACTCATGTTGCTGGCAAGTTTTGCTACTTCAATACTTTGTTTAATTTAAAAGTAGCTAAGCTTAAAGTGTAATACTGAACTAAATTTAACTATAATACTGAACTAAACTTTAGTTTTAAGTTATAATACTTGCTAAGTATATAACAATAATATAAAATAAAAAATGTAGTAAAATTTAAGCATTATTTAAAACATAGCTATTTTTTTTATACGTAAAAATTCTCACCCTAAGTTGACTCTCCACGTCAGCCTTTTGTGCTTGAAGTTTGTTTGCGCGCTCCTGGGTCTCAGAGAGAGAGCCTTTCTCTCCCTCAAGGTTGGCAAGGAGGGCTTGTTTCTCCTCAAGCAGCTTAGAGTTGAGGGCCTCAACTTCCTTGCGGAGCTTCTCTTCCTTTTCGAAAGCCTCTTGAGCCTTCTGTGCCTTCTCCTCCAATTTCTGTAAAATCACCTCACTTTTATCCACACCATCCCATGTCGACAAGAAATTCGCTGCCATCGTTATTAATTAAATCATAAATTCAAACTAGGAATGCTATATTTCGGTTCGTTCGAATGTCGAGGAAGGGTGCGCGCACCGCCGACCACTCCGCAACTGAAACGCGCTGGAGTTTTCCAGCGACGCCGCAATCGCCCCCGCATATCGCACATATTACATTGTATAAGTAAAAACGCACGTCGCTGGAGTGGGAGAAATCCAGAAATGGCTGCGGCAGGTGCGATGGTGTCACGTAACCGCCAGGTGGGCGCGGTTGATTCTATTTACGTACACCTGAATCACGCGTTTTGAGTGGTATTTTTAATAGATCAATCATTGTACAACTCAACAGGTGAATACGTACCGCGATTTCATCCTCGATGCGGGTGACGTTGAGGAGGGGCTTGACCCTCTGCCACAATTTCCACCATGGCCAGGTGCGGAGCTGCAAGTACTTGCGCAAGTTGCGTTGGACAACTTGGAGGGCGACCCTATTGAGAGGCAGTTTCAAAATTGTAAAAACATTATATTGCGTATGTTAAGTTTAAGTTAAAGGTTTTTTTCTCACCTCTGTTCTTGCAACTTCTTGTATTCTTTACGGGAGAGGTAACCACGGATGAAGGCCTGGAGCCAAGATACGATCTTGGACAACCTATCGTCACGCAGCTCTTCCATCTGACCCAGGACACCAGCGCGGAAGAATACCTACTCGTCCAGAGAGGAGTGTTAATTCACAGAGGTAAATAGATATTTTAAAATATATATTATATATTACAATTCTTGAATAACTTTTGTCTTATAAAATTGTGTCATATATACAATTCTAAGATTATTTATATAAACAAATATTTATATTGAATATAAATAAATTTATAAGAGAGAAGGAAGTGCGAAGAAGGAAGAATAGAAAAAAAAATTAAAATAAAGAAATTATATATAACACTAACATTATTAAAATATTTCTAAAATAATTAGTATCATACAACATATAGAACACAACTTATTACAATATACTATAAGAAAAAATATGAAAGGATTGTATTAGTTACAGGAAAAAAGCATTAATAAGTATCGCGTGCAAATATGATCAAAAGGAAGTTTTGTAGGCATGTTGCTAGTGTCTCTACCTTTGTTCTTCCGAGTCTGAAAGACTCTGAATCCAAGCCGGTATGTTCGAGAATTTTCTCGGTGGCTTTTTCAGCACTAATTGGCTCTTTGACCAGGTTCGGGCACAGAATTTTGTATCTGCGTTTGGGAAGCACACAAAAAATGAATGAAGCTTTTTAAGGATAAGAAGGAAAACAAACGAGCCTTTGTATCTTGGGCTCTCAAGGAAAAGCACCCTTACTCCGTAAGGGTTAGGGGTTTATGTAATAAATACCACTCCATTTTACCAGTTCCTAAAGGTTCTACAATATAAAGCGTACGCAAGCCCTGCGATTACCCAAGTACTTTTGGATCGCTCAATATCAAACTGCTATCTACTGAAACATCAAACATGCCTTGGTGTGACCGAGACGGTATGATTCGACATCCAAGCCTGTGGATTCCAAGATGACTTGAGCGATTTTCCTGGGGTCTGATTCCTTTTCGGCAGCTTGAGGAGCCAGGATCTTGTAACTACATTATCAAAATATATGGCAAACGATGAGGGAAAGTCACACAATACCAAGAAGAGCAATGCTCCGATTTACTTAAGTAAAGGTAAAGCTAGTTGAATACGTTCTACAGTTTACATGATTTCGTATTTTCATGTTCCCGATACTTTAGCGTTAAGTATCGGTAAGTTTTTGAAATTTCTAAGTGCCAAAGAGTGTCAAAACTAATAAGAGTAAAAAATTTTGAAAAACTCTATTCTTTAGAGTTTATATAGACTAAGGTCCAATAGTATTTAAACCACTCTTCTACAGAGAACTCAATTTTTCCTTGCCTTCGTAAGACCTATACGATAACTTTCAGGGTCAAGCTCGATCAATTCCAGGCACTTCCTAGCCGCCTCCCTAGGGTCTTTTTCTGCTGTCATTGCGGCTGGTGCAAGTATCATGTAACTGTTTTGTTTTAAATACTTTTTAGTTTAGTTCAAAATAGTTTAGTAACCGTCGAAAATTGTCCAGATATACTTAGTCGTTGACTCAAGTATGTGAAGTGTGAATTCGTAAGATTTGATTCATCCAAATAAATTTAGATCGTGTTACTCATAAAGAGCATGCTTCCTATGACGTCAGAAATAGTCAGTTGCTTGTGTACAAGAATAAAACTGTTCCAGATATACGAATGCTCCAGAGCTAAAAGAATTTGTTTAGACTGCCGAAGAAAATAGTCATTTATTATATACTTATAGCATTTAAATTTCTACATTAAAATATTAAGTGTATTTCCTATGACATCATAAATATATTATGATACCTCTAATAACATCAATATTTTCAAATTTTATTCAGAATCTTACCGGAGCTTGAAGTCTGGGTAGACCATTCTGTTGGGGAAACCTTTACGGCAAATACGGATGCCTTCAAGCACACCGTTACAGGTGAGCTGGTGCATTACAAGGTGAGAGTCGATGAGACCTGGTGGCAAAAGTCATAAATGTAACAAAATAAGTAAACATCCATAGCATTATATTACCATGTTATATTTTCATATCACCTAAAAGATAAGTTATTTATCTAAATACTACTCCACTCATGATGTTTTTTATTTTATTATTATAAATATATCCAGGATGAGCTTATTTATTAGGTCATCCAAGACATTTTCGTGTAACATTTTCAGTAGCCCGGGTTGCTGTTGTTAATTATAGTTCCATCACTCGACACCTACACGATTTTGTGAGTGTCGGGTGAATATACTGTAGGCGTTGTATGTATATGATAGAGTCATAAAATTCACGATTTATTAGGCCATTCCAGTTTTCAAATCATAATATAAAAAGAAATATATGAAATAACTAAATATAAATTTAAATATGAACTCACCAGCCTGTTTCAATTCATTGGGAATGATACAACGTACGAAGTGAGGCTGAGTAGATCTCAAAGTTGTCATCAAGTTGTTAAGTTGCTCCTGTACCGATATGAAAATTATTAGTTTTAGCTCTTTAATTTTTTAACTATGAATAAAGTAAGAACACCAAACTTTTGATATTGTATCAATTTTTTTTATTTTCAAAGAAATTTTTATGATTTTCAAAATTCACACATAATATGAAATGATATACGAATAATAATTTGAAGTATTATAATGATAACACGGATGAATAATTAGGTAATACACACGTAACACTAGAGTTAGATACACACGTACAAACAACAAAAAGCATAGTAGAGTAGTCAGCAGTAAAAATTGTCTTTTCTAGACGGTTTGCGCTTTAACGATATCGACACGTACGTATTTAGTGTCTGAAATGGATGGTGCAATTTCAATATTAACATTATTATAATAAATTTACTCAAATGATTATGAAAGGAGGAGCGTTCCTCATCCTCCTGTATAGAGGTTTTACAACTACTTCGTTTATAGAAATAGCTTCATATGGTGTAGATTTAAGTATATCTACACCTAATGAGGGTGATAATTGTTTTTAAAAAACTCCAATAATCATAATCTTAGTGTACCTTGTAGGCGGAGGAGACAGTTGCGAAACCACCACCTTTTTTACCGCGACCTCCTATGGATATACATTATTAAGCAACAATTAATTCCAGGACGATCACAAAAACCGACATAAAATACATAGAATACATAATTGTAGATATCTCCGACGATACACCAGTAAGGGCTTACATAACTAGATCGCTGTGAAACATTGACTGACGTGGACAAACATATATTTATTATGATGAAGCATGGAGGATCGACACCTTTTTCTTCATTTGTACAATATTTATTTATAAGGTGTCAATCCTAAACATGTTGATAGACGAGGACAACAAGCCACGTGACATAGAAGCAAAGATCGAGCAGGCGTTTGTCTTTTTACCCTGTAAAGTGATGATACTGTCTGGAAGGCAGAACCCTTGGCACGCTTGCCTCCAGCGCCTATTTTACGCAAAAGATGTTTAAGAAATGGAAAGTAATGGTGGTTATGACATATGATGTTTTCACGTTATATATGTACGAGTACATATAATGTAAAAATCAGTTCAGTTGTTAAGCTTTAAATTTTAAAGGAATTAAGTAAAAACTTGGCCAATATTTTAAGCCTTATATCTTTAATACACAATTAAAATTTATAATTATGTACGTTGTTGTCCGTTATTACCATTGATGATATCCACCAGGTTAGAAATATTCATAGCTTTACTATAATTGAAATAAATAAAATACGTGATTATTATGAAGAAACATCCATGTACAGTCTATTAAAATGATACATACCCTTGCCACCACCACCAGCACCACCATCACCAGATTGACCAGGATGATCAGCGAAGATCTCAACCAACAGTTTGTTCTGGCCCTTCTTGAACTGGTCGACGACAGTGTCGTTAAGAGGGTCCTTGTTCTTTTCAAGCCATCCAGTGATGTTGTAACCGACCTACGGGAACCATAGATTATATTATTTATCTCGACAAACTTTAAATCTCTATGGTCAAGTATTATACGGATTGAATACTTACATTACCGGCGTAGTGACCAATAGCGAAGTGAGCGGCTTGGCAACCAGGCTTGGGGGGTTTAGGCTTCAGATAAGGAGCAGATTTACCCAAGTGGTTGTTGTTCAACTTCTCAACGAAGGTCTGATCGGTGGCTTTGGGGAACATAGACTCTTCCTCAAGAATTGAGAGGATACCCATAGGCTGAAATCGGACCAGTGAGATTAGAGTGTGAAAGTGCTGTGAGCGGTGTGTGTGTATTAATGAACAAAGCTGCAGTTAGAAAATTTCAATTGCTATCACAAATTATATAAATTTCATAAATGCTAATAAATTAATTAAATTTGTATATACATCAAAAATTTTGGATAATTTAGAAATTGTGTATGTATATATGTAACAGGAAATTTTGTGTGCGTAATAGAAACAAACAAAAAATGTAATGTGAACTTAAGAATAGTTGTTATGCGTTAAAATAAAAGCGTCATGCAAGTAGAAAATTATAATTGAGTAATTCTTTTTTGTGTTATATTATGCGTGTACTTATATACTGGTTATTCTACGAATAATGTTTGCTGCTTTTTATCTTTATGTAGAGGATATAGCGAATTAATTATTCCACAAAATTTTCATTCATTATTATTAGCAAAATTTAAATAATTCAATAAACATTGCTTCTACATAATATTTTTAAATTGCTCCTAATGTGTCTGATTTATATATTTGCTGTTTCGCGATGGCGTAGTGCATATTTTAGGTATCTATAGTATTTAGCAAATGAATTAGCCGATACGATTTTTGCGTGTTTACAAGCTTTTATTTTTAATAGACCGCGGGGAGAGGATACAGCCAGCAAAATTTACTTGCATTTGCAGGCGATGATTGGGATTGGCTTTAACAGCCTGAAGCTTCTCTAAACGCGACCCTACAGCCTCAAGCTATATACGATATACCTCTAATACCTTCTCTATTAAATTAATGGTCGGTTGGAGATCCATACCAAAATCTATAAAGGTCCACAAGATCCCTTCTCTTTCATATTCCTCTTGTTCTAGGACGAACATGAAATGATTAAAATACTGTTGCAATTTTTCGTTGGTAAAGTTAATACAGAGCTGATTAAACCCGTTCATCTGCCGCGAGGACATGGAAAAGATTACGAAACAATTAAGTACCTATGTATTTGCTGCAATGAGTTTTGTCTGTCGGTGTATGGTATGTTTGGTTGTGAGTAAACATTTTTACTTATATGGTTTTATATTATACAAACATAGATAAAAGAACACACGAAAGTTCACACAACACAGTATTACATTGGTGGGTCCATCGAGAAAAGCGTTTTTGAAAGCCAAATATATAATTTAGTCTAAGCATAATTTCACGACTTTTCTCAAGGACCATGGCGAGTTGCAAGCGTTTTTGGTTGCTTTTCCGCCATATACCTTTTCAATAAGGTCAATGCAATTTTGGAGATCCATGCCAAAATCAATGAAAGTCCATTCGATGCCTTCGCGTTGGTACTCTTCTTGCTCCAACACGAACATATGGTGGTTAAAGAACTGTTGAAGTTTCTCGTTGGTGAAATTAATGCAGAGTTGTTCAAAACCGTTGAACTGCAGGGAGATAATTAATGAACAGGTTAAAGCTAGAGGTTAAAATGATTAATAGGGGGTACAAAATACCACTACGGATCTCATTCCGTAGGTAAGTTTTCCTAACCAAGACCTGGGTGTGCAAAATAGGGGGCCGCGTCTATCTCCATAGACTTGGCAGTAGTGCCAAACTAAATTCTGTCCCGTCTGTTGTTGTTCAAGTGACGACGAGCAAAACTATCCGATGGACTATTGACTATACCTTCTCGATCAAATCGATACAAGCAAGCAAGTCCATTCCGAAATCGATGAACGTCCAGTTGATGCCCTCCTTCTTATACTCCTCTTGTTCGAGTACGAACATGTGGTGGTTAAAGAATTGCTGGAGCTTTTCATTTGTGAAGTTAATGCAGAGTTGCTCGAAACCGTTGTACTTTTCAAAAATATAAGACCCAGATAAATGGATGGGAAGTAAAGAGTTAGGTAGCTAAACTAGAAAATCAATTAGTAGCAGGGTACGTCGCTAGCTAAACCAAAACACTGATAACACCAAAGGCTATGTCTCCCTAGGTGTGTTTAACCCAGTGTACCTTTTCGATAAGGTCAATGCAGGCCAGTAAGTCCATTCCAAAGTCAATAAATTCCCAATGAATGCCTTCTTTAGTGTATTCTTCTTGTTCCAACACAAACATGTGATGGTTGAAGAATTGTTGCAGTTTCTCATTTGTGAAGTTAATGCAAAGTTGTTCGAACCCATTGTACTAAGAAAGTAAATCGCATTAATATCACAGAAACAATTAAGATTTCTTGCTTGCTAAATTTTACCTTTTTACCTCATCTCCTGCTAAAGATAAAAACTAAAGAAAAACAAAGTTAGTGAATATATAATAACTGTACTAAGTAAATTAGAATACGTTTGTCATTTTTTTTTATATTAATTAAAGTAAGAACCGATTTGAATAAATTCAGAATTTACTTATATATTAGTTCCCCCTTTTTTAAATTCCCCTTTCTATTTGATACTCACGTCGAAGATTTCAAAACCAGCAATATCCAGTACACCAATGAAGTGCTGCCTCTTCTGCTTAGTGTCTAGAGTCTCGTTACACTTCTTGACGAGCCACTTGAAGAGACGATCGAAGATACCCTTGCAGAGAGCACCTACGGAGTTGGTAACCTGGTCCTTGTTACGACCCTGGGTCACGAATTCGTTTCCGACCTTGATACGGGGCTTCAACAAGTTCTTGTATAGGTCTGGGCAGTCGACACCAAGGAGCTTGGCAACCTTGTCACCATCCTGTAAGTAACATTTTATATTAAAAATATTTTATAAAAATAACTTTATTTATACTGGTGATATGTATAATAATGTAAAAATTTGGTAGAAAAAATTATAACAAAATATACATAAGTAAATTAAAATAAATATATTTTTTTATTTTATTTGACAATTCCGCTATTATTTTTTGTAGTGGTTTTTAGTTAATGTAAAACAATAAACTTGCCTCAGTGCCATCAGCCTCAGCCTGTTCCTCGCGACCCCTCTGCTTGAACTTCATGCAACCCATGTGCATTACAGCGGCGGTAATCTTGTATACATTGTCCTTCTCCTCTTGAGTGAAGCCCAGAATGTCGAAAGCTTGCTATAATAACATATACGTATTAGTATACAAAATTTGAAAAAGTTTAAAAAACGCTTTTATTAAAAACAAAACAAAATCCTTCTTTTTATTACTTTTAATTTAAATTACAAACAACATTTAAAATTTTATATTGACAATTTAAGCAAGCGTTTTATGATTATTCTTTATATGTAATAGGTATATTAAATGCAACTTACCACTCTTAATAATTAACTTAAATCTACAATCACATATTAGTAGCAGAAAGGTAGCGTTATGGCACTAAGCCGAATCAGGCATTTGTGATACGACTAAGTTCAGGATAAGGGGGTCTAATTTATCGAAAAGGGGTCTAATTCGATGGTCATTCAAATTCTAAATAAATATATAACTACTTTATGTCACCAAATCCAGTTCTATGGAATTTAAACTATCATAAAAGCGGTAAATGTAACCCGCCAATATGTAAATAGCGTATAGTCCGTATTTGCGGATATTTGAGATGCCCAGTGTCTTAGTGTCTTAGCATCTCCAAAGGATCACTCGAAATCGCGATCAATTTTTTACCACTTACATCAGTTAAAAGACACTCCTCGCCGTCATCAACGTTGGGGATGGTAATCTTACCCTGAGCGACGTTATAGTAATCGTATATGTCGTTGGACAATAGACACATCTCTGTTGATTAAACAATGTTAAATAATTACACAGGGAATAAATTTTGATGCGCCCTAAAATACCTTCCTAACCTATAGCTGTCTTGTCTTTAGATAATGTTTGTCCTGTAAAAAGTGCCTATGCCAGTGAAGGGATAGCAAACGTTTAATGTTTAAAAGTTATGCGTAGTGCTCTCTTATTTTTTTATAAGGAGCAATCATGCAATGCGCATGTCAGAAATTTTGACACTAGTTTGTGTAAATCTTGCAGACAAGGATAGCTGAATCGGGACGCACGCTTCTTGCGTAGACTCACGTTTCGATTGTCACATCGAAGAGCTCAACGTCACTGACTCCACTAATCCGCACCTATCCTTGAATTATCAGGGGATAATCAGTATAAGATGCGGTTGTATAGCATCGTTAAGTATGTGGAAGCCTAATTATCTGACATACACATGCAGACTAAGCTTTAAACCAGTCGTAAGCGAAGCAAACAATAGAAAAACAAAAAAGCCGATTTTTTTGAGCCAGTTGTCTCATTCTGGACTCACGTCAGTCAGTCTCATTTCCTCGCCGTCGTCAACTCCGGGGATGACGGTCTTGCCTTGTGACACGATGTTGTAGTCCATGACGTCGTTAGACAATAAGCAGACGGCTACAAAATCACACCAATAACGGTCACGTTTGGTATTTGGTGCATAAACACTACGGGTAAAGTGCATGCTCTGGTATAGGTTTCAAATCTAATCTAAAAGATCTCATTCCTGTTAAAGGGCGAGATACCCTAATCACTAGCCGGTTACATGCGGCAAAGTGGTCAGGAGGATATAAACACGGGGTTCCCCTTAAAGCCTTCTGTTCTAATGAAGGCTAACTTACGTCAGTCAAACCACATTCCTCTCCATCATCTACGTTGGGGATGGTAGTTTTTCCTTGCGATACGATGAAATAATCATATATGTCGTTTGACAGCATACACATCTCTAAATATTAAAATTACAGTTAATATTCGTTTAAATTACATTCTAATGTGTTGTGTGCGGTGACTAAAACTAAATAATTCTACCATATTATAACTTAAAGACAAGTATTATATTCTTAATATAATTTGAAAATGTATGAATTTTACTAAGTAATTACAATAGTATACAATTTATAAGTATTGCCTACACCAGGTATTTTATTTAAGAAACGGTACTATCTCGTTGAAATCCATTCAGTAGTTTTTTTTTAGTTATTTAAATTAATTACCCACCTTTAAGGCCTGCGACGGATCCGGACATCATTTGGTAGAAGATGTGGTAAGAACGCTCAAGGGCTTGTTGGGAGATGACACGGGCCTTCTCAAGCAGATCTAGGATAAAAGGATTAAAAATATTATTATATTAAAAATATTTTTTCAAAACAAATGCTTAATAATAAGCTCATTAATTATGAAAACACTGATTTATCAATAAAATTAATAAATACACATACAGTGTCTACCCTATTGAAAAAAATACTTACATGTCTCAATATCAGCACCAGCCAGTTTTCCAGAGGGTCCGAAATGGATACGGATGAATTTACCCTGGGTAACAACGTGACGTTAATGCTTTAATATTATTTTTAATTAATATATCTTATGATAATGGTATATCTAAGAGATATCCTAATATTATATTTCCAGTGTAGGTTTAGCTTCAAAAATATACAAAAATTTAATAATGATTGAGTTTAGTTCAATGAGAAGAAGAGACTAAATTATTATATTTATTAAAAAAATATATTAAAAAAAATACTTACGAAACGGGAGGAGTTGTCGTTACGCACAGTCTTGGCGTTACCAAAGGCTTCAAGAACAGGGTTAGTTTGTACGACCTGGTCTTCCAGAGATCCCTTCTTCTCGAGGGTTGGGTCCTTCTTTTGGGAGGCACCAACGGTGGCGAAGTACGCAATTACCTTCTTCGTGTTCTCAGTCTTTCCGGCACCAGACTCACCGCTGTTTACAAAGGATAAATTGTTGATTTGTAGATTTATATGAAGTAATTACATACATTAATTAGTTAACATTCCACGGGGTGGACAAAGAAATTAGTTGTACATAATTCCGTTTTTTAAGTTTTTCTCTGGAGTGAGAATCGAAATCACAATCGCTACCATCGCTTGTATAGGCACTTAAGAACTTTTGCCGCGGTGACATCGAGTACTTTATTAATTTTCTTTTACAATTTTTACTAATAAATTAAATGATTTTTAAACAAATACTTACGTAATCAACATAGATTGATTCTCGTGGTTGGTCAACATGTTGACGTAAGCGCCGTCGGAAATGGCGAAAATGTGGGGTGGCACTTCCGAACGACGCTTGCCTCGGTACAGCTTGGCGCATCGTGTCGTGTACACGGGATATCTCTTGTAGGGGTTGATAGCCACGCAGAAGAGACCCGAGTAAGTCTGTACGGTGTGGAAACAATGAAAAATTAAATATTTGTTAAGAAATATATTTGAGAATGAAAATGGGTTTTGGGAGCGCAACTAAAGGATTACGTTAAAGAGTAACGTAATTGGAGCAGAATATGAAAGAAAATTGAGGAAGTTTGTAAACTTCATTTTTGACAACAATTTTAAGAGAAATAAAAAAAAATAAGAAATGTCTGTTCCGTCGGAATTTATCGGGAGAATAAAGAAGATATTGTGAATATTGTTTGTGAAACTGTAAACTAAAATGAGAAGTGACATATATAAATTAATATATTATAACGTAGTATTGCTTATTTCATATAGAAATCAGCACAAATACGTCCTAGTATTTGTTACATGTTACATTTAAAACAGAGCAAATAACAGAAACATGGTTCATACAAATAGGAAAAAACACAAAACACACAGACAAAGAGGCAGTACTGTATTGATACCTTAAGCCTCTATGTCTAAACATCAAAATTCTCCGGAATATTTTTATGTGGATATAATAAATAATAATAATAATTGGTTAAAATAAATAAAAATAAATAATCAAGTAACGAATCAATATTGTCGGAGAACTTTTTAAAAAATAAAATAAATCACCGCAAATTAAAACAGAGAAGATATCTAAAATCTAAAAAGAATATAGATGAGCCGGAAGGACATTTTACTATGCTTTTGTCCGGCTTCAACCAAGGAAAAAAGCTTTTACTCCTTCTTGGACAACTTGTTAATATAAATATAATTCTGCCTATTCTTATTCTTTTGTTAACATTAGAATATTTTTTGGAATAGATATTTTTGAAGTAAAAGCCTTTTTATATTTTACACAACATCGAAAAAACTATTCTAAGATAAAAAAAAAACAGATTTTTCCGGAGGTCATGGAATCCGTTGACGCCGTCTTGTCCTGTGTATAAGGGTTCAAGAACGGCACTGAAAAGGGTGAAATCGTTCAAAGAGGATAAAGGATAAGATACCATTGTACCATCATTAATATCGCATTTTATTTATGTCTGAAAAATATTATTTTTTACTTTTAAAAAGTTGAAATGATATTTACTAAATCTATAATTTTTTTGGGAATAAATTCTAAAATTACACAAGTACGATATATTGTAAGTATATATTAGAAAATTATATGTTCTTTTATAATACTTATGAATATTCAAAGAGGTTATTCAAAGAGCACTTCGCCGGACGTTTGTATATTTAAAACTGTCAGTCTTTAAAATTATTGCTCCAAAAATAGCTTCATAAACAGAATCGATTTCGAAAACATTATTCCTTTCTAATTGATCTGTCGATCGTCCGTTATAAATATCGATATCTGCGATATTCTGGTAAATATCCAATGGGTATCTATAGAGAAGGTGAAAATTGGGGAAAATAAAGCATGCAAACTCCAACGCTGCACCGTCTCAAGTCTCCGGACTTACGTAAATAAGCTTATGGTAATATCTCTGCTTCAAGTTATACAAAACCGAAGCGTCGTTGAGGTATGTCAAGTTGGACATATCCTCACATTTTTCGTACTTAGGCGGGTTGACTTGGGCTACTAGGTCCTTCTTGAAGTCTTTTGTCTGTGGGATAAATGTGAAGATCAGTTTTAAAGAAATGGTAAAGGCGCCTTTTGCGCCTACTTACATATATAAGTTTCGCATAGTATCGTTGTCGGAGGTTGTGGAGTACAGCGGCCTCGTTTAGATACGTCAGGTCAGCCATGTCCTCAACTTTCTCGAATTTCGGCGGATTTACTTGTGAGAGGAGTTCCTTTTTTAATGTCTTCTCCTGCTCATTTAATTGTTGGATTAAACAAGTTTTTGTTAAAGTTAGTTATATCCTATGTTATGTACTTTAAGTATTGCATTAATTTCATAATCAAATAAAAAAAGTAATAAAGAAGGGGACGGAGCGATTCACTCTACTTTCTCTCCATTTGCTTAAGTTTTTGGCAATTTTGCATATGGCGAACATTATGAGAAGAATAAAAGAAAATAATAGAATCTCTATAATTTTTTTCTTAAGCAAAATATATGTATAATAAAAATTAATTTTATTAAATATATTTTATATTCTTTAAAAATAAATTTCATTGACATTTTTTTAAATATCATTATTCCTTTACGTTACGTATCTATTTTTCGTTATCATTAACATATTTTACTATAAAATCGCTTTTAATTTACGATCTGTCAATAAATGTTATTAACTTCGACCATTTCATCCGAATTTGCAGGATCATCATATTATCAATCACCTATCATCACCGTATAATTACCTCGCCTCCGGGAAGATTGACGGTCACCAGCTCGCCCTTGGTGGCCTTAATTTCACCCTGCAAGAAGCCCTCCTTGTCGTCTGGGACCCAGCAAGCTTTTTTACCATCGTAGGGCTTGCTTTGGTCGATACGTTTCTGTTCGAGGGACACGAACAGGTATGGGGTCGGATCGGGGTCCTCACCCTCTTGTACTTGTGGCTTCGGCATTTCGGAGGGCTAACGAGACTTTTGGGCTAGTTGAGACACGAGAACACAGCCCTGAAGCCGTCCTGCGAAGAACACAACACGTTAGGCGGTTATTCCTCTATCGCGAAGCAGAGGCCCCCGTGCGTCTATTTGTGGATGTAACCCGAGTAGTAGCCGGTTTGGGAACGGTGCCAGCTCGGACACCGTTTGCGTAATACGAATCTTATGCGCGCGTTTTTTATTAGCTTATCCCGAGCGGCCCTTCACGGATGTTACGTCACAGGTATTTAGCTTTGGAGCGACGCCAACGGATTTAGACCGATCATGGATTGTTGTTTATTGTCTTTTATGGCAATCGCTGCTGGTTCGAGAGTTCTGAATGAATGCTATTTTTGTTACTCTACCTGTTATGGCTACTTTTATTTACTTTTAAACTATTATACAACTATACTTTAATAAACTTAAGTTAAATTTACTAATGTATATAGAAATGTAGTAAATATCGTTAATAATGTTCTATAAAAATTATTTTTCTTTACAAATTAATTAATATTTCATCTAATTCAATAATCAATGAACAAAAATTCCAATAACATATTGTTTTTCTTTCAGAATTCCACGAACTGTCTCACTAAACGTTCAACCACCACTAAGCCAATAAACAACGGGAAGCTCACTCCTCACTTGCACTATGCAAAATCCAATCCGCTAAAACCAGCTGGCGTCACTGATCACACGCGATGTTAAACACTGCACTGACGCACGGGGCAGGGTACGTGCATGCCTACTTACGTTTGAAGCCGTTCTGACCGGCGGCGGGGGGCGCGGTTCCTTTATATACTCGCAATACGATACCACCTCGCCCGATCACCCCATTTTAGGCGGATGCGAGCTTCAGCTTCTACAGTACGCTTTCAGACAAGCTTGTCTTTCACTCGAGCGGGAACTCTCGCGGCGCATCGTTGGGAAACTCGAAAATATGAGCGGTTTGACGTATGTTTATGCATATGGTTATCTTGGATTAGTTTAAACAAAATAATTATGCATCGCCTGTAACGTATATCTATCTATATAGGATACAGTGAAAATTTCATTATATATTTTTCGTGAAAATTTCTGAAAAAAGTTAGTTTATAGTGAATTATTATTTATTCGATATATTTCATATTAAATGAAACATTTATATGTAAATAAGATTAGCTTTAAACTATTTGGAAAAGAAATGGGATTTGGGTAAATTTATGAGTGGTCCTACTGAAATACGGTTTCTATGAGACTATAGCTATTAATATATGAATTAATTATATCTAATTCTAACGTATCGGTGCGGGTAGCACATCAATGTAAACAAGTTGGAGGGCCGGCCGCGAGATGTCGTTTAAACGTGTAAATGCACTTTATGTCAGGTTGGATTACTGATGTAATATTTCATTTTTACTAGGGTTGCCTAGATATTCTAGATTTCTTATCAAATCTAGATTTGCTTTTAGTATTATTTTGTGTTTAATTACACGATGTTTAATTGTAATTAGCTGTACTGTATTTTGTTATATTTTTAATTTTAGTTTATATTCTATACATAGAAATATTTTATTCATCTCAAAATTTACTTTCTATCGTTAATCTCATAATCTCGCGTGTAAATAAATTAGTTATAGATACTAATTCGCCACAGTGCGGAACGGAAGTGTCTTAACTAGGTTCCCAGGTTTCCTCTGCATACCCTGCTATCTGCAGGATACACAATCATAGAGTATTGGATCTGATGATAAAAAAAATATATACTTTATACAGTATCTGTAATGGAATAGTAATAAGATGTATTAATATGTAAACATTCCATCATCAACAATTTTTTACAAAGTAGACATACACTAGTAATTAGTGAATATACACTAATAGTTAGTGAAAATACACTAATTATTATTATATACACTAATTACTAGTGTACTCACTTACTGGTGCCAAAATGGCCTGAAATTTAAATTGCGACTTCCCAACCACCACCCAAACTAAAGAAATCTTATATGGACATCTAAATGACAGGACTTAATTTGAAAAATACAATACACCATGAAATAGTTTTTACCAAAAAGAAACCGACTTCAACCGAACCAAACTCTCATTAAACTACTCCTTTCTAATAAAAAAAGAATCATCGAAATCGATTGCCGTGATATTTAGTTATTCGTCCATTTGTCGCGCACATACTTAATTCAAAAGTCAGTCAAAAGTTCTGAGGTAACAAACATAAAAAAAATACAGTCAATTTGATAGTCTCCTTTTCTTACAGAAGTCGGTTAAAAAGCGCATCTATAACCACCACTCCACCTTAAAAACCAGCAACGCACCTGTAGCTCCTCTGGTATTCCGGGGTTGTCGGCGGTAGAGTTCTCTTACCACCAGGTGACCCGTGCGCTCGTTTGTTTAAAGCTTCTCAATAGAGCAAAAATACCATTTAATTTAAACAATTGCTTTAAAAACTTGCACACTGACGGTTTTTCCTACATTATGTTGCAGAATGGGCAGAGGGGTCCTAATATTTAGACACCCACATCGCGTGTTGAGTGACGGTACTAAACACCGCGCTGGAACACGAACAAGATTATGAAATAAAACCAATTACACCAAACCGGTATCGAAGCTGCTATCAACGAGCAACAACCCTATACTGTTTAATTAAGCTACAAATTTCAGCGTCACAATGTGTCATAAAATATGGCATCTCATTAAAGTAGTCAGTACGATTCTAAAGCGATTTATACATACATTAAACAACATCCGTTTTTAATGGCATTAAATGGCGTATAAAATAAATATTAATTGACTGAAGTAAATTCTTTGTAGAATATTTATTGGTACAGAGACTACTTCAATATGCAAGCATTAAGCAGATTCACGCTTTTTCCAATAGGGAAGGCAGGGGGAATTTAATGTCAAGACATTTCGTTCCCCATGCTCTGTCAAATTTTAGAGACACTGTGTCAACCAGAGCGGCAAAATGAAAATAATTTAAGTATAACCACTCGTAAGACTAAAGATGAGCTCAGAACCACGTGTGATCAGTCCACTGGTTCACCACTGTTCGTAGGTTCGATTCCCACTTGAGGAAACGAAATATTTAATATTTTCATTTCCATGCATGCATTTCATGATTATGCAATTGTTGTGTAATCGGCAATCGTTGTGTTAACTCAACGGTGTGATAGTTCTGTAATTAAGCTAGGAAAATGTTGTTTTACGTGGAACAGCGTCTGACTGCAAGCGCGACGGTCGATAATTCGATTCTCACTTGGAGGAATTAATAATTTTCAATCTTCCTCTAGCAACAAGACAAAGCGCACCGTTGAGTTCTGCTACTTGACAGGATTTATATATCTTCCACGTATAAACACCGACCTGTTACGATTTTCATCATCATCATCATCATCACCAGCCTTTCCTCGTCCACTGCTGGACATAGGCCTCTCCAATGTTACGATTTTATTATAGGTATAAATGTAGATTATATTTAAGAAACAACTGCTGAATTTCTTGCCGGTTTTTCTCAGCAGAAGAGTCTTCCAAGCCAGTAGTAGGTTCCTGTAGGAATGACATTACTGGCAAATACTTCTACCGGCCTTATTGTATATAGAATATTTTAGTTTTGATTTTGTGAAAAAATACTAGATAACAATTGAAGTTTTACCGCGATACTACCTCGTGTTTGTACTATAGAATCGAGAATCTCTATTTTTATCATAGAAACGAGCGGACGTTTCAATATTTTTATACAAATTGAAATGTCTTACGAATGTTTCTATTCAAATATCGGTCAATATATTATAAAGAATATTCTGTAGAAGACCATCGTGGTGCAACGGCGCATTCTGACTTGAAGCGTGATTACGGGTTCGATTCTCTCTCTGCGGAAAGATTTTTTTTATTTCCTTTGCTCTAATAACCTTGATCTACTCAACAAGCAATGTGTCAAAAATTGGGCGGAATATAAATAAAATAGTGTTGTAACACCAGGTTCTCTCTACCTATTCTGCTAAATACAGGACAGAACGTGATGTTACAACCGTATCCACAACCACCAGAACATACATTCAGTTACCATGGCCTCGGCTTGTGATACATTAATTTTTCTTAGGTTCACGATGATTTCTATACATAGCAGAGTAGGCAGAGGGAACCTAGGAACCCGGTGATAAAACACTCCATTTCCCCTTAATACACTATCTTTCCCAATTTTTTGGAGAATTCGTGGGGTATTGGGTGTTGAGTGGGGGAATTCAACATGGGGGAATGCATATCCAGAGGATGTCCTGACTAATATCTGTCCGATATTTGTTTGTGGGCATACGGGTACGCGACCCCGGATCCTCGAGCCGCCACTCTTACATCCTCATCCAGTCCGTAAGAATGGTGTCCTAACCACCCCCCCCCTTCCCCTCCTCTTTTCCTTAGCTCCCTCCTTTTACCTATCCTACCCCTTCTATTTTCCTCTCCCCCCCGGTTTTTCCCCACAAAGGGGTTTTGGTGGTCAGACGGCAGTCGCTCCATGTAAAAAACCGCCATCCGCCAACATAATGAAAAGTCACAGAAAGAAACTGGGTACGGCTAGGGCGTCGCCGCTAAACGACGCGCAGGCACATCGCCCTACACCTGCGATAAGTGGGCCAGGGCTACCGTGTCAAGTACGGGCACGGTTAAAGACGCGAGTACCCAGAAGGAAACTCCGCTTTGCAACGTGGAATATTGGCTCTCTAACCGGACGATGCAGGGAACTCGCAGATGTACTCATGAGACGTCGGGTCCAGTGTGCTTTCCTCCAGGAAACTCGCTGGAAGGGCAATAAGTCCCGTAACATCGGACAGGGTTACCGGCTTATATACACTGGGTCACCTTCGAGTAGAAACGGTGTAGCGGTAGTGCTTTCTGAAAAGCTTCAGAATGGGCTCCTTGAAGTTGACCGTCGCTCCGACCGCTTGATGCGAGTGAGGGTACTGATTGAGGGCGTTATCACAAACTTAATCAGTGCCTATGCTCCCCAGGCGGGATGCAGCGCGGCCGAAAAGGAGACATTCTGGGAGCAGTATGAAGGGGTGCTACTTGCTGTGCCGTCTACCGAATTGGTCTTAGTTGGGGGGGACTTGAACGGGCACGTCGGTAGGGCTGCTGAGCCGTATGAACGTGTTCACGGGGGTTTTGGGCACGGTCTTCGCAATGCAGAGGGAGAAAACATTCTGAGAACCTGTATTGCGTCTGATCTGGCCGTCGTGAATACGTTCTTCCAAAAGAATTCTCAGCACCTTATCACGTATAAGTGCGGGTCCCACTCAACTCAAATAGACTACTTATTGACCAGACGGTGTCATATGGGCAGGGTAACTAACTGTAAGGTCATTCCAGGCGAAAGCCTAACGGCCCAACATCGTCTTCTTGTCATGGACTTTAACGTCACTCCGAAGAAGAAAGTAGCCGAGAAACGTAGGCCTCGGATCAAGTGGTGGTTGCTGAATGGACCGATGCAGACCGACTTCCTGGCAGAGGTGAAAAGTCATAATCTTTCGACTGACACCGAGACTGCTCAGGATGTTTGGGATCGGGCTCAGTCGGCAATCATTGCGGCAGGCAGGCGAGTTCTTGGCGTTTCTAGGGGAGGACGTGTCATCGACAGGGAGACATGGTGGTGGAATGACGAGGTCCAGGAGGTGACTCGTGAAAAGAAGGCTGCCTTTAAGAAGTGGCAGGAATCCAACTCTCCTGAAGACAGACTGGAGTACACAGTAGCTAAACGTGCCAGTAAAAGAGCTGTAGCCAGAGCCCGCAGTGAGAGTTTGTCACCATTGTATGATAAACTTGAAACTGTGGAGGGGCAGAAGCTCATTTACAAACTGGCACGTTCCCGGGATAAAGTGACGCAAGATATTGCAAAATGTCTTTGCGTCAGAGATTCCCAGGGCACGCTGCTCTGTAATCATGACTCTGTGAAGGAGAGGTGGAGAAGCTACTTCCAGGAGTTGCTAAATACTCAGCACCCATGCAGTCTTCATCATGACCCACCGCCTAACCTCGGACTTATTGCCCCAATAACCCTTGACGAAACACGTAATTGCCTTCGACGCATGAAGAACGGAAAAGCGGTGGGACCTGACGACATTCCGATCGAAGCGTGGAAATCGTTGGGCTCTCTTGGTGTGCTCATGCTTACTGACCTTTTTAACCATATCTTGAACACTGGTAAGATGCCGCATCAGTGGCGGCTTAGCTTTATCACCCCTATTTACAAGGGAAGGGGCAGTGTTCAAGATTGTGGTAGTTATAGGGGCATTAAGCTTATGAGTCATACCATGAAGCTCTTCGAGCGCATGATCGACCTCAGGCTCCGCCGAGAGTGTACTGTCTCTGAGTCTCAATATGGATTTCAGCCAGGATCGGGCACCATGGACGCCATTTTTGCCCTCAGAACTTTGATGGAGGCATACAGGGAAAAAAGGAGAGCTCTGCACGTGGCCTTTTTAGACCTGCAGAAGGCCTTTGACTGTGTGCCTCGTCAGTGTATCTGGTGGGCATTGCGATCCAAAGGGATCCCTGAGGCCTATATTGAGATTATCAGAGGCATGTACCACGATTCCGCTTCTATGGTTAGGACTGCTGTTGGCGACACTAGACCCTTCCCGATTACAGTGGGGGTTCACCAGGGCTCAGCTCTTAGTCCGTTCTTGTTCAATGTAGTGCTCGATACTGTCTCGGCTCACATCCAGGACCAGCCTCCATGGCTGATGATGTATGCCGACGACATAGCACTCATTGCCGAGAACCGACTGACGCTGGAGCGTAAAGTGAACCTCTGGAAGGGTACGCTTGAGAACGGCGGTCTTAAACTAAATGTGTCGAAGACAGAGTACATGGCCTGCGGGAGCCGGGACTCGAGCACCATCCTTATAGGTCCTGAGCCAGCCGTTAAGTCGGAGAAGTTCAGGTACCTTGGATCCGTTATGCACGAGTCTGGAGGCATCGACCACGATGTCCATGGCCGGATAAGCGCTGCCTGGGCCAAATGGCGGGAGGTCACTGGTGTGGACTGCGACCGCAGAATACCGCCCAAGCTCAAGGGGCTGATATACAAGAGCATCGTCCGACCGGTTTTCTACGGCAGCGAATGCTGGCCAGCACTATCTCGGCACACTCTGGCGCTTCACGTCACGGAAATGAAGATGCTGAGGTGGATGTGCGGCGTAACGCGGTCTGACCGCATACGCAACACATTCATTCGAGGTAGTCTTGGGGTCCGTGACGTAGCGGATAAGCTCCAAGAGCGTCGCTTGAGATGGTTTGGCCACGTTACGCGCCGGCCTAAGAACTATGTCGGACGCAAGTGCCTTGCTATACTAGTTCCTGGGGCGCGACCTCCCGGACGCCCAAGGAAGCGCTGGTTGGATGTCGTGATGCAGGACATGAGAGCCAATGGTCTAACCACCGAGGATGCAAAAGATCGTGCAAAGTGGAGTAGGTTAAGTAGGAAGGCAGACCCTGGTAATAGCCGGGATTAATGCCAGGAAGAAGAAGTGGGGGAATTCAACGCCTCACTTTGCCTTGTTACTAGAGCGAGGAAAAATGGAAAGGAAATGGAAATATATGGAAATGGAAATATTCAATATCTCATTGTTCAGAGTGGGAATCAAATCCACAACCATCGTGCTTACAGTCGCAAGCTCCAGCACAACGACGGCTTCTTACGTCAATTACCTTGCAAATTATAAAAGACATTAAAATCCCCACCTATCTATTTGATACTATAATATTTATATACAAAAGAAACTCTCACTACGATTTCCACGATTATCGGTACCTACACATATATATTTAGATTTACCCGAAAATGAAATTTTGAAATGGTTGACAGTGATGAATGTTGCTGTAAAATATTATGTTATATTTATTACATTTTATATGCGCCCGTTTTGTAATTATAACGTACGTAAAAAAAATTAAATGAAATATTTAATATTTTCATTTCCTCACGCAATGCCTCCGGAATTCAGCGAAAAGTGGGGAACAAAGTGTTATAACACTAGGTTACCTCTGCCTACCCTGCTGTGAGCGGGATACAGCGTGAAACTGTTTTAATTTGATTATTTATTTTATTTTTGTTTATTTCATGGCATATGTCTTATGATGTTTGGTACAAAATTCTCCACGACTCATAAACCCCTCATATATTTTGTGACGTAATTTCATAGAGTATGTAGTCGTTTGAAAGAAAACTGAGCCGTTCAATTGTAGGTCTTTGTGCGATCGTTGCTCAGTTGAATGTATCTGAAAATAAATAGACAATTAAAACTACCACCACAAAAAAAAAACAAAAAATTCTGCATAAATAGGATAAGGATAGAGGGAACGAATTGTTTACATTTCCTCGCTCTGGTAACAAGACATAAGGTAGCATGTAGTTCCCCCAATCAACATGCAATGTCTCAAACACTGTACGAAAACTGGGGAACTCCGTACTCCTGTGTGTACACTAGGTTCCCTTTACCTACCCTGCTATATGAGAAATACAGTTTGAAGTAGAAAAATCAATCTATTTATGTCAATCTATAAAAAATTCCTAATCTATGCGTATGACACATCGCCTGCCGCCTGGCGCGCCGCCAAGTCTCCGGTACACCCATTAAAGTTCAGAATCTCAATCATACTTGTAACCTTTTGATCAAATCTACCATTATACTTGGGGAGCTTCTTGAGGTTTCTGGAATGCAGTTTAAATAGGCTTGACTCGTGTACGTCTGGAAGGAATTATTTCGTGTACACTAGTAACATTCCTTGACTTTGCCTAGATTTAATAAAAAAAATCTTTTAGGTACTGCACGCAAACGTGAACTCATATGCTATACTACTATAAATGACCTGGATGGTAACTCGTGAAAACCACATCTTATTTCGTTCACTTTTTCTAATGTGTATGTCTAAACCTAAATAATTACTTTAGTTCTTATTGTCTTCAGTATTCAATGTAAGTTCACGTAGCGAAATTAGAATTTTACACGTTTTTGGTTTTTTCTAAAATTTTCTAAAACATGTTAAAATAATTAAGAACCTTAAAAAATAAAACAAAAAAAATAAACATCAACGTTTGAAAGTAAATTATATGTAACAGATTTACCTGATAATTGCTACCAGTCAGTTGTGAATATGAAACGTTTTGATGACACATAAGTAATTTACATATGTACTCATACATGCATACAAGCTTAAAATTATCAAAATTATAAATTTCTATTGAGCAACTAGTTGTTCAGCCAAATTAATTACAGTGTAATTAATTCATATGTAGCTTTATATATGCCACTCAACATGCAATGCCTCCAGAATTCGGTAGATAGTGGGGAACGGAGTATCTCAACACTAGGTTCCCATTGTGCTGCTCCCTGCTTTGTGCGGGATACAGCGTGAAATACAATACACTATAAAAATATAGAAAAACTCTCTAGTACTCTTTTTTTCTAGTCTTTAAAAATATTTTTGTGGCATATTATAAACTAGGGACCCTCTTGCGGCTTCGCCCGCTTTTACTGCAGGATTATTCATATAATGTATGTTTGCAAAGCACTTAAGATAATGTGTAAATTAATTAAACCCTAATGCAACCCGCATTTTCGTAGTTTCAATAAGGATTTCCAATTGTTTTACACAGCAAGGATTTTTTAGTAGGTACCGTAATTTTAAATCTGTGCTACTAATCTTTTCAAGTACTTATTAAAATATATTTAAATGACTATTTTTAGATAGTTAAATGACTATTTTTAAACGGAAGAAATTATAAACAAAAGCCTACCTACTAATAACTACTACAAAAAATATATCGCGCTGAAATAATACATTCAACTCTAATTATCCAATACGTGCAAACGCATCTAAATCTTCGTTGCTATAAAGGCAGGCGGGTTATTTTTTTGCTTGTGGTTAATGCTGAAGAGGGTATTCTGTCCCTGATGAAAAGCAAGCACTACGTGGCTGCCTGTGAGGAAAATTAAATAGAATGCATCGGCCGGGGATCAAACACGGGCCGCCCGCGTGGCAGGCGAGCATTCTATCACTGAACCACCGGTGCGTGTAAGGCAGGCGGGCGCGGCGGACGCATGGCGAGTGGCGAGCCGTTTCGCAGCAAGGATTTTTTGATATTGTAACAACTTGTAAAGTACTTATTAAAATGAAAAACAGTAAAGACAGTTTTGATCTACATTAAATGGCCAACGTAACTAATATACTTATTTATATGCTGAGAGTAAGTAAGTAAGTAAGTAAGTAAGTAAGTAAGTAAGGGATAAGTAAAACTTGAGTCGATACTGCTGAAGTGTCAACGACGTGATGTGTCAACAATTAAATGCGTTTTTCTCTTAAACTATTCGCAATTTCGAAATTGTGTAAAAAGCAAATTTTATCTTCGTTTAACGTAGAAAATTAATAAAGTATTTTAAAGGATAAGGATTAATACCATTATGGAAAAATATCCCTCACAATAAAAAATATATTGAAATTATTATTTTTAGACAGAAATATGATCACTACACGTTATCCTTAAAAGATAAAAATATGCTCTCGCGGACTTTTTTGTAGATCTCATTGAGAGGAACAATACTCCAGTACATTTTTTTCATGTAGTACTTACCATTAAAGCAGCGCATGCGCGAAAGTGTCTCAGCGGGTAGGACTTTATTCATATTTTTCGTATTTATGTTAATTTACATAAGAATGTACAAATAATAAACTATATATAAACCTTCTACGAAAAATACTCGACCTAATGGTGAAAACCGCAATAAAATCCGTTGGGTGGTTTAGAAGAAGAAGAGTTAGAAACAACAGACAGACACGAAAAGCGACTTTGTTTTATAAGATATAGGATAACAAGTTTTAGTGGCGTAGTCTGACTGTAAACACTGGTATTAATCCATTTCCACTTTTTACCAAAGAGAGGAAATTAAATAATTCAGGCGAAAAGAGAGACGGGACGAGTGTCTTATCAATAGGTTCCCTCTGCCTTCCCAGCTATTAAGTAAAAAAACATAAGGATATAGCTTCAAAGCCCATAGCAACTTAGTTACAGTTAATTCGCGAACTTGATCCAAAACGGTCATTGGACAAAATGCAAAAATCCGGTGTTACGCGCCGCTGCCAAGAATACCCTAATGTAAAGTTTGCCCATTGACTTATTCTGGCTGCCAGATAATATATTGTTTTTTAAGCTGTGATGTTTTTATTAGTTAATAAATATTTTATTAATAAAAAAACAAACTAAATAACAATTATAGCTTAAAAAAATAAAACTTAAAATAATTAAAATTATGGAATGGCCGTCGTAGCGTAGAGGCACAGCGTCTGATGCGTAAATGCGACAGTTGCAAGTTCGATTCCCTTCGGTGAGAAAACGAAGTACGGCGTTGAGATCCACCACTCAACGTGCATGGTTTCGAAGTGTGGCGGTGGGAGGAGACCATGTTTCTAAGAATTTGTGATGCTGAAGAAAGCCACTCGTGACATAAGTTGCTTATTTCTTCGCTCCGGGGTCGAGGCAAAGCGCGGCGTTGAGTTTCGTCACTCAACATGCATAGCCTCTAGAATTCGGCGGAAAATAGGGAACGGAGTATCTTAACACTATGTAGGTTCCAAATGCCTACAAAAAGAAATGAATTAAATAACATTATAAAGATTTATACGGATATAACAATGGGTAGTTAATAGACCGTTTAATTGATTGACATTTATGTACTTCAGCGTAATTACTGTAAGATGGTTAGAGATTGAGGTAGGTCGTCAATAAAGAATATACCTACTATAGACAATTAACTGATGTCTGGCCTATAGCAAAAGAAAACAAAACCAATTAAAAATCTTACCTACATTTTATTCACGTTAAAAAAGTTACAGATTTGTAAAGCACAGTAAGACATTGAGTTCTTAACTTTCCCATTTCCAAAATAAGGAAAATCGTTGACTATTTCATATTATCGCCATCTGTGCGGTAGATACTTGCCCGAGGTAAACGTTGTTTTTCCCGCGTAAATCCCGATCCTGGCAGAATTTCGAAATAAAAAATAGCCTATATACCGCTCCAAAACATCCTTTTCCATAAAATTTGCTAACTTAGCGTCGTGTAAAAAAACCGGCTTATGTTATATACGATTATGTTTCCCCCTTTAAATACGAAACAAGTGTAAAGCCGTTTGAAAAGTGGTAGAAGGAAATAACGTGCTAGTCGTTAAGTATAAAATTTCACAAAAATGTCTGAGTCGTGAAATTATTTTCTTTTATTTAATTTATGAATTGAATGAGTTAAAGTTAGAGAAGGCAATAGGACGTCAGTTGGGTATTAAATGTCGTTGTCGTCTAATAACGTCCGAACTAATAACGTATTAATGTGGCATCCAATATACGTTGAAAGATGCCATCTCCGAGATAGCTCTAGTGCGTCAAACGGTCGACTGCTTATGAATAATTTTAAATCTAAATATATATAAAATAGTCGTTTGTTTTAGTGCTTTAGATACATAGTTAAAGATTCTTAAGCTAAAGATAGTTAAAGGTCCCTAAAGGATGAGGATGAATGTGAAGATTCCTAAAATATATTTTTTAACGTTAAACTCTATTTGTGTGTAGTGTTTCTTTATATGAATAATAAAATATTTTCCGTAACACATGTATCTCATGAATCTCAAAAATAGCAGGGTTGATAGAGAGGCAAACGTAGCCTGTGTGCCTGTAAACACGATTGTGAGTCCTTTCCCACTGGGGGAATGAAATATTTAATATTTTTCCTTTTCTCGGTCTGATAACGGAACAAAGCCCGGAAAACATTGTCGCTTCCTACAACTGAAGTCCCAAAATAAATCAAAATATAAAAATTAAATTAATAATTAGCGTCACGCTGTATCAGGTTAATATCAGGAAGAAACCAAAAGTCAAAACACTCCATTCCCCACTTTCCGCCTAATTTCCGATACAATACGTGTTAACTTTGCCCAAAAATAATAAAAAAAAAAAGAAAAAAAGAAACAAAAAAAAAACGAGAGCACAGATTACGCAAATGTCACTCCACCCGCACCCGCACCCGCATCCGCCATTGTATCGGGATCGAGCCGCACGCGGAATCCCGACCCACTACCAGTGAAGCGATCTTTGTCATTATTTTTAGACCAGCTGAAATAGTCGGCAGGGCATGCGACGGATTTAGACCGCGCCAGTTTTGCCCGACGTTGTCGTCAACTATGGCGCTACGGCTTTTTAATTTGATCTTTATCAGATAGTTGGCTGTGTTTTATTACGTTGGATGTCTTTGGATGAATCACGGTGGAACCCCTTTCGAATTTTCCAAGTTTTGTCCCAAGAAGTTCTCTTTTACCACGGAAGTGTATTCCTGAGGAAATATTGACAGACAATAGGCAGACATGTAATCGATACGGCTTATCTTCCTTTGGGGTTTATAAAATAGACATAGCTGATGTCACTGAGCGTTGAAATTGTGTTAATGCACTACATATTTTGGGAGGAATATTTAATTTAAAATATTTACCAGCATTACACAATATGCGGCGTTTAAATTCTACCATCCAAGGAACGGTGTTTCTACACTCTCTAAAATAAACAAACTGAAACATCGTGTGTTGGCGGATCTTAACGCCGCGTTCGGCGGAAAAACAAATTACGCAAAATTATAAACGATAACAGAGAATTCTATTTAAATAAATGAACACTGACCTCATAAATTTCTACAGATCTTAAATCACACATCTAAGAGAAAAGACCTACGTAAAAAAACCATTTCAGTTAAAGCATCTTAATTTCATCCTGTTTGTAATGTTCCACCGTGTTTTCCAAACACTTGAAATAGAACCGAAATGCATACAGAAGTGTTTATCTTTCCACAAGTCAATTATAATCTAGTATTTGCCAACTAAATAATGATTTTCTAAACACCAAATAATTTACGGTCAGAATGTTTAAATTAAAGATTGAGATATTTGTACAGTTGTACATATTTATATGTTATTCGTAGAACGGAGTGTTTTGACACTAGGTTCTCTCTGTCCACTTACTGTTAACTAAGGAAACTGTTTGGTATTTGAAATGTTCTAGCTTAGAGCTATAATTTTGCAATTTGTAGATCATTTTACAACTTGCAACTTCTGTACTCATTTATACACTTTATCCTACATTTAATAGAGTAGGCAGAGGGAACCTAGAGTTATGATACTCTGTTTTCCATTTTCCGTCAAATTTTGGAGACATTACGTGTTCAGTACTCGACACCGTTTTTTATCTCGTTAGACCAATTCGTTTTTCTAGTGTCATCGAAAAAAAGAAAAGATGAAGAACTGAGAACAACGTAACGCAAATTGTATTGGAACAGTGTTTCAAGATATTTCCTATAGACTAAATCAAAAGTTTCCCTAAATTATTCCTTACTCCCAAAGATATCCTATTTAATCTTTAAAAAGAAAAGTCTGCCAAAATCTATTCATATTATTTCTACTAAATTACCAGTTCATTAGCAGGACATCGTTCCACTTGGCAATGGTTTAAAGCTTACATGTCCTATACGAAACCGAAAAGTTCTGACATTTCTTTTTGAGTTGTTAAAAGTTTAATTTGATTTATTGATAAAAGTTAAAACTAAAATAGGTTTTATATTTGATTTTATTATTAATACAATGATGTTAATTAGAGGCAATATTTTAGGTTCCGTGATCAGAATCGATCTAAGAAATGTTTAAGCAGTAAGACAAATGAGTCAGACTGGCGATCACACGAAACCTAATAGGCACCTCAGCTTTGCTGCCTGCCAAATCTATTCTTATAGGCCTTACAAAAACCACATTTCGATTGATGCTCTACATCTATAAAAATACAGTTTATTTTCAATTGAGCGAAATTAGTAATAATAGTTATTGGAAAGTAAATTCTATGCAAAAGAATTTTTGAGCTAATTTTGAATAGTTGGCCATGTTTTATTTTTGATCATGGTATTAGTGAAACGTCAACTATTACTTGTTTGTTACTAATATAATAATATTTTACTTATTAATTAAGCATTATATAAATACTATGGAAGATATAGAATACTATTTCGCCAAGTTCTTCCTCCCTATTCATATCTAAGATATGCAAATATAAAGATCAGATAGAGCGGTGGTAACTAAATCTGTTTTCATTTAAATGAAATATTTTAAATGAGTACGTTGAATATAATCGTTACTTTAATAAGGTACTCAATTTTTTTTGAGTGGACCTTAAGACGTAAAATGAAGTCTTAGAAAGACATTAGTCTTCTCTGCCTTCCACCCACTTTCATGTCTATGTGGCACATTCCACTGAAATTTTGTAGTCCAACTATACTTACTTATAAAACAATCGAAGAACAAATCTTTGATAGCATTTAGATTCAGGGTTCATGACATTATACTAATAAAATTGATATTTTGGTTAAATATGTAAAAGACATCTTGTCGACAGATGACTTCCACGATCAGATATACTCGTATGTGTATAGTTTTAGAATGATACGAGCATGGCCAGCTGGAATACCTCCAGTGAGGAGTCATTCATGGTCCACCGTGTATGATGTCAGAAATACATGGCTACCGTTCATATTAGTCACAATTATGTAGCTATTTGTTAATATTACAATTGAAATGTGGTACCATCAGTAAAAGCTATTTTGATAAATGTTATTGCATTTCTAGAATGTATACTACACTTCTACTTTTTCTACATTGATAAGTCTGTAAATATAGAAAAAAAGGTAAAAAGAATCAAAATTCACTGTGTTTCTGCTTATCGTCCCATAGGCCATATGACAGATGAGTGTAAAGAAAAAATATGATTATTAAAATTTATTCAAAGAAAGAGTTATTACAATGGTAAATTTATTTTGTTCTGGCTATCTTGTTTATCTTTGACGTATCTAGTGCGTATTTTCGAGCTCGCTGAATTTGGGCAAGTTCTGCTGGATCCTCTCCAGGTTTGAGTCAGAGCAGCCATTCATGTCGAGCGTTTGATGTAAGCAAGCTCTGGCGTCAGTGTGTCAATTTTGAATAGTATTTGTGGTCAATAAATCGACGTGTAAATGAAATAGTGTATAGATTTAGAAACGTAGTTCTAGAGAAGTCTCAGATTACAAACTAATTGTTTTTTTTCTCATAAAGTTTTTTTCTAATATATAAAGAAAGTAGTGGAGAACGTAGATTTTACTATTATTATATTTACTATTTTTTTGTCCCAAGTATACTTTATTTTAATATAAGGTATTGTCTAAGCCGCCTGAACACTTTCATTTTCGTTCTTACATTATACAAAGATTTTGTATTTTCAACATATTTGAATTGCTTCCGTTTCTGTTTTGCCACACCCTCCATTCACTGCCTACATTGTATAAAAGAGTTGGTAATCTTCTGATGCGCACGCGCAGCTACGAGCTAGGAGTATACTCGTAATATGCAATATAAACAAAGGCCTCGTTTGCCTTTACTATATTCAACTTATCAGTAAAGATGGATACTGTATTTTTTTTAACTAGATCTAACTTTCTGATATCAACACAAAATACATTTGGCACTTTAATCGCTTTTTAACTCAGTCAGTCAATTTCAATTTTTTGTTTATTTTTCAAATTATTTCATTGGAACATTTTCAAAATTTCTAATCTAGACCAGTAAAGGTTTAACCCACAAGGGTTATTCATAAATATATATCATACAAATATAAATCCGAATTCTGCAATTGAACTTCATTGCATACTAAATTTCTGCCAATTTTCCCAATTTACATGTACGAGGCAACTACAAGGTCAATGCTTGGATTGTAAATTCTTGGCGTTCGATCTTGAACACAGCTCGGCTTAGATAGATTTTAGTGTTTTATATTTTTAGCATGACGGTTATGAAAGGCTGATTGTTATAAAGAAAATGTTATATTAAAAATTTTACACAATTCCTATTATATTTTTTATTCTATGAGGAAGGAGGAAAGTGTGTGGTAATGGTATGACGTTGGAAAATAGGAATGGAATTCTTTTACACGCTGCGCTGTTTTCGTAATTGAAAATGGAAACCTCACTTAATACCAAATATATGTATCTTAGCAGAGTATATAATTTTATACAAAACTTCAAATAAAACCGAAACTTTTGTTCTTACCCAGGAAATAGAATAGAATAGAAATATTTTTACTAGTCGTCGCCCTCAACTTAAACAAAGTCGATTGCGAGGACTTTAAGAAGTAAAATGAAAAATTTCTTTCCTCATTCCTGAAGGAATCTTTTAAAATTTCTAAATTCAGTAGTTCAGCATCTAATTTAGAACCATTAAAAGGTCAAGCCAAGAAAATGGAAAATAAAATTATATATTGTTTAATTTATTCTAATTACTTTTATTAGATATAACTTCGTAAGATTATTTATAAGATTTCCCCAATAGTGATAAGGTCGTTATGCATGTCCCTGTAATTGTTGCGAAAATAATCTTTTTTTTTTTTAGAATCACGCTGAATCCTGCATACGATTATATCAGAATAGACAGATGTAACTTAGTGTCCAGATACTCCTTTCTCTAATTTTTTCTTGATTTTTGAGACATGGCATGAGATGAGTGGCGGAAATCAACACCACGCCTTGTCTACCACAACGGGGGTGTCAATAATTATTTCCCAAGAGTGGTAATAAAACTCACAACCATCGATTACAGTCTTTCGTTGTGCCGCTGTGCCATGATGGCTTATTTTTTTAACAATTTAGTTAGTGGAATTTATGTTCACGGGGAATGAATCGCCAGCCGGATGCAGTGTACGTAGGCAGGCGTTGAACTAATAAACCTGTATCAAATAAATCTGTTTAAATGTTACTATAAATAAAAAAGTAACAATTGTTGATTGATACTAAAATAATATTTAATTTGTGTACGATATTTAATATTAAAAATGTAAAATATAAAAATACTTTGTTGATTGCTTAAAATTGCCATTTACCACTAAAATAAGAGTAATAACACTACGTAGGTACAATAAATATTTTCACAAAGCGGAGAGTTTTACGCATAGACTTTGTATATATTTCACAAATAAGAGGAGGCATAGCATGTAAAAGCGTCGGATGTGGGTTCGTTTCTCACACGGGGGAGTACATTATTTTTATTTTCTCCCTCTGGTAACAAGACGACTATCTCGAAAATTTAGTGTTGCCTGTAGAAAGGAGTGTCGTAACACTAGATGCCCTCTACCTACCCTGCTATATGTGGGATACAGCGTGTAACTAAAAAAGTAAGAAGAGAAAATAAGTAATTTACGATGGAGGAGACATCAAAATAGCAAATATGACTCTAACTCCAGTGATTCACGTGAGCCCTTCGCTAAATATAGAGGACTCAATCCAATATTAGGAACATTTCGTAATATATCGTGGATTTTGTTTATTTATATTGTATGGAGATTTATGTAACGAAATTTCAAATGACAAAAAAATTTTTTTAGGCATTTCTCTTGGGGCTGTCTGTGTTTTCTTTTCCTCGGAGTCGAACCTGGCATTCAACGACAATGTCTTGAATTCGGGTGGAAATTACGAAATGGGGGAATTATGCGGGAAAAAAACGTAAAGCTAAAAACAATTCTCAAGTAGAATTGAAGATATTTGTTTTCCTCGCCCATAAATATGTCATGAATATCTTGGTATGTCTCTCCTCACACCATTATCACCTGTCCTAAGTTAATCCGTCCCTTATATGACGTCATTCTCCATAAAGTTCCCCGTCCCCTTATGTTCAATGATTGTTAATGTTAGTGTTTAGTCTTCTTAGTAATTTTTTATTTAAATATATTAGAAATAACAATATAAAACTATAACTTAAACTGTAAATCTATGTAAGTATAGATATTATAATCTAAATATCATTTATTGGAATGCAATGGTGCTTATACTGAAGTGCTCTTGGCAGACAATACAAAATTATATACTTTAGTTTGGAATAGCAGTGTTCGTTGCATGGGAAAGAGCATTTAAGTACTAGTTCCGCATTGAATTTTTTATGTTCCATTAATAATTCAATCCATTCCATTAAGCCAACTTCACGCTAGGTTCCCCCTGGCCTACATGGGATACACAGTGAAGCTAAAAATATTTTTTTATTAAATATCCTTAACTTAACTTAATTTAGATTCACGCTGTAACCCTCATGTAGGAGTAGTCAGAGAGAACGGAGCGCTAAACGCTACGATGTCTATATACCTTTTTCCCCTCGCCTATTGTCATCAACCTCTTCATACATGCCTTCCGGAGAGTCCTCGTGCTTTTTACGTAACCTTCCTCCAGTATCTTCGTGTGTGTACGGCCAAACGTGCAGCCTAGGCACCGTTAACCCTGTTACTGGCAGCAATATGCCTTTCTGCAAGCATCTCGTATATTCCACCTCTACGGAACATACTTCCCAAATGTACCAGTTCTTTCATTTATTCTAGTATTTTACCATTTACACTGATCTTGCATTCCGTCCTTTCTTCATTTCTTACAAATACAAGACCTTAGTCTTATTCGCATTCAATCTTAGACGATTATTTTCACACTCTTCTTTCAGTGTGGTGACTAATACCTGCAATACGCATTCTGATGATGCAATGAGCACTGCATCATCAGCGTACTGCAAGCAATTTACATTCAAATCACCTTCTGGTGACTCATGGGAGTGATCCCATGTCACTTTCTTTAGAGCTACACAAAGTAAATAGCCAAATTATACTAAATCTTTAGATAAAATGTAGGCTACGTTTTTATGCACGTTCTATCCCGCACATAACAGGGTAGACAAATTTAATCTGGGAACCTAGTGTAAAGACACTGTGTTTCTTAATGGGAACACAGTGTCTGTACACTCCGTTTCACTCCTCAGTTCCGTTTCCCACATTTGAATTATAGCAACGTTGCTTCTTGAGTAGAGGCACTCAACGCTGCACTCATTGCCAAATCGAGGAAATAAAAATATTAGATATTTCATCCCCCAATTGATAATCGAACCCACAACCTTCGCGTTTACATATGCTCGCATGTGCCCTTGCGCCACGGTGGCGTCAAATATAATTTATATTAGACCTAAAATATAAGCTATATTAGTAAAATTTCATCTAAATCTATTCAAGTAGTTTTTGAGTGAAAGTGGAACAAACATAAATTTTCAGCATTTAATAATATTAGATAGCAAGAAGCAGTTTTATTTATAAATATTTAAGGAGATAAAACTGCAGAGTACAGTACTATATCTCGGTACTGACGCAACACCAATAAATCTGGATCGTCTAAGTAGAACCATATGATCTAGAACAAACAAACTGGTGCAATATACTGGAGATTTGGAAGGAAGGTATTTTTTTTTTCCTAATTTTGACGTAAGCTCGTTCTGTAAGCTCGCGTAAGAAATATTTTCTGTATTCGATATTTTATAAAATTTTGACGTTATTTTTGATGGCATCTCTAGGAGTTCGACGCTCGACGGTTCGAGTCCCACTCGGGGGAATAAATTCTGCGGGAAGTGGGAAGCGGAAGTGTCTTAATGGAAACGGAGGAAACCAAAAAAAACATTTATGCTTAATTAAGAAAGAAATGAACGTGTAAAACTTGTCCAAATAAAAGAAAGTCATGGATGGCTTCATAAAAGATATAATCAGTACAATTAACAGAGATCAATTAGTAATAACTATAAGAAATATTAATATGTTTAATTGCTAATAAAAATATTTTTTTACTCTTAACTAGTGACCTTTAGGTAGAAATACTCGCAGTATAAGAACCGACGATAAATAATAAATAGTTGACAAAAAAGCTGAATTTTAGTAGCTGTAGTGTTTTATAGTGTATCAAAAAAACTTAAGAAAATTTTTGCTATTTTATTAATTATACAAGTGGTTTTTTTTATGAACATATTTAAAGCTCAGGACCAATGCTCAGAGTTCTCGACATTACGGAGACCTCATAGCTGTAACCAACTATAGCACAGTCTGCCATATTATCCTCCTTATTCCTGTTATACCTAGTGGAACTGGAAGTTTGCGTGTGCTTAAGAGTCCAACAATAAGGCAACATTAGGTGTCGCTTTATAGCATGGTTCATGATAGTCTATGTTAGTCCAAATGATGGCAATTCAAATATCAAATTTAAGATTTAAAAAATTGTTTTAACGACTTTTATTTATTAATTCTTCACATTATCCAAGTACTTATAAAAGTCTTCCATTAGTGATTCACTGACAGGCATCGCACAGCCAAAACTAAGCGACGTAGAATGTAGTAACGAAACTTGTAAGATTCCCAAAAATCCTACAAATTTTAACGTTTGTGTAGGAAAACAATAAAATAAGGTTTCCCAAAATTTCTACGGGAACATGAGAATTTTATATTTTATAGTTCATGCAAAACGAAGTTTCGGGCGGCCTCACAAATAAGTATATTTAAGAAACATTCGTTATATCCAGTTTCGTATTATCGTTCTTAGAAATATTAGTGTCTTCAATGGAGTTTGTTTTCTCTTTCTTCTTGGTCTTTTTAACGATGAAAGGTATAATTATTGTTATCCAAACGTTTTCGATTATATTAATTAGGCTTAAAACTGATAAACCCAGCAGGAAGCCCTGAAAAAAAGATAATTTTTTATAAGACATTTTTTTATTTTATTTTTACCTACGACCGAATATTTAAAAAAACCAGTTAAGTCCGGACGTAGCGTTGCGTACCAATATCTATAAAAATAACAAAAAATCAAGACTGTCGTATAGGACTTTAAATAATTATATTATTTAAATTCTGTAAATATTTCAAGCGTCTATCTGTTCATGTAAAAAACCACGTTACTATGTAACTATGACAGTTAATGAGCTAAGGGCCTAGTGACAGACCGACAGACATATATCGGAGTCTTGGTAATAGGGTCCCCTTGGATAAGGAACCCTAAAAACATAGGCGTTGAATTAAAAACTTTTAGGTTTTTCCGCTGGTTAAAAATTGTAAATTTACAAGGCAACGTCTTGTCCAAATATGTTTACAATTAAGATTTATTCACAATAAATGCATTTAGCTAGATAAAAAGCGTTCTGTAAAAGAACTAGGTTTATAAAAGTAGTCTGGTTACTATCATTTAATGTTGTTCAATAAAGAATCGTTAGCAATTTGATTTAATATTATTTTATGGTAAAATCAGTCGTGGCGCAGTGGAACATAGTTTGCCTGTAAACAAAACGGCTGTGGGTTCTAATCACATTTGGGTTTAATGTATTTATTTAACTTAAATTAGTGTTTTTTTTTTATTTTTATTTTATTTTTATTTTATTTTTTTTTTATTTTTAAAAAACATCCTAACGTCCACAGATACACTAGTCTACGCACGAACACTAAAATGGAGGTGGGCGGGGCATGTAGCACGAGTACAAGACAATAGATGGACTAAAAGAATAACCACATGGAGAGGTCCAAGAGGTAAAAGACGGATAGGGAGACCTCACGCGAAATGGCAGGACGATATAATAAGAATAGCTGGCTCAAACTGGATTCAAGTTGCTCAGGACATACAGTCATGGTCTCTTTTGGAGGAGGCCTTCACCCAAAGAGGGGTTCTTGCAGATTAATAGTCTCCTAATATATAAATAAACACATATATGCATGTAGATATTTATCTTTATTATGCAAGAAACAATAAAGGTTTTTTTATTATTTATTTATTTAACTTAAATTAGCGCAAGAAAAGTGTTAAATTCGGTTACATAACACGTAATGTCTCGAAAACTTAATGAACAGTGGAGAACCGAGTGTTTTAACACTACGCCCACAATATAGCTTATACCTTAAACCTTTATTTCTTGTCAGTAATATCAGTACAGTCAGTACAACACAAATAACTTACAACGCTACCGCCGAGGTCCGCCAAGAATAGATTCCAATCATAGTTGTACCTCTCTTCATACACAGAAACCATCATATTGTTGAAGTGTATGTATATCTGTAAGGGAATTATATTTAGATGTTCCAACTAGCGCTAGACGCTAACACGGAAGTGTTTCATAAATTTATTATAGACGAGTGGCAGGTAGTTTTGGTATTTTCTAATGAATATGTCTAAATATTGGATGTTTGAAATTATTTTTTTATTTTCTTGTCAAGACTCTCCGTTCTCCGCTTTTCGTTCGATTTAAGAAATCTTTGGAATTCACATATTTTTAAAGTAATTTTATCTTTGAATGGAAATCGAAACTGCTCTAACAACAATTCTAAGTAATAAAATTTGAAAGAAAGTAAATTGTTTAAAAAGAAATGATTTTAAGATACTGTGTTTTCAACTAGTTCCCAATTGTGGGGGGGAGTGGGAATCAAGCTCTTGACTTCTCTCATATTATACTTTCAATAAAATGCTAATTTTATTATATAACATAATATGTTTTTAGCGTACATGAAACACCTTACTTGTGTCTGTAGAGATGCTGCTTCAGTATTATTTGACTCCCATATATAATTTTTCTGTCTGTCCGTCACAAAACCATTATAGAGATATGATCGACAAAATCTTGGACATGATTCACATTTAGGATTTTCGTATTGTCTACAAAAAATAAATAAATAAATCGAATTTAAAGTACGTGTCAATGAAACATATAATATAATATATGAAAACTCTTCTGCTATTATGAACTGACAGACATCACCGAAGTTAGAAAGTTGAAATTTGGTATGAAGATAGGTTGGGGACCGTGGGCTCTCCCACAGTCCCCCTTAGAATCACTTAGAATTTTCTGAAGTTCTACGGGAAAAGGAGAATGGGATTTCCCTTTTAAACTTTAAGGTCCACATTATTTTTTTTTCTTCTTTATTTATTATTGAATTTCTCGAATCCAATTTGAACTTTGATTTTTGGTGGTTTGTGAAGAAAAGATATCAAGATATAGATTTGTGAAGATAAGAGTCTTCATTATATTTTACTTACATAATATAAGAAGCGATGAGCTTTGTAATGTCGTTATAATTGTTGCAATAGGGCAGATCGCTGTCCATCCAAGGTCCAGAGCAGCCTACAGCTTCTGCTACTACGTCCGACACGCATTTTGCAGTACACTGGAAGTTTATTAGTTTAAGACTTAAGTTTATGTAAAGTAATCTTAAATTTGTTTTTTCTTTATTTTTTAACCAATATATATCACTAGCGGCCCGCTCGCGGTTACACCCGCGTGAACTATGTTATTATTAGTTTCTTTCTCCATGACTACGTCCTGGTGACGTCTATGCAAAATTTGAGACTCTTAGCATTTGTAGTAACGAAGTTTCATACAAACTTTCGACCCCAAAAACAACCCCTTAGAAGTCGAATATTGCAAATTCCCGTCTTAGCGAGCACCTACGTCCTATAAGTAACTCCTATGCAAAATTTGAGATTCCTAGCACATGTAGTTTCTGAGATTTCGTGATGAGTGAGTGACCTTTCGATTTTATATATATAGATAAGCTTTTCCTATATGTCGACAATTATCAAAAATTAAAACTAAATCTTTTCTTATCTAATAAATTAATAGCAATTAATTATAATTTTTGATAGACTTACAGTATTAGCACTATAATTCGCGGCATAAGTACAAGGATCGTCATCATCACTGATCATCGCGTACTCGTCCACCTTTAATTTCACGTGAACAGTTTCCCCAGTGTTCACGTATAAGTAGTCAACTAAACCGCCGTTGTACACTTCCACTTCTAAAATTTGATAAAACATATATAAATATAGCCGTCGTGGCGTAGTGGCACTAAGGTGTGACTGTAACGCGACGGTTGTGGTTTCGTTCCCCACTCGAGGAAGTGAAATATTCATTTTCGTTTATATTTCCATTTCTTCGTTCTGGTATCGAGGCAAAAGCGCGGCGTTGAGTTCTGCCTCTCAAAACACAATGCCTCTAGAATTCAGTAAAAAATGGGGAACAGAGTGCCTTGACACTAGGTTCCCTCTGCCTACCCTGTTGTGTACGGTATACATCGTGAAGCTGATTTTTTTATTTTATAAATAAATATAGCAACGAAATTAATTGCTAAAATAATGGCATAATAGACCAATTACATTTTTGAGGATAAACAGAGAACAGAGAGTCATACCTGTATAAGGCTCTCTCACGTAATGTATGTGGACGTGATAGCCAGGCGGTAGGACGCTTATAGGATCGACCATATCGGAAGCATAATGTTGCAATGTTATTGAATACCCGCTGTCTTGAGTAGCTCGTGCTATACTCTCTAAGCTTTTTGGTGACAATGTGTAACAGCGGCCATTTATAAAACCCATTACTGGTGTTAGATGCACATCTGGAAAAAAAGCTGAAATTAGGCGTGGTGGCGCAGAGGCAAACGTTTGACTGTAATCGCGACGGTGCGTGCGGTGGGTTCGATATCCACTTGGAGGAATGAAATATTTATTATTTTAATTTCTTCGCTCTGGTATTCGAGCAGAGTATTAGACATAGAGTATTCAACATGCAATGCCTTAAAAATCGGGGGAAAGTGGGAAACAGAAGTGTCATAATGGGAACGAAGTGTCTTAATATTAGGCCTACAGTTGACCTCTGCCTACTGCTATGTGCGGAAAACAGTGTGAAGGTAAATAAGAAAAAATCTCTCTGTCTTATACAATGTCACTACATTTCGTCCTCTAGTGTCCACACCAATTTGAGAAATTGCATGTTGTGGTGCCACGAGAAGAAGGAGGAGGAAGTCAACGCCGTTCTTTATATTCAACATTTCCAAAGGAACTGTATAACCTATAGTTAAGTTGTCACTTCACCTAAAATCAATTTTCCATTTTAATTAATTGACTATAAAAGATAATATACTTACTAGTTTTTAATTTATCCAAGCCATATGCTACAAAGAAATCATCATCGTTATAGGTTATTTTCTCCCAGAGCTCATCTAGGGGGATATGGGAAAAGTTAAAATTTTGCCAAGTCGATGTATAGCGAGGATGAGCGTAAAGTCCGTATTCCTGTAAAAGAACATCTTTGAGGTCTTTGTGGCGCTGCAGCACAGGATCTTACTGAAAACCCGACGGTTGGTACGTCAATTCCTACTTGGGGGAATAAATTACTCTCAATGTCTCATTTTGGTAACAAGACGCCAGTATGGATTTGAACCCAGGGTCAATGTGTAACAAATTACTATTATTATTTGGTGCTTATTACTATTCATCATCATCATCATCATCATAAGCCTGTCCTCGTCCAGTGTTGGACATAGGCCTCTTCAATGGCCACGCCACTAAGCTCGATCTTCAGCTCTTCGAATCCAGCTGTTGCTTTGCGCTTTGCGAATCGTCACCACATCGAGCTGGAGGACGACCTACATTACGCTTATTACTATTATTACGAATATAATATACTTACCGTTAATACGTCTTGTTTGTAGGGTGGCTCTCGACAAAAACTAATGCTGGGGTAGGCGATGGTTTTGTTGAAGTCGAAATGCGTATACGTAGTTATAGGGCGGATGACGAGCTTTTGGATGCATGCTACGATCTTTCATTTAAAAATATTTAGTAATTAAATAAAATATATATTATATATATATATAAATATATATTCAAATACTTAAATATATCTAAAAAAAACATATATATATTATTATTTATACATTTAAATAAAAAAAATAGGTGACCTGAGTGTTTCAGTTCGTAATTTATATTTCTCACCTGTTGCATTACAAGTCCAACGCAAATCATGATCACAAGAGTTTTAAAGGAGCAAGAGGCTTTCATACAGCTTTTGCATTTCTGCTTGAAACTCGATGATTTTTCATCACATTTCTTGCAAATTAAAAAACCATTTAATTATTATTATTTAATAACATAAGGTGTATTTTACAATTTAATTTTATTTATTTTAATATAATTAACACAATTACGACAAGAAAAGGGGAAACGAGCTTCGTGAAAAGAAAAAAAACATCTAGTTGAACATCTGATCTAGAATTTATTTTTTCAGTTTCATGTTTAAACTCGCTCAGGGTCCTTACAAGATTTTTTAGCTACACTATGTATCCTCCATATAGCGGGGTAGGCAGAGCACCTGAGAACCTGAGTATCTAGTGTAAAGACACTCCGTTGCCATTAAGACACCTGCGTTCCCTACTTTCCGTTGAATTTTGAACTCACAGTATTCTGACACATTGCATGTTCTCTTATATGTTCAGTTGCATGAAAAATCCATGTAAAATCTATGTAGAACTCAACGCCGCACTTAGCCTCGTCACCGGGACGAAGAAATGAAAATATTAAATATTAATTAATTACTCATAATTTACTTATAATTACTCATAATACTCATAATTATTATATTAATTACTCATTAACCCTAGTAAAAGGAATCGAACAACAATCGTCGCGTGTACAGTCGCACCCTTGCACTTTTGTGTCTTTGCCTTATCTTTTCTATAAGACAAAAAAAAGCAACGTACCTTTTCCTCAACAATCACCGTCATTTTAATATTTTTTTCCTTCAATTTTGTGTGTTAACATCGTCGAACAACAAATTAGTATGAAATATGTATTGCCAATCCTTTTATTATCGACGTCCATGAGCTTTATGGACATATAAATTATAGATAGCATTTATTTGCTGTTAGTGCAACCCTAAAACACTTGAGCCCATAATTTGTACATAAGTATATTAATATAATTTCTTTTGTTTTTTTTTAATTATTCTTGTTTAAAAATATATCATCACTACGTTCTGCCATTTGCATTAACAGTAAACAGGCGCTGTTTAAAAATTATATAAATTTATAAATAAATATTTCATTTTCTCGAGTGGAAACCGAACTCACAACCAGTCGCGTTTACGGTCACACTCTTGTGCACCTTCTCCACGACTGACCTCAAATGTAACTTGACGATTCAAAAGTTGTGAGAATAAGGAATATTTTATCTTAAATTTTTTTTATTCCGACTGAAGGTAAGACCTTCCCTTAGAAAATATCTTTAAAAATGCCAATAATGTTTCGATTAAATAGATATTATAAACTTATTAGAGTAAATACACTATGTTATTCTCTCTATACTTTGCTCCCACGCACCACCTAATTATAGAGACATTACTTATATATTGATTGGCGGAAATCAACGCCGCCCTTTGTCTTGTTACCAAGGATGTGATTATAATTAATTCCTCCCACTACATTGTCTATAATACATAATTTTTTACTTTTTTTTGTACCCTAGATACAGAGAACTCTGGACCTAAAAATATAGGTATCGAGTAAAAATACTAGTATATTGCCCTTACGCCGCTTTATATACGCATAGCGCATTTCTCTACGTTGCCAAACCATGTATTTGCTGGCGGTCGTGACAAATGCCATCCACCACAGCGACGTCCGGCATCCAAACGGTAAACGCAAGAAATTTAAATATGTTTTTTGTATACAATATATTAGAACAAAATAATAAATATAAAATCATAGTAAAAAAAATGAATAAAATAAATTTATTTTTAATAACAATCAATAGTTATTTTTTTATACATGTTTTTAAAAAATACTCTACGCCACAAAAGTCGGCGGTAACATCAAGAACTCATTCTGAAATTGTACTTGATGAAACTCACCAATAGATGGCGTTAACAGTGAAGTTTTATATTTTATGCTAAATACTTTAAGTGGATAGTTAGGGACTCTACATAGTTAGGGAGGACCCACTCTATAGTGCTTGTTTCGGTTCGTTCAAGTTCCAGTCCAAACACACATATAAATATATTTTTCATACAAATATGTTCTTACTACGAAAAATATACTTTGAACCATGACCGGAGCTATTAAAAGTGTAACTACCTTTTTTTTATTTTTATAACTATTAGGGCTCATTATCATATTAGGGTAAAGAAACAAAACATATAAAGCTCATAGCATTTAATTTTCAAATTTCGACTATTTACAAAACTCTTTTAAGAAACTCAACTATGTTAATATCACTTGATAAGGCACAAATATAAGTACGCATTAACATTATCACTATCATCTGTACAATATAATTATGTAATATACATACATAAAGGGTAGCACATTTTGTACCAAATTGTGTTTTTTGATTACAGTATCAAAGAAAAAAACATAAAAATTATATGTTAAAATAAACCACGTTCAACTGAAATGTAATATAATTAAGGATATAAGATTTTTTCTTCATCATCATCATGTATCTAGCATATAGCAAAGAAAGAATAAGAACAGGATAGGGAAAAATATCATATTTTGAAGACATCATGTTACCCCTTTTACGCCCGAATTCGAGACATTGCATATTGAGTAGTGGAGGTTATCAGAACGGAAATATGGAAATTCCTTTGAGGAAGGTCCAGCTCCTAACTGTCATTGTTAAGTTAAACAAACGGAATCAAACATTTATATGTAGTCACGTCAAGTATTTAAATCTTTTTAAACAATTTGTATATCATAAATTATTGCAGACATTTATATAAATACTACCATATAAATTAAAGAATAAGATATATATGGATATTTCTAATAAATAAAAATGAAAAAAAAAACAAAAACTATTTCAGACAGACGAAATTCTGATAAATCTGATTACTTTACGCCAAAGATTTTAACCATCTTTAAAAAATACAAATATGTTGTAATTAATATCAATAGATTTTTACAAAATCTTCAATATTCTTCTCAAGTTTCATTGGTAAAATAACATATTTAAATTACAATATATAACACGCGGCAAATGACAAGCTAAAGCTAATAATTACTGTATATATATAAATATATATACAGTAATTTGTACAAAATGATCACGCAAAAAACAAGATTATGGAACTTAACAAAACAATCGAAGTAACAGACACCGATGAAGTAGATACGCCGGCGTTAGGATTAATTTTGTTGGCAATTTTGTTTGTAATATTTTTGAATTTATTTGCAAACTTCTCTAATATATCCGATCGAGGTGTAACATCACACGCTGTGTGGCTGATAGCTTTTAAAACTGGAGCAGAAAATATTCTAAAATTGACATCATTTGGGTCTAACTTGCCATACATCCAGATGGGCATTCTGTTGGAAAGAACCCATAGGTTCTCATCATAATCTACTTTTATATCAGTCGGATAAATCATTTTAACATTATCCATATATATTCTTCCTTGGTTCTTCATTAAATATTCCTTATTTGTAGTTCTCCAACATGCCACAGCGTTTAAGTTTACCAAAGAGTAAAAGAGGACACCTGTTTTTGGGTCCACAAACGAAGCGCTTGATTGAGCGTTAGGCCCTCTACTTCCAAGTAATTTAAACGCAGCAAAATTTGCTTCGGCTACGGACACATTTCTCAAATATTCCGTCGAAACGGCAAATTCATTGTAACTCGCCATTGGGTGGAAATATAAAGTACTGAAGTTATCAGGATTTGGTGCTGAAATACCAATACCGAATATTGCATCTGTCCAGCTAAAATTATGCCCTTTGACACTAAAATCACAAGCTAAAGGATCAGGATGGAAGAAATGATGAGTTATTCTCCACGATTCGTTTTTCTCCCAAGAATAAACAACGACAGCCGGTTTCCCCAAATCACCGGCATACGCGTATGTTTTATCACAATCTGTATCTTCAATTGCAATGTTGGCAAAACCAGATTCTTCCTTTACTTGATCCTCTGGAAAAACATATTTTCTGAGAAGAGTATCTGTTTTTAAATCATAAATTAAGATTGAAGGTAGAAATTTCGTAGTGTTATTTTCTAGATTTCCAATTTTGCCATTGTCCAATACCCAAAGACGGTCGCATTTGTCTGCTCTGATTCTGAACGGCGATACAATTTCTGGTTTACCGTCTGGACCTACGGAGTGAGCTGCCCAACTTGGGTACGGAATCAGTTTCGGCGATTTGGTGGAATTATCTGAAAAATTGTACAAAATATATTTTAGAAATCGTGAAGAAGGCATACAGTTTCCCTACTAATAACTAAAAGTTACGAACAGCTCACTAGTTTTTATGGCCCAATCTTAATTGGGCTATAAAAGCCTATTTCTAGAGGGGAAATTTATGTTTATTATACCTACATATGTGCATGTATTACAAATGTGAAAAGTGGAGAACAGTGTGATTTCTACAATTTGACAATTTATCAAGCATATAGCAGGACAGGCGGAGAGAACATAGCGTAGAGATACTCCCTTCACTGCTTTCCCCTAATTCAAAATATTACATGTTCAGTGCCAAAATCGAAGGTAGCGCATCAGAATGGGGAAATGGGAATAATTATTTTCAGCGACTGAGAATGGAGCCCACAATCGTTGCATAATATGAATAAAGAAAAATATACATAAAACAAAAGTAAAAATTTGCGTTATATCAGCTTTCTTATTAGCAATTCTGGTAAATGATCTTGACCCTGGTGACCCGTTTCCAATTTTTTCAATTCGCCCTTTTTCAAGGCATTTTTATCGTGTAGCCATCCGGACTGGTTTTTATAATGTAAAAAGTAATGTTAATACAAAAAGCTGTAAAGATAAAGTAGATTATTTAAAACGAGTTTTATAAAAATGGTATTTTTTATAAAAAATGTTGCAGAAACTATTTGTTTATTGATAGAAAATCTGACATTAGTGGAATTAAATATTGCTTAATAGCTATGTAATTATAAATGTATAATTAATGCAAATTAATTCATTAACTACAGTATTAACTGCAGAGTAGTGTGGAACTACTCCTATTGTTTTATAAACACTATAAACAAGGACTTGTTCTTTTTTTCTATCCCAAGTGTGGAAAAACACTTCAAAAATGTTTAAAGTATTTGTCCTACACTTGTCCTAATTGACTCATTATGCACTAAGAATAATAACAACTAAAATATATTCCAAAAAAATCTAAATTACCTTTTAAATTGACATAATTCAAACTAGCTGGTACACCAGTTCTCCACCTAGGTACTGTTACAAAGAGTCTATCTCCAAATATCTCAAGGCCCATGGGAATGTTATTTTCTGGTATAAAACTTCTACTGTCGATAGCCTGTTGTCGAGCTTCAGGAGTTGGGAATTGGAAGTCCAATTGATTCCACTCATAGATAATATCCAACTGTTCCATACATGTGGTGATGTAGATCAGCTGCAGGAAAATGAGGGTCTTTATACCCCCCATTTTGTTTCTGAAAAAGAATGAAAAGATAGTGTAATATAATAAGTGTTACGTCATTTGTGGGTAGTGAGAATAGTTATTGACCTCGCGCAATGTTACAGCGTCCGACAGTAATCGCAACGGTTATGGGTTCGATTCCCATTCGGTAGTCTGAAGAATTTTTATTTCTTTGCTGTGGTTTTCACCAGACCAAAGAAATAAGAAATAAGTCGCTTTTTAACCGACAACCACCGCATTCAATAATTTCTAAACACACCTTGAAATTCAACAACAAGTTTGCATGTTTCCTTCGGCAATTTTGCACAATGAAATGGCTTAATTGGCATCTAATATCCATTTCATGATATAACATGAAACAAGCATTGAATAACGATATTAGACTCGAGGTTACCACGTAATATTTATAACTAGCTCCGTTTTACGACTATTCATATATTGAAATACATTTTTTTGAACCTTAGGTTAATGCTGTTAGCCTTTTTGGCTTTTGACGACACTGGTTTGGTAGGAGAGAATTTCTCTGTTCGGACTGAATATCTAAGCTTTCTTATTTCTATAGCTTTACGCTTTTTCCCACATCGCAAAACAATTAGAAAAAGCTTAGTGTCAAGACACTCCGCTAAAATAATAATTTAAAAAAAATGTCTTAAATTAAATAATAAAAATAATAAAAAGATTAAATAATATGTATTTAAAGATTTTTTTAATCTTATTTACGTTAATTTAGCAATTCAAGAGACAGATTTAGTTTTTTTATTAATATAACAAATATTTTATAAATAAAATATATAAATGATATAAATATCAATATATTTTATAATTAAATTAATTAAGTTCATTGGAAATAATTGCATAATATTCTTCCCACGCTTTGCTTATATTAATCACTGAAATAATGTAAACATGTCTTTATGTTATTTTATAATACAAGAGGCTATAATGAATATACTGCACGATAGTTATAAAACTTATATAAACACTGTATAGATTTTTTTTTTAATTGTTAATATCTAAAGAAAATTTTACATTTGTCATTTTTCGTTGCTTGCTGAAAACAAAAAATGAAAACAACGATCTATGTAGATTATTCCTAGAGTTTTTGCACATATATGTTCGTATATATATTTTTTTTAATTTTTCGGGGCAAATATTTTATAAACAAAAATTTTGCGGCGGGCACCAAACTATTCTGGGGTGGGCACGGTTCTTACGCCCATGTGCAAACCGTTTACACCCACTAACATGAATTTTTTGAACTTTTGTTTTTTAATATAATTGAAAGATACATCAGTTGTCATGAAAAATCAACTTTTTTTGTTTACCATTAAATCTTATTCTAAAATATCAAATGAATACGTAGGCTCCATACCATATATGGGCTAATAATGTCAGTGTAAATCAATTACACCGTTTATGGTACTGTCGGTAAACTACTTCGTTAGATTAGTGTACGACATTGCCTTCACATTTCTCTTGTTAGTGACTTTGTGAAGTAAATTGCGTTATATAGCAGAGTTTATCTTACGAAAGATATTTTAGAGCAAAAAAGATAAAGATATTAAAAAAATACATATTAAGAAAACTAAAAATCAATATTGAGTTCATCGGCATAGCGCTTGTAAACGCGACAGTTCTAAATTCGATTCTCACTCGAGATATTGTGTTGGTAACAAGACAAAAAGCATCGTTGAGTTACGCCATACAGCGTAAAGCTGAAAAAATATACAGTATATATCTAATATATCTGTTTATATTTTCATAATAGTGAGCAGCTTGCGGCTTCGTTCTCTCAAAGTAACGATTTATTTTTGAAAATATTAATAAATAATCACAATACATTCCCCCAAGTGGGAATCGAACCCACAATCTTGGCGTTTATATAAAAATTATAAATAATTAATAATATTAATGCCCTTAAACAACTACCACAGTACCTAGTCATACTAACAATTCTGTACAAAAATAATGTCATTAAAATTTAAAACAGTAAACGCTATGTGTAATTAATAGAAATAAACTTAAATATGCAAACGGACAAACGATTTCTACTTTCGACTATTCTTATTGTTTGATGAACATACTTGTCTTTTCTAAGAAGTCTCTCAAGAGTGAAGAAGCTTCACTATAAACTCGAAAACATAGTGATTTGTGTTGAGTGGCTGAACTCTACGCCATGTTTCTCCAAGGCAATGCTATTTATTCGTACATATACGATGATTTTAAATGAATTTTTCAAATTAAAAATCTTAGTACTCCGCAAAAGATATTTGAATAAATCAAAATCAAATTAAATCAGCTTCACGCTGTATCCCGCACACAGCAGTGTATGCAGAGGGAACTTAGTGTTTTTTGAACCTAGTAATTTTTGCGTGTTGAGTGCCCCTGCGATATGACTGGCCTCTATAAAGCCTCCCTAAATAAGTGGAATAGGTTCCAACACAAAAAGATTTTTTCAATTCGAACCACTAGTTTCTGAGATTAGTGCTGTCAACCAAACGCTTACGCTTTATAATACTAGTATAGAAATAGATAGTAGAGTGCAAAAGTTGAATATCACGTGCAGCTCATCAAGTATATGAAGATAAAAGGTAAATGGCCTCACACGGATAGTTTCAAGGGTACCGCGAGAGGATATATTAATAACATAGCGTCAAATTAGTTTTTATTAAATAATCTTACGTATATTATTATATAACATAATATTATTATTAATGCAAACGTCAGTTAATTTGTTTGTTACTCTTTAAAACGTGAACTATTCAACCGGTCATCACCAGAAAAAACTCTATTGATAAAAAAGTATCGAAATAATTGGATACAATTGAATGAAGACGGAATACAATTTAACGCTATTTCTATGAAATAAGGTTCCAGGCATAAAGAAGTGACCCTAGAACTAGCCTAAGCTAGACTAGACGCTAGAACCAGAACAAACAACATAAAAATTAAAAACAAAATTGATTTAAAACAGTACCGTGATAATTAATCGATTTACTTAATTACGGATTTGATTTAAGTTTTACATTACTCGCTAGTTAGTTAGGCAACGAGTTGTTCTTGAAAAGGTAGAAAGAATCTAATGTCAACATTCTATTCTTCGTTTTTCACCAGAATTCTTTCTCTGAACCGGGGAATATGAGATTTGAATCCACAATCATCGCATAGAGGCCATTTGTGGCGCAGGAGCACGAAGTGTGACTGTAAAACCGACTGGTTCTGGATTCGATCCCCACTCGAGGAGAAGAAATATTTATTTAGATTTATATTTGCATTTCTTCGTACTGGTGTCGAGGCAAAACGCAGCGTAGAGTTCTACCAACAGTCGTGGCGCAGGAGCACAAAGTGTGACTGTAAAACCGACTGGTTATGGAATCGATCCCCACTCGAGGAGATGAAATATTTATTTAAATGTAGGTATATTTGCATTTCTTCGTACTGGTGTCGAGGCAAAACGCAGCGTAGAGTTCTACTAACTTAACACTAGGTTCCCTCTGTTTTTCCCGGCTCTGTGCGTGAAGCTGATTTTTAATTATCGGATTTATATTCAGAAGCTGACTCAATGTGTCATTATGACCTTAGGACTCGTTGATATAGCAAGTCTCCAATTTTGGATTTTCCTAGATAATTATCTTTACAATTTATTTATTTAAATGTACAACAGAATACATAATGTGCATAACCTTTGAAACTTACTATTCATTTTCTTTTCTACGTGATATTTTAATAGTCACGTAAAATTCATTTACCTACATTTTCATTTTGTATTTCGTGTGCTTAAGGATAATAGAGATTCTTACATTTTAGGGTTATTTAAAGAATAAGAAATGACTTTCCATTTCTTACAAATTATTATATTAATTATTTTATTATTATAATGTAAATAAGTGATTTTTTTTATGATGTCAGATTATATCTTCTTCTTCCTGGCATTAATCCCGGCTATTACCAGGGTCTGCCTTCCTACTCAACGTACTCCACTTTGCACGGTCTTTTGCGTCCTCGGTGGTGAAACCATTGGCTCTCATGTCCTGCATCACGACATCCAACTAGCGCTTCCTTGGGCGTCCGGGTGGTCGCGCCCCAGGAACTGGCATAGCATTTCTGCTGATATAGCATTATATGCCAACTCAAATCTCACAATTAAATATACATTTAAAGTCTAAGCTAGGTACCTAATTTGAATTTTTACATAATTTTCAACGGCACAGTCTTGCAGACGTAACGAATGAACTATTCACAGAATTCACCATATTTATAACCTTTAACAGCCTAGAAATAAGAGCGTTTTTCGTATATCACTATAACAATGGTAAAGATTCGTACGGAATTCTAATTCTCAAGAAGGTTATAACGCATTATGTCATTCGTTTACTGTTTGATTTGTTGGAATTTATGAGTTAACTAACTTTGATCCGCATCTTCACTTGCATTAATAATCTTATATGAAAATTAATATTTTTTTTAGCTTCACCTGTATCCCGCATATAGCGGGTTGCTGCACCTAATGCTGGGAACCTAGCGTTAAGACACTCTGTTCCCATTAAGACACTTCCGATCCCCACTTTACGATGAATTCTGAAGACATTAAGTGTAGAGTTGCGGTACTTAACGCAGCGCTTTGCCTTAGTTTTTGAAATATATGGTTTTCTCATGTGATAATCTAAGAAGAAGAATTCCTGTGCTAAGATCGGCCTCACAATTAATGAGCAAATATAAAGTGAATTAAATATTGTATTAATATATTTAAACTGTAGAAATCCCTAAACAAAAGCAAGTATTTAAGCTAGTATTACAAAAAATCTATGTATAATTGTTATTACTCGTTAGTTAGACGAGGTTATTCGGAATACTTCCGGTGGCCCCAAGCAAGGCCTTGCCTTTCTATCTGTACAATATATGTATATATAAAAACTTTATTTATATAGGGATATAACGTTCTTGCGGAATAAAAAATAATAATTAAACACTCGGGAGTAATATGGTTATGTTTAGTATTTGTTTTTATGCAGTTTTAGACCTTTATTTAATTATTTTTATTAGGTTCACGATGTATCCCAGATATAGTAGGAAGAGAGAAACTGGGAACCCAATGTTAAGATGCTCCTTTCCCCATTAGACACTTCCGCTCTCAACTTTCAGCCGAATAATGGGGCATTGCGTGTTGAGTGGCGGATCTCAATAAAAATATTAAATATTCCATTCCTCGGTATGGGAATCATATCCACCTACGCCAGAACGACCTCTTTAAATATTATTATTTTCAAAATTTCCTATTAGCATAAGCAGCATCACACATTTTATCTGCATACTACGATAGACAGGAGAAATCTAATTTTTCCTCTCAAATATCGGAACACTACGTGTTGAGTGACGGAACTTAACGCCACAATTTCGTCTCACCAAAGCTGACGAATAAATGTAACTTATTATTTGCACCACGATGACCTCAGCGTAGTTAAACTACACCTATAGGAAAAATATGATTTTAACTATTAAAATATATTATTATCATAGATATTTTATGCTTTTAATAGTTCTTTGTTATAAGATTAATGTGAAAACATTAAAATCTTAACATTATTATTGGTTGTAAAGCAGTCAACGCTGATAACTAAAGTCGGTCAGCCGCGAAGACATATAAAATATCTATATGTATATAAATATATTGATATTTATATAACAATTTATTTATAAATAAAATATATAAGCATCTAGCGGCCCGCTCGCGGTTTCACCCGCGTGTACTATGTTATTACTAATTTCTGTTTCCATGAGTACCTACGTCCTATAAGTGACGTCCATGCAAAATTTGAGACTCCTAGCATTTGTAGTAACGAAGTTTCATACAAACTTTCAACCCCAAAAACAACCCCTTAGAAATCGAATATTGCGTATTCCCGTCTTAGCGAGCACCTACGTCCTATAAATAACTCCTATGCAAAATTTGAGATTCCTAGCACTTGTAATTTCGGAGATTTCGTGATGAGTGAGTGACCTTTCGATTTTATATATATAGACAAGTATTGTCCGCGCCATTGAAATGAAATAACTAAAAGTTTGACACATTATCAAAATTACACATTCTAAGTGCCCTTTCGATTAACAATTAACTTTCTTGCCCTTGGCTTTCTATAATAAATGGACTATGGACATAATTATATTTACAACTGGAATCAGCAGTTCCTGAGATTAACGCGTTCAACTAATCAATTTGTACCGTACTTATCAGGGTAGGTAGAGGGAATCTGGGAACCTAGTATAATGTCACCCCGCTTCCATTAAGACACAAGTGTGCAGCGCGACAGATTGTGGGCTCGATTTTCATTTGAAGAATGTTATATGTGAATTTTTCATTTCTTTGCTCTGGTATCGAAGCGCGGCGTTAAGTTCCGCCACTCAACACGCAATGCCTTTAGAATTTCATAGGAAAAAGTAATTTCGTTCTTACGGTGCAACAAATTTTGTAACAAAACATTACACGTTTGTATGAAAAACAGGTAGCAAAGTCGATTTCTCTATTTAATCAGTCTAATTAGATTTATGTATACAGTAAATAACGAATTAAGTCTTATTACACGGTTTTATTTAGCTCAACCCGTTTGTTTATTTGTTTGTTTGGGTCAAATTTAGTAATTGAAATTTAACCCTCTTCCCGTTAACCGATTGATCTGAAATTTGGTATACGCCTTTGATTCTGGTGACAATACAATTATCCATATTCAATATTATTGTGAATCCAAGATGGCCGCCGCTACAAGATGGCGGACAACTTAGTTTGTTGTTTAATTCGCGGGTAGGCGTGAAAAAAGTGAACAGCTGTTAGAAAAGCTCTGTATTTATTTTTTTATATTTTATTTTATTTACAAGTATTTTAAACTTCTATATGTGCTAGTGAAACTAAGTACCTAAAGCTAGTGTTGTCCTATATTGAGTTTTTACAATTAATAATAAAATAACTTCATATTCAACAATGGATGCTATTAAGGAGTCCATCACTGCTATGGCTGACATGTTTAACGCCAGGATGAACGAATTTCAACAAGATCTGAACAAAACTTCATCACCAGTGACCGTGACAACAATTGCTGCAGATTTTACTTCTTTTAAAAAGTTCATCCACACTGCGCTTAGTACGTTACAAAAACAAGTTGAACTACTGAATCTGGAGGTTGACCGTATGGAGATGTCGAGGAGACGTAAAACACTACTTTTCCATGGTGTAGGTGAGAGTAAGACAGAAGATGTTGAGGCACTGGTTACAAATATTGTGGCGGATGACCTTGACCTTCCTAATTTTTCTACAACATGCATCAGGTCAGCGTATCGTCTTGGTCGCTTAAACGGAGAGAAACCTCGGCCAGTACTGGTTAAATTTGCAACTCCGCAGATGCGTCACAATGTTTGGACCGCTAAATCTAAACTTAAGGGTTCAGGTATCACAATATCTGAATTTCTAACGAAAAATCGTCATGGTGTATTTATGCTGGCTAGGCAACGATTTGGTGTGGGGAAATGTTGGACACGGGATGGCCTCATTCACATAATTGCTCCAAATGGTTTGCGTTACCGAGTGGAGTGTAATGCTGATCTCCAGGAAGTGCCTGTCGCTTCAACTAAGTCACCACCTACAAAGCAAGGGACTGTGGTTGCTAAAAGCACCGACAAAGACAATAAAGTGGTTGTTCAAAGGTGTAAACGAGTGACCAAGAAATAACTTGTATAGTGACTATACCACTCAAATTATTTGTTTTGCCTTTACTTCAGATTTTTTTTTTTTTTTTACAACTTATGTACACTTTAACAATATTATTAACTAATTGATTACTTATTTTTCTTCCCTATTTTTTTAATTTTTTTTTATAGTAGATTTTGCTTATATTATGTTATATTTTTTATTATTTTTTTAGGTTATTTATATAAACAACCTATACATATGTATTGTTGTCATTAATCTTCTATTTTTTTCTAATACTTTTGTTTCTTTTTTTATCTCTTTTTATTGTTACAATTTTTATAATTACAATATTTTTCTTATGTAATTCTGCTATTTCTTTTGTGATAGGGAAATTGTAAGTAGTTATAATTTTTCGTTTTGTGTACTTGTTTAAGTTATTATTAATCTCTCCTTGCAACTGGCGGGTACTTAACTAGTCAATCAGTAAATCTATTATACAAATATTTATTTATTTCTACTTTCGTTATTTATTATTGATTTATTTTTATTTTATTCATATATCTTATTTTATATTTATAATTCTTATTTATTTTAATATTTATATTTGTCTTATATATTTTATATATATATATTTTTTTTTATAAAAACATATATGGTATATACTAATAAGTTATGGCTAATAGTAATGATGAACCTGACGATTCTTTTTTGTCCCTTTCTTCCTCTCCTAGTGGATCGAGTAGTACAGACAGCTTTCTCAGTATTCCCACATTAAGTGACACCATTGATAGCAATTTCTCAGACGTTCTGAAAAACTTTAATGTCATTCATATTAATGCACAAAGTATTCCTGCACACTATCCAGATCTTCTTACTTCCTTTAACAATAAAAATATTCATGCAATATTGGTATCAGAGTCATGGTTAAAGCCATGTCTGCAATCGGTTTGTTACTCGCTCCCGGGGTTTCATTTGATTCGTAACGATCGTATTGGCCGCTCCGGAGGCGGAGTTGCTATATACTTACGCTCCCACATTGCCTTTAATATAGTTGACCAGTCGCAGCACCAAACAGGTGGTGGCCCAGAACATCTTTTCATAGAGGTAATTTTTTCACACACAAGGGTCTTGCTCGGAGTTTACTATAGTCCAAACCTTACGATCGATTACTTTCCATCTCTTGAAACCCTGTTGGAGCGTCTGAAGCCATTGTACAACCACACAATTTTAATGGGCGATTTTAACACATGCCTATTAAAAGATGATTATCGTGCCTCCCGTCTAAAGTCAGTGGTTACTGGTGCCAATTTGCATATACTTCCTCTCGCTGCTACGCACAATTTTCCAAATAGCTTACCCTCACTTCTCGATTTAGCTTTCGTATCTTCTATTAATCATGTTGAAAAACACGGTCAATATCCTGCTCTGGCTTTCTCTTACCATGATCTTATTTACATATCGTACAAGATTAAACCTCCTAAGGCCAAATCAAGAATTCTTCTGCGACGCAATTTTCGTGGTATAGACTGGAACCTACTGCGGAGAGACGCAGCTGCAATCAACTGGAGCGATATTTCAAATTTTAAAACAATTGACGAACAAGTTAGTACTTTTAACTCCTTACTGTTGCATCTTTACGATTGTCATGCTCCTCTACGTCCTGTTCGGATGAGACATCTTCCTGCTCCCTGGCTTACTGAGGATATAAAAGACCTGCAAAAAAAGAAAAATATGGCAAAATTACGCTACAGATCAAATCCCTCTGACCAAAATCAACGTAAATATAACAAAGCCAGAAATCACTGCAATAGGGTGTGTCGAGACTACCAACGACGCCATATTCATAAATCTATAGTCGAAGAAGATGATTCTGCTAGAGTATGGAAATTTCTTGAATCCATAGGAGTAGGTAAAGCACGCAGAAGCGTTAATCCTCAGAATATAGACTTAAATAAGCTCAATAAACATTTCTCTTCTTCAAGTAACATTAATGATACTGACAAGCAAAAAACACTCAAACATATCACTGCTTTTACCTCTTCTAACGCTCCTAACTTCTTCTTTAGTCAACTTACGGAAAGTGATGTTAAGAAGAATATTGTGGCTATCAGCTCTGACGCCGTTGGAGCAGACGCTGTGAGTCGTAATATGATCATCCCTATTCTTGATATCATTTGTCCTATCCTGACTTCCATGCTTAATTTCTCCCTTGAGTCCTGTGAATTTCCTTCAGCATGGAAAGAAGCTCAAATTCTTCCTTTACCTAAAAAGAATAATCCCACTTGCGATAGCGATTACCGTCCAATTTCAATTCTTCCTTTCTTATCCAAAGTCCTCGAACGCCTGGTGCAAAGTCAACTCACATACTTCCTTTCAAAGCATAACCTTCTCAATTCTTTGCAATCCGGTTTTCGTCCTGGTCATAGTACGACTACAGCACTCATAAAAATAACTGACGACATCCGTACTGCTATGGATACACAACAGGTCACGGTGTTAGTGTTGCTAGATTTTAGCAATGCTTTTGGCACTGTAGATTTTGACTTTATGCTTGCCACCTTAGCTTCTTTTAACATATCTCCTAACGTAATTGACTGGTTTCACAATTACCTGCATGGACGCCGTCAACGTATTCGAATAAATGATTCGTACTCGGACTGGTCTTCAGTCAATGCTGGCGTTCCGCAGGGTGGCGTGTTGTCTCCTCTTTTATTTTCACTTTTTATTAATAATATTTCCCAACATATCTCTTCTCTCTACCACCTATATGCAGATGATCTACAAATTTATTGCCATTCCAAAGTGTCTGAACTACCTGCGGCGATAAATTTCTTAAATAACAATTTATTGACTATATCTAACTGGAGTAAGACTTTTGGACTGCAGTTAAATCCAATTAAGACTCAAGTAACAATCATCGGTAGTCCAAAGCTTATGTCTAGATTTAATACGTCCTCTTTACCTCCTATACTATTGAACGGACAAACAATACCGTACAGTAAGACTGTTAAAAATCTTGGCATTATTATTGACCAAAATATGTCTTGGGATCCACAGATTAGTGAGGTGAGCAGGAAGATGTTTGCTTCGACTGGTTATCTTTTAAGATTGCGTAATTTTCTGCCTATACCAACAAAAATTGCGTTAGCACAGTCTCTCCTTATACCAATTCTTGATTACGCTGACTCATGTTACCCTGACTTAAAAGAAGAGCAACTTAATAAGCTTGAGCGGCTACAAAATCTTGCGATTCGGTTCATCTTTGGATTAAAAAAGTATGACCACGTCTCAGAGTTTCGAACTAAGCTCAAGTGGCTCCCAATCCGACTTCGCAGGAATACTCGTATTCTACATCTTCTTTACTGTGTACTGTTTGATCCATTGACCCCACCTTATCTAAAAGAGCGTTTTGAATTTTTGGGGCGATCCCACTCACGACACTTGCGCTCAAATCATAACTTAACACTGAAAATTCCTTCACATTCTTCTTCCTTCCTTAGCAATTCTTTTACAATTACATCTTCCCGACTCTGGAATGATTTACCATTGAATATTAGACGGGCAAAATCATTACCTATTTTTAAACGTTTATTAAAACAATATTTTCTTACTTTCTGAGCTTCTTATCTTTTATTTATTTACATTTTGTTTATACTGTAAGCTATATATGTGTACTATGAATGTATGTATGTATGTATGTTTGTATGTATGTATATGTATGTATTTATGTATATATGTATGGATATGTTTATATATGAATATATATATATATTTTATTATTTTTATGTATTTTATTAAATTTATTATTCACACCCCCAACCCTTTCCTACGCTTAACGTCCTATGCCTTAAGGTTGCCTGGAAGAGATCGCTGTTTTAGCGATAAGGCCGCCTCTTGTACATTTCTTTCTGATCTTGTTTCCTTTTCTTGTGTTATATTTTTGGGTGTACAATAAAGAATATTATTATTATTATTATTATTATTATTAGTTTTTTTCAATCCCATCAATATGGGTATCAAATGAAAGGGCTTGTCAATTAGAATTCAGTGGACTATACAAAATCAAAATCCAAGATGGCCAACACTACAAGATGGCGGACAAGTTAGTTTTTTTCAATCCTATCAATACGGGTATCAAATGAAAGGGCTTGTCAAGTAGAATTCAGTGGACTACACAAAATCAAAATCCAAGATGGCCGCCGCTACAAGATGGCGGACAAGTTAGTTTTTTTCGATCCCATCAATATGGGTATCAAATGAAAGGGCTTGTCAAGTAGAATTCAGGGCACTATACAAAATCAAAATCAAAGATGGCCACTGCTACAAAATGGCGGATAATGTAGTTTTCAATCCCATCAATATGGGTATCAAAATAAAGGGCTTGGTAAGTATAATACAGTATACTATACACAATTACAATATGAATCTCCCACCTAAGTCAAGATCTGGTATCCTGTCGAGGACTGTGTGGCTATAGGGTGCCTAAAAATGAGACGTCGCTAGGGGTACACCACCCAAGGTAAAAGGTAAAAGCGCGCCGAGAACTGTATGGCACTAGGTGGATAAAAATGATATGTCGTTAGCGTTTTCCCCTCAAGATTCAGGCACATCTTGTTGTACATAGCCTTGCTCCTCTATTGGACCTCTGGGGGGACGATCGTAACATTCTCCATTAACCTTGCAATAATGAGGCACTCAACGAATTGAATAGTAGGAGAAATAAAAACTAAAAACTTAAAAATAAAAAAGTAAAAAAAAAATTTTAAGTTAAACGGTTTTATATTGCAGATAAATGTACTAAAAAATAAAAAATAATTTCATGGAAATTATGATTACTAAAATAAAATCGTGGGGCACGTCCAATATCTACAATCGAAAGACATGGCATGAGACTTCACCCACCTAGTGGTAAGTAGAAAGTGTCCCTACGATTTTATTTTAGTAATCATAATTTCCATGAAATTATTTTTTATTTTTTAGTACATTTATCTGCAATATAAAACCGTTTAACTTAAAATTTTTTTTTTACTTTTTTATTTTGATGAAGAGTTTGCCAATCACAGTAAATATTTTATTTCTCTTACGTACGTAAGTACTTCTTGTGAGTACCGACTTCTGCCCTGTATGTAGCAGGGCAGCCAGGAAGAAAGTAGTGTTAGGACACTTCATTTCCCATTTTCCACTAAATTTTCGAATCATTTCCCATTTTCCTCTAAATTTTCCTTCCATCCTTTTCTCATTGGCCACTAAATTTTCGAATCATTTGCGGTGGTTCACGAAACTTAACAACGCGCGAGTATAGAAAATAAAATATAAGATTGAAAAATGAAAAATATAAAACTATTGAATTTTCACTTTTCTACTTAGTTCATTTCTTATTTACCTATAATATATTTACATTTTCTATTATTTATCTTAACCCTATAGTCGTGTATTTAATGTGTATAGCAGAATAGGCAGAGAGGACCTAGTGTTAAGACACTCCTTTCCCCTAATTTCAATACACTGCGTTTTAAATGACGAAAAATAGTATATTTGTAAAAACAAATGTATGTACATATGTTTAAATACAAATATTTCTTCAATTCAAACCGTAACCGCACTCATGTCGTCAGACACTGTCTGCAGCGCTAATATAGCGTAAAAATATTCTTAATTCTATACAATAAATGCAAGAGTAAATAAATGGATGGTATAAGAGTATATATATATATATATATATATATATATATATATATATATATACAATTTACATGAGGTTATAAAGCTACACTTGAAAATGGCAAGACATGCATCTTAATTGCATTTAGATGAAATGCCATAAAATCTAACTTTTATGTTTTTGTTTTTCTATATATATATTACTTTTATAAAGCTGAAGGAACTACTGGTTCGAATTAAAAAGTTATTTTAGTGTCTCAATGCACCTATAGTGATATAGTCGGCTTAACTCTGAGATCAATCTTGAGAGCAATCTAGAGATACTATTTTCATTCATGCATTATAATCTATGGTCTTAGAATATGTTATACTCATACAAAACTGTTGGTTATTTTACCTTGACCAAGGAGGCGAAACCGCAAGTAAAAGTTAGTGTTATATATATGTATTATGTAAATAGGTTCCGTTTGCCCTTGATATAGCTTGAGGTCGGAACTCGGAACCCTGCGCATGGCACGTGTGAGGTTAACGTAAATCAGAATGGGATAATTGAATAGGTAATGTGACATTTGTCAGTGAAGGTGAAAAAACAAGGCGTTGATTGAAAGTGCGGTCACATTGCTTTAGATTTTTTCAAGAACAGGTTGTAGTCTATGAGACTTCTTCTTAATTCATTCTGCGCCGTATTCCTCATTGTTGAAGGTCAAAACACTAAGGACCTGGTAGAGAAGCTGACGTGCTGCTTTGATGTCCTCATGTTTTCAGCTTACTATGAAGCTTCAGTTATGAGTAGCCCATCAACCTCTTTGACGACGCCAGACTGTCTGCTAGGTGGTCAGCCCAGGACTTTTACCATTAAATTTAAAGTTTCCTTATACTTTTAAACTCGATTACGAGAAAAATGTCGATTGAATAATAAGAAACATATTCATGGTAAATGCAATTAAATTTATACAATTAAAATAAAGCCTTGAAATAATCATTAAAGTGACCTATTGATTGACATTTTCTTATTATTAACATTTAAAAGTTTTTGTTTTTAGGCTTCACACTGTGTCCAGGAACCCAGTGGTAAGGCCCTCCATTCTCCATTTTCCGCCCAACTTTTTGAAACTCAAAGGCCAGTGCCTAGGAACAGTGTCTCAACACTATGCTCCTTTTGTCTATGCTGCGAAAACAAAGATATAATATGAAAATATGTATTTCAAATTAGGGCAACTTGAACAAATATTCTAGTTATTTATCGTAATAAAGCGAACGATTAAAATTCCAGTCCAAACCTGCGCTGCGTAAGTTTTTTTTATGATACCTACCTCGTTTTAAAATCGAGTTTTGCCCGCAAAAGTCACTTTCAACTTCATTATAATTATTTTTGGTCTGTATATTTATGTAATACGTATTATGATTGTAAAAATAAAATGTTTTTATAACATGTTTTGGCCGTTGTGGCCTTGTGACTGGACACCATGGTCATGGGTTGTATCCCAACTTGGGGAATGAATTATTTTTTTTCTTTTTTTTTTTTATCTTTGTATATTTGTATCTTATATTTGTATCTTGCAGTGTCTCGGATTCGGGCGAACAGCGAAGAACAGAATCGGCTTAACATTAGATTCTCTCTGCTTATCCTTGCCTTAAAAACAATAATCAGTGACAGTATTAACTACATTTATTTTCATTTTATTTTAAATTTTATTTTTATTCATTTAAGTAAATAAACTTCACAATTCTTGCCGTATAACAGGGTAGACAACTGGGCACCTAATGTTAACTCCGTTCACCACATTCCCCACAATTTTCTAAACATGTGTTTTCTAAACAGTGTTGAGTAGCGGAATTCAACGCCGCACTTATTTAGTTACCAGAGAGAAACAAAAATAACTCATTCTCTCTCCTGGGAATCGAACCAACAACCATCGCGTTTACAGTAAAACTCTGTATCGCTGTACTACGACGGCCTCATATACTCTATACTATATCATCCATACCTATATTATAAATTCGAAAGTAACTCTGTCTGTCTGTCTGTCTGTCTGTCTGTCTTTTACGCAATCAGGGCCAAACCGCTAATTTAATTGTGATAAAATACTCATACAGAGATACTTGAGGGTCTCGGGATGAACATAGGATACTTTTTTTTCTCATATTTGTCATATTTTCAATATATACCAATATATTAAAATACTTATTAATTTGACATGTAATTTATTCCGCCATGTTAATAACAACCGCCGTTGCTAAGCAACGGTTTGCAAAGTTTGTTGTTAGAAAACGTCACCCAAAATGAGCTTGCTTAACGCATCTCTCTATTGATAACTGAAAATAATTTCATAAATATATTTAATAAACATTCGCATAGTTCAAGCGGGCGTAGCCGCGTTCGGGTCCACTAGTATATAATATATATTTTATATATACCGTATAAATACCTATACATAGATATGGCTATGGACTATATATGAGTATTTACTCTTGAAGGCGCGGTCAGGCGGAGTGCCGTGACCTACAAAATAAGAACACTTACTCAATCTAGAGGCCGTTGTTTAATATTGATAGTATAAAAAAAATAATTAAATTAGAGTAAGATTTTTATTTGAATGTTCTATTTATTAATATTGACAGGTTAGGTTTTTCTCTGTATCTATATATATAAAATCGAAAGGTCACTAACTCATCACGAAATCTCAGAAACTACAAGTGCTAGGAATCTCAAATTTACTTGAGAATAAATAAAATAAGTAAAAAATAAAAAATATAATTTACTGGACTTACTTATAGGACGTAGGTGCTCGCTAAGACGGGAATTTGCAATATTCGACTTCTAAGGGGTTGTTTTTGGGGTCGAAAGTTTGTATGAAACTTCGTTACTACAAATGCTATGATTCTCAAATTTTGCATAGACGTCACTAGGACGTAGTCATGGAGACAGAAATTAATAATAACATAGTTCACACGGGTGAAATCGCGAGCGGACCGCTAGTGTTATATATTGGCACAATCTACTATAAATAAGGCCAGTTGTAGACACGACAGTTCTGGATTCCAATCCTCATTCGAGGAAATGAAATAAGTATTTAATATTTTCATTTATTCGCTCTGGTGTAGAGGTAAAGCGCGGCGTTGAGTTTCGCAACTCAATGCTTTGACTCCAGAATTCGGTGAAGAAGTGGAGAACGAAATATTTTTAAAATTTACTAAGATTCATCCAGTGTCAAGACACTCGGTGCTCCGCTTACTGACCAAAGTCAAGGCTAGTCTTACCTAAAGAGAGACATTGAAGATAATTAATTTCTCCAAAAGGAAATTGAACCCACAACCCGTCGCGTTTTACAATCGACGCTTGTGCCTCTGCGTCACGACTGACCTCATTGCTATTATTATAAAACCTAAGTAAATTGAATGGATTTTTATATTTAAATCTTAAACAAACTGAAAATGCGTGTTCTTAGTGCGGGATACAGCGTGAAGATAAAAAATAACCATGCAAGGCAAGTTCCATGTAAATATGACTCATATGTTTTCAATAAATATACGCGACTGGCACAAGTATATTACAGTTTTATAAATAAAAAACGTATTGTTAATGAAAATTTATGTCAGATTATTCTGTGTATACTGTAGTCTGAAAATTCCATTGTGTAATGTCTACAATACTATACACTCTATAGGCTGATTTTATACGCGATGGTTTTAGGTTCAATCCCTTCAACACCCAATGCCTCCAGAACTCCTCGGAAAATGGGGAACGGAGTGTCTTAACACTAGGTTCCCTCTGCCTGCTGTGTACAGGATATATCGTGAAGCTGATTTAATTACTAGTAAGTGATTGACAACGCACAACCCTCAACTAAAACAACTTCTCGTATAAAACGTAAATTTGACCTGTAAATTCCTCAGGGAGTGTATGAGCTACAAGAGAATAAACAAAGTTTTTTTTATGGAAAGGACCGGGCAAACAAACGTAGGGGTAGCTAGTGGTAACTTGGTAAGTGAGCTCCGCCGCCCACAACCCCATGAAACACCTGGGAACTACAAGTGCGTTGGCGGCCTTTAAGATTTTTTTTTCGAACTTGAGGTTAATGCTATATATAGCCCTATAGGCTTTTACAGCGGCATCGGGTGGGTAAGGAAGCGGGTAAACTGTCCCTGAAAAATTTGCAAGCACTATATGGCTGCTTGTGAGGATGCCGACGGCGATAAAGAGTTAGGAGAGGAGCCTTGCGGGACTTAAACCTCGATTTGTAGTTGTCGAACGAACTGAGAAGGTTTAAGATGGAGACAGTTGCGCTTTTTAAAGGTATCCATGTCCTATGGCCCCGAAGACTTTGCTGAAGGATTCCATAGGTGCGTGGTGAAGTTTCGAGTTGATCTCATTAAATAAATTAGATAATATTAATTTAGGCGTGACTCATAGAAAAGCATTTCTCAATATAATAAAAATAAATCGTCCATATAAGCGTACTAAGCATGCAATTTTTAATGTCGAACAAATATTTAAAGTATAGAAATAATATATTTAATTAAACACATGTTTCTTAATTATACACAAGTGGTTTATTATATTATATTTCGAAATATATGTAAATTAGCCTTATTTGAGCTTTATGTAGTTATGCGTAATTATGTTGCAGTGGATCAGTATGTATGGTACCTACATGCGACGGTTGGGAATTTGATTCTCACTTGAAGAATATTTTTCCGTTGAACGGAAATCGAACCCACGACTCTCCCTATAAAACACGCAATGGTTGCTTGTTCGATATTTATCTACTAATAGCTTCACGCTGTATTCCGCACACAGCAGGGTATACAAAGGGATCCTGGTAACGTATTCCCCATTAAGGCGCTTCCAATCGCCTCTTTCGTCAAATTCTTGAGGCTTCGCCTGTTGAATGGCGGAAGTCAACGCCGCCCTTTGCCTCATTACCAGAGCGAGGATATGAAAATAGTAGAGCAATGCCGTCGTGGTATAGAGGCAGATCCTTCCAACTAGGGGGAATGAAAATACTCACTATATTGCAGACTTTTTGACATCTAATTGTTATAAACATGGACCTAGAGTTTAAAACACTCAACGTCCATGTTTATAATTAAGTTTTCTCCGCCTACTCTGACATGCTTGAGAAATGTGAATCTAAACCAAATTCTTACATTTCTAGGTACAGTGTCATAAAATCACATGTATTTAAGTAAACTACACTATAAATTTGTATACTTAGTTATTATGTTTACAAAGAAAATAATACCTGCACGATGTCGTGCTATACTAATTTACATATTGACTATATTGATTTCCTATGGTAATGTAAGAAGATCATAATAAGATAACTAAATGCATAATAAAAATGAGGCTTTCATGGCGCAGCGGCGCAAAGGTTAAAGGCGAGGGTTATGGGTTCAATTCCTACTCGTTTTTTTACTCATTACAGTTACTATGGGCTAAATGTGATTTATCACTAATTTCTCTTTTATAAAATGTACGTTTTACGTAAAAAATTAAATCTTATTGTAATAAAATTAACAACATAATATTAGTCATGCAGCTTGCTATGTAGTATGGATGTAGGTACAATAAGAAAAGCAATTGTTATTGTAAACAATTGTCCATTTAAGAATGTATTGGCTTGTCACGAATAACAAGCAAATTCTTTATTTTCTGATATAAGTAAAAAATTTTAATGTGGTTTATTTTCTGGCACATTATTTAGTGTAAAAACACTTCTTTTCTCATAAGTTGGCTCAAATTATGCACAATTTTATATAGCTACTAGGTTTTTCTTACGGCTTCGCTCGCGTGGTCAGATGGCTAGCATTGATAGCATCTATGTATCAGGACGATTAATGTGATGCCCTCTAACCCTTTAGCCTTAATAAACGATCACGTTAATATCATAAAAAGAACCTATTGGAACTAGTAGTTTCCGAGATTATCGCATCCAACCAAACAAACTGCTCAGGTTTACAATATTAGTAGATGTAAATCATAATTTACCTAATTTTAAGTACTTAATTCATACATATGTAGAATATAAAATGATTTTATAGAGGCCTTACGACCTTATTTTAGTGACACCTACGTTTGTGTTTCTTATATCTACATACCTATAAACGGTAAACATGCATAGTTTAGCCATATAAATGTTATTATCAAATAATTAACTTGCGTAATAAGCTGATAACTGTAAACATGTAGATTCAATTCTTGTTCAATGCTTTTTTTTTGGAATCATTTAATTGGACTCTTAACCCGCAATGCCTCCAGAAGTCGGCGGAAAGTGGGAAAAGGAGTATCTTAAAAAGGTTCCTTCCTCCTACCCTGCTGTGTGCGGTATACAGCATGAAGCTGATTTAATTTTTTTATTATTTAATTTGACATTATAATTTTTGTCATTTGTTTTACACGCAATGTCTCAAAAATTGGGCGAAATGTTGGGAACGTAGTGTACCAGTTTCCTATTATCCTAGTTTACACATAAAAAAATAAACTCTTTTTTATTTTTACGTGGCAGGATCTTATATTATACCTACTTCGATATAAAATATTCAAAGCACAAATTGAGTAAAACAAGAAGTTAAAGCGAAATACCCATATCCTATAATTTTGAGACCAATAAATAATAAAGTTACCTTTAAGTTTATACTATTGAAAGTAAGCTTGAGTCACCGATAATTATCTGATCACTTCTCACAGTAATTTACAAACAGGATCATTACAAGGCTAAAAATATAATTAATTGTAATGACGAGATTTTTCTATTTTTATATATGTACTAACGACACGCTCGCGGCTTCGCCCGGCTGAACTACACAATTATTTATTTACTAAATTCCTCTCATCCTTTAATTACATTATCACTAATTTCAGACAATTTAATTTAAAAATTGTATCATTTTTGTGGAACTAAATATAAATTGATTAAAACAAACAAAGGTTAAGGAAAGCTTCCCAAAATACTATAGTGCAAAACTGCTTAAATACAAAAATGCACTTAAATTGTCGTTTTTGCACAGACAAACAGACAAAAATTATTAAAAATCATTGTTTTGGGTTCTATTATATAGATACATGCCCCCATCAGTAGGTTTTTCAATTATCTTTCATACACAAACAGCGATCAGTTACAATTTTATTATATGTTTGTTTAGCAATTATAGCTAAAATACACAAGGCACGAATAGAGTCAGATCAAAAGTTAAAAGGTAATTCCCATATCCTATAATTATGAGGTCATTTATAAAGTTTAGTTATCATTAACTTTGAACCATTAATAGTGAGTTTGACTCACCGATCATTTTCTGGTCACTTCTCACAGTAATTTACAAACAGTATAATTACAAGGCTAAAGCTATAATTAATTGTAATGCAAAGATTTTTCTATTATTTTTTTTTATATATTCTTATAACAGCAGTAGGTAAAAAGTTTTGAGTTGTTTTGAGACACTGTGTTCTTCATTATCCACCCAGATTCGTACGCTGTTTAGTATTGCTACACTCCGTTCCCCAATTTTCACTTTACATATTTTCGGTCACACCCTGTATATGATAGAGCGACGACGGCGTCAAAAAAACAATCGTTACTAATCCTCCGTTACTAATTGAGACGCATCATTTTAAGTCTAACACCAATTACTTACGTTTGAGTTTTATAAAGCGTAAAAATATGAAAGTGCAATGCATATAAATGATCTGTGGTAACCATTAGGTGTTAAAAGAAAAAAGAAATTGTAGGTTTAATTAGTAATTACACTTTTATGCTCCGCAAAAAACATAATATATAAATTTACAATTAAAAAAGAATATATTAACTTTTATTAATTTAATTTATATATATAAAATAATATATTTGGCTGTATACATTAAAACCTAAGTCAAAACTTGTTAAGAACTACTTGTACATATATAATAAAAAAAATCAACCAAACCATATCACTACGTATTAAATCAAGACCTACATACTTAGGCTTTACCTAAGCTAAGTTTATAACTAAATATTACTATATTTACAACTATTCTATATAAAATAGTATTATTTAATAGTACTTACCGTATTTTGTATGGCAAATAAGCTTATATTAACACTATAACACTATAAAACACTTGCAAGCGTTTGGGAGCGCTGACGTGAACTGAACCGGCTCCTTGATCGTTGATCAGTAGTTCTTGTGGGGTAACAACGCTTTGTTTTTAATATAGATATATAAATATTTTATTATTTTTTTATTTTTGGTTTTAATAAATGTTAATTGTACTTTAAAATGTGTTGTTTTCATATTAATACTAAATAGATCATAATAGTTCTATATTTTATAACATATATTAATAGATGGGCAAAACGTTTTCTAATTTTTTTTGGCTTCACGGTTTATTCCACTTATATCAGGGTAGGCGTAAGGAACCTAGTGTATTGCTTATTGAAGGGCTGAAATTAATGAACCTACAATCGTCACGTTTATAGACATTGGCTGTGCCGCTGTGCCACGAAGGCATTACAACGGGTAAGCCCGTACGATACGAACGAACGAACGAACGGGTAAGATAAGTCTTATTATTGAATATTTTAAGCATTTTAAGATCGCCATATAGTGATTAATCCATCTTTCCACTTTCAGTTTTTCACTTTATAGTATTAAAATAAATAAATTAAAATTTATTTTTGTATATGCACATTAAATAATGCTTAGCATATATAAATATTAAATTAAATTACTTTTTTTTAAAGTTAACAAACTTATTATATTGTCATCCTATAGCTTTCATTGTTACGTTCCAAGCTAGTGATAGTACGAAGCGATGTTGTTGTTAGCGTTTATTGAAGAGAAAGAAGCTTATCTCGTATCATAATACAATATTGTTTTCTTTTAATCAATAGTAGCATTGCTAGAGATACACTGGAAGTTTTGTTTTAATTGATAATAATGAGAGATTACAGTTAATTATTTTCAATGAATTGTCCTTTTTTGGAGAACTTCGTGGCAAGGCAAGGGGTAGTATCATTGTAATACGATGGGTTTGGGTTCATCTGTTACTCGATTTGGAAATTAATTATTTTTACTAGTAACAAGATAAAACGCGGCGTTGGGCACGCAATGTCTCGAAAAATATACTAGTAGCATTGCATGAATAAGGGAGAGGATGCAGCAGTCCTTTCAAAAATATTATTATTAATTTATACACCTAACTTTAAATTTCTGATTATTGTTTTTTTATCTCATGTGGATAAACATAGTATAATATTTGAAATTATATATTTTTTTTATTTTATCCATAAAACACAATTCATACTTAAAAGGGAAACCGAAGAAGATACCCTTAAACACTGTATGTTACGTAATTATGTATATATTTATTTGTATACATAAACATAAGAAAATGGGACTGTCTCACAAATTTCGACATAGTAGCGACCGCACACTCCTTCCGTCGTCATCAATGACTCAAGGTGGACCCGCCGTCCTGTCTGCATACCTACGACCTGCGCATGAGTACGAACACACAATTATGGGAATATTAAATTAGCGAACCATAGCTAACTTTTTTTGTGAGTTAATTATTGACAGTATTTTTCTAAAATAGTGTATATTTTTTACGCCTTCTTTTATAACTTCGGAAGTGCCGGTTGGACTGCAGATGTGGTGACTATGCACTATATATAAGTAAATTGTTTTCTTCTTCAGCTTCACGTTCTATCCCGCGTGGAGCAGGGTAGGTTAAGGGCGCTTAATATTAACTCCAATTTCCACCGGATTCCGAAAGCATTGCGTGTTGCGAGGCGGAATTCAACGTCCAGCTTTGCCTTGACACCAGAACAACGTAATTTAAATATTAAATAATTTATTTCCTTGATTGGGAATGGAATCACACACAACCACGTTTACAGTCACACTCTAGAGCCCCAACGCCACAACTCACTAGTAAATTGTTCATAATTAAAATATACATTTAAAAAAATGTACTGAATTGTGTATATCCTTCAATATTCGTGAATATTTACATGTTCATTCACATCGACGTTCTTCTATAATATTATTTCATAGAACATCTACTAATAATATTAGTTTCGGTATAACACATTGACTTCTTTTACGTGGTCACCCTAATCTCATTTATTTAAAGTTTAAAATAAAAATGATGATAAGCTTAACGTAAAATAAAAACAATATTTTGGTAATTGTTTATAATGCCCGGACTGTTTAATTATATGAATATTTATTATCAAATTACTAAAATAATAATGTGGATAACATTATTTCATTATACGAACCTGAGGTAAATACTGTTAATCCTATTACTGTTATCCTAGGTTTTACAGCGACGCCGGAGGGGAGGAAAGTCTCAACTGTGTCTTTGAAAAATCACGCATCATCTATTTGAAAGGAGGGTTTCAGTGGTAAGGCTTCGGCTTGCAGGAATCGAACCTAGGCTCCCGGTCGTCGAACGGGTGTGCATCCCATTTATCGCTTGGTCCATAACCCATAATATATACATTTCAACTGATGATATATAATCCAGAAAGCAAATTTGTGATTTTTATCTTAAACTATATTATAAATGAAACTTTGTATTCAGAGGCGCATCTAAAGATAATTTGTGAGGGACAGCTGAATTTTAGCTTTGCAAAAATATGTTCCTGTAAATGTTATTTTTTACCCATCGCCGCCCATTTTATTGTGGTTTCTCAATAGTATATTTAGCATTGTAAAATAAAAACAAGCTTTTTGTTTAAAGAAATAATTTTATAAGACATGAAAAGAACAACACAAATATTACTGTGTTAAGCATATGACAAATTTAATTTGTACCTATATTGAAATAATTTATTATATTTTTTTAACGTTAAATGCCTTCGAATCTTTATTTATTCTGAATTGATAAGAAAATGATACCATGAATATATTTTTATATTTCAGCTCATTTACCATCTGTATAAATGTTTGTTTTTTATTACTTCGTTTATATTTATTAACATAAACCAGTAGGTAGCGCAGTTCTCTACTATCATTATTTATTTTCTTATAAACAATTATAATATTGCGCAGCAAAATTCAATTCCCATATTCATGAGTGAAACTGTATAGGCACCAATGTGTGAAAAATTAGTTTAAAAAATAATAATTTATTTACCCCCGCCAACTTACAATATAGCTTTACACAAGAGCACATGACAAGCCTATCTCGTTTACACGCTTGCGAAAGCTTGCTTAGCGTATTGAACTATGAATAATACTGTTAATTAAGGTCAATAAATATTAAATCTATAATATAACTAGTGGACCCGGACGCGGCTACGCCTGCTTCAACTATAAGAATATTTATTAAATATATTCATGAAATTATTTTCAATTCTAAATAGAATTAGTAAGAAAATATAAGCTCAAATAATCAAAAAGAATAATAAGTAGATACACATTATTAGAAAAAATTATCTGAGTTATTGAAATGAACTAACAAAAGGATTAAAAGTAACTAAAGGATAGGTATTCTTAATATTAGAAAAAGTACCTAAAGTTTTCCGTACGTGCGTACATAGATATCGACTCTACGAAATAACTAAACATTTCTCTCTATTAAGTAGGATAATTTTAGCGGGCAATATCAAATAAAATAAGAAGAGAATCAAAGTATATTTTAAATTAATTATAAACAACAAATAAAGTTCGAAAATGTATGAAAATTTATAAAACCGTCAACGTCATCTGCCCGTTCGCGTCGGTCATACTGTGCCGCCCGCTAGGTGGCTAGGTCATTTGGAATCAGTGACATCTCCTTAATTATTTATTAATATGTTATACAGTAAAATATAATTTCAATCTAGATAAAATGCTAAAAGTGACTATTATATTTATTTTCATAAGGATGAATATCAAAACGTCGCGGTAGCTGTCGCGTAGCAACGACGTTGTTATTAACATGGCAGAATAAATTGCATGTCAAATTAGAATGTACTTTAAAATATATTAGTATATATGTGTAATGTAATGTTATATAGCCTATAGCACTTCTGAAGAATGCAGCTTTCATACAAAACAAAAACAATGAAAATCGGACCAGTAGATCCAGAGATCTTAGCGTTCAAACAAACAAACAAACAAACAAACAAACAAACTCTTCCGCTTTATTATATTAGTATAGATATATTTATAGAAATAAATAATCTAACTCCTATATGCAAATTATTCTTTTTTCTTTGACATTAAATTTTATTATCTGTATTAATTAAAATACGTATTAATCTGTGGCAGTCGCAATCCGCAATAAATAAATTTTAAATGACAGAAGATATCGCTGATTATAAACATGATAATAGGATCTAAATTCATAAAAGAATACTTGCTTAAAATAAAAAATAATTCAGAAAACAAATTGAATGCAGATACTGTATACTGACTGTATTAAGACAAGGAATATGTTATAAATTACTTGTCTGTGTTTGGAACAGTCAAAACAAAATGATTTTACGAATATTCTTACTTTATACAATTCTGTATGGTATATATTGCAAAACTTGTAATTTTAATGTAAAAATTGAACAAAAACTTTATAATGAAGGATTTCACAGGTTTGCCTTTGATATTTTTAACATAACATTTCAAGTAAACAATATGAGAACTGTCCAAATTTCAATATATTTTCTTGATTTTTTTATTGTAATAAAATGTTTCTATGTAAATATTACATAAATTCTGATCTTTACTATTATTAAATATTTTTATTATCTTATGGAAACAAAACCAGCAAATCTATAAAGTTTTATATTACAAGTGATATTTAAAAATATAACTATAAAAACAGTGTGAAATTCATATTACAAATGTTAATTTTTGTATCATTTATATTATTTCAGAAACCTAACTTACCACATAGATTTTGCAAGTAATGATGTTGAGGAAAGATCAGTGTATAAATATTGTGATGTAGGCGTAGAACAAACGCTACCAGCTGGAGTTTATGCTGGTGAAGATGAAATGAAAGAACATTCGTGTAAGAATTCTGTAAGTTTTGTTAGCCTCACGCTGTATCTTGCATATATCAGGATAGACTAACTTAAGCCATTCCATTCCCCAAGAACAGCCTAGTGTTAACTAGTTGTGGTACTCAACACCATACTCTATCTTGGTACTTTAAATTAAAACAATTCACTCCTCCAGAGTCTGAATTAAATCTGCAACCACATTGAGAGCCTGGTGCTTTGTTGCTCTGCCACAACAGATATGTGATTTCATAGAAAACCTGTTTCAGTAAATTTAAAATAATATGTATAAATATAATAAGGCACGTGGGGACAGTGATAGCATAGGGCTGTGGGAGCACAATCCTCATTTGAGAGGATGAATCATTTTCATTCTCCACCAAGCACTAATAAGTGCTGTTTGATATTCATGAAATTTTAGTTTGGTCTTATTAGAATACAAGTAAAATAAATTAGCCACTAACAGTCTAGTTTCTGTAGAATAAGTACATTTAAAACTATAATTTCTTTTCCCTCTTCTTAGCAGAATTACTGCCCCAAAAATGGAAATTTCTTATAGTATTTACTCAATACATTTTAATTTTATTTGTTGTTTTACTAAATTTGCTTGAATATTTGAATAAACCACACTTTTACACATTTCAGATAAAAACAGTATTCATAACACCAGTTGATATTGAAGTTAATGCAAAGGATAGTAGTCCCATAGTATTACAAATATATAGTAAAGTTATAGATAGTAAATCAAGTTTCTCTATACCTATCCATGCAAGATACCATGAACCTGCAAGAGGTGGAGGGTGAGGGAATTTAATACTTAACTTTTTTAACTCTATCATGAATGCAACAGGGTAGGGAATGCATACGAAACCTACTTAAGATACTCCGCTTCCCACTTTCTTGCCGTTTAAAGGCATTGTGTGTTGAGTGTAGTCTAAACACTGAAATTTAAATAATCTATTCCTCTCAATGGAAAGCAGAGACAATACTGTTTACAGCCAGATGCTGTGCTGCTTTGCTTAGGCTTTGCACTTAATATTTTCTTACTATTTAGAAAATATTAAGTACAAAGGTTCCCTATGCTAACCCTGCTATGTGTGCAATACAGATCTGACGCTGAATGTACTCTTCTCCAAGTCTGTCCCTGGAATAACTTGTATCAAAAAATACAGAATGTATCTGAGTCCTCAGATCAGCACAATCATTTTCATCTCATTCAGACAAATTCTATGACTTCCTTATTTGAGTTACTGCTGGATATTGTGTCTCTTTGGCACTGGCTAGAATTGCGAGCGTCATCCTCTCTATCATCTCTGCTGAGGCATTTGATGATCCAAAAAAAACAGAACTTTATTTATTAGGTACATTATGTAAACTTTGTTAATAAATATAAAGTACTACTCTTTTTATATGTGGTTAAGAAAAAAAAAATTAAGCTTACACATTTACTTGTTGTAATATAATTTTATTTTTAATTTCAGAATGGTCAATAACATAATACCACCACCTAAACTATATTTAAAATGTCCAAATGATAACTTATTTCAATGTGAAGACTATTCACCTGAGAAACATGTAAACACATTTTGCAATAAAAAAATGTCAAAAGAATTATGCAAATGGAAACTTGTACCAGCCTTTATGGTAATATTTTAAAAATTTTATTTGTAATATTATAGAATGTATGTAAATTATTCATATTTGCCGCTCTGATAAAACAAAGTTCAGTATTGAAATCTATTGTTTGAAATCAAAATATCCACGCTTGAGACCAGTCGTTCTTGACCAGTTGCACAGTAGCACAAGAGTGAGATTGTAATCGTAACAGGTTGTGGATTCGATTCCTCGATTTTCATTTCCTTACTCTGGTAACGAGGCATAGCGCGGTGTTAAATTACGCCACTTATTTCACAATGCCTTCAGAATGCGGCGGGAACTAGGGATCAGAAGTGTCTTAATGTCAAGGGAACACTTCACACTAGGTTCCCACGTTTCCTCTGTTCACCCAAAGCATTAAGGTAAAAAAAGATCTGTAAAGCTAAAAAATCTAGTGTGTACACTAAATTGACTGCCTATGCCACTTTTTAATATATGGTTTGGAAGAAGATATTAAAAAACTTTATTGGAACTTAAGGAAATGATACAACTCATTAATGTTGGGTATTGGATACTTCAGTAAATAAAATTAAGCTGTTATAGTAGTCTGACTGTAAACACGATGGTTGTGGGGGCAATCCATTTAGGGGATTGATTATTTAATTTATTTTCATTTACTCGGTCTGTTAGAGGAAGCGCGGCGTTAAGATCCGCCACACCACGCAATGTTTTGAAAATTCGGCCTTTATTGGGGAAACGAGTTTCTACTCCATCTATACTAATGCGGGAAAAAGCGTTTTTTTTACTAATTTAACTAGGAATTACATATAAATAACACTAAATATAAATTTAATAATTTCTCTATTCATTTTTTCTAGGTCACAGATAAGTTAATTTGGGAAGTACCAGTCGGGAACTTAGACCATTATTATATAGTGGCATGGATCACTTCTATAGTTATAATACTAGCCTCTTTATATCTTATAAAGAATTTGCACGAACACAATTTTAAAGTCGAATCTTTAATTGTTGATAAAACACTTGATGAATTTAGAAAAAAGAAGCTTAAATAACAGTTGTAGATACAAGAGTCTATAATATAAACAGTATTATATTTGAGTAATAATAAATTATAATTTCGATACTATACTTAAAAAAATGGACTCATAAATATATGAATTACTTATGTAAATATATATGGAATAAATTGTGTTAATTATTTTTCTTAGTTTTATTTTACCGTAATTTATATTACATATAAATTAAAAAAAAACTCGTTATCACAAAATAAAAGGCCCGTTCTTACATTGGCCTTCCTGAAGTAACTAGTGATGTAACCATACGACTCGATACTTAATACGATAAATAGATTCAAGTTCGCATGAGTATTTGATCAATTTGAATTTTTTATTATAATATATTTACAAAAAACATTGAGATAAAGTAAATCTTTGCTCAGCAGGCAGCATCAGCTGATGAAATTCAATAATTAATTGGTCTTAACTAATATTTAAATAAATAGAACAGGCCAAGTGTGAGTATAAATATATTTTTACTTTTCTTATTTTATCATGTTAGTCTTTTTATTTTATTATAAGTATAGATTTGTATGACGTACCTACTGCATAGAAAATTAGACTAACATGGCGAACAACGTATTCACTCGTTTCAAAATAAAAAAATCAGCTTCACGCTTTATCCCGCACACAGCAGTGTCAAGTGTGTGACCCCAGTGTTAAGACACTCCGTTCCCCATATTCTGCCTAATTCTGGAGGCATTGCGTGTTGAGTGGCAGAACTTAACGCCGAGTGTTGCCTTGACCACATAGCGAAGATATGAAAATAAAGAAATATATCGTTTCCTAGAGTGGAAATCGAACCGGTACCTGCTGCATCACACACTTGTATCCCTGTGCCACGACTGGCCTCAAATATCAGTATTTTACACCATCTATATTATTTTCTTTCTGGTTCTAGCGCCATCTACATGACTAGTAAGAAAGCAACACGAATAGTGTAATACCTGTAGTTCTATGACTAACTAGTGACATCTTTGACTTGAAATATAAACTTTTATTATTTCCTTTTTATACTTTCTTATAAGATTATTTAAGATTTTTCTATTTTGTCTTGCAGTATTAAACATCTTCTATTCTAAAAAAAATATACATTATAAGAAATATGGCTACTAAATGAATAAATCATATTACATTTTCATTCTAAATTAGCATAAAGCTTTGCAGTGCGCTTTGAGTTAAATTGTCGTTTGACCACAAAGCGCAGACTGGGGTCCGATGCCCCCGGATTAGAGATCGTTACCGGAGCCAATTACCCTCGAGCCTTGCGGTTCCGGCAGACGGAACACCGCTGACTGACGCGTGCGGTAACGACGGCAACGGTGGTAACGGCGGTAACGATCTCAGATACGTTGCATTGTTACATTTAATCGTAAGCTGCATTATGTTGCAACTACTTATTTTACTAAAAACTATAGAGTACATCTTATATTTTTCATTTTTATTTATTTCATTTGCTAGCATGAAAGTAAAAAATAAGAAAGAAGAAATAATTGAGTTAGGAATACGGTGAAAGGTTCCGGAGGTCCGTCCGGGTCGCTACGACCGACGCCGCGGCGCACAGATATGGATTTAAGATTAACGAGGGCACGCAGCGCGGCGGCGCGCGGCCGGGGGCCGGGGGGGCGCGCGGGGCGGGCGGGGCGGCCGGCGTGTTTACGTGCGGGTGCAGGGCGTGCAGGCGGCGCGGATCGATGCTGGGCGGGGCGCGGCGGCGGGGCGCGCGGGGGCGGGGCGAGTCGGGCCGCCAGTCCGCCTCGGGGCCGCGTCCGCGCGGTCGTCGCCTGAGAGTGTCGTGCGGCGCCCGGAGTGTCTCCGCGGGCTCCCGGCGGCGGCGGCGAGCCTCGCGCCGCCCGCCTCGATGCCGCGCGCGGCCACAGTGCGCCCCCGCCCCGTGCCCCGCTCGTGCCGCACCGGCGCCGCGCGCGCAGCGCCGCGCCAGCGCTGTCGCCCGCGCCCCCGGCCCCGCGCCTGCGACCCGTGTTCCTGTGGGTGCACCAGCTCGAGGGTACCGTGCAAGAAGTCCGCTGCGAGGACTACGACCCGCACAACCGCATTCGCATAGCGCGCACACAGTCCGGCTGGCTCGTCATCCCGCGCACCGAGATCTACAACGCTATCCGCGTGCCTCCGCCACCCGCGCCCGCCCGCCGACGTCCGCGCGACCGCCGCCGGCGCAGACGCTGCTCGCGCTCTCGTCGCGCGCGCTCCGCAGCCTCGCCCGCCCTCGCCGGCGAGCACGCCGCGTCCTCCGCGTGTCCTCTCCCCGGCACCTGGCTACATCCCGACCTGGAGTCCCACATTCCGTCGCACACCATAGCGGTGCCGCGGCCGCCGCAGCCGGCGGAGCCGACGCCGCTCGACAATCTGCTCGCAGTGGCGGAACTAGAGTTCAATCAGCAGCAGGGCGAGCGACTTCTCGATATGGACAGTCCGGCTCCTTATCCCTTCTTGCCGCCAGACGAGGTCGCTCGCGAGGTCATGTCTTTCGAACTCGGTGAGGCCAAACAGACTGACGAATCTCTTTACTACGAGCGGAAAGCGCTTCCAGATCGACCCGAAGAGTACACGGGTGAGATGGGAGCTCATAAGGATCTTTTCGAAACTATTAGTGAAGCTCATTATCTGCCGGAACTAGGAGGACCTCACGACGAAGCTTTGCTTGAGTCCCTAGTAGAGAAGGGCTGCGAAGATAATCAAATTTTAGATCAGGCGCTTGACAAACTAGCGCACATGGTACATGGATCTGGTGAATATAATGAGGAAGAAGATCATATGCTGTTAAATAACGAACCTGTGTCTGATATAATAAACCGATTAGAACAAACACTTGAGTGTCCTGCACAAAGCAGTATCACTGCCGCACAAGGTCTGCTTCATCTTCATCATATTGGAGATCACCTTAATCAAGCAGATCACAGGCAAGCTGTAGAGCAGACATACATATCCGAAGAAGTATTTATGCCACAAGACACAGAACAATGTGGTGTAGAAAATTTGACATCAAATGCGGAGCTGCATGAAATGAATGAATTGAATGAAGCTAATCACATAGAATATGAAGACAGTGTCGATAAGAATTTAGATGATAACGTAGCCATGTCGGATAAAATGTATACTGAGCCTGTAGTTGATGGAACAGAGAATTACTCTAATGATAAAGCATTTATTGGAACGCAAGCTCAGCTACCTGATCAAAGTGAAATTAACACACTAAACGAGACTCCTAACGAAGAAAATTTATCTTCAGAAGCTCCTGTGCCAAAACTTGCAAATATAGACGACACTGACAATCTTGCCAGTAATAATACAGAAGAAGAAGAGGAGCAAGATAAAGAGCAATCAGAACCTTTACAGAACAATCATAATGAGCTAATTGAAAACGAGGAAATGCTTCCTACAGATTTAAGCTTAAAGAATGTCACAAATTCTTCTCTGACACATGCTAATGATATGGATACGTCGAATCTTGAAGATAATGCGTCTGACAAAAGCGACGATCAACCTAAAGATTTAACGGTACATAGGCGTCAACCCACACCGCATGCGTCGCCGAGAAGAATGGATATACCGCGGGCACCGTCTAGAGAGTCAGACGCAATGCAATCTCCACAACCTAGCGGGATACCTGCTGTACCATCTTCCCCTGAAATATTTACTATGCCATTAACAAAAAGTAAACAAACCTTGTTTTTAGAAACACTACTTTCTTCACCTTCACCAAAAATGTATACATCTGAAGTTACTATAACCAAACAACAATGTGAACCTTTAAATTTGGGAAAACATAGAAAATCAGCAAGTCCAACAGTATCAAGTTGTTCTGATGAAATAAGGAAATTAAACAAGGAATTCGGCGAACCACAGGAGAAGAAACTAAAAAGCGAATCTTCGGAAGAGTTGGCGAAGATAAGTAAAGTTTTTAGTAAGTGTAGTGAAGAACAGTTAACAAAAAAATTAGAGAAACATGTTAGTAAACCGTGCGAAGAAATGAGCCCTATGAAACAATTTAACATTTTAAAATCAAATCCCGACTTTAACATCCCAGATCCACTATTAATTCCTAAAGATAAAATCAAAGAAATTTTAGCAAACCCCGGCACAAAAATACCTGCTTTACTCATACAAAGGCCTGAGCTTAGACTTCCACAAGCTTTTGCCTATCCGGCTCTGTTACAAGATCCAGATATTATTCTGATATCTTTATCGCAGCTTGAAAAAATAATACAAGAGGGAGAACAACAACAACCCCACCAGTCACAGAGTTCTACTTCTAATACTAGTACTACAAATCACAAAGAAAAGGAGAAAGAAACGAGACCTTCCTCGTCTTCGAAACCAACAAGCTTTACTCCTAGAGAGCAGACGACCACCTCACATCCTGATCAGACTAGTCAGCCCAAACCAATACCGTCAATGGATGCTCTAGCGGGAGATATAGATGCAGCTACATCAGCAGCTCTAAACCAAATGCTATGGTTACCATACCTAAGCCAATTAGAAGCGATGGCCGCGTGCTCTCAAAATATGGACTTTTTAAAAGCTTTAAATTCGTCGGGTTACTCGGGGCAAAACTATCCTGACCTTACTCAAATGTTTAATCCTTCGTCACGTTTCATGGGTCCTGGAGGATTTCCCATGATGCAACCTATGCAGGACTACGATAATCGGTTGCAGTTCGCTATGTGGCAGGAAGCGATGTCGCACGCGAACGCGTCGTCTTCACAACGGTCTAAAACAGTTAGTGATCAGTTGAAAGAACTTTCAAAGTCAAGTGACGTTCAAAATCCTTATGTGCATTCCACTAAAAATCATCAAGCAAATAAACCTCATTCTTCGGCTAGAACGAGTCCAATTGCCCACAACTATAACAACCAAAGGCCAATGGGTCATAGCCCGTTCCTACAGGGCATGTATCCGGGGATGAATACGAACATGAGGCCCAATATGCCATTACCGGGTTTACAAATACCATATTTCAACCCGCAAATGATGGGTAACCAGCGATCACCGCGAACTTCGCAGCAGAAGAGTCCAAACTCTCCTTATTATCCGAATAACAACTACTTGCAATCTGTGAAGCAGTCTGAAGGACAACAAAGATCGCAAGAGTCTTCTAGGCCGAGGATAAGTGTGAAGTCTTTGCACAATTTGCTTGAGCCATCCGCTGCGGCAGCGGCGGCCTCTGGGGTGTCTTCGAGACGGTCTTCTACGACGCCGACATCAGCGATGGGACGACGGCGCGAGGAGCCGGAGGTTGGGAGCACAACGCCGTTGGGGGAGCCAACACCGCACATGCCGCCGCATCCTCACGATCCATCATCATTCCACTTATGGCACCCATTATTCGGCAAGTAAGTCTATTTTTTATATTTATATTTATTCTAAAAATATATTATATTGTAAACGTTTTTTTCATATTTTTTATATTTCCTTGAAAACAAGATGTCACATTAGCATAACAATGGCATCCATACATTACAGGATAGAAATAATAAATGCAGATATCTGCGCAAAGATTTCGACGTGATACGAATATATAATTAGCTTACTAACATTTTGAACTAGCTTTCGCTGTTGTCTATGTTCATTTTGTCTTTGTCAAGTTTAATTTGATTTTATAGATGAATCTTACATGTCTATAATATTTAATATTACGTATATTATAACCGCTCCTACAATGAGTCCTTTTGAGGCCGTCGTGCTTCAGCGACAAAACGTCTGATTGTAATCGCTATGATAGCGGCTTCGCACCCCCATTGGGGGAATGAATTATTTTTATTTCCGCGCACTTAACAAGAAAAAGCACGAGTGAAAAATGTGCAAAAAATAGGGAACTAAGCTCCAATTCTAGAAGCCACATCCCAAAGAAAACATAACCACAAAGAACTAACAAGAAGGTAATAGTACTCTATAATTGTGATATCGTTAGGAATGAACAGATAGCGTACGATATTTACGATGCAATTGCGAACCGGATGCTGTAATGTAATGTTATTTATGAACAAACGACCGACTTGTTCTTCATATTTAATTATGAATGAATGAGTGATGTACCTAGAAACTATGAAACTTTAATATTTTTATGAACTCTATGAACTATGAAACTTTAATATTTTTAAAGTGTTATTTTACACTAAGGATATAACTATGCTGAGGAAAAATATATAAAAAAACTATTAAATCTACATATTTTTTTATTCTTAATGGGGATTATGGAATAAGACTTAATTTTTTTTTTAAGATTATTGAATAAATAGCATTTTTACTATTAACAATTATCATTGAGTAGCGGACATTTAAAGTTAAAGTCTAGTTAGTTAAATTTTGTACATTTTCCAAAAAAACATCATTTCAGTAGTTTAAGATAATCGTGACTTTAAGGAGATGAGTAACGTTCATCATTACTCGTCTTAAAGATCTAAGTGTTAAAATACTCCGTTCTCCACTTACTGCTCTTTTTTTACACATTGAACTTGCGTAGGCGAAGCCAATCCATACCATACCAGAAGTCTCTTATGAATATAATATTGATGCCTTTATTTTAAAGGTTTTCAGCTACCTTGCAATTCGTAAAATTCTTTAATCTATATCTATATATATATATATATAATCGAAAGGTCACTCACTCATCACGAAATCTCAGAAACTACAAGTGCTAGGAATCTCAAATTTTGGATTAGGAGTTACTTATAGGACGTAGGTGCTCGCTAAGACTGGAATTTGTAATATTCGACTTTTAAGGGGTTGTTTTTGGGGTTGAAAGTTTGTATGAAACTTCTTTACTACAAATGCTAGGAGTGTCAAAATATGCATGGACGTCACTTATAGGACGTAGGTACTCTTGGAGACAGAAATTAATAATAAAGTAGTTCACGCAGGCGAAGCCGCGGGCGGCGCTAGTCAGATATATAGATAAAACTTCATAATTTTCCCCCAAAGCAATGTTGGCAGAGGGAATCTAGTGACGAAACTCAACGCCGTGATTTTTCTTGTCAGGGTGACGAAATACATTCAGACTATCCGACCCATTACGCCACGATAGCATCAAATCTATATAAATATACACTTAGATTATTGGAAATCAATTGAACGACTAACTGACCTACATTTTATAAAGCTTTATGTTACACTAGCATTTACCTGCGGCTTCGCCCGCAAGGTCGAATGGTTGAGCGAAATAGGTGAGAGTTATGTATGACACATAACACCTACTTCCAGTAGATATAATTAAATGGGTTGCATGGAAAGGGTTAACGTAATCCAATATAGACTATAGCTTTCTTCTTTAAATGAACTACTAACAATACAACTTATTTTTCAATTCAAACCAGTAGCTTTTGAGAAAAGCGCTTTTCATTTTTACAAAAAAAAAATCAGCTTCACGATTTTCCGATATATCCGATAAAACACCCCCCACTTTTCACTGTATTGTTCGAGGCATTGCGGGTTGAGTGGCGGAACCCAACGACGGGCTTTTACCTTGATACCAGAGTGAATCCTTAATATCCCCGGGAGGGGATCGAATCCACAACCGTCGCGTTCATTCACACCCTGCGCCACCACGGCCTTGAGCTGTATTACATTAGTATGTCTAGATTTTATACGATTCTAAAGTGTAATGAAATACGGAAGTAGCCGATTTTATATCACACAATACACTGCGTCACTATAAAAAGGACATGGTTCACGCTTTATCCCTTATATAGCAGGATAGAGAACTATAGAGATAGCCTATGCCTACTAGAGAATCTAATGTCAAGACACATTGTGTTGATTGGCGGTACCCAACCCCTGAGAAAGAGAATGGGGGCACTGTTTTTTTTCTAACGGAAATTTTAAAAAATCCATAACATATACAGTGATTATAACATTCAACGTTAAAAATTTATTTATGCTTAATTTATCTTCACGCTTGGCTCATATTTTATTCTGTTTAAAAATATTGCCTGCTAAGTGGAACGGTACACTTAATGCTAACAAATTGAAACATATTTTTAAGAGTATTATTCCATACTAAACAGAGAAAAATATTTAGAAGAATAATATCAATAAACATAGCGGATTCGAATTTGCACTTAATTTCTAAAAGAGGATTCATATCCCGTTATATTCAACATTGTATAGGTACTTATATTAATACATTGTAATTTTTACATTAAATAGTAAAGGAAATATTTAATATTTTCTCCTACGGGTAATGAGGTAAACCGCGGCGTAGAGTTCCTCCACTTAACACGCAATTCGACGGAAAGTTGGAAACAGAAGTGTCTTAATGGGAACGGAAAATCTTTACACTAGATACCCAGGTTCCCTCTGCCTACTCTGCTATGAAGCAGAATAAAAAATATAGTTACTTCTCAATCTGAGTAAACCGAAAATTTATTTTAGGTATTAAAAATAATTTTCAAAATATTATTTAAATGATCCTCCCTTCTATCTCAACCTGGCCTAAAGCGATCCTGTCTGTTGCACCACGTAAGCTCGCAAATGCAAATATGAGGGACGTTCAATTTAAATAAATTGCATACGTCACTTTCATAATGTAATCGGTAATAGATGAATGAATAAAATATAACCAAAATTCAGTGAAAAGTGGGGAACGGAGTGTCTTGACACTACGTTCCCTCTGCCTACTTTTCTGTGTGCGGGATATAGCGTGAAGCTGTTTTTAATAAAATATACTTTTAATATAAAAACATATTTTATTAATTCATCATTATAAATGGTTGTTGCATATAGCAGGTTAGGCAGAGTGAACCTATTTAAAACACCCCGGCCCCCACTTTATTTATTGCCCTATTTTGAAGACACTAGTGGTAAATGGCGATAATTTGTCTATTTTTTATATATATGTATGTCACATAATGCAGGCAGGCAGAGGCGAACCTATCAATTTGCCATTTTGTTTTGTTCCTGCATTTTTTTTAAGTATAACAGCTACAAATATTCCTGAATTGTTCTCATTTCTCCGCTGCGTCAAAAAGGGTCGCGACGTTGAGCTCTGCCACTCACAGCGGAGTATCTTGTCTCTACGTTTTCTCCGTCTATCCTGTTACATGCAGTATAAAACGTTGACAATATTTTTATCTCCCTATTCGAATGTCATCAAATATCAAGAGGCTGATGGCTGAGGCTTATCTATTACTTCTGACTGCCAACGCGACAATTGGACCGTTTATTTTGAAAGTGGTGTAAGTCCATTTTTGAGAAAAATGAGATATCACGTAATTCATGCTTAATTTAATGTATTTTTTTATATATAACTAGTCCGTGTTTAATTTCTCAAAAAAAACCCATATTTTGAACAACTTAAAATCGGTCGGTAAATGAAATTGCATAATCATCGACATACTAACCTTTAATTTTCTCGAAACAAAAGAAAATGGACTTACACCACTTTCAAAATAAACGGTCCAATTGTGGGTTCTATTCCCGCTTGGGAGAATGAATGTATTATTTTATAACAATAAACACGGCTTTGAGTTTCTCCACTCAACACACAATGTCTCGATAATTAGGAGGAAAGTGGGGAACGGAGTGTCGTAACAAAAGGTTCCCTCTGCCTGCCGTGTTATATGCGGGATACAATAGTGAGTGAAGCCAATATCAAACCCACATCAAAATCAAAAATACTTGTACACACAAAAATGTTTTAACTACACCGTGCCGTTTTAATATAAAACATATTACATTATAATTTCCAATTATAATTACAGTGAAAGCTCCGCTAAAATATACACAGAATATTATTATTATGAAAAGGAAAATAATATTTATTAAGCAGAGGTTCGTGTGGGATTACATGGAGGAAAAATTTTATTAAAAGCGACCCCTTTTAGCGTGGACAAAGTTTTCCGACCCCGCGCCCGCTCGCGCTCGCACCCTCTTTTACATAAAGATGAAAAAAAATGTCTAACGATTCACTGGAATACTGGAATTTTAATTTTTTTTTGTACGTCGTTACACAAGTATAATAATTTCGTTTTAGCGAGACTACCTACCTGCCTGTAGCAAAACTTTTGTTCAATATCTCAAGAGCGTATTTCAATTAGATATTAATATTAGAATCTAGAAAATATATAGGGGAATTGTGCTCAAGATGGCATACTATGATAAGATGACACACTACCAATATTGATGAAACTATTAGCGCTAAGTGCGATCCTGTGACGTTTTAGAGAGTGTCTGTAGATGCAGCTAGTGCTTAAATTCAGTATGGCTGAAAGTGAATGCAGATGGGCAAGTAATTCATGTTTTCGTTATTTTCAATTGCAACAAATTTTTCTTTCGCTTTTGCTTGATGGTGAAAAGACATGTAAGATAAAGATTTTCTATTTGAACTAATTATAAATGTAAAATAGGATTATTATATGACACAACTAACGCTAAAAGCGCATCCTAACCTATAAACTTTTGTCACAACGGTTAAAATTAAATTCATATATCTATTGGGTAAGATGACATACAAAACTTGAGTATAAGATGGCATACTATCTTACCCTTATAAATAGAATCGATGTATTTTTTTGCTTTACCTACAAAATGCCTGGCAATTACAAACGAATAAATATTGGTCACAAGAAGACATGGATAAGGCTGCTAGAGCAAGGGCATTCAATAGCCGCAAGTGACGAAGCTTATTTCCCTTTTGGAAAAGGAAGTGACTGATAACGGAATCCAACCTCATAAAATTTGCAACATGTATGAATCTGGCCTTAATACTGTTTAAAAGCCCCCCAGCAAAGAAGAAACTATTTATTTGTGAACTATGCTCGACAAATAATGATGGCGTTTTTATGCCACATACTAAGTATGTCATTTTACCCTGTAGATATGTCGTCTTACACTGGTCGACCCAAGTGCGATTTTTGTTTGTATTTATGATGTTTGAAAGATGATTGTCCTGAAACTAAAATAATTTCGTTGATTATGAAATATATAATAGTATACGCAATATGCTGTTCTCAGATGACTTTATTTATTTGAAATATTTGTCTTCAAACAAAAAGTATGTCATCTTAAGCACAATTCCCCTAATCGAAATTTCTTTGTAGTTGAATTTTTATTTTCTTTTAGTTTAGTTGAAAAGTTAAAATTAACTGTTGCAATAAGAATGTCAATATCCCATTTCAAAGAAATTTAAATATCACTTTTAATATTAATATTCTTGGTCTTTTCCGACTTGGTGAAAAAAAAAGTTAGATCTTACGAACGACCACCACTTAAAAGGGCAAACACTATCCCCAAAACTGGTAGAAAACGGTGAGAAAAATGACAAAAGTCACTTACCCTCAAACACACAAAAAAAAGAGGGAAAAGGGGGTAAAATTAACAAAAAAGAACATTACAACTTACGTATGTATAGGTACGGCGGTAGAACAAAGAACTGTAATGAGACGCGCACTAATAAGCCCGATAAGCAAGGGTTTCACCCTGTTGCATTCGCAGTGGGAAGTGGAACAGATTCGAGCATTTTTCTTTTATCTTTGCATATTAAATTAGAAATATTTTAAGCAGTTAGTACGTGAGCAATAAATGAAATGGTAGTTATTTAATTTTTTTATTCAGTAATATTATTATTTTTCCGTCTGTAACAGGTTACGCAGAGTTATTAGTGTTAGGACACTCTGTCTTCTTTTACGTATGTTTATATTTCCTTAATTCTCTTGAGTTAGGTCGCAAAAATGCCTGAAATAAGTAAAATAAAAAATATATAAAATAACTTTCATTACATAAAATTTCATGAAATATTCTTATGTAATTATAATTATTTATAATTACATTACAGGTGTTCGTATTTTCAAGGCTCAGCTTACAGTTTTTTTTAATTACGTATCTTAAATTTTGTACACTTTTTTGTAGGTAGATACTGGCTGGCTCAGTTTTAAGCATTCGTAGAATAGACTTCTAAATATTTTTCTGAGAATAGTCGTCCCCCGCAATTTTGCTTGCACGGACGTAAAATGGAAAACCTCCCGTTCCCGTAGGAATTTCCAAAAATACTTATTTAGTGCTCCCCTACGACTTAATTTCAATAAAAAAAGTTAATGCCGTCAATTTTTTCTTTAACAGCGCCATGTCAAATAAATCGACTTATATTTTATTTAATTTCAATAAATCTAAAACAATGAGGAATTTTAATAAATTGTCGAGATATTTTGAAACTACTGAACTGAAACGTTTATATTTATCGCAATCTAAAATACCTGTCGGACTCCAACTTCGGCAGTAACTCTAAATTTGCAACTAAAATGTCTATCTCTATAGAGTTGGCTATTCCCGGCCGTCTGCCCTAATTTTTAGTTGGAAGACAACCTGTATTGTATATATTTATATATTTTATATATTTCAATAGTTAATAATCTATATATATAAAAGGACTTGTCCTCACTGACTGAGGTAAGACGCACGCACAGCCGTAACCGCTATGCGTACAAACGTGAAATTTGGACAAAAGTTTACTTTCGTAATCTGGACATCCACTAAGAAGGGATTTTGAAAAATTTTAACCCTAAAGGGGTGAAATAGGGGTTCAGAGTTTGTATGGAAAAAAATTTAAATCGGCACCGTTTTTTATAAAATTTGAAATTTAGATTTTTAAAAGTATTTAATTGAACACGTGTTTCATCGTTTTCTAGAATTCTCCCCCAAAGGGTGCAAATAAGGGGTTGAAAGTTTGTATGGGAAAATTCTTAAATCGCCACCGATTTTTATAAAATTTGATATTTAGACTCTTAAAAATATTTAATTGAACATATGTTTCATGGTTTTCTAGAATTCACCCCCTAAGGGTGCAAATAAGGGGTTGAAAGTTTGTATGGAAAAATGTTTAAAACGCCACCGATTATTATAAAATTTGAAATTTAGACTTAAAAATATTTCATTGAACATATGTTTCGTGGTTTATTAGAATTCACCCCTAAATATGCAAGCGAAGCTGCGCGCGTCCGCTAGTAATCAATAAATATGATGCCAGCAAATGTAATAGATTGTACCATTGATTTTGAAAAGAGCAACTGTTGAGTTTCTTGCCGGCTCTTCTCAGCAGAACTGCCTTCCGAACCGGTGGTAGCTTTTTGTTCATATGTTCATTCGACGATTCAAAAGTGCTTATAATTTGAATTTGAATTTGAATTTGATGTTATTTTTATATTTAAATTTCTATGTTAATAATTAAATTGTAGGCGGTATAGTTGTGTTTCAAAAACAATACGGTATTTAAACGACAACTGTTGTTAAATGTAGTGCACTTAGGCAGATTTAATATTTTTTTTTTAGCAAAGTACGCAAAGGGAACCTTTAAAACCTGGCTTTGCTTGTTGAGTTGCGGAACCCAACGCCGCGCTTTGCCTCGTTTTCAGAGCGAGGATCGAATCGAACCCAAAATCGATTGTAATAATCAATTGTAATATATTTTTTTGTTTTATCTCTTTTGCATATAGCATGATAGACAAAGGGAACATGTTAAGACATACCGTTCCCCACTTTCCGCTGAATACTGGAGGCATTACGTGTTGAGTGGCGGAACTGGACACCGCGTTTTGCCTCGACACTAAAGCGAAGAAATGAAAATATAAATTTAAATAAATATTTCATTTTTACGAGTGGGAATCGAACCCACAATCGCTCAAGTCACATTCTTGTGCCCCTTCGCTACCAATATCTAAAACTTAAACTTACATTTGAACTATATTATTTTTCACGTACCTACATGTTGTTCTACATACACTACAATATAAATACAGCATTCAATTATTGTAGCAATTTCATTATGAATTTAATATGAAGTTTCTTTGTGAAGTCCGCGCTAGGTAATTTTCTGTTTGTTTTGTTTCATTTCTATTATATAAGTGAGACTACTGAACGGTACGATTTAATATTTTTTTGTTTATTTTAGCTTCACGCTAAATCCCTTATGCTTATAGCAAGGAGGGAACATGGGAACCTAGTGTTAAGACAATTAGTTCCCACTAAGACATTTCCTTTTCCTACTTTTATGGAGGCCTTGTGTGTTGAGTGGCGAAATTTAACGCTGCGCCTAACCTCATTGCCAGAACGAAAAAAATAAAATATTAATTATTTTATTTCTTTGAGTGGGATTTGAACCCACAATCTGTCGTGTTTAAAATTGCTGTTCTGTCCGACGACTAGCCTCAATTATTTTTTTTAATTAATTTGCTTATGTATATTAATGAATACTGGAGAACCAATTGACGCGTGAAATACGCGTTACCATAGCAACGTGTACGTCACTTTATACAAAAGTATATATTTTCAAATTAATAGTAAGTTTAATGTTTTTTTTTAATGTATTATTTGAGCAAAATATTAGATTTTAAACTATAACTGTGCCAAAGTTCACACTCCTCCATCATCACAATCTTTGTAAAAGGGGTACAAGTTTGCTTTACCTATCTATTACTATGTAGATTTCGTAATATTTGTATATAAAGAAATTTATGAAAAGGTTGTCAAAAAAAAGTGGGATGAAATCGATTAAAATGATGGTTGTGAGTTCAATGCCCACTTGATGCAATGAGTTATTTCCATTTCTATCCAATATCTAAATTTCAGAAAGTCAACAGCCAATGTTTTGAATGTAGGCGGTGCGTGAGAAATGAGGTGCGGGATACAGCGTGAAGCAAAAAAATCTTTGATACTTTCCATATATGTTAGACGTACAATTTGCCAATCTCCAATTATATAGTTAAAAACAACTTTTGTTTCACAAAAGTAAGGGGAAAGTAATAATAAAAAATTCAAACCTTCATCTAATATTCCACCCCAAGGTCCGCTATGACGTACACAGATAAGTACTAGGCTACTAGATATTAGTGATTCAGGTCACTTGGAATAACCTATGAAGGATGGGAAATCGGCTGTTTACTCGTATCTTCTCTCTCCCCAATTTTCGAGACATTACGTGTTGAGTGGCGGCACTTAACGCAGCGCTTTGTATTGTAACCTTAGCGAGAAAAGCAAAGCATTTGTTTCTTTAGCTTTAACTTGTATCTCGCGTGTAGCAGGGTAGGCAGAAGAAACTAGTGTCAAGATTCTTCGTTCTCCACTTTCCGCCCAAATTCGATTTAGCTCCTTTTATTCTTTGCCGATTTTCTTAAATAATGTTAACAAAAATGTTTATATACTTTATCTTATAAAATAAAAACCGATAGTTAGCGACTACTGGCTGCAATTTCAGACATTAATACCATTCCCATCGAATATTCGATCACGTGGAAAACCTTCGCTCGTGTTCTGATATATCTTAGATAGCTTCACGGTATACTCCTCATATAGGAAAGAATGTGGAGATAATCTACAATCATGACACTAGACTCTCTGCTTTTCGCTCGTATTAGAAACATTGAGTATTGTATATTAGATCAGAATTAATAAATGTATAAAATATGAGAACATACATACATGACTAACTCACAACCTCCTTCTTTTGACGTCGGTTTAAAAAAAAACGCAATACGTACGTTTTGTTAAATTGGACATACTAGTACAATGTAGAAATTCCACACTAAAATGTTGCAACGTACAGTGGCACTTATATTGGAATATCCAACTTTATTACCTACTACATGCTTGTTTTACTTATTTGAAACTGTAACGCGACAGTTATGGGTTCGATTCCCACTCGAGGAAATGAAATATATATTTACGTTTATATTTCCATGTCTTCGCTCTGGTGCCCAGGCAAAGCCGCTCAACACGCAATGCCTCCAGAATTGGTCGGAAAGTGGGGGACGGAGTGTCTTAACACTACGTTCCTTCTGCGTACTCTGCTGTGTGCGGGATACAGCGTGAAGCTGATTAAATTTATTATTTTAATTAAAGCATAAAATGGACCGTGCCTGACTATAAACGTCAATGATAGTTAGTGGGGTCGATACCTATTCCGGGGGATTAAATTATTCTCATTGTGCTGCTTTAGAAGAAATACGCAAGTTGTTGAATTCCATCAATTAACACGAAAATGTCTGGAAATTGGGAAACCTAGTGTATTAACACTAGGTTTCTTCTGTTTACACTGCTTTTTATATAAAGTGTGTAACAGGCAAGGAAAATAGAAATAATTTACGAGTAAATATAATCATTTCCCCGTGTGGGAATCGAACCTACAACCAACGTGTTTACAATCAGACGTCTATATTATCTAGGCTATTTTTCATCCTATAGCCATCCTTATTGATAGGTAGACCGAAATGCGAGTTTTAGCTATATTTTATAGTAGTACGAAACGCGAACATTCAAAATGTCAGTAGAAACAATTGAAGGCATTTCAGTAAATGCCAATGTAATTTAATGCTGAGTAAAGACTTAGAAGGTATAGTTTAATTGTGCCACAAAATAATCTAAAAGTCATCTTTGGTTATACATGAATATGGAATTGTTGGTTTAGATCCAATAAATAAAAGGATATTAGAATTTAGATAGATATATTTCTTTCTTTAATGTAGTTTCTGAGATTAGAACAGGCAAACGGACAAAACAAAAAGATTGTTTTGGGTTCTATTACATTAATAAAGGGCCCGAATAAAATTTTTTCTTCTATACAGACATCGATCCGTTGCGATTTTATTATAAGTATAGACATAGATAACCTTTTCCTTTTAATTGACAGTTAGGCAAAGGGTTTCAACCTAGTACTAAAACATTCCCCACTTTCCGCCCAATTTTTATCACGTGTTGAGTGGCTGAAAGTCAACGTCGCGCTTTTTCTTGTTGACAGAGCGAAGAAATGAAAATATTTCATTAGCCCGAGTAAAAATCGAATCCACAACCGTTGCGTTTACAGTGATATACTGTGCTTCTGCGCTACGACGGCGAATTAAATAAAATATATCATTATATAGCAAATGACGTCATAAGACAACGATCGCTGATTGGTTGAATCCGACACTTCAATATTTATATGTAGATAATACCCCGATGTTTTCTTCCAATGGTGAAAGGAACATTGTTAAGAATTAAGAATTTATCACGCTAGGTATATTTGAGTTTTGGCAATTATCTCGCAATGCAGAATATAGCGGATAGTGGAGAACGCAAGTGTCTTAATGGGAACGGAGTGCCTTTACACTAGGTTTTCGTTTTGCCTCTACCTACTTACTAAGTGCAGGAGAATTCGTGAAGCTGAAAACAAAAAAATGGGATGATATGAATTGTTAATAATTTACAATTTGTTACTTTTATCTTTAAGGGATTATTATTTAAGAAACACGTATTAAACTAGAACTTAATAGTCGACTATGTACCCCCAACCCTCGCGTTGTCAGTCTTAAACTTTCCACTGCGTCACGAAGGCTTCACGGTGTAAAAATTTTATATATTTTTTACTAATATTTATATATATATATATTTACTAACAATTTATATATATATAGCGTTTCAATCAAGCCTTGTGTTAATTAAACATGCAGGCTGCAGTAAAATCCGGGCCGATAAATTGGCATAGCTCTGTCCCTTTCACTCCCACATAAAACGTACACGTCCATCTCTTTCACACCCTTGTCGCTACATTGATTCGTCCGGGACGTGTGTCTTGTCCATTGATTTTCCTTTGAGATTTGATTGATTAATTGAAAAGCGACTTTATTTGTAGGTTGTTAAAGTTGTTTTTTGTATGTTCTAATTTTATCTTTCTTTCAATTTTTTTTGTTAATTTAATAAGAAATAAGACGTTATCGCTTAGGTATTGATTCTTATGGGTCTGTCGGAAAAGGCGTATAGCTTTAGTTTAGGAAAGTACTAATACTATGGACGTTTCGAAATGTATTTGATGGGTGTCAGTTCAAATCCACATTGAGGGAACGTTTATACATAAAATATAAGCGATTTTTTCCTCTACAACTTTACAAAATTGGAGCCCTCATGTTTTCCTCTGATATCTTCTCAGATTAGGGAAGTTGTGAAACAAATTGTCTAAGTACCAGATTCCCTCTGCCTACTCTGCTATGTAAGACAAAGCGTGAGAGAAAAGTTGATTTCAATAATATTTCTTGCATGTTAAAAATGTATTGAGGTCATTATGGCACAGTGGCGACGTATTTCATTTTGTATGTTATAAAAGTAGGTAAACTCTCTCGAGTAAATGTTTATATTATTTTCAGCTTCACAATGTATCCCACATAATAAGGCAAGGTAGGCAGAGGGAACCTATTTTCAAGACGTTCTGTTTTTCTTTTCGAACTTAAAGTTAATGCTGTTAGCATTACACCTATTGCCTTTTACAGCGACACTAAGCGGTGAACGTACTTACTCTGTCCCTGAAAAATTTACAAGCACTACGTGGCTTTTGAGTAGGTCGGTCGTCGATTTTCTTATATAGGATATAGTTCGGCGATCGTTCGAATTCATGACATTGCTTTTTTGTGTGGCGTAACTCAACGACGAAATTTACTTAAAAAAATATACTTATAAACAAAAATTTGGTTAAGTCGGGTCACTGCACTGGAGAAACATTAAGTTTGGAGAACTTGTGTATTACTATTTAGTATATATTATTATAACAAAATAAATTAATTAATTTGTAGTTAGCGATAAAAATCTTGAATTCCACGGATAATCGAATTTGTTTCAGTTATTACTTAGCTTTTAATTAAAACGTTCTCTTGAAATTCTGTATAAAAACTAAACGTGGCGGGGTTAAAAAAGAAGTGTTTTATTACATAGTAGGTTAATAAGTTAATTATTTTAATTAGTTATTAATTCAATTAAATTCTTACACTGTAACTAACTTGAAGAAAATGATACAATTGTAAAAAGAGTCACTCAATTTGCAAAAACCCTAAAAAAAGAAAAGTAATTATAGTAATAAACACCCAATTTAACGTACAAATCTTTGAAAGTTTCACTAAAATCGTTCCAGCTTTTACCTACCTAGCATTTTACCTACTCGTTAATTGCTTCCTGTGTTTAAAGTTAAAACAGACATGTCCACTTTTCTAATTATGTTTCCTCTTTCTTTCTCCTTTACTTCAACAACTTTGTTAGATATTTAAGTCTTTGAAGCACTTATCTAATTTTGCTATGAGCGCTGTATTTAATAAAGAAATAATTGCGTTTTACCATCTGTCTGTCTGCAAGGGACTGTTCTATGGAAGTTGATGTGAAATTTCTTTTTGATTTTCATCGTTATGTATCTAATGTAAGAAATAAGTCTTCAGTCTAATTATATTTAACAAATTTAATTTTAAATTATAATAGTTTATTTTCCTGGCTATGCTTGCTCGTAATTTTTAGGGTTCCGTACCTCAAAAGGTAAAAACGGAATCCTTATTTATTATAAATCGAAAACTAACATCAAATATTCCAGTTGTATTTCGCTTATGATTAAATATTACTAAGTAATCAACACTTTTTAGGTAATAACGGAACAAATATGACAACCAACAAACAAACAAGCTATATCTATGAACCTTTATTGTTTAAGTAATATTTTAAATTTGTTTAGCTTAACAGTCTATCCCGCATATTATAACAGGGTCGGCAGTAAATGTAGTGTTAGGACACTGCACTCTCTCCGACGAAGTTTAGGATACTGAGTAAGTTACTACTCGTATTACTATATGCAACGCCATTTTATCTATCACAGCGAGGGACTTTCCCGCGACTGGAGCCACATTCGAACCCGCATCATCCCGCTTTCAGATCCACGCTGTACCACTGCGTACTCTAGGTAGAGTACCTATAACCTATAATATATAGTTAGAGACGGGCTGTTTCTGTTTAATTACCACAATTAACGGGCGGCCATTAATTTATTTAGTGCCAGCGATAAAATAACATAATGAAACTATGCATGTACCAACATAACATGTACTCGTATACCAACCTGCCAAGGTTATTGCTTTATATTGAACATAGGAACTGAGGTTTATTGATTGTATAAGTTTTTTTTTGAGGCCATCGTAGCGCAGTAGCAGGAAATAGTGAAAATTCTTCGCTTTATGACCGAATTCGAGATGCGCTTTGGAAAAAGGAAGAGGAAAATATTTAATTCCCCCGAGGAGTTAAACCCTCAATCGTCGCGTTTACATTCAGGCGCTGCCCCAATACCACGTGGCAATAACTTCATTAATCGATAGGAAGGGTAGCAATTTCGAAAAATCCTCCAAGACACTCAAGACACTGTAGTAGGAATATCCATTAAAGATTTTTTTCTTGAAGAGTTAAGTTAGTGTGGAGTTAGTGGGGAACACTAAAGGGATGCTTCCGTCCTTTCTTTAATATAAGGTTCCCTCTGCCTTCCGTGCTATACGAAGGATATACCGTGAAGCTATCTTAGGGTTCCCTTACATTCCTTAGCCTACCTACATGCTAAATTTAAACTTTATTAGTCCAGTAGTGTCATCTGTTCGTTGTTATTTATTGATTATTTCCTTTTATTTATTATCCTAAGCTCGCATGCCTTCAGTGACTCCAGAAGAAAATAAGAAAAGGATTATTTCTCTCCGTTTAAAATACAATACGACAAAAATACATGAAATTATATAAACTTACATTATTATTACCAGAAAAGCACGATTTCCTTAGATATCTTAAAAAAAAACACTAAACAACTTCCGAAATAGTAGCAATCCGGTTAATTTGCTTCAGTTACGGTTACGGTTACAAAAACTCGGTTACGCCAACCATCCGGTTCAAGCACCTCTGACCTTAGCCGAATGACCTTTAATTGAACGCTCCGATAGTTCGATCGTATTTGAATTAATTAATCATTAATGAAACGTTTTTGATGTGAATTTCATACCTTCTTTGCGAATGTCGTATATATAAAATAATTGTTATTGTACAAATAAACATTTATGCTTACTTACTTTAAGGTTAAACAGTATTTTTTATATCCAATAAGATATTTTTTACGAACGAAAATAAATTTATTAATAGTTAAAAAAGGCATAATAATAGTAGGCAATAATAACAGTATAGATAATTATACTACGATTACTAACCAATTTCTCATCTAATTTATTGTTATTGTTAAATGTATTTACTAAGTTAAAATTAATATAAAATTTTTAAATTTCATTTTTCTAGTAAATGTGGCTGATTTAAATGAAATATTAATTTAAGCATCTAGAGAAATGTTTTCAACATCGTTGTCTCTTACGTGGTCAGAAATAAGATTCAAACTACTTAAAGAGTTCATGAACTCTATAAATGGATTGAAACTTCAGAGAGGAATAATTTATCACTAATAGTAATGCTGTATCGCGCACATTGCAGGGTAGAAAGTGGGAACCTGGGAACCTATTGTTAAGACCCCGTTCCCATTAGGAACCAGAGTGAGGAAATGAAAATATTAAATACTTCTTTTCTTCGAGAACCCAAAACGTGTGCCCTTACGCTTTGACTTTGCTAATAACATTTAAAAATTTAAATTGTAAATTCTTAACCAACCTAAAAACACTAATGTAACTAACATAGTTTACTTAAATTACATTTTTCTACCCTTACATCCTTATTAAGCCTATTATTCTAATTAAATTGCATGTAGCATACATATTAATATCGACCAGAAAAGGGTAGAATTATATGTTTTCTTATTAACATAATAATATGTAGGTACTAGTATTATAGCATAATACTTTATTGTATGTTACTTACTTATACTATTGTCATATATTGATCCGCTTAGGCTTTTTGCTTCAACGATTTACATATTTTATACGTCTTTTACTTATTACAATTATACAATGTAGTTCTACAATAGCGACACAGAGTCTAACTGTTAACGTGACGGTTCATTGTTCGATTCCCATTCAGGGGAACTAATTATTTTATACTACCTAATGTTTGGAAATTAAGGCGGTCCGTAAAGCTGATTAGAGTCAGTAGACTACAATATTGAAATATAAAAATAACTAGGTACTTATTTTTGTCATCATTTCGAAATAAACATAAGAAAAAACTTATAGTGACAAAACACTTCGTTTACTATATTTTTTTGGCTTCTTAATGTCAAGCAATTCTAAAATTCTCTCTTTACTCCAGCAATATAATTAGATATATTTATATTTATAGAACGTTACATTCCACCAAATGTTCTTTGATCATTTTGAAACAAACCAAGCGACAGGGATCAGTTAAAATAAGACAAAAGCCACGCATCTCAATTCGGTAGGCCATTTTTAGAATTTTTCGTTTTATTTTGCTTGAAAAAAATTCTAATTTATTTTTAAATAAGTATATTAGAAGTGAGAATCGTGGCGAGAATTGGGGAAGGCCTATGTCCAGCAGTGGACAAAAGATGGCTGTTGATGATGATGATGATGATGATGATATTAGAAGGTGATAGTGCAGTTCAGATATTTTGTGTTATATTAGGCGGGTTTGTTACTACATATTATTTAGTAAAATGTAAGAAACTGAATGTCAATCACTTATAATAATTCTATTTAATTTTAACGTTCATTATGTTGATTAATACAAAAAACATTAAAAATATTCAAATAATTTAACTCTAGTTTTGCATTCGCGAAGAGACAAAAAATTAAAAACTTACTAATGTAACATCAGATTTTCCTTCCTTCCTTCTAATATAAAAAATCCTAGTGTTTGACACTACGTTCTCCGCTTCCCGCCTGGATGTGAATTCACCATTGCGTTTTTGTTTTACAATGTTTTTAGTAGGCACTGATAAAATTATTTTATATATCAATTGGCATATAAAGCAATTTGATGATTCAAATTTTAAATTATTGAAATTTTATTACTTTATAGTTTCAAATGACTATCGAAACGACTGAGCCTCCTTTATATATTTATTAAATTCGCTGTAATGAGATTAACTGATATATAAACCTTGCATGCGTACGTAATAAGGTAACACCTGCCCGGATTAAGATTCGAACTCGATACCACTGCATCTGTCCCATAAAATCTTTATTGGTACCTGTTGTATTTTATTCATAAAAAATCATATAATAAATATATTGTAAATTCTAATTTTTTTAGCTTCACACTGCACATAACAAAGCAGGCAGAGGGAACCTGGGAACCTAGTGACAAAACACTCGTCTTAACACTAGGCTTCCATTAAGTCACTTCCGTTACCGGCAACGTTAACGTCCGGCACATTGGCGTATCTAGAGATATCTTCTGGGGTACGCCTAGACTTTCGGTTTAAACAGACATGTTCGTGTAAACGTTTTTTTTAAAATTTTCGAACCAATATTTTTTACTACTAAAGTTTCTGGAGTGGGCACCAGAATATTTTGGGGTGAGAACGGGCCACCCGACCCCCCTCTTCCTACGCCCATGACGTGTTGAGTGACTCGTTACCAGAGCAAGATAAGAAAATATAAAATATCCTTTTTTTTTTAATATATATATATAAAATCGAAAGGTCACTCACTCATCACGAAATCTCAGAAATTACGTGTGCTAGGAATCTCAAATTTTACATAGAAGTTATTTATAGGACGTAGGTGCTCGCTAAGACGGGAATTTGCAATATTCGACTTCTAAGGGGATGAAATAGGGGTTGATAGTTTGTATGAAACTTCGTTACTACAAATGCTAGAAGTCTCAAGTTTTGCATTGACGTCACTTATAGGACGTAGGTACTCATGGAGACAGAAATTAATAATAACGTAGTTCACGCAGGCGAAGCCGCGGGCGGGCCGCTAGTATTAAATAAATAAAAATATATTCCAAAGAACTGGTTTTATAATTAGAATAACTTTACTTTATTATTGCTCGTTAACTTTATCTAAGTCAAAGTTTGGAGTCAATAATAGGTCAAGTTTAGAAGGGCACAAAGTTTACTAAAATCAATTTTGTATATAATAAATTTACTGAGTTTCTTGTAATGTTCCAGTTTTACTTAGTTTTTGTGCTATCAAAAATAAATAATAGAAATAATAGTATATAGAAATAATAATGTAGAATAACAATATAAATAATATTTTTATATTGTTATGTTACTTAGAAATGGATTTTTTTCGGGTATAAATTTAAACGTAGCGGGATTTGATCCCGCGAGTTTTGTGCTTAGTGTTCAAAGAGCAGGCGCAATAATAGGCAGAAAGCCAAGTGATAAGACACTGTTTTCACTAAATCTGAAAACTGACACTAGGTACAATGAAAGCTACAGTTTTCATCTAATCGGATCGTCTAATAAAAAATATTTTTTAACAACCATATTTTGTTCATGCCGTCATGGTGCAGCAGCACAAGGGTGTGACTGTAACACGACGGTTGTGGCTTCGATTCCCAATCGAGGAAGTGAAATATTTATTTATGTTTATATTTCCATTTCGTCGCTCTGGTGTCGAGGCAAAGCGCGGCGCAGAGTTCTGCCACTCAACACACAATGCCTCCAGAATAGGGCAGAAAGTGGGGAACGGAGTGTCTTAACACTAGATTCCCTCTGCCTGAAGTGTCCCCCTGCATGAAGCTGATTTAATTAAGAAAAGAAAGAAAATAACAATAATATTCACTAATTACCTAAAAAACCACGCTAAAAACTAAAAAATCTAGGCGTCACCGTAGTACACAAGACAAACAAACTAGAAACGAGATGTGAAAGCGCAATTTCTCGGCACAGCGCACGACGCCTTATACTAGAAATCAATACAGCACATTTATTACATACCTACCTACATATCTATCTATCTATCTATCTATCTATATATATATCTATATATCTATCTATCTATGTATAGGCGATTCTCGTCTCTATCTGAGGCGGTATACGTCTTACTTAGGAACTGGCCCAGTCGTTTTCCTTTACAGTAATAGTTCAGAAAGCTTGATGTTTTGCTATGCAATTTTGTATTAAAATTAACCTATATATGAGAATTTCACTGGAAATTTAATTTTATGTTTTGATTTCTCTATGTTTTATTTATTTAAATTTATAATACATAAAGTTTCACGCTTTACGGTATTTATAGCTGTGTGAGCCCACTCTCCGTCTAATTTTCGAGATATTGTATGCTGAGCGGCGGAACTTAACGCCGCGCTTTGTTCTAGAATTTGGCAGAATTAAATGTAATTGTTCTATAGAGTTTCATCGAGTGGGAATCGAAGTCACAACCTTCGCGTTTACATTCAAACGCTGCCTCGGCCTCGGAATATTGACCTACTAAAGTTAAATTATGAAGTTTTTAATAGATACACGATAATTTTATGAATGATATAAGCTATTATGACAATAACACTATAAACACGGTTTATTTTAGTAAACTATGGATAAAAAAAATACTTAAATCTATATATGGGTTAGTTAGCATTCACGCCTGCCTAGGTCTGACATAGCCTTTAAACTCTTCTAACTAAAACCCCCCAAAGTTCAGTTCAACCTATTATTCTAATACGTTTTTTATCTTTCTAATACTTTTTTTAAAAAAAGAGTCCGAAATCAACAAAGGTTATACCTGTAGTAGGTATTTCATAGCGTTATATAACTCAGATTTTTTTACTAAATTTATAAATATAGTTAGTTAGTCAGTTACAATATCTAGATTAGCTAGATCTATTCACAAATAAAATCTATGTTATTCTCTTCTCACATATCACAACAACAAAAAACCTAAAATCTAGATCAAAAAATCCACATCAACCTATCAATGTAATACATTTAAAAGCAAAAACTCAAATCAACAAAGGGTAAGCCCGTAGTATTTCAGAGCGCCACATTGTTCAAGTAGAATGTGGGGGGGAAAGGGGGGGTCGGTCGATCGCCTCTGCTCGGAACGGCAACGTCGCGCCATCAGCTGTTGGTGTTGATTATAATTCAAAACATAAGACCATGAAATGTGGGGCGAGTATGCTTTATTTGGGATGAATGTTTGTAGAGCCTCGTTGTATGGATACTTCTATCTATTTCTATCTATTTATCTATCTATCTATACTTATAATAAAATCGTAACGGATCAGTGTCTGTATATGGAAGATATATAAGAAAAAATGTTATTGGTGTCAAATTATAACGCAATAGAAACAAGAACAATGATTTAAAAAAATATCTGTTTGTCTGTGCGTTTGTTCACACTAATCTCAGAAACGGCGTAACCAATTTAATTGCAAATTGTATTTCGGCAAGCTTCTCTTAAGATCTTAAGATTTCGTGTTTGCTCTATTATTTTTCAATACACGTATAGATGTTGTTTTAAAAATGATCTTATTATTAGAAAACGGAAATATCGCAGATCAGTAAATTAATAATTATGTAGTTCAAGCGGGCGAATCCACGAGCGGGTCTAGTAGGTATATAAAATTCTTGCATTATTGCACAGAGTAAATAACATAAGGATTTACGCGGCACAACGCTACGTCAGCACTACTAGAGGATTTCTTGTAATATTAAAAATAATAGGAAAATGCGGGAACGGAATTTCTTAATACTTAACACTCTGCCTACCTATTATGTGCGGGATACAGCGTGAAAGTAAAAAATAATGATTTTACATTCCTCCATTCTAGAACACAAATAGAAATACAATTCTACATTACATTGAAAACAATGGAAATTAAATTATGTTCGCAATGAAACCTTATAGCTCCAACGATTCGCTTTCTGCTCATTTACTCTTACCATACATTTTAATGCTGTAATGGGGTATATATAGATATTTTAATTATTATTTACAAAGGATTATAGCTCGATCGTTGTGGTTTCGAGGGGAACGGAGTGTCTTGACACTAAACTCTTATTGTATGTCCTTAAGCATGTGGTAAAGTGAAGTATAATTTCAGATTTTGAAAACTAAATAGATACTGAATGAAAAAGTCACTTCTATAATTATTAGGAACTTTTTATTTTTATATTTCTTTCTCTTTCTATTTAATTTTTATATTTCGTACCCGTGTATTTTTATATATATTATACATATCTCATTAAAACAAACACTATTCAAATATTATAATATTAGTACAAATTTCCTACAAATTGAAAATTTTCAGTTAGGTCACTTCCATTATTGTACAATATCAAAAATTCTCTATCAACATAGTTGCTTTGAAGTAATGAACGAACGACGCGTGGAAATATATAAAATTATAAAAGTGCTATTTTCCACGACGCAATATCCGTTCTAAGATAGCTTGTGATACCGATACAGCGGTCTGTTATTAAATTTGTTAGGTAGGTACATCTAACCATTTCTCGTAAACTCATTTAGAAATTAAATAAAAGTCAAGTCGGCGATTCAATAGAGTTGGAACTTTGAGGCCGCCTAGACCTTTTATGAAACGGCGTGTATTTTGCAATCGTCTGTATAAGGCTTTATATTTTTTATTTAATTTATTCTATAGCATTCTTTGTCTCCTATAAGGTAAATGTTACACATGTCGATTGTAATTTCAAATTTAAAAAAAATAAATAGTTCAAATTACTTTCTGAACGTGTTATACAAACTAACGATGTAAAATACAATTAAGAATACATTAATTGTAACACATAACCCATTCCAACGTGCGTACGTACATACATATCGTAAATTTTAAATGAAAAAATATATTAAATTATCGAACTCGTCGATGTGCAGTGCGACAGCGACGGTTGTGAATTTGATTTCTACTTGGGGAACGCATAATTTTCACTTCCTCGCTCTGGTAAAACATAATCAATACATAATGTATCGTAAAGTGGACGATATGTAAGGAATATGAGGCCATTTGTGGAGCAGGGGCACAAGTGTGTGACAGTAAACGCGACTAGTTGTGAGTTCGATCCCCAGTCGAGAAAATGAAATATTTATTTAAATTTATATTTTGATTGCTTTCCTCTGATGTCGAGGCAAAGCGCGGCGTTAAGTTCCGCCACTCAATACGCAATACCTATTGAATTCGACGAAAAGTGAGACATGAAGTGTTCAAGAGTTCCCTCTGCCTCCTCTGTTGTGTGCGGTGAGCGTGAAGCTGTTTTTCTTTGTAGGGAGACTCAGTTTCCTACTACACTGCTAAATACGGATTACTGCTTGAAGTTTCAAAACATACAAATATCAAGGAATCTTAATAGTGATTTTTTTTTTAAATAATAACCTTAATTTTGAGACATTTTTCATTCTAAGTAAGTATATGGAAATTTCTTCTATTAAGAGACAAAACTGGTGATAGCATAATAGCCCAAGAATTCACTCAAAATACTAGCATTCTTAAAAATCTAATAGAAGTAGTCTTCCACGTGTTTTACAGGTATTATTTTCTTGATGAATTGAACCAACAACCACCATGTAAAGATAAAAAAAAGATAAGTAAAATATTTTTATATACTTAAGTATAAATAGATAGATAAACAAGACTTTATATATTTTGAACCAGTTTTAGTTTCTTCATTGGCGGGTGGCGGCCTTATACATTCGTGTCGATCGCTTCGCCCTATTTCCATAAAGATCTCACTTCGATAACCTTAAAAGGGACGCCACCCAATAACTCCTAAAGTTTTAAATTGAAGAATGTAAAAGACATTCGTTGGTGTGTTGGAATTATATATATACATTTTTTATTCTCTCCGTTAGGTTAATGAGTGACAGAAAGACAATGCACAGACAAATTTATTCGAAATTTGGCATAATATATATGTCACCGTAAGATTATAAAAACTATTAGACATATATAGGTTAAGGAGTATAGGGATTGGGGAAGGATTCCCCGAAATTCGTACAGAAACGATAAAAAATATTTTTTTCATTTTACAGCTTATAGTCCACGCAAATGAAGTTGGGTACTAATCTATAACAATAAAAGAAATTAATTAAATGCTATAATATTAATGAAGTGATAGCGCTTTAATATTGCTGATAAGATAAGAGTGCTAGGGACAAATGACGTCATTCACTACTGACGTTGTGCGAGAAAGAGATGGAATGTGTCTACATATTTTTGTCCTTTTAATTTATCCAAAACTGTTTTGCCAAAATACTTTTTTAGATATACATTACCCTACTTTATGTGGTACAGACGAATAAATAAATGATTATTTAATTCCCAAAATAAAAAAAAAAATATGAAATTTCTCCCTAATAAGAAAATGGAAAAAGCACATATAGAACACTGCAAAATTCAAAGAAAAAAAATAAAATAAAGTTGCCGTTCCACATACGGAAAGTAGCTGTTAAATAGATATAATATCAAGAACAACGTTCAACAATTTCCCTACAATGGGTCATTTAGGAAAATAATAGTATAGCACTGATAATATCGCGTATCTTTATAGGGATCAGATCCAAGTGTGGTCGTGTATCTATCTATTCATAGATAGATATATGTATACAGGATGGAATTGTCAGCACCACTTTAAATGAAACCACAGTTTTAACTACTCTATAAAAGCCTAATATAATTCGGAAAAAAAATAATTCCCTAAAATGAAAAAGTTTTTTTTTCAAACAAAATAAATAATAAAATATCGTTTTAAAATAAAACACTATTTGTATAGTATAACATAGGCACGCACACACTTACCTGTCAAATCGGAAACGTCGCACACGTATGTGTGCGTCACACGAAATACAGGTGTGGATAGAAATCGTGAAATGAAAAAAAAATCCTATGTCCAAACTGTTGAGGTACCTTGATTAATTTCTTAGGTGTGGGTTTGAAATATATTACCCTATATGCAGTTTCAATAAAAGAAGCGCTGCCTCTTTCACCCTGTATATCTATTAGTAGATATAATATACTCACCTATATTTTTACACCTTTACAGTATATCCCACATAGCAGGGAAGGCAGAGGGAACGTAGTGTTAAGACACTCAGTTCTCAACTTTCCGCCGGAATTTAAGATATTTCGTTTTGAGTGGCTTAACTCAACGCCGCGTTATTGACAGGAGATCTCCTAATAAATCAAGTGAATATGACATACGGACAGACAGACAAGTATGACGAATCTATAATATATCTACCATTTCGCTATGGAATGCTAAAAATATTACTTTCTTAGAATCCTAAGGATACGTGTAAGTACTATGTACATATAGAAAAAGGAACCTGTACTATTACAGGTTACACACTACAAAAAGTTGGATCAATGGAGGCGACGCGACGTCTACTCCTTTTTTTTTAAATTGCTATTTCCTCCGCGACATACTATACAGTTATTATGGTCTCTCCATTAAATGTTTTTTTAATTCTCACGCTTATTCCACATTTTGTGGGTACAATAAAAACAACTGGTGATATCTATCTATAACAACACTCTGTGTATTTTTAATTAGTTATCAGATCAATAAACTGGCGGAATTCAACGCCGCGTCATATTTACAAACCCAAAATCTTCGCTTTTAAGTACATCGAGAGAATAAGTGGCAAGTATTTATGAAACAGGTTGAATGGTAAGAAGGCAGGGCGAGAACCCTGGTTAACCTTCGTGGATGCTGGAGGAAGATCACATATAAACCAAGAAAACGAATCAGATATGTAGAGACCATAGAGTCTGTAGCTCCGTTCTCTCTGGCTACCGCTCTAGGTTAGTGCGTGAAACTTAAAATAAATTATACGCGAAAGTAGAATTAAAATGTCTATCCTAATCTCTTGTGAATGAACGGAAGTTTCAACTTGTAAATTTCAAGTATTCTCTAGAGGCTAGATTGTAGGACACACCGAGCTGTCAAAGAGCACTAGCTGATGTTAGAAAATTATACATTTCACTAAGATATTTATATATAAGATGCTAAACTACGTAACTTCCAGGTCATCGTTATGCAGGTTTTGTTTCAATCTTTATTTAGGGGAATAAAATTAAACATAATTTAACACAAAATACACTTTGTTTAAAGCAAGAGACTAAAACAAAATACATTTCTAGTCTTACTAGGCTTGTAAGACTAGTTCATATAAAACCAGACCGATTCTCTCCGCCTGTCGGATTACCGAGAAGAACTACTACATTAATACCCAGACTTAATTATATTTACTAAATGACTGTAACATATATACAATATACACTATACATATAATATATGAAAAGAAAATTTTAAAAAACTTAATTTTTTTTTGAGTTTTACACACACATAGGTAGGTACACGCACAATCATACAAGTAAGTTTAAGTGAAAACGTAAAAAACAGTGATCGTTCACTCAGTTCTCTACTACTCCGAGTAAAAAAAAATATTAAAATTGTAATTTCCTTTCGATAGGCTTGATTGACTTTAAGAGTTGCTTCATCTCTACACCAGCAGAGCGTGATATTCCAAGTAGTGCTGAAAGAAAGATTAATTTGTCTAGCAACTAACTAACTGTAACTATCATTAATGTAGATATTATTCTATAGACCGTCGTGATACGGCGCCTGACAGCGTTGGGTGTGGGTTCTTTGATTCCTAGTCAGAGGAATCAATAATATTCATTTCCTTATTTTGGTTTGGCAATGTATAATCTCGAAAATTGGGTAGTGCGTGGGGAACGGTGTATTTTAATACTGGGTTCCCTCTGCCTACCCTGCTATATGCGGGTTACAGCGTGATAATCTAAGTAAGACGTTATCCGTATAATTAATATTTTTCATAGAGAATTTGTAAAGCTCACTTTTAATAGCACATATTCTGTATTTCACACAGTAAACAACCTTAAGTTTTAGATATTTGTTTCGTAATTTAACGCCGTAGGTTATATAATAAGATTGGATTTTCCTGCAAGTGTGAATTGAATCCACGACTCTCATGTGCAGCCAACCATTACCCACCTGCGCAACAAAGTAACGTTAATAACTAAATTGACATCGTGAATTGTGAACGGGCAATTTGAGGTAAATAGGAATAATTTCGCTTTTTGTCATGTTTTTGTTGCCATTATAGACTTATTTATAGCTAATGCTTTTTTTGTAAAATTATACTCTGAAGTTAAAACAGCATACATAGAAAGAAGACAATAGTGTAAAGATTCCGTTCTCCGCTTTTCGCCCAAATTCAAGTTGTGAAGGAAGTGAAGCTCCGAGCCATCGCGCTGTTTTGTGTCCCATCCCAACTCTTTCTCCTTCTATTAAACCACGGAGGTGAAGTCGTAGGTAAAAGTTAGTCATTTATATAAATAATCTCTTATTCCCACGAGTCGAGTCCAAGGAGCTGGAAAGCCTTAGGCTAAGTTTTAAAATTATGCTCTTTAATTATAGCTCTTGTCTTAATAAGAATTTTGCACTTTTTTCTTGATGAAGTAGGAAAAAAATATTTTAATGTTACGTCAGCGTATTTTTTTTAAGACATTGTGTTATTATGGATCTTAACGCCACATTTTGTCACACATGGAATTGATAATATATTTTAGCTTTTTCCATATGAATATCGAACTCACAACCATAACGAATTTAAAAATAAACTTGACTGAGTCACGATAGTGTCAACAAAGTTGGCGTTGTAACGTACGAGTATATTATACAAAGAATGAATTTTAAATTTAAACTTAGAAGACTTAAATGAAAATTACTACTTAAAAAATCGGTTAAAAAGTAATAAACATTATTTATTATTTCATTTTTTAATCTTCAAGTTCTGTTTATAATAAAATATTCTTGGCCATAACTGTTAAGCATTACGAAGTTAAGCTAGAAAGAATTTGTCCTGAATTGCCAACGAAACGTACAGGGAGTGCTTCCTGAGTGTATAAGTGATGGTTGAGAGTTCAATATCCATTTCGGGGTGACACTATGATATGAAAATTATTTTTATTTATCTGTAACAACTAGAAAACCCCGGCGTTAAGTTTCGAAACTTAATACTGAGTATATTTTTTTCTATGAATATAGCGAAATACATAAGAAAATTATCAGTTTAATAATAAAAGTTAATGAAAATGAATATTAAAAATATATTTTTTAAAATATTTTTTTTCTTCGTATGCTTATTTATTATATTAATAAAAAAATATTAAAAATACCTATATAATATAGGAGAAAAACATAAAGCTATTCCATTAATGTCAAAAATGTATTTAATTAAACTAAACGTCTCTAGAGGCGAGGGGTGTCTAGAGTCGCGACCCCTACAGTTCTACTTCAAAATCATTTTACTGCGTACTTAACAGACCTTGAATTTTTTAACCTTTTTAGTGCTTGATTCACTTAACATTTAAAAATCGTACTGTACATAGGTTTCTGTATATATATACATATATATTGTTTTGAAACCTTGTTAGACAGATTGACTGACTGACTTTAGGCTAATAAAACAAATTTACCGGATTCCGTCGCACGTTGTAGCCCAGTGGTACAACGCGGCGGTTGTGAGTTCGATTTCCTACCCAAGGAATGAATTATTTAATATTTTTATATTATTTAATATCTCATAGCTCTATAAAAAAAATAATCGTTAGCGTTTATCTTCGGCAAATAATGATTAGAAAATTCGTCGGAAAATGGAGAACCGAGTGTCCTAACACTATGTTCCCGCTGCCTACCCTACTATATGCGAGATACAGCATAAAACTTAAAAAAGGAAAATTAAAGATGACGAAAAAGGGGAACCGGGAAATGCACACCAGCGGTTCAACAATTTGCGTGCGATGCCGGGGGGGCAAGGTCACTGTCGCCACAGCCCGCGAGCCCGCTCGGTAGTTTTACACGCGATTCATTCATGCCACACTTGTGTGTATTTCATTATTGTGTGTAAGTTGGTAGTATTGGTTTTTTTTTGTATGGAAGTGACGTCGATCTTTGTATTGGTTCTTTAATTATTTTATGTAGGGTAGCGCGTTCATGTTTTAGAGGTTTAATTTGTAAATTAGCTATTAGAAAATGTGGTACAACCGGGTTGATTAATTAAACTAAAACCGAAACAAGGCTCATAGGATATTAAGATGTTTAAATATAGACTGATAAACAATACATTGGTAGTATAGCCTCCTTGCGTCGCGCATTTTGGTAAAATTATATGCAACTTCTTAACTCAACTTAACAGTTATTTATATATTTAATCTTTAATATTTTTTTAACTTACTGGTTATAATTTACTGGTGGCACTTATAACTGTGTGGTACTTTTTTCAATAATATCGAGAAAAATTGTCATAAAATAGGATAAAACCCACAAAATGCCTAAAAATATAGGAGGAACAGAGTATCTTAACACTAGGTTCTCTTTATCTACGCTTATACACATTTACACATCTAAAATGAAAACAATATTAAAAAAAAAACAGCTTCACGTTGTCTCCTGCACATAGCAGGGTAGGCAGAGGGAACCTAGTGTTAAGACACTCCGTTCCCCACTTTCTGTCGAATTTATGAAAGCATTGTGTGTTGAGTGGCAGAACTCAACACCGCGCTTTGCCTCGACAACAGAGCGAAGAAATGGAAATATAAACGTAAATAAATATTTCACTTCCTCGAGTGGGGATCGAACCCGCAACCGTCGCGTTACAGTCACTCCCTTGTGCCGCTGCGCCACTACGGCCTCTAAAACAATATTATACGAACAATAGAAATCTTAACAACCGCATCCGAAGTTTGACGTGACTCAATAATAAATAATAACTTATTTGATTAACAAGAACGTTATTTTTTGATATTTTAATTTTATACGAAACTTCAGTATTAATTAAACTGAAATTCGAAATATTTCTCTCTCTTCACTCATCAATATCATTCCGCAGTTTAGGCAGAGCGAACGTAATGTTAAGAATCTTTAATCCCCATTTTTCAAGACAGTCTGTGTTGAATTGCAAAACCTAGCGACATACATTGTCTATTTAAAGCGAGAAGCAATACCATAATCCCCCGAATAAGCATCGAACACAAAACCATCGGCTCTAAATATATAACATCAAGTCTATTCCATACAAGGCGTGGCATGCGCAAGCGCAACTCGTAAGTCATACTTTATATAGCGCACTGTAGTCAAGGTTAGCGATACCGGTTACCCGGTACCCGGTATACTAGCATACGTAATAAGCTTGGAGAAGTTGGTGAAGAAATGTAAGGATGCGTTTTTGAGTAATTCAAAGTAATGTTTGAAGGGAAGGTGTAGTATGTAATTATATTTGTGAGGAATAATTTATTAGACTTATAAAATGTATAGTTAAATATTAATTATGATAAGAAATTTCTGTTTTTTTCTTCCAGTTGCTATATTTGGTACGATATTTTTAAATGTATGTACTAAATTACAATTCAAAATGTAAAACAATATGCTTCTTAATAGCTAACACTTAATAAATTTTAAAAACAGTAAATAAATAAAAATAAGTTCGTGTGGCGCAGCGGCCGGACTGGCTCGATTCCTACTTGGATAAATGTTTTTTTTTTTTTTTTATTAAAATAAAGGAAGGTATTAAGTTACTACACTTAAAATGTTATGTCTCGAAAATTGGGAGGAAAATAAACTATGGAATGTTTTATCATTAGGTTCTTTTGCATTTTTAAACGTACCTACAACGACAAATTTGAAAAAAATAAAATAAAAAATCGTCATATTAATCATCCTACCAACGCTTTAAAATATCATAACATTAAAAAAAAACAAATAAAAAAAAGAGCATCGACGTCACATAACCCTCGCTTACCCGACAAAAACGTCAACACTCAGTTCTCCGCTAACTGACAGCTCTTTCGTGTATAAAGCTATTTCAAATTTTCAATGGTCCCTCATCGCTAACTAAGTGTAGGTATTTATAGCTAACCCCCCAGTTTTTATCAATTAAAATGCGGTTTCGGGGGCACCAAGAATATTCCTTTAAAGAAATTTACTGTACCATCAAATCAATACAAATACAACTTTATTACCAAAGCTTAAAGCGCATCCTGACTGCACTTAAAAATTGTGGAATTGTCAAATTATGCAGTTCAATTTTCATGGGATTTTGAACTTTAAGTGGTTGTATTAAAGTTTAAATTGAATGCAATCAAGTAATGCATGGGGCATGCAACAATCAGCCACGGCAATTGAACACGCGTAGGGTTCACTCACTTGTGTTGTCAAAATTGTTTAGAAATGATGACTCTGTTGTCGTTATGTTTTTGAAGCGGACTCAATTGAATGTATTTATGTTTAAAAATCTATAACTATACCTAAATTTGTATTATAAAATAAAGAATCTGTTTGTTTGGAAGCACTAATCTCAAGAACTAACATTGATTGTAAAAGTTTAAGCGCTTGTACCCAATACATCCGAAACAGTTCTTGTGATGTAAAACACCGCACCTCGCCTCTCTAGACAACTAGAGCGAAAATATTTTAATTTAAATTGTGACTGTAAACGCAACAGGTTTTGGATTCGATTCCCACTTGAGAAATGAAAATCGTTCCAAGTTACACAAATTCAATTCGAGCCATTAATTCTCGAGATTAGCGCGTTCAACCAAACATACTCTTCAGTACTATAAAATGAACATGAACCCCCAACTGTCTGAACCAACCACTGTGCCACAAAGGTCTAATTTCTATCTCGCACTAAATTATAAAATCCATTAAACTTTCGAAGCGTTGCATAGATGGCAACCACTAATTATATACAGTTATCGACCATTTCGCATTAGCCTAGTTTTTAACTGCACTAACACACGTTCTCTACAGACGCTAGCGTAAACGTAAATTACGAGACTACATAATAATTGTGATATCACATTAATACATCAGTGACTGTAGTAAAGTAACTTGAAATATGTGAAATATAATTAATATTTTATTTAAGCCTTCATTAGGATTGTTTTCATTTATTGCTATGCTATAAATATTATCATAGGTTTTAGCTACACCTTTCTCTCGTATAAAGTAGAGTAGAGAGCGACCTAGCGATCATTCTCTACTTTTCACTAATATGCTAAATTAATTAAATTATATTTTAATTTCTTCAATCTGGTGTTGGATCAAAGCGCAGCGTTGAGTTCCGCCACTCAACACGCAATGTCTCCAGGATTCGGCGGAAATTGGGGAACAGAGTATCTTAACACGAGGTTCTCACTGCGTACCTTGCTGTGTGCGGGATACAGCGTAAAGCTGACCAATATACTAAATATTATTCCAGCACTCATTATCAGCACTTATTACCATTTTAATGAAAAAAAGGACTTAACTCTCTTTAATTTTTGCTAGAGGATGCAATTTTACAATTTAAATATGTATTTCCGGAATTGTGAACAGAAAACTGGACAAAATAAGTAATTTACGTTTTTTATAAAGGTAATTTTTGTATGTAATTATAATTTTTTATATTACAACTAAAATTATGGTTGTTTTAAAGATATATAAGGTCAATATATACAATAGCTTTTAAACGTTATTACTATATGCATTATTAATGCATATTGTACTTTCTATATTGACGATAGATGGAAATCTTTCATTTTTTATTATTATTCAATTTAATTTACTAACATGTGTATTTTATAATTTAAAAAGTTTAAAGCGTTATTCCACACTTAGGAAAGAAAAATACTTTTTTAGAGACGTATAAAAATTTTAACGGATTTGAACCTGCGCCACTTGGACACCGTCCAAGAGGCGCGCGTTAACACTAAGCTAAAAAAGTAGGTATATGTATTTTATATTCTTATTATTTTATACTTTGACTAGCGGACGCGCGCAGCTTCGCTTGCGTATTTATTAGGGGGTGAATTCTAGAAAACCATGAAACACATGTTCAATTAAATATTTTTAAGAGTCTAAATTTCAAATTTTATAAAAATCGGTGGCGATTTAAGATTTTTTCCATACAAACTTACAACCCTGTATTTGCAACCTTAGGGGAAGAATTCTAGAAAACCATGAAACACATATTCAATTAAATACTTTTAAGAGTCTAAATTTCAAATTTTATAAAAATTGGTGGCGATTTTAAAAAAATTCTATACAAACTTTCAACCCCTTATTTGTACCCTTAGGGGGAGAATTTTAGAAAACGATGAAACACGTGTTCAATTAAATACTTTTAAAAATCTAAATTTCAAATTTTATAAAAATCGGTGCCGATTTATTTTTTTTTCCATACAAACTTTAAACCCCTATTTCACCCCTTTAGGGTTGAAATTTTTCAAAATCCCTTCTTAGTGGATGTCCAGATTACGAAAGTAAACGTCTGTCCAAATTCCACGTTTCTACCATCAGCGGTTACGGCTGTGCGTGCGTCTTACCTCAGTCAGTGAGGACAAGTCCTTTTATATATATAGATTTTACCGAAAAAAGTAATGTAGTAAAACAAACAGAACTCTAAAAGAGCGTTATCTAGTTAATTATAATGAACAAGATAAGTGCTAATACATACATTTTTTAAATATTTTAAACGAGATTAAGCCAAAATTAAATAACTAATTAGCTTTTTTATATTTAAGATTAGATTAGATCATTTCAAAAGATATATCTTAATTATAGTTTTATTATAAAAAACCGTGTTTTCTATGTAGAATGAGATACGTGAAGATAACAAAAGTGAAAGAATTCATACTTGTTTATGTTAAAATCTTCGCGGACGAAGTCACAGGAAAGAGTAAATTAGTTGTCATTAAAAACAGTTAAAATTTTATCTTTTTTTTTTTAACAGCCTCAAATTATTTAGTATCCGGTATGTGGAGGACATGTGAAAAGTATTTCATTCAAGCCTCAAGGTTGTGAAATGCAGTGTTGCGATGCTATATCCGCATTCATGCATTTAACAACACATATTTTTATATAGGTACTAAAATATGTAGGTATATGATGTGTGTTATTTCTATTATTTATTTTAAGGATATTTACTTCAGGATGAAACCTAGTGTGAAGACACTTCGTTCTCCATTAAGACATTCCAGTTCCCCACTTTCCGTCGAATTTTAGAGGCGTGTTGAGCGGATCTCAACACCGCGCTTTGTCTCACATTCGCGTTACCAGGGCGAGGAAATGAAAAAAAAATCCACTGAGGGTATCCAACGCCACAACTTCATTTCGCCTTGCTTTGTGTTGTTACCAGAGCGGGAAAACGAAAATAATACATTTTTCCAAATCAGAATCGAACCCACAAGCCATCACATTTACAAAAAAATCTTTTTTTTAAATAAAAACACAGATATTTTCCTCACCATAGTTTAGTAACGTAACCAACAAAGAACAAATTGCTATTCCCAACTCTAATCAAAGCTTTAATCTCTTTGAAACGGTCTATCTGACATCTTTCGCTAGTCCCGCGTATTAATACACTATCTACATCTTGTATCGCATCTCATATCTACGCTTGTAATGGGCGCCATCTTTAAATACAGTTATACCAACTTAGGCTTGCAGTTAATGCTAAGATTATATTTTAAGTTAAATTTAAATCTACTTTATAATATTAAAAAGTTAATTTAAGAGATTTGTATAGATTAATACATCGTCATATTACAGTAGAGGCCGAGGGTGACCACTCGAAAGAATGAATAATTTACATTATATCACTCTGATAATAATATAAATCGTGCGTGGGGAACGTAGTGTTTTAGCTCCTCCTGCCTAGCCCATATGTGAGATACAATGTGAAGCAAAAGCTGTTCTCCACTAATGATTAAATTAAACCTATACGATATAGCTTTACAATGATATGATAATGATAATCTAACATTACAGCTAGACACAATAATTAAAACTTGTATTTCCCACATTTTACTTATTATCTTAGTCTTTTTCTTCTGCCTAGCCTTAATCACTTAAATCCAAAGTCAAGTATTACCAAAAAGATCAAAGAATAAAAATCTTTTTCTCTTCATTTCATTTAACACCTCCTAATTAGGCTATGGTGCCGTCAGCGACATCATAACTAATAATATACTCCGTAACCTTATGGCTTATATACAAACTTACTTTAATAAACTATGTTTAGCTAAGAGGTAAATAGTAATAGTGCGGCGTTAAGTTTCGCCACTAACCTAATACTGGAATTTGAACGGAATATCGAGAAAGTAGTGTTTTAATACTAAATGTTAATTGTTCTACTATCTATGTAAATAAACTAGTAAATGATGAGCCCATCGTGGCCCAAAGCGTCTGACTGTAAACGCCGCAGTTGTAGATTCTATTCCCACTTTGGGGGAATGAAGTATTTTCATCCTTCGCTGAGTTACAATCGAATGCGCTGCAATAGCATAAGCCACCCGACATACAATATATTGAAAACTGAGCTAAAAGTAGGGGAACAGAGTGTTTTAACATTAGCTCTCCCTCTGCCTATCCTGTACATGCGGAATATAGCACGAAGCTATATAATTATTTTAAAGTAAATAAACCTTTAAGAAGCAATTCATCTTAAGTAATAACGTCTTTAGTTCAGTCTTTAGATATGAAATGTTTGAAGATCTCAAACGTGGGTACCTCTAGTATTGCGATGCAGCGGGGGGAGTCAACGACCGCGTCAGACCGCGCGACTATTGAATTGTAGAAATGGCATCGGGTATTTCATACATATATTTTTTAAATATAAAATAAATAAATAAATAAGCCTTTTATTCGGATATAACAGAATTATACAATTAACTAGTCGTTTCACTACACATATGCATCTAAATACTAATACAACATAATATTAATTAAAACTATTCGTATATTTGATCCTTTTTTATATATATTATATTTTTTAAATATAATGTGCTATTCATTTGAAAGCGTTTTGAGGAAATGTCATTTTAAACCTTTTTGAATAGCTTCAAATTGTATGCTACCTAATCTCTGAGACATTACTTGTTGATCATCCTTGTCTCGTGACCAGCGCGACGAAAAAGAAAATAATTCATTCCCCCCAGTGGGAATCTAACCAGCAACCGTTGCCTTTGTAGTTGCATTATGGCGCTGCACCATACCGGTCTCCAAAAAAAATTATTAATCCCAAATTGCCTTAATTATTTCGCAAATTTATTGCAGATATTGTTTAATAATATCTAACGTAATACAAATTTTGAGTTATAAACCTGTTTATTGTATTTTAATTTCATTTGCATTGGTAGATTCAGTATTTAATTTTGCTCACGTATATTTAAAAAAACACATTTTCTTATATCACCTCTGTAGCTATAGTTTATTCTGCACAGCTCCAGCAGTACGTCAGAAAGTGCCTATACTTTATTATTTTATAAATATGAATTCACGATTAGGGTTGTTAAACAAGTTTCTATGGCGTACGATCTTGATAACTCTAGTACTTGCAATCGTGTTATAATTCCAAGTTGATTTCATTGAAGTAATGTAGAAAAAAACTTATAATACTTTATGATATTATTTGATTTAAAAAGTGATAAAAATAGATGTGTAAGACGTGAGGGCAAAAACCTCCACGTCTTATCCTGCATTTTTCACGCTTTATCCCGCAGGCAATAACCAAGATAGAACTTTCCCAGTAGGGGAAATCGCGTGTCGACTTCGCTAACCTAAATTTAACGCTAAAATAGACAAAATGAGAAAAATATTTCGAATGGTACCTTTTGAACCTACGACCATTGCATGCAGTTAGAGATCTCCCGTTGCCATGACAACGTTAAAGGTGACCTTTTCATATCTCAATTTAATATAACAAATTAATTTGGTTAAGATAAAAAGATAAGAATCTAACTTAAGAAATGATAATTAATATCTACAATGATATTAAAATTTTAGTATACAAGTAAGTTAATTAGAAATATGATTCATAGTATATTTTATGTATAATAATATAATTTTAAACAGTTTATATTTGTATTTTAACGAGATTTTCCAATGAAATTGATAATTTTAGTTGTAATATGCTTTACGACTGTCTTTCTGTTTCTAGGTAGGGCGACGGCGAACTTTGACGATACCTATGGTAAATAAAAACAAATAGTTAATGTTTAATTTAGTTCAATATTGATCTAAATGTTTGGGGTGTTTTCTCTTTTTTTAAGTGTTTTAGATGTTTTTAATAGTACTTAAGTGTGTATTGTAATATTATAAAGCTGAAGAGTTTGTTTGGTTGAATGCGATAATCTCAGGAACTTCTGGTCCGTATTGGAAAATTATGTTTGCGTTGAATAATTGAATTATCGATGAAGGTCTAGGCTATATTACATGACGCTACAAGTTGGAATAGTAAGAACTAAAAGTTTTGCAAAAACGGGAGAGTTTCCGAGAACATGTTGCATAACACTTATTTATTTTTAATTTAAGAGCAGTCGTGGTCCAGTGACACAAGTGTGCGATTATCAACGCTACAGGCTGTGGGTTCGATTCCTAATCGAGAAAATGGATTATTTTATATTTTCATTTTCTCGCTCTGATAACGAGACAAATCGCGGCGTTGAGTACCGCCAATCAACACACAATGCCTCAAGAATTCCGTGGAAAGGGGAATGAGAGCAACGGAAGTGTCTTAGTGGGGTCAGAGGTTCTTACATTAGATATTTTTTGCTTTACGTACGCATTTCCCGCATATAGCCGGGTAGGCAGAGTGAACCTAGTGTTATGACACTTCAATCTTCACATTTCGCCAAATTTTCGAGACATTTGAATGGCTGAAAAAATTTTTATAGAGTTTGTAAGTTTTCAAAAGTTCCCCCGATTGGGAATCGAACCTGCAACCCTGACGTTTCAGGTTTACGACAAATAAAACGCATCATAAATATTCCTCGACCACATACGTTGTGGTTCATACAACACCTCGAGCTCGACCTAGCGGTCTGTGGTCACTGAACAAAGGGCTTGTAAATTGCGAAATGGCCGCTATTAGCTTATTTAGAAGTTGACGAAGCTTTCTAACGCAAATATAGAAAGGGCTAAAGACATAGCTTAACACTATGTTATATATGTTAAGTGGTGGGAAATGGTTATAATTTTAAATATCCATTTAATTTCAAGATTATTTGTATTGAGATACTTCGTTCCTCACTTTTCGTGGAGACCAGTCGAGGCGCGAAGACAAGTGTACGACTGTAAATACGATAGGTTGTTGGTTCCAGTCTTATTCCAGGGAATGAAATACGAGACGGAGTGTTTTAACACTAGGTTTCCTCTGCCTTCCCTGATATGTGCGGGTTTGCAGCTTGAAATTTAAAAATAAAAAAATATCCAAAAGGGTAGGCAGAGGGAACCATTAAACACTTCGTTCACCGCGCACTATCGGATGTTAGTAACATTACGTGTCGAGTGGCAAAACTCAACCCCGCGTTTTATCCTGTTACCAGAGCGAGGAAATTAAAATAATTCACTTCAACAAGTGAGAATCGAACTCACAAACGTCGCATAGATTAAAACTTATATTGGTTATATATTTAATACATTTATTTTTAATAGTAAATTGGCAGCTTTTTATTGAAAAACAAATTATAACATAGTACTTATTTTTCGTCTACCGTTTTCCCAACAAAACTATACCCAAGCGGGAACCAAACCTACGACTTTACAGTTATATTTGTATGTATAACTCATTTAGTACTGTCCTGTGACCGCATACAGCTATTCTGAGTGACGCATCGTGACCGCATCGCATGTTGTTACAACTTTTATTGCTTTTGTTTTCAGTAGAGAAAAGCTTTTTGTGTTACGCTTATGGCTCAGTTGTCATTTTTGTAGCGTGCAAGGCTGTAATCGGGGAGGTTATGGGTTCGAATTCTACATGGGGAATGAGTTCATTTTTCTCGCTCTGGTAAGAAAATAAAGCTCGGCGTTGGCATTTTTGGCCACAGTGACGTACGTAGTGAGGCAGAATTTGTACTTGCGATAGTTGTGGATTGTGTTTTAGCTCTTCCACGCATACAGTTCCGCCATAAAGCGTTTGTTCAAAAAACACTACGTTCCTAATTCTCGCCAGTCATGGCGCCGAAGCACGAGCTTATGAACGCGGCAGGTTCTAGCTCTGATTCCCACTCGAGAGGCATTTCTTAATCTTTAATATTTTCATTTCTTCGCTCTCATGTCGAGGCCAAAAAGTTAAGTTCCGCCACTCAACACGAATTGCCTCCAGAATTCAACGAATGCGGCGAGCGGAGTGTCTTAACACTAGGCTCCCTCTGCTTTCTGCTTTCTGTTCCATGTGGAATACAGCGTGAAGCTCAAATATAATAATGTTATACATTCGATCATTACAAATAAAATCGACATACCGTGAAGACGATTGGTATTTTTATTGCTGTCAGAGTTATTATAAATGTATGACAGTGAAAAAGTTATTTATCGATTTATTACTTTATTAATTACTCGGCGCCCCCGCTCGGGCGTGCTGGCGACTAATGGGGCCATTACTTAACCAACTTTAAATAAAGGAGATAATTAGTTTAACATTGTGTAGATATGTGACAGTTTAATAGTATAGTGCGCGTGTGATGCTGTATTTAAGTTCACAAGTACATAAATATGTTTGCCAAATTTCGTAAGTTTATATGTTTGTTCACAAATTTCTCGCAAACTAAAAGTCATCTCAACTTACTAAGGTATCAGACTTGAGAGTGGCTTGTAAATACTGGCGTAAGTTTCATCAAAATAAATTCAGCAGTTATTGAGATACCCACATATTTCTAGCTAGTTGACAGATATTTGAAGTCGATTTTTTTTGTTAAATTATTTTTCTTACGTCTAATTTCATTTTCTCCATATTAACACTGGGTTAAAGAATAGGTTCCGGGGAACCTAGTGTTGATAGACAGACATGTCGAGTCCATTTTTCACTTTTGACCCAATTCGTCAACAATAAACATTCCTTCATTTATTTTAGAAAAATTAAAACAAAAAAATATATAAATGTAATCTAAATTCTTGTTGTTAAACAGTCTTGGCACTTAAAATGTAAATAACACAATTTTTCCATAATTTTACCATAAAATGCGAGTTTTTCTCATTTAAAGATAAAATTACAAATTATTATTATCTACAAGCATACATTATGTGAAATATGTAACGGACGGTTGACGGTCTTGTAACTTAATGGTAAGACATCTAACTGGAAACGATGGTTGTGAATTCAATTTTAACTTATATATAGTTTTTTTTTAGCTTTACGCTGTATCCCTTATATAGCAGAGTAGGCAAAGGGAACCTAAATTTTCATTTCTTCGTTCTTTTTCAATCCTCGGGCACCTAGTTACAAGATAGAGGCATAGGTACAATTTTTAGTTATTTCGTAGTTTAATGTTAGAAACTATTTTTATACTTATCTAAAAAAATCAGCTACTCTCTGCATCCCGCACATATCACGTAGAATATAAATTTAAACAAATATTTCATTTTCTCTAGTTGGAATCGAACCCATAACCTATCTCGTTTACAGTCACACTTTTTGCCCTTGCGCCACGACTGGCCTCTATACTTATCTAAGGGTAAGAAAATTCAGAGTTTTCAGTATATAAAATCTCATATGATTATATTGGGCGATGCGTGGGGTACGGGTATCATATCACTACGACTAGGTTCCCTTTGCCTATCCAGGATAATATGTGAGATACATAGTGAATTAAAAAAAATTAACTACAAACAATTTGCAAAAATAACACAATTTATTATTCATACAAAAGTAAAACAAATACATATTATTCACAATTAAAAAGACCCTTGAACTTCTATACTTGAAAAGCTCAGGTTCAAAGCGTTATTGAGTAATATGAAAACATCCTATGCTAAATACCCGTAAACAACTCTAACCTTTACGTCTATGTTATAAGTACTAATATTGTGTGAAACAAATTCAGTTTTGTTATGCATTATGAAATATGCAATTTTCAAAGTGGGATTTAGGTCGGATACGTCGACATGGCAATTTACATATGTTTATAGTTATTCTATTCTTTTCTATTTTTGTGCAAATCTCTTGTAGTACGAAGAAAAATAATTTAAATTTTTTAGAAGTAAGGAAAACATGTATAAAAGTAGGTGCATATTTTTTTTATATCAAGCAATATGAAAGTAATTTTTTCTTAACCATTACACTATAGTAGGATTGGAAAGATAAAGCCAAGGAGTGAAAAATCACTTCGCCAATATCACGTTGTATGGAGAATACACGAAAGAGGTTGTATAGTAAATAGAGGAAAAATATTACACAATTGGAGAATGCATGTTAAAAAAAAATAGAGTTAAAACTCTTTTTAAACCTGTACAATAAGAAAAATATCTATAAATATAATAAAACTGTAACTCATCGCTTTCTGTATGTACATGGAATACCTACTCGTATGTACTAAAAAAGAACAACTGCTACAAAAGAACTAAAAATATTTTCTTTAAAATGTTAATGTTTTTAGATCACGAAAGTAATTGAGATGAGAAAATAAATAATTGTGTAGTACGAACGGGCGTCGCCGCGAGCGGGTGGCTAGTTTACAATATATACCCAACATAGAGGAAAGATATTTTTGGTTCCGAACTAAAAATCTATTATAATATGTTACGCGTATATTAAAAAGAAATGGTATAATCCCAACATTGGTAACGAACGAGGTGCTGTTGGCTTCTGTCACCATACTCATACACTTCCAAAAAAGGCTTAAAGCAACAAAGGACTTTATTCATATTACTAGGCTCCCACTTCCTACCCCGCTATGTTCTAAAGGTACATATATACAAAAACGGATAAAAAAAGTCTTTTTCCTACTAAAATTTCGAAATGGATAGAAAAAATCCAAACCAGAATCCCTAAAAGCATAATAAAACGACACGTCGCGTCGGCTATAAGTGCACTCCCTATTTATTACATTGCAATATCAACTTTATTTTTAGGCATATAGAGTATATATTGCTTTAGATTTACAAATGAAAAGTTCACACGTCCATTGAAAAATACTGTAACGTCACCGTAATTAGGTTTAATTTGAAGTAAAAATTGCCTTAAAGTCATTTAATTTTTTTTTTCTATTTGAGTATAAAAGAAGCTTTTTTTCTATTTCATTCGTTATCCCGCATATAAGAGGGAACCTAGCGTTAAGATACTCCTTCTCCATAATGTGTCAAACATTGTGTGTTGGGTGACAGAACTGAACGCCGCGCTTTTTTGACAAAAGACAATTTGTTTTTTTTTTATATGAAAGAGTAATAATGATTTATGCTAAAAAAATAAGTAATTTTATATAATAAAAGTACAAATTACTTACTATTGTACTCATAGTAGTAAAATTGTATCACACTGTAAGTATGTCACACGAAAAAGATAGCGACATGGGTGTATCTAGATAATTGTTGGGGCATAAACTACTATAGGCATATAATCAATATAATCGATTATAATATGAAATATGAAGATATTTATATAAAGACGTTTTAGTTGTTTTTATCAGACACTGCCACTCTAGAAACACGAAAGATAACACTAAAACCTCGTGGTATCTTTTTGTAGGTAAACTAGTGTCCCCAAAAGAAATAAATCTTTTGCTAATCTTTTTAAAAGATATACTATAGGAGATATGTAACGAAAACAATACGATTTTTAACTTAAATTGTATAACTTTCTGTGGGATTGAAATTTTCAACATACTTTCGAAAATAACACACAAACTACAATAATATTTACGAAACTAACATTTCGCTGGGTGGGCAGAGAAAATTTTATTGAGTCACGTAACCAAACGCCGTGTTTTGTCTAACCTGGCAGCGAATGCTTTAAAATATAAACATTCTCTCACAGAAACTCAAGTTACGACCCATTCACTCCACTCCACTCTGTCACTTACAAGCTTGCTGCACAACACTAGCGTAATTTTACTATTTCAGCCTATATTTTTTTTTTATATAATTTAAATTGTATGACAGTTTTATCTAATGATTTTAATTTTTTTTATTCCAATTTTTCTTTTTCATATATTATTATTATCTTAGTTATTGTTACTATTATCCTGTAATTATTATTTTATGTGATTTGTTTTTGTTGTTTTGGACTTAGAACCTGAACGTTACAAATACAACAACAGAATTGTCATTGTTGTTGTCAAATGTTGACTAACAAAACAACAAAAAAATAATAAACTGTAAAGAAAAGAAAAACATGAAAATCTTTAAAAAAAATAGCTTAAAGTATGATGAAATAGGTTTTAACAGCACAGTTGGCGTACTCAGGCCGAGTGGAGTCACTTAGCAACAGCCTTGACGCGTTCCATTGAACCTCGCTCAGACATGTACATACATACATACAAATATATGTAGGTCTGTATGTACTAACTAAATACCACTGTAGCCTTTTGTTCCTAATTTTATATATAATTTTTTACTTTGCGATTATTATGTCTGTTTATACTGGCACGGATAGTGACAAAAATTATTGGTGTTAGTCATTTGTTGATAAATATTGATAATGTTTATTATATTGTAGTTGTGCTATCTGATACTAATTTCCAATAAATTGGCTGTGGTAATAAGGGAAGGCTATGAAATATTAATTTCTACAAGTTTATTAGTGTTTCAAAACTAAGCAAATGTAAGAAAAAAATGGAAGGTAATATTAAACTTATATTAAAAACATGGAATTCCCAATCATCACAAACCATAGACTACAAAATTCTACTTTAAAAGTAAGTAGGTACTTTTTATTGAAATTTCGTAAGCTAAATGTACTACTATAATATAACCTGTATAATCTATATTAATAAAATCAAAAATTTTGTTTAATTGAATGAGGTAATCTCAGGAACTACTGGTTCGAAATGAAAAGTTCTTTATGTGGATACTTCAGTTAAAGACTATATTAAAATACGTTAATCGTTTCAATGTAACCCATTGCACCTGCACAAAATTACTTCGGACATTTAAAATGTTTCATTTATAGATTATATTATTATTTAATTCAATTTTATCACGTAGGCGAAGCTGCAGAAAAAAGCTAGTATATAAAGGATAGAGGGAAAAAAAGCGCCAAGTCCATTAATAATTTTAATAACAAAAAGAGAACATTTCAAAAAGGTGTTTCTCGTTGCGGCCCATTTTTCTTTATTATGTAAGCCATTTATAAAATAAATACGCAACATATTATGTTTTATTTTAATATTATACTTCGTAATGAATTAAATGCTGGAACGAATATGAACTGAATGAATGAAGTCTTTTAAATGTAAAAATAATACTTTTATAACAACGTTGTTTTAACTGAATCTAGAAAGCTTTATGCTTGTAGAATAAAATAGAATGTAGTTGACGCCATTATGGCGTAGTGGTACTGGTACGCGATAGTTGAGAGTTCTTTCCCCGCTCGGGTAAATTATTGTATTTTAAGTATATTTATTTCCGTTGGCTGGTGGGTAACTGCGATGTTGAGAAAAAGACTAAGGGGAATTTTTAATTTCGAGACTGATAAGGGCACAAGCGTGAAAGTAAAGCCGACGGTTGCGTGTTCGATTCCAAGGAAATAAAATGTAATGTTTTCATTTCCTCGCTTCTGGTAAATAGTCAAAGCGTTGCGATGAGTTACGTCACCGAACGCGCAATTCCCAAATTGGGAAAGAGGGGAAAGGAGAGTCTTACCACTAGGTTTTCTGCCCACCCTTGCTACCTATGTCAAAATTTAAAAAAACGTAAAGCATTACATTACATTTTCAATGTAATATAACTTGATTATTTGCATTTACATATAAATATATATGTATGTATGCAAAAAAACTTATTGTACAGAAATTCTTTTTCCTAAACCCTTTTCATATAATTGAAAATCCTCAACGACGTACAAATATTATTGAAATGAAATGTTCCTAAAGGACTTTTTGAGATGAAATGGATGTACGAGTATTCTTTATATTGTGTTTTGTAAATAAATGAGAAAAATCTGCTTGACGTTTACATTTTAGGCAGGTCTTTATATTACAATACAAATTGAAGGTCATGGATTCGATTAATTATAACGTTAATAATTGTTATTTTCTCAACAAATATTATATTTGTGGCTCAGCGGCGCAAAGAAAAATTGTAAATGCGAATGCTTTTGGCTTCGATTCCTACTGAAGGGAATGAATTATTTTCATTTATTTAATCTGGTAACAAGACATAGTGCAGTGTCGTCCACCACTCAAATGCGGGCAGAAAGTGTCCGAAGAAGGAGGGCGTCTCTTGACACTAAGTTCACCCTGCTTAGCGTTTACCATGTACACCATGAAGCTGAAAAAGAAATTTAAAATTGAATTATAAAATAAAAATAAAAACTAAAATTAAAAATACTTATATAACAAAGTTTCCCACAATGATCCCGCGGGACCGATCGACCTGGATTTACTCAGAGATAGTAGGATCAAAAACTATTGGTTGTGGGCGCCAGTGTAATACAAACCAATCCTTCAATCTACCAAAGGATTATATAGTGAAATACGAAATAAATGTTATGTGAAACTTTTATATTGAATTAAATAGTTTTTTGCTTGAAGATGACTGTAAATACGATAGTTTGTGGGTTCGATTCCCATTCGACGAAATTTAATATTTTCATTTCTACGCTCTACTATCGAGGCAAAGCGCGGCGTTAAGCTCCACTATTTCAGAATTCGGCGAAAAATGGTAAACGAAAGTGTATTAACGTGTACGAGAATTTTCAGCGAGTACCTTAATGCACTTAATATACAACTTCTAAGCCCGATATAAATCTGAAAACGTAGTGTCTTGTCACTAGATTATCTACCCAATATGCAAAAAGATGAAAAAGTACCAAGTTAAAACAATCCAAGCACCTGTTTCCCAGTTCCCATAGGTAGATACAAATATGTCTTAAAGGAATCGTATCTTATATAAATGTTATCCGCTTCCTTTATATAATGTGGATCGTAAATAATGTCTGTTCATTATTTTATTCATATCTCTGGGAAATAAAATGTGGCCATTCATTTTTGTTGAAGGTTCTTTCTTTATATGTGAATCGATATCATTCTTACTGTATTGCGTATAATATATATTTGTGTTTGCTTATCTTCTATAAAACTGAAGAGTTTGTTTGGTTGATGGTAAAGCAGAGAAATCCTAGTGTTAAGACACTCCGCTGACCACTTTTCGAATTCTGGAGGCATTGCATGTCACTTAATGACGGAAGTCTAAGGTTATTTCATTACCTCAAATGGGAATTGAACCCACTGTCGCGTTTACAGTCAAACACACTTGTTCCCTGGTCCACGGCCAAAATATGAGTTTAAATTGAAAAATTGTTTTTGTGTTGAATAGTCCATTTATCGAGGAAGGCTATATAATAGGCTAAAAGTAACGTCGATTATATCGATGTAGCCCACTCTACCTGTGGTCAGAAATACCTCCCTGCATTTTGAATGTGTCATGTGTCATACACACAGAGAAGTTATTTCCCTTTGACCATAGGGGTGGAACCCGCAAGTAAAGGCTGGTTTCAATATAATACCTCCTCCTACGCTCCTATTTGCGGGATACAGAAAAAAACATAGTAAAATGATAAAAAAATCGTTATAATCTTTTTTTTTATACGAAAGAAATCTGCAGTATAACATTAATGGCTACTTAGCTGACTTACAGCACTTCCCGTAATAACTTTGAGATGAGGCATAAAATGTTTATGATAGAACATTAGGTTGGAACAAACAAAATATATACCATTATAATTATAAAGGCCGTGCATGACGTCGACGGTTGTTAGTTCGATTCACACTCAGGGGAATTAAAAATTTAATATTTTCACTACCCCGCTTCGGTACCGAGGCAAAACGTGATGTTAAATTTCGTCTTTCCACAGGCAATTTCTTAAGAATTGGGTGGAAAGAGTAGAACAGAAGTGTTTTAATAGGAAACGGAATATCTTAACACTGAGTTTCCCGTTGTCTATCCTGTTATGTTCGGGATAGAGCGTGAAGATTTTGTTTTCCCGCTGAATTCTGGAGGCATTGCGTACCTATTAGTTTATTAATTTTGGAAATGGTTCATTATTTTTTTCTATAGAACTGTCTATAGATTTATATCAAGCCATAAAGAAAGCCGTCAAACATTATAGATCATAGTCTGAAAGTATAATGGTAAACCATCAAATTCTATATCTCTGTTAGTGGTATTTTCGTTGAGAAATAAGTAAAAATATTTTAATTTATATGTTAGTACATAAAAAAACATCTTCACGTTCTTTCCCGCATAATAAGCAGAAAGAACCGTTGAGAAATTTTCAGGTTCCCAAAAAATATTTTCAAGCAAAGCCTCGTGCAAAACTAGTCTTTCAATTCTTTATACGCATGTAACTCTTATCGATCTTAGATGTACACGTATGACATAACCCATCTATCACCATTTAAATATAAGCCTTGTGTAAAAGTTAGTAAAGTCTTTTTTCATGTAACAAACAATGACCTATAAAGGCTAGGTCAAACAAATTCGCGACAGGAGCGAATTGGAGCTCAAAAAAAATTTCGTACGCCATCATTAATTTTACGTTGTGTCGTGTTTTTCCGTGTATTTTTTTCCATTAAATCATGCAATGTTTACATTTATTTTATGTTTACGGTGTATTTTTTTATTATTTTTATAAGTTTTTATGGTTAGTGTGTATTTTTTTTATTGTAGATCTATCCTGAACAATTCATACTAATAATTAACACATGGCAAAAGGTTTCCCCATTTATACGCAATGTCTCATTTGGAGCAGCAGAGAACGGAGAGATTTTACAAAATTTCCTTTCAGTTACTCAACTTATCAAACGTTAAGAATGTATAAAAATAATAAGAAATAATAAGAAAATAATTACGTTTTGCTGTCACAATAAGCAACCATCCATTTATATTGTGCTATATAAACGTTCATAAATGTCATAATCAATTTTCATTACAAAGAACGTGTCTAAATTTATTAACGAGAATTTTCTATATAACATGTACTGTAAAAACAAGCATGTGACTGTAAACGTGACAGGTTGTGGGTTCGATTCCCACTCGAGGAAATGAAATATTTAATATTTTCATTTCTGCGCTTTGGTGGCGATAAATTCCGAAACTCAAAACGCAATTCCTTAAAAAAATGGTGTAAGGTGGGGAACAGAGTGTCTCAACACTAAGCGTCTCCCTGTATGATGTGTATTAGAATCCCCTTGGAGAATTTTTATATTCACAATAATATTAATATTTAGATGCGTGGAAAATAATAAATAAATAATACCTTTTATACGAGAAATAGAAAAAGGTTAAAAAAAGCAGAATACTAAATTATACTTGTAAGTGAAACAATTATAGCAAATATAATTATATAGGTCGTTAGTTTAGCAAGAACCATGAATACAAGCATATTTTTACTTATAAATAATTATTTCCGGTTTCTTTTTTCTCTTATATGAAAAGGAAGAGGAAAATTCTGTAGAACATCATACATATGTACCTATATACTTTTTTAATTACGCTGTATACTACACATAGCAGGGCAAGCAGAGGCAACATGGAATCATAGTGATAAGACACTCCATTCCTCTTAAAGACACTTCCTTTCCTCAACTTCTGACGAATTCTTAAGATATTGCGTATCGAGTGGCGGAACTGAACGCTGCTCTTTGCCTCATACCAGAGCGAGGAAATCGAAGAATTAAAAGTTCATTCCCCTGAGTGTGAATCGAACCCACAACCGTCCCGTTTAAAGACACATCCTTGTGCCCTAGCGTCAATAGCCCTCTTATGTCATTATGAGTACACTTCCCTATTATATATATGAGTATACCAGTCTTCACGCTTATAAGCCGTGTTAGATTAAGACAGACAGAGCTTTTGTGATATTTGACAGTGATGATAAAGCTGAAAACTAAGCTTCTAGTTCATATTTATTTATCAAAAGCTAATTTTGAAGAATGGAAGCAAATTTAAGTTAAATTGTTCATACTTTAATATAATAACAAAACTGTTTATAACACATCGATTTTTGTCAAATAAACCCAAAAATATGAATTAACGTCCTATCTCCAAAAACAAATCCATAGCAACATTTACACTTCATTAATTTTAAATACAATTTAATTAGCGTTTCTGAGTGTCGCTTTATCTGTAGGTATATCAATTAAAACCGCACCACTATCATTGATGAGAACAAACGAGAACTACGAACAGCTAGATAAATGAATAAAATCCGAAGCCAGGGTTACAGGGTGCCGTCCGACTGCAGCTACAGATTAATCAATTAAGAGGACTAATTGGATTGCGCGCCTCCGATAATCCGGTTTAGGCTCATGCATCAATTTCATAATGCATCGTGGCGTTGTGTAAATCAATTAGGTGTAGGTTTTTTTTTTTATTATTTTTTTAGTGTCTGCCTTTTCTTTTTTTTTTTAATTGGTGAGCGTTTTTAGGTGTGTGTGTAGCACCTAGAAAGAGTAGTGTTGAAATAGTGTTTTTTGAGATTAAATTATAATAAAATCATGTTTTTTTTATTTGTTTCTATTCTATTCTTTTCCTACTTGCCAAACTAAATGGTGACTATATTTAGATACTTTCTATAAATCGAATCTATAATCTATATTAGAAAATGAGAACTCGTAAACTAATGACATTTAGTATGTTAAAAAGATCAATGAAATATATCCCCGATGCTTATACTGCATTGTCTTAGCAGACGCGTTTCATAGCACACGACTCGGTCGGACGGAGGCAATAGACACTAATCTTTTTACGCTATTATTTAAAAAAAAGTTATGCAATTTTTTGTGTGATATTAATAGCACTATTCTCTATATATGATATCGTTTTCGATGTCACCAAAAGTTCAAACACATTAAGTAGAAACCTACTCTTTTAAATTATACAAACATAAACTACGGATAAACTTTGTATGACATTTTATTAATAAAAAAATGCGTGACCCAAAAAAAACAATCAAATATATACTGCAGTTTAGTACAGACAGACGTTATTGCGTACATTCTTACAGTAGAATGGTTGGATAGACACTGGTCTAATTAAATGTATATAAAAAAAATTAATTATATTTTTATTATTTGCAACTTGTTGCAAATGTTGAAAACATTAAAAAAAATAAATGGAATGACTTACAACTTAATTACTCTACCCACTTTTATAGATTATACAAATGAAAACCACAGATAAACTAAACATCATATAACATTTAACAGATTAAAAAAACTCCGCTAGATGCGTAAAAATAAAAGAAAACAATAAAATATATCCCGACGTTTAGACAGTATTGTCTTGACAGACGCGTTTCATTGCGCACGCCCTTAGGGTGGGCCGGGGGGTGGCAACGTCCCACCCCATATAGGGCGGACTTTTACAGATTTTTTACAAACAAAAATATCTCTAATTGGCATTATTTCTGTACCGGCGTATACTGTTCTTTGCGAGTATTATTTTTATTCCTTGTTTTGCCCACGTTTTTTCTCTACGTTTTCATAGTAATTAGATATGTTATTTATTTCTTTCATCATGTAAACAGAAGTTGTTATTAGGTTTGTTTTTCGGTGAGTTTTTATATGAATTTATGATCCCTACAATGTATAAGTATTATTGTAGCAAAATGTTATGTAAAGGAAATGTTTTTGTTACTTTTGTTTACTTATAAACAAACTTGTATCGCCTACCATATCGATTTTACTTAACTTCCTTGTTTAGACTTATGGAGAGAATACTCTATAGAAAGTTAGCGCTTGAAACAGATTATTTCCATCTCCACATTTGTTTTAAGCTTCATGCTGTCTCTATATGTAAGACACTTCAGAACCCCACTTTCCGCCCAATTCTTGAAGCATTGCGTGTTGAGTGACGGAACTCGACGCCGTCGAGTGGCGGGGTCCACTCGTTACCGGAGCGCGGAAATGAAAATATTTAATTTCCTCGATTGGGAATCGAATCCCCATCATGTCGTGTTTACAATCGCACACTAAAGCGACTGAGCAACGAAAAATTCTATTCATAATTTATAACAAAAATACGAATCAGGAAATCTTCAAATATTTTATTATAATTTTAAACATATTTTAATATGTCGACTGTGAAGTCAGTCCTTTACTCAACGCATATATTTGACAGATTCTAAATCGCTCTCAATAGACCGACACATCTATGTAGAACTGGCTGATGGCTGTCGAGAAGAGCACGAGATTATGTCATGTTTTTACTAATGAATGTATGAAAGATGAGTTTATAAAGACGTCATATATTGTAACGAAAATTTTGGCAAACTGTTCTAAAACCCTCTTCTATATTTGTAGGTATAGTGTGCATATTGTAGTGGGTATGTATGTATGTATGTATGTATGTGTGTTCCATCTATGCAACTTTCACACCACCCAAACATGCCACCCTAGTAATTTTGTTACGTCATAGCCAGTATGGTATATCGCTTTAATATTATTAATAGTTGCCAGCTTGACTTGTTCCGTATAATATGTAAATTTTTGTATTATATTTTATTTTAGAGGCCGTCGTGGCAGCGGGACGAGGGTATGAGTGTAACGCGAGGGTTGTGGATTCGATTCCCACTCGAAGAAGTGAAATATTTACTTACGTTTATATTTCTATTTCTTAGTGAAAGTGGAGAACGGAGTGTCTTAACACTAGGTTCCCTCTGTAGGTGGGGTTGTATGTGGAATACAGTGTAAAGCTGATAAATAACGATGCAAAAGAAAATCTATTAATAATATTCTCTTGTTATACGAACGATTTATAAATAATTTTAACTTTCACATCGTCTTGTTACAAGACTAAAGTCCTGTGAAAGCCAACAATAGATGCACTTAGGCGAAACCATCAATCATTCCGTTTGTATGACGTTGTACAATCGTGATTGAGAATCCGAGCCAAGCTTGATATTGCAAAATATTTAGATATATTATTATTTTTATTTACTCTCCTATCTTTTTTTTCTAGAGGTGTCGTGGCCCAACGGCACAGTGTCTACGTGACAGTTGCGGGTTCGATTCCTACACGAGGAAATGAATGAATTTCATTTCCTCGCTCTGGAAACGAGATATACCGCGGCGTTGAATTCCGCTACTTAACACACAATGTCTCTAATAGAGTTCTATGGCATTAGGTTCTCTTTGCCTACCTTGCTATTTGCGGAATAAATCTCGAAGCTAACAAAAAAATAAGCTTCTGTAGCTTCAGTCGATTCAGTAAACTAAACGATTCAACGTTTAATTTCTTTTTAATTAAACAGGAATCACGTAGATTTAGAACTAACGACGTGCAAATAGCGCAGCGCCTTCTGAATGCAGTTTTAATTGATATTTGTCAAAAATATTGAATTTTCATTAAACGGATCGTCTATTTCACCTATTTATAGGATATTAAGATAAAATGTTCTAAAATTAAAGATTGGGAATGTAAACGCGACGGGGTCTATGTAGTCGATTCCCACTAAGGCAAGACAAAACGCGGCGGTACGTTCCGCCGCTCAACACGCAATGTCTCGTTCATAATTTGCTTCATTTCTTAGAATACCTATACCTATTGCCGCCAAATAATTAAGGATACAGGACGTTTAGTGCCAGACAAGCTGTTAGTAATTAGTGATAAATTTAAGAGAGTTGTAAATAGCCATCAATATTTTCAGTTTAGACTATAGATGAATCTGGCTTTTCTTAATTATTGTCATAAATTATAGCAACAAAAGAAGATTAGAAATTATAGATAGTAATTATATTTTATAATATATTATAATATACATAGACATCTCAAGATCGATCTCAGACTTGAGAGCTGCTTATAAATACGAGCCTATATTGCACACAACTGTTAATTATTTTCTTTTGTTTACGCGGTCGAAGCCACATAGGATACGACGTATTGAATAGGTTATTCTGCCCAAACCCTTTAATGATGCACCTACAAATTGGTACATTTCTATCTATATCTATCTATATATAGAAACCCCATTAGTGCACCCTACAAAGTCCTAGTCATAACAAACTGACACAGGAGCACACCACGAATGCTTGTTTAGTCTATCTAAATATTAACTATGCGGGGAAATAACGAAGGTAATTATTAATAACTTAGTTAGGACGGTTCTGAGTTACGTGGTGATCATAGGTTCAAAGTTGATTAGTGGGGGATGTTTTCATTTCTTAAATATTTTAGGCTGGTGGTGTAGTGCTGGTGGTCCATAATGCCGATGAATGTGGACTCGATTTCTTTGTCTTAAGACAAGGTGCGTTGAGTTCTGCCATTAGAGATATAGAGTCTGGAAATAGTAGATTATCAGCCTACCCTACGTTATATGGGAAAAGCGTGAAGTTTAACAAACTTAAATATTTTTAATTATTCCGAATTGTTTAGAAAAAGTGAAAATTATAGAAGAAAAACGATAACTTTAAATTTACTTAATGTAAAAAAACTTATTACTTTTTCTTTATTTCTTTAAAGCTACAAAATTCTAAAAATCTATCCTACAGTAGGTATCACTATGAGGAAGAACATAAAATGAAATTACTGACCACCTCATCTCGTCTAGGCACAGCCCATAGGGGCTAGGTCTATAGGATTTATGTTTCACCCCGTAGGCTGTTAGGCAGGAACAAATTAATCTATCAACGAACTTTGGGGTTACCAAATAGCAACCCTAAAATTACACCGCTTTTACGCTTGTTGCTCTTTAATGAAGACCACAGTCGGATAGAACAGTTTATTAGGAATTAGAAGCAAAGGAAAATATCTATTAACTAGCATTAACTGGCGGTGGAAATAATGAAATAAATGAAATTATTACCTAAATATTTTATTTCCCCCGAGTGGAAATCGAACCTACTATCGTCGCAATTACAATAGCTTGCTTGTAAATTTGCGACACGACGGAGTCTGATATGAGAAATAATGAGAAATATTGATTATATTTAAAATTTATTATATTTCTGTCTTAACAAGGCCTTTCTGTCTGGAATCTTGCATATGACAGAGTGCCATATCCAAGACCAAACCGTAAAACTGAAAGCAATAAAAAATATGTATATAATAATAATAATGTATATTAAACTGGCTGTTCATGGCTCAGGGAACGACATATTGCATATTTTCATTTTCTCGCTCTGATAACGAGGTAAAGCGCGGTGTTGGGTTCCGCCACTCAACACTTAGAATTTAAAATTCGGTGGAAAGCAGAGTGTCTAAACATTAGCCTCTCTAAAAAAATATATATTAAAAAATATAATCTATTACAAATATAATTTTAATAATAATCGTGATAACAACTAGCCACTATGTAATACTAACTACAGTATTATCATCTTTCGCATTTAATTGCAATCTCCAAACGTTCTAGAGAGATTCATTTAGAAACGGTCTTACTAAATAATTTATGTGGCTCTACGTACCTATCGATGTTGAAATTAGATTTATTACTAAACTTTAACTACAGTTGCTCATTTAGTTATTACATTATTTATTTAATGACCTGTAATATCTATAGTAGAAGCGAAGTGCGGCGTTGAATACCGCTACTCAGGCATTGCGTGTAATGCCTCCAGAATTCGGCGGAAAGTGGGGAACGGAGTGTCTTAATTCTAGGTTCCATCTGCCAATCCTGCTGTGTGCGGGATACAGCGTGAAAATTACGATGAGCACGACGGTTGATTTGGTTGGTGGGTTTCATTTGCATTCGGGGCAACGAATTGTGAATCAAACCGCAGGGTTAAGTTCCGCCATTCAACACGGAACGTCTTAAAAATTGGACAGAAGATGGAAAACAGATTTCCTTGACATTAGGTTTGTCTGCCTTTCCTGATATTATGCAGGACAACGTAAATAAAAAAAAGGAATTTGAATTGAATTTATAATATCCAAGTTTTTTTCAAAAATGCAAAAGCATTATAGAAATATAAATATAAGAAATAGTAAGTGCTAAGTGAAAACAGCGCTCACCTCCCGTTCTACATGAAAAACTACTTTGCTACTTCAGAAACCTACGAGCACCCATTTGCATTGAAATTTACCTTTATGTTTGTCATTTAAATTACCTCATTAGTAATTTAAATTTAATTTAAATATTTTTTACTAACACATATCTAGACAGGTAGAGGTACCTGAGAGAATAGTGTTATAACACTCGGTTCTCTATTAAGATATTTTCCATTATTTAAAATATATTTTTTAATTTCATCTGTAAATTATGGGTTGTTTTTGTATCAATTTATATGTTTTATAATTAAATAATTGCGAAAAAAAAACAACTTTTTGGGCATAACGTAACGAGACGTATTTATATAAAAAATAATTTAACAATTATTTAAATACCAATAAAATATTAAACAACAATCACACCCATATTTACTCATAGTTTTGCCAAGGAAAGAATTATAGCTCCAAAAATAAAAAAAATAGAATTAAGTTAGTTTTCGACTTTCCTGACTTCAACCCCCTTTGGCGTTAGGCTCTATGGGGGTTCCACTAAGACGTTGAGTGTAGTTACAGACAAGTGCACTCGAGGTGGCTAGCCAGTTCACACTTACAGCAATACTTGGCAATTTTTTCCTAGATTCTCGTCTGGCTCTTAAATTTCGTTCGTTTGAATGGAATTCTTTAGAAATTCTTGAAATAAATATACATATCGGTTTATTCGTGCAATAGTTGTGAGTTCAAATTTAATCTTCTAGTTTTTTTTTAGTTTGACGATGTATCCCGCATTGTTAAGACACTCCCGACTTTCCGCCGAATTCTGGAGAAATTGCATGTTGTGAGGAATTTAACGCCGCGTTTTGCCTCGTTACCAGAATTAGCAAATTAAAATATTAAATCTTCGCGAGTGGAAATCGAACCCCCAACCCTCAGGTTTCCAGGCGCACGACATTACCCCTATGCCACGACAGCTCTCGTTAGTATTATTTTAACGAGTTTTTTTTTTATATTTTTTTTTCTGGTTTGAATAAAAGAAATCAACACACAATATCTAAAAAGGTAGAATCCCTCCCTAACTCACATAGATTCCATTCCTCCTCCATTCGGAGACAAAAAATGTCATATTTCCAATTAATATTATTAGATTTTCAACCGCGACCCTATCACAGAACTAAAAAAAACAGAAAAAAATGTACCACGCATCTAAAATATACAGACGCATAAAAAAAACTAGCAATAGCAATACAACAATACTTGGCCGTCTAATTAATTGTCAATTCGAATCAGTTCGAGGGGTCGAAATAAAAATAATTAGAAAAAAGCCTACCATTACATTTTATTAATTAACGTAAAAACCAAATGAAAAAGTAATTTTAAATGAATTCCGTACGAATTCTAGAATATTCTCGTTCTCGTTGAAACTCGACAGAGATGGGATGGGAGGTTAGCTGAGTGGAATGGGTACCCCCATTGGCAACCCCCGGACCCCTCGACGTAGTTATTTGCGTTAACTTTCGTTTCGTATAATATTCGACGTATGTCATCTTTATTTTATTACTAGCGTGTGTGGAATGTGTCGTGATGGATCGATAATGGAATTGGGACGACGTTGTAATTATAAATGAATAATTTCTTTCTTTACTTTAATATTTTAATAGAACTAGGTTATAAAATGAATGATTGATAACCTAGTGTTTTTAGGTTATAAAGCTGAAGACCTTGTTTGTATTGAGCGAACTAATATCAGAAATCAATTAATAAAAAAAAGTTCAAATTGGTATTACGGTTTAAATATAGTTGATATTGAAAAATAAAATTATTGGTTAGCCCATTTGTGGAGGAAGGCTGTTATCCTATATTATATCTTGTTAATGTTTTAATGTAATATGTATTGTATCATGTACAACTTATAGCTATTTCGATTTGACTACGGGAGTGAAGCCCTAGGTAGAAGCTAGTAATGGAAAATCCCGTTTTGATAAGATTTTCAAGAATTACTCCTTTTGCACACTCCAACTTCCTAAATCCAGTAATAACATCTGTACGTTTCACTCAGTAACCGAAGAGACCTTTTTGTGTCACACTATATCCCTCACATAAAAGGGAACACATAGGGAACATGGGAACCTAGTGTAAAGACACTCCGGTTCTCATTAAGAAATTTCCGTACTCCACGCCGCGCTTTCTGTGGTTGCCAGAGCGAGATAATGAAAATATTAGATATTTCAATCTCCCGAGTGGGTATCGAACCCACAACCGTCGCGTTTACACCTGCGCCAGTACGGCGTCAGTAACTGTAAACATTAAATAAAGTAGCTATACGTAACTTTTGATCATAATAAAAAGAAAAAAATGTTAAAAGTTTTCATCTAATTCGACATCACAAGCATAATAAAGCCGCTTCATTTTCTTTGAAAGTTATATTACGAACCCTTCTAAGAAATAAGCTTTATAATATTGTTGAAAAAATATTATTACAAAATATAATATACATCTTGAGATTATTAGAAAATATAAATATTAATATTTTCATTCTAGTCGTTGCGCCGCAACGGCACAGCGTCTGACCGTGGTGTGTGGGTTTGATTCCCACTCATGAGAATGAATTAGTTGACAATTGAGCAGAAAGATGGGAACGGAGTGATGTAACACTATGTTCCTTATAGCTAGCTAGCTAAATATTTTATTCAAATCAACGCATAATTTAACGTTATATTTTGTCGTGCACAAAATTAGAGACAGTGAGTGAGTTAACTCTATTTTAACTTAACCAACTCATACTTAAGCTATTCTCAAGTAAACTATAAATAACATAACAAAACAAATATAACATATAGAACAATTCAATTGGTTGCATTAAACCAGACCAGACTTAATAGATTGACATCGCGGGTTCGACCCCGGGTCAGGAAGCAATTGGATCAATTGACATGGGACTGGGACGCCGCGTGCGAAATTACATACATAGTACATGTTTCAATTATATAATAACTAGCAACATAAACGCGGCTTCGCCCGCTGAAAGTATTTTTTTATATTATAACCAAATTATACGAAATGTACCTAATTATATAAATTGTTGCCTATGTGTTATTCTGATTTATAAATTATATAACTGTAAAGTTTAATCAAAATCCGTTCAGCAATTTTCACACAAACTTTCACATTTATAATATTAGTAGGGATACAAGCTGTTATATGCGGCTTCGTTCTCATAGTAAAATGAATGAAATGAACTAAGACTTGTGTATGACATATTCTGTGTTCGAAGTAACGCTAACTTAAAGGTAACCTATTGTAGGTTACTTCGAAACGAGTGACGTGATAAAATATAGCCTATAGTCCTCCTTATAAATGGACGATCCGACGTAAAATATAGTGTTTTAATTCGAACCAGTAGTTCCTGAGATGGGTGTGTTACACTAAACAAACTCTTCAGCAATATAATATTAGTTTTATGTGTGTTTTTTGTATGTAGATCGTGACACTTTATGATTGTATAAAATTTAATAAATAGTTAATATAAATTAATATTATATTGTTAGCGTACACGTGTAAAAGTGGGTAGATGGTGAAAAAGACATTAAAATCAGTGGAATTGGTCAAACAGGAACAGTTGCTTGTAGGCGGAAGCCCTGATCGGAAGGTATCTAGTGTGTAGTGTTGTTATTGAGTGATACATGTCAATTATTGTAATTACGTGAAACCTCTGTCTGAGTACGTTGGAAACATATAGACGGTATGTGTTTTTATCGTGTTATTTTAAAAACGTTAACCGCTTCCGATTTCTAACAATATTATATATAGTTAATATTAAATTATATGTATGTAAGTTACAGAGACTCGCTGTAATAATTAGTTGAGTAGTTTTCGAGATTTTCCATTACAAACACACATACCTATGTTTCTTTTTATAACTTCATTTTATATTAGCGATATAATACGCGTATTTCCTTTGACCTTGTAGCATTGTCTAATTAAGTATCATTATATGGTAATATTATACACACGTACCTAACGATATTTTGTAATCTAAAATAGATTTGACATTTTACATGTAATTTACATTCATAATCAGTATACCTATTACATTGTGCCTCTATGGCGCAATTAGAATGTGCCAGAATAAAGAAAAGGTTGTGGATTCAAGTCATATAGAGGAGAATAATAAACTTTATTTTTTCTACTTCCTTTTATTCTCGATAAATAGAGTATCTACTACAAGAATACTTTTTCAGATTCACGCTATATACCACACATACATATACATACACTCCGTTCCTCATAACTCATATCGGCGACCTCGTTGTATTGTTTTTTTTTACAAAACTAGAAGAATTTTTCATTTCTACTAAATATAAATTATACTGAATCCATTAATATGTAGAATCAACATACCTGTCAGCTATTACAGAGTTAGTCCATTAACTTTTTACACAAAGTGTTTGAAATTCGAATGCTTAAAATATAGTGGCACTTGTACCCGCACCTCTGAGAAAACATAAAATCAACAGTTTCCACTGGATCTCCACTCGGGGGAAATTAATTTCTTCATTCTTCATTTCTTCATTCAAAACGCAATGTCCCGAATTCTATCGGAGAGCAGAACCAAACCAGAGGACGTAGAGTTTTGACATTAAGTACGACTCTCTGTTTCTCTCTCCCTCGACCTACCCTGCTCCATATAATTTTTTATTTTGTTATAAATAACGAAGCCCGAAAAGTTTGAGGATGAAAAATTAGCACTTTATTTAATTAAAAATGTTCGCTAAATTTTATTTTAACGAAGGCTGTTTAATTACTTGAAAGTTAAAGTGCTCCTATTAAACACTAGTCAATGCTCGTGACTCTGTACTTCTATTTTATATATTTTTTGCTTATATGTTGGTAATAGTTATATCTTTTTTTTATATAAAAAAAATAATATAAATACAAACACAAACAATAAAAAACAAAGTGATATTACTTTTTTTTAACTACTACAAATTGTATCTTTGTGTTTTAGTATATTTATATTTTTTTATCAGCTTCACGCTGTAACACGCACAAAGCGGAGTAGGCAGAGGGAACCTAGAATTAAGATTCTCCGTTCTCCATTTTCTGCTGAATTCTCCAGAAATGCTTCCAAGCATTGCGTGGCATTAGCGATTAGCATTTACCCGACTAAAATGTTAAATGTTTCAATTCCAAATCTCTCAAATAAAATAAAATAAATATAAATAAATATAATGTCTCTTTCTTTTGACTCTACATAATCATAAAAAAAAGAATTGTATATTTTAAATGTCTTCTTTTTTACTTACATATGCATATACGACGAAAAAGCTTAAAAAATCTTTGTTTTACCCAAGCTATGTTTTTTTTTGTTGTATCCAAAGATTACCATTAATGTCATAATGAACGAAGTCACGCTCTCAGATTTACTAGAGAAGGTTATTGCCTCTAAGTTGGAACTTGGAACTAACGCCTATTTAAGCGTTTTAGTCATGCAGGGTCACGGGTTCAAAGATTACTTATATTCTATTAAGGTTATTGCTTACTGCACATAAATAGGTAAATATTACTAACAGAGAAATATTTTTAAATATTTTTTGTTTTACTTTGTAAACGAGCGCGTCGTGGCGTAGTGGCACAAGCTTGTGATGATTGTAAGTTCAATTCCCACTCGGGGAAATGTTTCTTTTTCGTTTGTAAAGGTCGATTACGGAATGTCTTAATGCTAGGTTCCCGCTGCCTACCCTGCTATATGCGGGATACAGGGATTGATTGGCCTCCATGTCTTCTTTACAGAGTTAAAAAATCAAAATAATGTCATCTCTCGATTGAGAATCGAACCCCCACCATCGCGTTTACTCGGCCTCGAATATTAATAAGCTTAAATAACGTATGCCATTATACATTTTGAAAGGATGATCTTAATGTGCACAGGTATTTGCCGTGGCCGTGCCCATTCGAGAACGTCTCGAGCGTGAAATACCAGCGCGGCTCCTAGATAGCTTTGAGTTCATATAGGTAATTTATGACTGTGAAAATTTTACCAATATCTGGTGTATTCTGTTTCTACTACTGTTTTGAAAGTAATTTTGTATGTTTTAATTTAGTTCTGACTTGTTTATTGTATAGAAAATATGTCGTCGGATATCTCGAAGGAAAATTATATATATGTATTTCTTTTTTAGCTTCAAGCTTTATAATATAAAAATTACTTGCCGAATTATATGTATATACACAAAATCATTTAAATTTTCAATAAACAAATATTAAAATATCATAAACAAATAAAAAAAAACAATTTTCAAGTATATTTCAAATTAAAACAACCTTTAAAAACATTTATTTAATAAAAACAAACAAAACAAATATTGATAAAAGAGATGAATGAAAAACAAATATTTTTTCTATAAAACAATATGTTTGATTGTTTGTTCCAATAACATTTAAAAAGCTTTTGAAATCTGATTCTTGTTTATCAAACGTGAGTTTATATCATACTTATATCTGAGGTCGATTAAATAAGGCCGTCATGGCGCAATGGTACAGCTACTGGACTGTATATGCAAAGCTCGTGGGTTCAATTTCCATTGGAGGCAATTTTTTATTTCTTTGGCTTGAGATAAGAAGTACACGTAATGCCTGGAGAATTCGTCCAAAAGTGGGGAACGGAAGTGTTTTAATGGGAATCTCAGGTTCCCTCTATCTATGTGCAGGATAGAGCGTGAAGCTAGATAAACTTATTAAACATACATAATGACAAAAGTAAAGAAAGTTGAATCAAAATTTAAAACAGTACCTAACAAAAATAAGTGTTTATTTCATACATACATAGTTTCTAATAACTTCGAAGTACATAAATCTAGAAACGTCCTATTTATTTGAATTATTGCTCGCTATAAAACAACATTGTCCACTTTTATTTACGACCGTACATACAAATTGTTCTAGCTTTTCTCCTACAATGTCAATAATAATTGTCTAAATCTATCTATATATAAAATTTCTGTTATTGAGAGACTGACAGACAACGCACAGACGAAACAACTAGAACTACAAAGCTGAAATTTACACTGTAAGTAGTTTAGGGATACCAAAGCGAACCAATGAAAATATTAAAAATTTCTTTCCCTCGAGTGGGACTCAAATTAAAAAGCCTCGTGTTTATAGATAGTATAAATATATTATACATACTTATATCCTGAAAATAGATTCGACTAAGCAAGATTTCTTTAAAATAATAAAAATAACTTGTAACTAACTAAGACAGGAAGGGGAAAACCCCGGTTGCCATAATATCAATGATACTGGAGGAAGGTCTCGTAAAAAGCATGTGGACCTCCCAATACGACCTCCTCGTACGCTTGTATCAGTGGGTTGATGACAGTGGACGAAGCGAAAGATATTAGGTAGAATTTAGATCTCCATTCTCTATTTCTCTATTCTCCATTCCCTCTACATAAAAATAATAATAATTACTAAATATTTTGCATTCCTTAGTATGAAACGAACATTTTCAATTAACGTTAAGAAAAAAAATAGAAACACGCATGTAAGGCAGCGGCAATACCTACGTAGGTACTATAGCACTAATTACTGAACATCCGGTGCAAGCGCGAGTAAAACACACAATTTAAATTAGTTGTAATTAACTATAACATCGTTAACAAGACTAAGTATTGTATTTGTCTTTATGTGATGGTAGTGGGTTCTATTTTCATTGGTTTTTTTTTTTTTTCCTGCAGGTGCTAATCTAGTATAGAATAATTAGTGCAGCGTTAAATTCTGTCAAACAACAAGTAATTAATATAATTTTGATAATTCTCTAATCGTTAGGTCGTTTCTCTAAGCTAAGGTCGTGTGTTCGAATCCCACTCGAGGAGATGCATTATTTTCATTTTCTCGCTCTAATACCAAAGCAAAGAGCGGTGTTAATTTCCGCCATTGAACACGCAACACAATGTCTTTAAAATTTCACAGTGCGTGAGCAACAAAATGTCTTGACATTAAGTTTGAGTTTACAGCGTGAAGCTATAAAAAATAAAAAAATAAATTTAGTCATTCTGAGTAGTCTTTAAGCAATAAAAAGAAAAAAAAAGGCAGGGAATGACAATAAAAAAAGAAAAATGTAAGTAATACGTTAACATTTACAACAAAATTGTTGTAACGGACGCATTTTTGCTCTAACCATGCTAAATAACTAACTAAAGTCATCGATCTTGTTACCGTGTCATTCGCCGGTGGCGATAACTGACATGACATAAATAGGTAATATGTCAGTCATATATGATGTACATGTGACTGACTATATGTATATTAATGTAAAACTGTAAACAGTTAAAAACGGTAACTCTTAAAATTTTACGTTTGTAATGCTTTAGGCATAATTGAAAGTAGAAGTAGGTAACTCTGTCTTCTGTCTTTCCTTCTGTCATCTCTCGAATAGATTCGTGATTCTTTATTATTTTTTTCTCCTTTCCCGACTCGCACTTAGTCGGCTTTTATTAAGCTCCCTGATGTCTCTGTAAAGTAAACTCTTCTTTACAAGGCATCAACTTTGTTTCATCCGGTAAAAGAAAGCGCGGCTATGATTTTCGCTATAAAATATCTATTATCCATTGCTATAACTATAAACATTCCCTCGATAGAGAATCGAACCTATAACTATTGTACATATAATCTAACGTTTCTCCTTGCCACAATCCAAAAGAAAGGTTCTTCCATATAATTATTATAATTTATCGGCTTAAACTTGTACATTAGAAAGGCGGCCCTATCTCTTGTCTCTAGCAGACCGGAACGTTAATTTTATGGCAAACAGAATATCCGCATCGAAATAGCAACATAGTATAGGCTTGCACCGTAACGTCTAGACTTTAGGCACTTGACATTTCTAAATTAGTCTAAGACGCAATTAGACCTGATTAAGGGTCTTATTGCGGAAGGCGGAGGATCAGGAGCACTGGCGCACCCTGGGGGAGGCCTATGTCCAGCAGTGAACCCGAATATGCTGATTTGATCGAAGGGTATTATTCTGGTTTCTATAGATTAGTTGCAGGTCTAAATTTGAATGGAATATTTATTATTGAATATTCGAACTTAATATGTTTTGTGAAATCTAGAATAAAAATAAGTATAAAGTGCTTTAGTGTAGTAATAAATATTCTATTGCTATATCAATGTCTAATTTTATAAAGCTAAAGAGTTTAGGCTTAAAAACTATATCTAAGTACAAACTCAATCAAAAACTAAAGTCTAGAAAATAATATTTTAATTAAGTAAAATTGGAAATAAAATCAGGAAGTTGAGTTGGTGCCAAGTTGGTTTATTAATTAAATATTTTTTTTGTTTTTGTTCGGTAAATTTAGTAGTTATCCGACTTCAAAAATAAAAGTAGGACGCCCTTCGCTATAGTAAGACGGGCTCTATCTTTATTTAACTTTATTTTTATAAGCTAAAATGATTGAAAGCGTGTCAAATGGTCGCACGTAGATCTGTCGCCCTCATACCACAGCCCCTATGTTATAATCATCAATCAAACACTAGAATAGTGACTGATGCACACAACTATTACCTACTTTACTGTACTGGGAATGAAAATTCTAATAAAACAATTTATTTATTATTATTATAATCAAATATATGCACAAGTCCGCATATAAACTTATATTATTTATGTATGTACATATACATATATTATTTATGTATGTACATATATGTTAGCGGCAATCTGTATAATTCGATATTTTGTATAATACCTCAGCATAGAATAGAATCAACGTGAATACCGAAATTATACAGATACGTTATGTTTAAGTAGGTTCGTAATATATTTAAACTACCCACTATGCCGGAATAAATTTCTAAATTTGTCTAAATAAATTTCTTAATCTAAGGTTGCCTGCAAGAAATGGGCGAGAATGCGACAACACCACCAATTGTGTGTCAATTGCATTTTTTTTCTTTATTATATAATAAGAATAGATTATTTAAATAAAGAAAAAATGCAATAAAATTAAATAAATAATTAAATAAAATTTTTAATATAATCATAGCATAAGCAACTTCATATTAGGTAGTACACTTTAATCAACTAAAACAAATATTTTCCCATACACACACCCGATATTGGAACAAAAATAACTTCGCCAGTCAAAATAGAATAAAAACACTTGGAAATCCGATATAATTGTTTACTCAGAATAATATCTATTGAGCGATCGACATTGCATTCTCTCATCGCAAAAAGTGTAACTTTGCGTCCCCATTAAAAGTTTTATCGTTTTTTGTTCATTCATGATTTCTTTTCCAGTACGGATTTATTCATAAGCGCTAGCGATAATCGGTATTTTTTTGTTATTTATAAATTATTTTTATTAATGTAAATCAAAAAAATAGAGGCCTGTCGAGGTGCAGGGCCACTAGCAGGTTGTGGATTCGATCCCCATTCAAGAAATAAAATATTTAATATTTACATGTTCTTACTCTGGTAACGACACAAAGCGCAGCGTTGAGTTACGCCACTCAACACGCAATGCTACCAGAAATCGGTGGAAATCGTGGACAGGAAGTATCTTATGGGAATAGGAACACTCTACTATGTGCGGGATACAGTGTGAACTAAAAGAAACTAATGTTTTACATTTATTGAATGAATGTTTTTTTTGTGTGTCCCTTAAATAATTTTAACATTTCAATTTTCCACACTTAGGAAAAAAAACATTTTGAGAAATCGTATATTTTTTGTAATGGAAATTGAACTTATCGGGCGGGTTTGACAACAGGCGCGGATTCGAATCCTGCTTTCATAAAAAAAATGTTTCCTCCGAAGAAATAATATTACTAAGTAAAAAAAAACAACTTCTTATAATGACACTAATCGCTTACACTTACACCACGTTTCGCACATAATAGCGGCGCTTGAAAAAATATTTGCAAAACGGTGCGTGCGTGTTGGAACGATTAAGTAAATAATTCATATCTTATAGACACAAGTGGGTCAAGTTCGTGCGTGCCTTCAGCTGTAGACTGTAGTGATGACAGAAACATGTTTTCACGCATTATCCCGCATAGCACGGCAGAGACGTTAAGTGTTAAGACACTCCGTTGTTCTTTTTTGGAACTCAACTTTGTATTTGGTCATAGTAGAGTGGGAAAATGAACGTTTATTATTTCGAGTCAATATAAAACCCACAAGACGTTATATTCAAACGTGGTCCCATTGCGAAAAATTATTTTATAGTATAAATATTATTTTTTTTTATTTAAGATGAGCGAGCCGAGTGACATGTCACTTCGATTACTAGATCCTACATTACGAGATAGATTAAATAATAATAATTGATTACAATAAATATTACACATACCTTACTATTTTAAAATTATTTTTACAAAGCGACATTTGCGATTTGCGCCCACCTTTCTATGTACATGATAAAGCGTGAATTAAAGAAAAGAACCTACCATGTCAAAATAATATTTGAACTCATAGGCATATTGAAGTACATAATTTCATAAAAAGATAGCAACCTGCGAAGTGACTGCTCTAGGCTCTAGTGACAACCTAAAAAAACCTAGTGGTTACCTAACCTAGCATAGAGGAAAGGAAAAAATATAATCATATTTTTTTAACGAGCACAGTAGGTAAAGACAAAGTTAAATGAATATACTATATAATGAAAGTACAGAAGTGGCATTCAGTCTGAATTTAAAATAAGTCTCTGAGGATTAGCAAAGAGCAGAATAAACAAAGTTTTCTTTAAAACTAGTGTCCACATCTATGCTTGCCAAAGGATTATAATCTTTGTTACTAAAGAAGAAGAGCTATTTTTAATATAAAAATCGATATAAAATCATACATTTTCGTTGTAGAATTTTAGATTCTATTTTGTTTATTTTAAGAACTAATTTTATTTGTACTTTTAAAACGCAGTACTGAATATTTGATTGGAATAATATTTACAATGACTATTAATAACTCGCTTTCCAAAGGAGTTAATACCTTCGTTTCCAATTTAAAATGATAAATAAGAAAGTAGCTCTATTATTTTATAGTCTGTTACTCTTATAAGGCTAAATTGCTGAACCTATTTTGATGAACTCTAACTAATAAAATATGTTATTTCAATGAAATTTATTAGCGGAAAGGAACAATTATTCACATATTTTCTGAAAATTTACAATATACATGTTTTTTTCATAGAAGATTACTTAGTACAGATTATATTTTTTTTTAAAAGTAAAAAAGTATAATTTATTTATATACGACCGTACCATACCATACAATAATTCCCTATTTTGTGTAATTAGACAAAAGTAAGTAATAAGTACCTACAACTATGTTTTTTTTATAAACATTCGTAAAGGAAATAAATAATCTGGTATTTGAACCCACGATATACGTTCAAATAGAGACAGAAAACTTCTAAGTTTTACATGTTTCGTTAAGTATAAAATATAAGTATAACTGCCGTCGACAGCAGGCTCACATTAAATAAATCATTTCTAATTAGAAATCCCGCTATTAGGTATATATAAATTTTGAACAACTTCCAAAGGTGTTAATGACGCTCTTGTATTTAATGGACAGAGTGTTGTGACACTATTATCTATTATTATTTTATATATCAAATATTTTAATTAAGGGTAAAACATGGCGTTTAGTTCCGCCAGGAAAATTTTAACGAAAAGTAGGTAACCGAGTTGTTAACACTAGGTTCCCCCTGCCTATTCTATCTCTAAGCGGGATACAGAGTAAAGCAAAAAAATGGGTATTTGAACACAGCATGCAAATACCACATTTTGTTGTACCCGACAGAAAATTAAAATAATTTTAAATACCTACCATAATTTTCTCGAATATTAATCAAATCCGAAACCCAAAACATGAGATTATTATTTATATTATCTATATATATAAAAGGACTTGTCCTCACTGACTGAGGTAAGACGCACGCACAGCCGTAACCGCTGTGCGTAGAAACGTGGAATTTGGACAGATGTTTACTTTCATGATCTGGACATCCACTAAGAAGGGATTTTGAAAAAATTTAACCCTAAAGGGGTGAAATAGGGGTTGAAAGTTTGTATGGAAAAAAAATTACATCGGCACCGATTTTTATAAAATTTGAAATTTAGATTTTTAAAAGTATTTAATTGTACACGTGTTTCATCGTTTTCTAGAATTCTCCCCCTAAGGGTGCAAATAAAGGGTTGAAAGTTTGTATGGAAAAATCTTTAAATGGCCACCGATTTGAAACTTAGACTCTTAAAAGTATTTAATTGAACACATGTTTCATGATTTACTAGAATTCACCCCTAAGGGTCCAAATAAGCAGGCGAAGCTGCGCGCGCCCACTAGTATTATATGAAGGTTAAAAATACATGTCATCTAACATACATCTTTCTCTATATTTCCAGTCAAAAGAGCTACAACAGCCCATGGAGTTGGACGACGGTGACAGCGACGGGGGACTGACCGCGGGCCCCGCGCGGGCCTCCACCCGCGCTGTGAGGCCGCGGGGGGCTGGGGCGGGGTACAATTGGGTACAGGGGGGTACTTAAAGACACTAGACTAACATAAAAGTGATCTTTCATTATTATTTATTGTATTTAATTAGTTTATTATTTAAGAAAAATGTTGGTTACTCTGCCTGTGAATAGAGGCTATTATATACATATGTGTGTGTCGTTGATGTTGCAATACATTATTTTGTTACCAAATGTATGAAAAATATTTCTTTTTCGTGATATTTTTTTTGTTGGAACTAATTGTTTGAGCGTTATGAATTTTTAATGTTTTATTTTGAAAATGACGTTCGCGACTCATTAAATACGATGAGAATTGAGGAGTAATAAACATTTTTTCTGTACGTAAACTTAAATGTACTTGCAACAACATAGACTTAGTATAGTTTATAACACTATAATTTTGTTATACAATGTAAAAGTTAGTAAAATCTGGTTCCAAACGGCTTCGCACCCCGCCCGATGAACGAAATGATCCGTCCGATGTCGTTAGCTCCCCGTGTCGTCGCCGTGACCGTGACGGGTGGACTTATCTTTTTATCTGTTATAACAAATGTACATAATAAACAAAGAATCACGTTTAAATTAATAAAGAAAATCAATATTGAAGCAATTGTTATTTCAGGTATAATCAATTGAACTGATAAATAATTTATATTTCATACATTTAATAAGGATAGATGGAAAATACAATCTAGTGAGCTATCACTCTGTTACTAAAAAAAATGAAAAAAAATACACATATACTCATTCCTAGACCAAAACTAATAATTTCTCAGAATCCATCCAATAAAGCACTAGTACCTTTATACAGCTGTGCCAGTTTCAATGATTGTGGCCTAATGCTGTTTTAATTGCCACGAGTCAATGACTTCGAAGCTCGAGCTCAGCTGCTAATGTTCCTTACTTTTAAATATTTTTTTCTATACTTCCAAAGACGGTTACTGTACTGATATATAATTTATCTATCATCTTTCTTTGCTTTGGTACCACGGCAGAAAGCGCGATGTTAAGTTCCGCCTCTTAACACGTAATGCCCGAAAAAAATCGACAGAATGTTGGAGCGGAGTGTTATTGTTATCCCGCGTGTAACTAGGCTCTCACTGCCTACCCCGCTACACGCGGGATACTGCGTGAATCTGAAAAAAAAAGAAATTACCAATATTTTTGGTTGTGTTTATACAATACGAGTATATGTTTCACGCAACATTGCCTCATGGATCCATCTCTATCCCCCTCATAGTATCTTTGGGGGTGATTAGAAGTGCTTTTGTCTGAAAACAGAGAACAGTAATAGTAGGTACAACCTCTGGGATGAAAGATTCATTTAGGAATAATGCAAAATACTTCAAATATCAATTTCTTTATCAGACACATTCATTGTGTGTTTATTTCAGTACAGTATAAGTTGTATATTCCAGTTGATAACTTTATTCTGCCTTCGCTAAATCGAAATATTTAAATATTTTAAGCAAAAATCATTTTAAAGATAAGTCCACCCAACGCTACCCTAACAGAAATGTCCCACCGAGCGTCTAATGGTATGAAGAACTGGACGAAGGACGCTCCCAATACCATATCCCTATTTATAAGATTTCATCAAATCGGGTACAGTCGTGAAAAAGTATAAGAAAATATAATTTATTTAGTTGTGATATACATATTATTACATTACATGTAAAATAAACATTAAATATTGTAACGTCGGCGGCCTCGCTGAACATAGGCATATAGAAAAGTAAGAAAATCTACTTACACCGACTCGACTGTTTTCGGGGTAGTGACACATCACTACTTTTCACTTATTATTCATTAAAAAAAAAGCTCGCTATCCTCAAATAGGGACGCTCGAAGCCCTGACATAGATTAGCAATAGTTGATATTTTCTTCGGGGCTTCATGGTGTCTCCTTTTCTATATGACCATGGTTCTATGTTATAGATATATCTATACGTGCAATCCGATGGTTTGTAAATGTATATCGTAGTTAGACAAGTTAAGTGGCGGTGTGAGGCATTTAATTTATGTATGGGCGCGGTTGAATGCAGATTGAATTTGAAATTTAAATTCGTGAACTTTCGTCCGTGACTGCCTTTTTGAGGGGTTCTCTTGGTTGAGCGTTTAAGCATTACTTATACCAACGTAGGTGCAGCACCTTCGTATCGTGCATAATACTATGCTTACATTTAACTATTCAGATTTAAAATAAGAGAATAATCTCACAAAACACTAAAACATGCTTATTTTATATTTAAAATACAATAAATATTTTTTTATTTTCAATAAAATAGTAATTTGTAAACAAAGTTACAAATGTTTACTTTATTTATTTAGGCTATACAAAAAAAACTTAATAAAAAATACTCAAAGCAATTTTGTCAAATTCTTGCTTGTAAATAAAAAATATTACATTCCAACAATGGGATTCGAACCCACGTCCACTATACAGCAAACAACCAACACACTACATTAGCGTCACCCATTGAAGTACTTTTGTTTCTACCAAAATCTCAACTAACAAAACAAATGTAGGTATGTAGATATTTTCAAATTCAACCTGCGCCCGCGCATCTAAAGTAAGTTAACAACTCCTGGCGAGATTTCGATGTCATTATATATAAACATACATATTATTATAATATATACACTTATTAATGTTTATTCTTATCTGGGGGTTGTCGGCTTACATCACCAATCGGACTCTAATGAGAGCGGGAGATTGAGGGATCTCTCTTCTTAGTATTAGGCTTAAGACTGAGTTTACTAACTTACCTAGTTAAGTATACGAGTATCTTTGTTTTAGATTTAATAATTTGTAATTTTACTTTTACTTCGAGGCCGTCGTAGAGCAGTGGGTGGAAGAGTTGCAGGTTTGATTCTCACTCGTTGGCTTGATTGTATTTAAATGAAATTTTTGAGTAGGCATAACTTGGCGTTGAATTCCACCCAATGTCTCGTAAATGTGAGGAAGATGGGGAACAGAATGTTATAACATCAGGTTCCTTTGCCTGCCCTACTAAAAAACGTGAAACTACTATATTTTTAGCATATTTCAATACTGTGGTATATAAAGGTTATGATTAGTACCTAAAAACACTTTTTTTTATATGTTATAAAGTTATTTATAATTAATTAAGATGTAAAGACAAATGTTTATGCTCACATTAAAAAGGTGATGTTAGAATAAAAATTTGTAATGTCCATTATAGTTTATATGAACAATGTTGTAATTTAGTCTTGTAAATGTAAACTCAGCCTTATATTTATATTTATATATATAGAAAGCTGCACTGCTCTCATTTCAGTCGGCTTGAGTCTATGTTAGCATTTAAAACCACGTAACCACCTGTTTTTATATAATGTCTATATAAGGGTAATAAAAAAAACTGGCTTAAAGTTAGGGAAAAAATAAGAGAGTTATATGTAGGGGAAAGCAAAGAAAATAAACGGTTAACGGTATTTAAGTACAGCAGCTAGTTCCATACAATCAATATTGACTCTCGTTAACGGTGTGTAAGCACGACGAGGTATGAATTGAATACCTTCACAATGTGTCTGCTAACTGAACAAATACACTGTCAGCTCTTGGCCTATATAGCTTAAATATACATAAGTTTCTTAATTTATCGAAAAATATAATATTTTATTAATAAATTTAAAATGGACGTTATATAAGAACAGGGAAAAAAAGAGATCTTAAATGACATTTTTTTGTAATAATATCAATATTTATTTCGTTATTTTTTAAGTTTTCAATGATTTTAATTGTTCTTGTTGCTTTCCTTGGGAATCTTTATCGATTTTTTAGAATTAGTAAGTACAATATTGTATTGAGAGACGGGGGAAGGACAATCAACACACCGACCGATTAATCTTAATGTTTATGTATGAAATGTATCGGCGTCTACTTTTCTAGTGTAAAATTCCATTTTTCTATGCCGATGTGTGTATAAAAGTGGGGCTCTGCTTGCAAAAATGAAATACCACAATTAAAATATCATCCACCCACCGCAATTTGGACTGAAAAACAAAAACAATAAAAAGAAAATAGTCCAAAAGTCCCTAAAGAAAGTTAGCTTATTGAAATTCCTAGGCCAAAAGTCCAGAGCCTCGCCCCAACTCCTAACCGGTTAGAGCCGGTCAGTCGGTCTCCCGTCAAAGGTTGTTATTATCGTTCGTATTCCAAAAGTTTCCTGATGTAATTTATTGACTTGAATAAATGAAATTACGCTTCTAAAGTGTACTAATACATATGTAAATATAGGACAACTAATACCTATTATAATAGTGAATGTTGTAATTTGTATATAAGTAATGAAAATTAAATTTTAAATACATAGATAATTGTGGGTGTTCATTTATTTTTGTCTTTATCATTTAGTTTTAAGTTTTGTTTGATATCATTTTGGGAGGGAAATCTGTATTATGAAATAAAAAGTAAATATGGGTAGTTCCAACTTTCTATGATATGGTTATGGTTTCAAACCCCAATTAGAAGGAAAATCATAATTGCAAATTAGTAATAATAACAAGTATTACAAAAGTAAGAAAATAATTACAATGCATTTGTACTTACAGAATAGATTTATATTTGCTTTAAAGTAGAATTTTTGCTATTATAAGAAACTAACAAATCTTCAGTCAATGTAACAGAAAATTTAAGGGTGCGATTTGAATTCAGTAAGTTAAAAAAATATATAAATAATCTGTAGATATATAATTTTTTACATAATCAACCAAAGTCCAAGTTTATATATTTTTTTTATACAGATTGATTTACATATAATATACTTAATGTTTAAATATAATATTAAAAATGAAAAACCATATAATTACATACAAAATATAAATAAAATACTATAATCTATCTTCTATATATATAAAAGGACTTGTCCTCACTGACTGAGGTAAGACGCACGCACAGCCGTAACCGCTTTGCGTAGAAACGTGGAATTTGGATAGATGTTTACTTTCGTAATCTGGACATCCACTAAGAAGGGATTTTGAAATATTTTAACCCTAAAGGGGTGAGATAGGGGTTGAAAGTTTGTATGGAAAAAATTTTAAATCGGCACCGATTTTTATAAAATTTGTAATTTTGATTTTTAAAAGTCTTTAATTGAACACGTGTTTCATAGTTTTCTAGAATTCACCCCCTAAGGGCGCAAATAAGGGGTTGAAAGTTTGTATGGAAAAATCTTTAAAACGCCACCGATTATTATAAAATTTGAAATTTAGACTCTTAAAAATATTTCATTGAACACATGTCTCGTGGTTTATTAGAATTCACCCCTAAATACGCAAGCGAAGCTGCGCGCGTCCGCTAGTCACGGATAAAGATTAATAACGAAATACAATTAAAATCACTGAAGGATAGAATTATTAATTTAAAATAACATAATCATAGAACAGTTGAAGGTCGTCGTGGCGCAGAGTTAAAATCAGCAACAGAAAACGGAATGTCTTAACGCTAGGTTCCCAGGATCTTTCTGCCTATACTGCTGATGGGGTGCGGGATAATGCGTGAAGCTAAAAAAATATACATAATAATAACATAATAATACCATGTTGTAACTTCTAGATGTTAATCATACTCGATGAAACACTTTGTATAGAAGTGTAGAATATACAATTATGTATACGTACAAAAATGTCGATATACATTATAACTAGGTCAGGTAACGACATCTAGTGAATAACATGTCCTGAAAGGAAAATAGATGGCGCTGTACAAATTTAAAGAGTTAAGAACTTGCAAATAGACTGGTTCTTTATTAGTCTTTTGACAAAGTTAAACTACGAAAAAAAAAACCAATTTTCTTTCTATTGGTTTCATATATTTTACTTACACGTTTTACAATTTTACTAATATTTAATAGACACGGCAAAATTAAACGCATTTTTCATTTCCGTAATATGAGAAAACAAATATAAACAAATAAAATGAAGTTAGTGAGAGAAGCGAAGCGTCTTTACTATATCTGTCTCTGACAAACATTGATATTGTAAAAAATATCAATGTTAAAAGTTGCGGTGATAAGTTTCGCCATTTAACATGCAGTCTCAAAGATCGACGGTGCGTGGGGCACAGAGCGTCTTAACACTATTTCCTCTGAAACAGAATGAAGCTGTTTATTTGTGAATTTTAATAAAATATACGTAAGAAATGAATCCACTGTAATATAGAGATCATTTTAATACAGGAAGTTACAAAAAATATAAGTCGATTATTACAAATTGGCTTAGAAAATAAATAATGAAAAAAAAAATCTATTTAGTGGCCATTCGGTTGTCCGCATCACTATAGACATGGTCATCAACAACGTACGTACAAACAGATAAAATTTTTAATTTCATATATGCATTACAGTAGGAAGCGATATTTGTTAAGTAGAGGTCACAAACATTTATATATCGAATTACACTAATTTAATTAGCCATATAAAACCAGATACAAATAACATACGTAAATAAAAAAAATGAATTCACATATATCATTTAATTATGTAAAAAAAATTGTTAGTAAATTTGTAATTGTTAAATTGTATATTCCATTAAAACTATCCATTTGCCATTGGCATAAAAAAAATGTTTACTTAAAAATAATAAAGACAATTTATATTTTTTTAGTTTCACTCTGTAACAGAGGGAACCTGGGACCATATCGTTAAGACAGTTTGTCTTCATTCCATCAATTACATATCTAATACTCCAATATATGTTTTAATACACATTTTTATATTTGTTTGCCTCTTGCAAAAATTTAGAGACTATATAGTATGTTAGAAAACATGTAACTGATATTTTTTATATTTACATTTTTTTTTTAAATTCTGCTATGCTCAAAAATTCCTACAAAATTCGTTTAGATGTACTTACAATTTACTAACATATACGTACGTACGTATCTATATCTGATTTTATATAACAGTCATTATGTAAATACATTTGGGGCAGTATAAGTTACTTAATTTGAATTCAATATTACATTATCTATAGGGTCACAGCTACGATTCCCGTCGGACGTTATACTAATAAGAATAAATATTTCTTACAACTAAATTTTTTGGAAATCAAAAATATGAAGCTCAAATTAATGAATGAATTGATATATTAGGTTTATGATATAATTATGAACATACAATATAATATCTTTAATCTGTATAAAAATGTAGTCCAGCGTAAAATAAAAAAAATCTACTGAATTTATTGAGGTAGGCTGGAAGAGAACATCCTATATTCTTTTTATATTTTTTAAATTAAATATACATTTAAAAAACTCTAATTTCCAAGCATAATGATTTCTGGACTATAGATAAAATTAAAAAACATACTCAATACATAATTGAGCCACAAAAATTTGTAATTTTATTAAGATTTACATACACACAAATTTACCAATACATTTAGAAATGAATGAATGTTTTAATACAATAAAAAAAATTACAGTAAATCAAAAATATGTTGTCATGGGTTCAAAACCCAACTAGGGAATGATTATATTATAGATTAATATTTCTCAAAGAAAATTCCCTTTACCTATTTCCGCAAGACGATTATGGACCATTAAGGTCCATAATCATTCAACAAAACTTCATGCCATTATATAATACAATATAATATAATTATAAACATGAATACATTAAGTAATTATTATATCTCACTCGAATAATAATAATATGAATATATAATTTATCTATCGTATATATGATATATAATGTATGTATATCGTACACCAAACTGTTGTCTTTGGGGGGTCAGTCGTACTCTTAGGCATAAGTCTTTATTTGGTGGACGTTTCTATTTGAGATCTGTGGGGAAAAAACAATGATAGATTATAATCTATATATATAAAATCGAAAGGTCACTCACTCATCACGAAATCTCAGAAACTACATGTGCTAGGATTCTCAAATTTTGCATAGGAGTTACTTATAGGACGTAGGTGCTCGCTAAGACGGGAATTTGCAATATTCGACTTCTAAGGCGTTGTTTTTGGGGACGAAAGTTTGTATGAAACTTCGTTACTACAAATGCTTGGAGTGTCAAATTTTGCATAGACGTCACTAGGACGTAGTCATGGAGACAGAAATTAATAATAACATAGTTCACGCGGGTGAAACCGCGAGCGGGCCGCTAGTTAAGTATATATATAAAAGGACTTGTCCTCACTGACTGAGGTAAGACGCACGCACAGCCGTAACCGCTGATGGTAGAAACGTTAAATGTGGACAAAAGTTTACTTTCGTAATCTGGACATCCACTAAGAAGGGATTTTGAAAAATTTTAACCCTAAAGGGGTGAAATAGGGGTTCAAAGTTTGTATGGAAAATTTTTTAAATCGCCACCGATTTTTATAAAATTTGAAAGTTAGATTTTTAAAAGTATTTAATTGAACACGTGTTTCATCGTTTTCTAGAATTCTCCCCCTAAGGGTGCAAATAAGGGGTTGAAAGTTTGTATGGAAAAATCTTTAAATCGCCACCGATTTTTATAAAATTTGAACACATGTTTCATGAGTTATTAGAATTCTACCCTAAATACGGAAGCGAAGCTGCGCGCGTCCGCTAGTTAAGTATATGTACGTGTGGCACGTGGTCGTCGTGATTCAGGGTCAGAACCGTGCGAGTGATAACACAACGGCTGTGAGTTCGTTTCAACCTCGTGGACTTTTTTATCATTTTCATTTCGCCGCTCGGGTAACGAGTGTTTCTGTCTGGTGACAATTCGGCGAGAAAATAACACTAACCTCTTCACTTATCCAATAAAGAAAGCCGCAACACTTCATCCAGCGCTCTCTGCTCATCTGCTAACTGCTGATCCCTGGCCTGGTGCTCCCTCGCGGACAGCGCTAGTGCTGCCCTCAGGTCCGCATCTACATCATCACCATCCCTATCCGTGTCCGTGTCTGGGATGGGCACATCACTAGTTGCGTCATTTTCCGTCTCCGGTGTTTGTAGGTTTAGGGTGCCGAGGTCCGCGAGTGATGCCTCTATCGCTCTGTTGTTATATACTAGCTTTGTTAGCTTTACTAGCATTTACAATTACTTGCATACATTTAAAAAAATATATATGAATAAAAAACAAAACGTATTTAAGATGACATTTAGTACTGACATTGTAGATCATAATGTCAGTTTAAATATGCTTTTTTGATATGGAAATGTTAAAATGTCTAAATGGAATTTATCACGAAATTAAGTAAAGTGAAACTTTAATTAATTTTTAATTATCATTTAATTTAAAAGTTAATGTAAAAGTTTTAAAAATGTACAGAAGGAATTATATATATATTTGATAATTATAAACGTTATGTAATATAATATGGTTGGTGGTATGCTGGATTTGGATTTATTTAAAATAAAATGAAGTATAAATATACATTTACATGTACTAAACCATGCAATTTTGTTGTACATAATATTGAATGATATATTATAGTAGCCTTAATATATAATTAGCAAAATACGTCATATTAGGAACTTTGTTAAAAATAATGCACACCTAATTAATAAATAACTAAAGTTACCAAAACTATAGACAAAAAATACGGTATAAAATTTAGATATAGTGGGATATCTATATGCAGGTACATATAGATTAATGTGGTAGGTAAAGTTCATATGCTTTAAATCGATTTAAGAAATTGGCAGTTTCTTAACCATTTTTTTTTCTGTATGAAAGTTTTATTTCTAAGTATTATTCCTACGTATTTATTAGCGTACTATAAACTTATATATAGATAATGTGAAATAAGTTAGCAGGTTATGAAAGTTCCTTACGAAATTTTAATCTACATTAGCATACGAAAATAGAATTAAAACCGTCGATATCTGTAATGGGAATAAATAAAAAAAACTATATTTTACTAAACGAGTATAAGATCTTTCGTAGAGGAAATATCTCATTTCCCCGAGTGGGAAACGAACCTACAACTATGTATCTATCTCTCGTATATACTCACACGCTTGTACTACTGCGCCATAACGGCTTCATACCATATCATCTAATCAGGAAGTTTTAAATAGACAAGCGGCCACCCGCAACTTGTTTTCTTAAAGTATAAATCGTAAAAATAAAGAACAGTACGTTAAAAAAAAAAAGAAGTTTACCCATATTTTTTACCTGTGGAATGCCCACAGACAATACAAAAAAAACCCCTTGAATAATAAAATAAAACACAATCACCTTTGTAAATGGGCATCCTCGTGAGATAACAGCGTGTGGTTGGTATTTCGCATGCGAGGTGGTACGGGGGATGTCGATCGAGCACCTCGGAGGGCCTCCCATACGTCAACCTGAATGATTATATTTTTTTTGTGTAAAAATGTATGTATTATATATCGCACCTTTAGAATTATAGAGACCTTTTAAAAACATCAAGTTTTTGGAAACGTCAAACAAAGATGTGTACAATTACGTTTTTGTATATAATTATGCTTACATCAGTTTAGATGATACACTAGTAAATGCTTCTTAAATTAATTGTATGAGATCACTATAATTCTAAAGGTGCGATATGTATTAAATAAATACATTACAATTTTATAAATCAATGGTGCAGAGGCACAAGGATGTGACTGTACAGCGACGGTTGTGAATTCGATTCCCACTCGTAACAATGAATTATTATTTATTATTACAATTTGCATTACTTAGTTAGTTCAGAATTGACAAAAACAAACACTAACAGTACACCTAAAACAGTAACCATACTATTACTAACCTGATCATCATGAGTCCCAGCATCCATTAAACTCTGCTGGATAGCATATTGCAATAAATCATCATCATCACACTGCATCCTGTCTCTATCGTCGGCCCCCGCCGCGTCTTTGTACCCGCGACCTACTTGGAAGCACCTGTCATCCACTACGCAGGAGAGGCGAGTGTCCTCGGATATACTCTCCACGTCAGTGACCGGAGTTTCCGTAGCGAATATGTTGCCGAATGTTATACGAGCGTTCAGTACGTGGAAGAGAGGGATTTCTGTAAAATAAACAGTCGTTAAATGTATATAATCATCTTGGTTACAACAAAACGACTAACGTGATGTAGTGTATTCTGTGGCCTCGTTAATAAATGAACTAATCGATACAAGAAGAATTTTTCTCCCGCAACTATCGCCATTACAGTCAGACACTGAATCATTGTGCTGCAACGATCGCGTATTAACAAAGACAGAAGATTTAAGACGCGTATAAACAAATTTTAAATTCCTCACCAATTTTGACCGGAAAACCAGCCGGCAACTGCATTTGCACGAAATCTTTTAATTTTGCGAAATGAGGCGACGATATCGCAGCCATCAAATCCAGTATGGGCATTATTTGCTCTTGGAGCTGAAAAAAGATATAATAAACTAAATGACAACTAAATGAAAAACTAACTAACGTGATAGTCGATCCTACAACTCGAGTCAGTCTAAATCAGTCAAATTTCAAGTCAAAATCAGTTTAAACTTTGATTTGAATTTTTTTCTGTAATTATCCCATTTTACTTACTTCTAAAGGATAATCCTCGCACAGCCACAGCGTGGCTCTAAACTTCTGCACCTTAGTAGCGACTTCCCTCGGCCGCCCTATGTCCCTATCTAGGGGATCCTCTGAGAAATACTCCTCCCAGGTCACTGGACGGATTTCTTCCCGGGATTTACTCCTTTTTGGCGGTTCTTCCTGGATGACATAATTATATTTGAAAAAAATTTCCAATAGGACTGAGACTACTGACACTTTTATGTAACTTTTTTTTTTTTTTTTTTTATATGGAGTAGGCTTGCGTTTGACCGCATCAAGTCTGATGAGCGTTGATGCGGTCTACGGTGGTGCACGCTTGCCTAGAAAATACCTATTCACCCTTTCTTGTTGGATTCAAGTGTTTGTAATTGCTTAATTGAATAAAGACTATTTATTGGGTTAAAAATTGATGAAGTGTTATCATACACTAAATAATTAACATTTTTAGGAACATATAAAAAATATTAATTAGTGAACTCGTGTTTCCTTGTATAACAACTTATGGTGGAAAGAGGCCAGAGCGTTTGAACAGTTTCTAAGAGACACTTTTTTCTGACACCGATTTTTGAGACGGAGATAGACAAAGGTTAGGTTAATAGAGACTTTTATCCCTCCGAGGTAAATGCGCGATTTTTTAAAAAAAATATTCTCCCGTAACAGGACTTGAACCCACATATTTTACTTTACTTACTCTATCCGGTGTCAACAGTGGTGAAGCAGGATGTGAGGGGCCATCCTCATCCGCGAGTGCTAAAAGGCCCGCGAGGGGGGCGCGCGGTGCGAGTCTTTTGTCACCTCGAGGTAAATGCTCACTGCGGGACTTGGACACTAATTCTACATTGTTAGCACTGAATACTTTGCACTCGTATCCGTTTACGTTCTCACTTTTGTCCTGACGCCATCCCCAGATACCGCTTTTGTTTCTGGAAAAAAATGGTTATAATAAATAACAGATTCTTTTTTGCTAAATTTGCTTATTACATAATAGTATAGTTAAAGCAATCATGGTAGCTAAGTCCAATTCCAGTTAAGAAAAAAATTATGTTCATATAAGGGAAATTTAATTTATTCCTTTTTTTATTGCATTTTTTCTGACTTTTCAAATGTAAGTTTCCAAATAAATATTTTTTTCTATTTCTTTAATTTGATAACATAAATTATTATGCTTATATCTCCCGCATCGATTTTTCTCGACCTTAAAAAACAAAATCTTATTTATTTTATTTTTCTTTTCACTTTACCAACCTCTCAAAACATATTTTATCCGTGTCCAAGTAATTGATAGCGACAGGTGCAGCCAGCCGTTGTTGTATGACGTGCGGCGCGGGGGGAGGCCACTCGCGGTCGCGCCCTCCCTCCAGGTACTCGCACCACGACGTCTGAGCTTCGTGGTCCAGTTCCACTAGACTTGCGCTACGGCCTGGAATTTTCGAAATTTACCTTACGTTGTCTTAAATTTTAAATTATGGTTTGGACTTTCAGTTCAATTTTCATTTTTAGGTTTTTGTCATTAAAGATTCTATGTATTTCAGAGAAATAACAGCATGATGTCTAACATTTTTTCTTTATTTTCACCTCTATATAGTGGGATAATGCATACTTTAAAACACCAAAATAAATTATAAGCTTCACAGTACAAATTCGAGTCACTACATATTAAACACAAATAACCCTTCCTTCAAATCCCACTTCTCCTTGAATATATAACTCATTATTTAAAAATCAACATTTATATAACATTTTTGTTCCAGATTCACGCAATAGCAGAGTATCCAGAGGTAGCCTAATGTGACGACACTTTATTCCCCACTTTCCGCTGATACCTCGAGGCATTGCGTGTTTCGCCATGTTACCAAAGCAAGGGAACGAAAATATTACACAATTCATTTCCCGAACGGGAATTGAACCCACAACCGTCGCGTATACAATCACAAGTTTTTCCAAAAATAACCGACCAAATAAACAAACCCACCCTGTCCTCTAAATATATAAGTTCTATCGCCTCTCTGCCATCTGTTGTTCTCGAAGCCGACGAGCGTCGTATCAACACGTACATTAGCACCTCGTTTGTACACTTTGTATGTATCGAATGGACACATACGCGATACTAGTGGCACTGGAATATTGTAAAAAGTAATTTTAGTTATTTTAATAATAGTTTTATAAGTAATATTAGGAGTAAACTTTACAAATATTTTATCGTTATGTAGAAAAATCTAAAAATATACCTATATGTATACATAAGTAACAAATGAACAACGACAAATTAAATGTACAATTATTGTAATTTTAAACCATTGTGGCGCAGTGAGTTTGTGTCTGATTGTAGACGTCTGCCCGATGGTTGTAGGTTTGATCACCAAAAAATTTTTATTTAATTATGACTTTAATAGTCACAAAACAGAAAAAAAATTAATGAAGTGTTCCTTCAGTTTTATATTAACAAAAAAATATCGAACTAAAAAACAATACATGACATATCATTATATTATCTATTTAACCTACATTTCCAAAAAAAAAAACATATTTTAGCATATAATTGAAACACATTTTTATCATTTTACAATAAATAAATACAAAATTAAGGTATATGTTTATTTGTAATATTTTTAATTTTCGACTTTCGAGGCATTACGTCTTAAGTGGCAGAACTCGACGCCTCGCTTATCCTTGTTACCAGATGGAGGAAATAAAAATAGTTAATTCTCTCAAGCGGGAATCAAACCCACAACCACCGCATTTACATCAAACGTTATGTGATTTAATTCCATTTATACAAGCTAAAACAATTCTTAATTATAAAACATACCCCAGCTAGTAAACTCCCATTTCATTTCAACATAGAAGTCGGGGGCAAGGCTCAGTTTGTTCAACAGCTCTGGTATGCCGCTCGACCTGACTACATGTCTTTGGAAATCACGACGTGATAACACCAGTGATAACAGCTCCGGATTACCAGTGGCTGTGGCTTCTTGGACCGCTGAAAGTTTATTTATAGTTATGATTTCAAAAGCTCTGTTATTAATAAAACAATTATGCCTAATATAATAAATTGTAAAAACATTCGGTCTTGTATATTCTAATCATTCATCAATGGAGATATTTCATTTGAAAAAAGAGAGATTAAACTTACTACTATTACTTTTACAATAAAAAACAGTATCATTGTTGTCACATTTATTTGTTTATACCATGCTCACAATAATTGTGAAGTTAATAGGGGAAAAGGGAAAGCGTACAGTGCAAAGTGCTCAAAGAATTGCTGTTTATTTCTATTATAAGTTATAAATAGGCCCCTGTAAGAGTTAAATGCCTGCTCATGTATATTTCAACTCACACTTCACTTTTACTTCACTTCATATTTTTATTTCAACTTCACACTGTATGTGCAAACCAAGTACCAGAACACTTCATTTCCCACTTTACACCTGAATTTTAGGTATTGCAAGTTAAGTGACAGTACTTACAAGGTGCTTTGTCTTGCTAGAGCAGGAAGATAAAAGAATATTTTCACTCAAGTTGGGATGGAACCCAGAACAATAGCATTTACAGACAAGCAGTTTCTCAATGTGCCACAAAAGCCTGAATTATCATCAATATAAAATCACAAATGGGCATATTAAAATTTGTATAAGCTCATTAATACCAGTCGTTAATTAGTACACTTTTATGTTGTGCTGATAACCACCCTTATGTTAATGGTATAGATTACAAACGTTGATAAGAAACATAATTTACAATTTTTATTTTTAAGCCACTTTTATAATATTTTTTGAGATATTGAATGTTGAGTGCCACAACTTAAACAGAATTGAATTGAATAATTTAAATACAATCATACCATTAATAAAACTCAACTAAAAATGTAAAATTAAATCAATATAAGACATAAAAACTAATAATAATTGAAATACCTGTCCATCCATCCTTGTCACAGTTAACATCAGCATCTGCATCAAGAAGTGCTTGAACAACTTCTAGGTAACCTAAAGTAACGGCCAATAGAAGAGGTGTACGACCTCTTGGATCATGTTTTTCTATATCTTGTGGGGTATTCTGAAAAATTTGTGTAAATATTCAGGTTTTAACAGTTTTCAGCTTGCTTACATACATAATTAAACTAGCTGGCCTAGCAGACTTAGTCCTACGGACACACAATTTTTTAAGTTGAGCTAATCTATTACCGAGCACATTGACTGCAATGCCACCTACTGGGTTCAATTGTATTTTTAAAACATCCAGGAGCCCATTGAAATGTACATATGATATTTCATTAAAGAGAAACTTAACAATTATATTTTTTTAACCAATTATATTAGAAAGAGACATGCATAAAGATAAATAGATATTGTTTATTTTTGATCTTAATGTACTCTTTTATATATTTATTCATAAACAAATAATTTATTGAAATTTTGGACAACTCATATTTTTTTGTGAATTGGTTCCTAATGGGATTTTCTTTTCACACAATATTAGGCAGTGTGTTTTGTTCTCTAATCCATATCAGCCACATTGCAATGGCTTCATCAGAGATAATAAGATTATATTAATGTACAGCTACCTACACATTACTGACACTTATCAACATTTAATAACATTACACTGTTTCAATATTATTTTTTATACAATTGTAGTATCTATTAATCTAATCTTATAGTATAGTTTGTATAAATATATTAAGAATTTACTTAGAATTCAAATGCCTTAAAGTAATTGCTATTTATTGATATAATTCACTATATAGTGTTCAATTTACATCTTATCAATAAATGTATTAAAAATATACTGAAATTTTCCAACCTTCTTATTTTGAAGGTAATTCTTTAACTCTTCATGCTTGTTGTTCCAAACAAGCCAATGTATCGGGTAGCGGCTCGCAATCTCTTCAGATGTCATAGGCATTTTCACACTTAATTTCTCTATACTTAAATAACATATGTTAGGTGCACCATTTATATTAAAAGCATTTCGCTGCAACCACTACTATTTCATCGTAAAGCGTCCAATAACTATTATCTTAGCCACTCTATTTAAAAAAAGACAAATTAAAATCGAGTCTGCACCAACTGAATGCTTCAAAACTGATTCAACGTAGGTGATTCAATGACAGCGTTAAATATAATGTTGCAAGCATAGTAAACTCTATTTGTACTAAACGCATTAGAATTTAGAGTATTACTTTATATTGGCCAAGTGATTTTGTGAATTGAAGTGAACGAAAAACTAAGTAGAATGACGAAGGAATATACATCACAAGGTGGAGGAGTTCACAAAATAAATTTATAGAATTACATTTTATTCTGAACCGATTTCTTTAAACAATATGTATTATGGTATATTTTGGTACAAATTTGTTTATTATGGCAACATGTAGCCTTTATGTCAGTGTAAAAAAACAAAAAATAAGATACGGCGAAATTGTCAAGCAAAATTGCAATTCCTGCTTTTTAAAACGTATATGAATATAATATTATGTAATCTTATAAACATATTTTAAAATTAAAGATATTCAAAATTATGAAAAAATTGACATATCCGATAATTTCTTCTAAGCCGTTATGCTTAGAATTTTATTCTCAGTTACAAACAAAAACATTGACGACTATTTTTAAAAGCCAGATCGAGGTAAGAAATCCTATTTCCTTGTGATAGAAGCGCAATATGATTTCTTACTCTTATATTGGAAAATACATTCATATGTAAATTTGTATGTCTTAGGAGAGTTATAAACTTTTAAATATACCTGAAAATTCTAAGCAAGATGTTGTGAAGAAGGCTTTTTTGGAACTCGCCAAAAAATATCATCCCGATTCTCAGTCCCCCGAAGCTGATATAAATAAATTTGTGGCTGTTGAAAATGCATTTAGAATATTATCAAAATACAATACCGGGGCTGCCAATTCTAATGAAATTGAAAAAATTGTTTATGATATAAAGGTTTGTAAATTTTATTCCTGGAATGTTAATGTTTGCTGAATGATGGCTTAGCTGGTTTATGAATTACAATTATTTTAGTTATAAGTTATGTCTTACATAATGCATAACTATAAACATACACTAGTATGTTATAAATGTCTTAGCTTCACCTTTATTTATATTGTAGACAAAGGGAACTTATTTATATTATTTTTATAGCATACTGCACCTCAACACAGACAATTTCTAAGCTTTGATGGCCTTGGCTATGGTACTCCTTCACAGAGACAAAAACAATATGCTCAAGCTAGAGCTCAGAGAGCAGCCATAAATGTCATAGAACATAGAACTGCCAAAGCAGTAGCATCAGAAAACACTTTAATGAAGAAGGAACCAGTTAAAAAACATGATATAAAAACCAAATATGGTTTTGATCGATTAGTGGAAGATCTGATACAAGAGTCAATGTCTAAAGGTGAATTTGAAAACCTTAGTGGCAAAGGACAACCTTTGAAGGATCAAAATAGAAATCCATATGTTGATTTTACTACTCATAAATTGAATGAAGTGAGTATATTTTTTTAATAACCATTACTGTATTTAATATAAGTTACTGTGATGTAGTGGGACATTATCTGAATGTAAATATAAAGCTTGTAGGTGTGATTTTCCTCCTATTTCGTAATGGGGAAATAAATAAATTATTTTCTAATAAGAATACCTCTCCCTTAGAGAGAGACATTCTTTCATGACAATGCATAACCTGCCATATCCTGAGATTGTGACTTGAAACTGATATTTTTACACCCCAATGATTGTTGATGATGTCTGTAGATCTTAATTTATTTGATAATATTTTTAATTTACCTCCACATGTCTGTGATAAAAGGTCTTAACCGATAGACAAATAGATAGATAGATGAATTACATACTTAGTGATCATATGAGCATTCCATTTTAACTCCTAAGGTAGGGAACATAAAAAATCAATATATTTTATTTAAGTGACTATAAGTATTTATTTCACTTTTGTTTTTTTTAAGGTTTTAATCAATAATGGTTTTACCCCAGAATGGATAACAATGAGCAAAGAAATAGATCAAGACATAGAATTATTGAAGGAAGAAATAAGAAAAGATAGAATGTACCTAGGGCCCTTCCCTTTAAACAATGAAGATTCCACAAGATGGCACCGAATATGTGAAAGCAATAAATTATTAGCAACATCAATAAATGTGAAAATAAATACTTTTAATTTAATAGTTCCACTTCTAAATAAACAAAAGTTTCATATTGAATTTTATAAAATATGTCAAGATATATTAGAAAATGGCCGACATTCTGTTCATAAAGGGGAAGTAGATGAGATAAAAGTACAAAAGGTTGTGGTACAAGAGAGTGATGATATAATTGGAGTTTTTTTTAAAGCATTAGGAGAATTGTTGAGTTTTAAAGGAAATGAAAAAAAGAAAATTGATAATTAGTTTTTACTTTTATCAAAAAAGATGTAATTCTACAGGAATATGGACTCATTTTTTATATTTATGAAAAAAAAAATTGTTTTCTGCTTAAAAAATATTATTTGCTTTTATATTTTAACTATATATTGCAAAATGTGTAATGTTTAGGTGCAGTTTAGTTGTTAAAGATTTTTTATTATTTTTAGACTTTTGATCCATATCTAAAATAACTATGATGAATTATAATATATTTAAAATTATTCTGTGATATTAGACTAGGGCCCTAATAGTAAAGCAAAATAAAAAAATAAAACTAATAAATTATTAAAAAAAATTTTTATTTAAAATAACCTATTCTACAAAGACACTTCTAAAATAGTTTCAACATGATTTTTTTTTTAAAAACAGTGTTTTAAACATTAGTAATAAATCTTATATTCGAGATAGCAACCAATATCAATAATATAAGGCACTTTATTTCAATAATTATTTTTTATATCATTCATTAATTAGGGGCATTTAGATGTGATTCCAGTGACAGATAGAATAAATGTTGTTATTTTTCTATTATTTATACTAGACTTTTATTTGTGGTTGTAATATAAAAAAAAGAAGCAAAAAATTAAAATTTGACTCTTGAAATATTATATGTGTCTGTGTCTAAATAAAACATTTATAAAAATCTTAATATAAAAATGCATCTTTATAAAATTTGTGATTTATTCATATGTATAAATATATGAGAATTTCATTTTAATAACAATCTTATAATATAAAATATTTACTATTTCACGTTTTTTTTTAAACCGAAATGCAGATAAATAATAAAAATGATATTTTATAAGGAATGATTTCAAGTTTAAAGAAAGATTAATTATGTAATTAATTGACAATATATAAACATAAAAATGGCATCTGTTTGAAAATTAATACAAATGGCCATACATTCATCAGAAAAGATTAAATTGATTTTTACTTCATTTGATGCTTCACGTTACTATTAGTAGAATACATAAACATATTATTGGTTATTCATGCATGTTATTTCGAGACGATTTAATTGCTAATTGCAAAAAGATGCTTAAATATTTTATGGAAAACAACTAAGAATTATTATAAAAATGTTGATATCTTGATATTATATAAAATATGTATATCATAAGATTATCAACTGCTTACAATAATTTTATTATTCTTTCAATAATTATTTTTGTTAAACATACATTGAGCAATAATACATAATTATATATACATACAAACAATATAGGGCACTTTATCTTAACGAATTTAACTAATAACTATGAAAATAACTATTATATTCACATATTTAAATATACAGTGTATTAAAAGTAAAAAAGAGTTAATAGATTTTTCTAGATAGAATTCATCGTGTACGTATCATATATTTCATAAGATAAATAATATGTTTTTATGTAATAGTTATGCTGTGTTAATAATAATAATAATAATAACAGTAAGAGTATACCATCATAAGAAAATATGTTTAATAGGACAATAGTTAAATGATATTTAAATAAATGTATAGGTTGTTTACTCAAACTCATATAGATATATATTAGACTTGTCACGGGAAAATATTACAAAACACGCAAGCAAACAATATACATGGTGTTCTAGTTCGTTATATATGTGGTCTAGCTCACTATACATGGTGTTCTAGCTTGGTATACAAGATGTTCAAGTTCACTATACATGGTGCTCTAGTGGTAGTGGTGGCCTAGCTATGCCACACGACGTGTCCACCCACGAGGCGCACGCGCGCCGTGGCCAGCAGGCGTAGCGCGCGCGGGTAGGCGCGGTGCTCAGCCTCGTGTATGCGCGAGGTGAGGCTGTCCTCGGTGTCTGCGGGGAGGACGGGCACTCGCTCCTGGAGGATTATAGGGCCGGTATCCATGCCCTCCTGGAGTTTCAAAGTATTATTATTATGTTTTATATTTAAGAGATATATCCATACAATTTGGAAGAATGCTTATATTTATGTTTTCTATTTTCTTACTATAATTTTTGAACATGCTATTTGAGTGCATTAACTGAATATCTCCAATATTTTTGCGTTTAACATATAATAAAACCAAATATTGTGCACGAATTGATTTTTTTACGAATAAAATCTATTAATTTTATACGCCTATAGATATAACAAAGACATAACTCACATCAACAAAATGTATAGTACATCCAGATTCACTATCGCCGGCTTCTAAGCATTGTTTTTGCGCGTGTAGACCGGGATGGCGGGGCAGGAGCGACGGGTGGATGTTAATTAACCGACCTTTCCATCTGGTGGTTGTAATGGTTATAAATATATAATTTTAAAAATTATTTTAAAGTAATATAGCAGAATAACACAGGCTGTAGCCTGTGTTGTATATAGCCAAATTAGGTAGGCTCTAGTTTCCCATGTTTCCCCTGCCTACCCATATAAAATATTATACATATTAAATTGAAATTATGTAAAAGTTTTTTTTTAATACAATTAATATGAAAAATATTACTCACTTCTGCACAAATTCACTTGACAATATCCTCATATAACCCGCTAAGCATACAATGTCTATTTTATTTAGCTCGAGGGCAGTGGAGACGGCGCGGTCAAACTCTTCCCTGGATTCATAGTCTTTGTGATTCAATACCTAGAACAGAAAGTGTTAACATACTATTAATCCTTATTAGTTTGACAAAGCGTTATATTTAGTTCCGACTCTCAAGAAGTGTCTTAAAAGTAGATTTCATTCCACACTGATATATATGAGGAAATGTATCTGAGGCAAGTCATGGCGTCAATGTCTCAAAAATTGGGCGGTACGTATAAAATGGAGTGTCTTAACCTTATGTTCAATATTCCTGGACTACTAATATGAGGGTTAAAGCGTGAATCTCTTAAATTAATCGGTCAGTTAATATACTCGTATACTATAACTCACAGCCAATATTTTGGAAGTTGATACTAGAATCATTTTTAAGCTTTACGTTGTACCCTGCACATAACATGGTGGATAGAGGGAACTTGGGAACCTAGTGTTGAGACACTTCGTTCCCAATATGACATTTCCTTTTACCATTTTCCGCCGAATTCTCGAGACATTGCGTTTTGAATGGCGGAACCCAACGCCGCGATTTCCCTCGTTCACAGAGCAAAGATCTGAAAATATTAAACATATCACTCCACTTAGTGAAATCGAACCCACAACCATCGCGTTTAATCGGAGACTCGTGCTCCTGCGCCACAACGGCCTCAAACCAGTATCTCTAACTTAGACTATTTGTTAAAGCTACAACTCACCACAGTCGGTACATTCGCATTTCTCGCCCTCTTGACGGCGTAGGCGGCTTGCTTGTTGGACACGACGAGCGCGATGTCAGCGCACAGACACTGCGCAGGGTCCTGGGCCGCGTCCAGCAGGGCCTGCAGGTTGGTGCCGTTGCCCGACACCAGCACTGCCACCTGATGATAGAGTAGCTTATTGTAGTTATAGATGCTTAGCTTTTGCGTGTGTCTTCGCGAGCATGGTCAGGTGAAACAAGTAACAGTTGTGTAACCCTAACCTAAATCTATTGATTGGGAAAAGTAAACAACCTGTATCTTTCACAATAATTGAATTATTTAACGCAATTTTAAAAAAATGTATTATACTAATATATGAACTGGACATCAGATAGAAAATTGAGGAGATATATTAGTACAGTTTCCTTTATTGGTAAAATTTTCTTTACATTAACAGATAAATAACGTAAAGCCATATAGGCAGTATTTATTAAAAAATATTAATTATTACTATCAATTAGCTTCTTAAGAATGTAAATAAATTAATCAAATACTTTACCTTCTTCTTAGGTAACAAAGGCATTTTGCGAGTAAAATCTAGAGCCGAAGCGAAGTTGTCGACTAGAACTCTCGCCCCACCAGCGGGACGTGCTTGTATAGAACCTATTACCATCGCGCCGTGAGGACGGATTATGTTCATCACCTGTGTTATTAAAATATAATAGTTAGAAAAAATAAAAATATAATTTTACTTACACATATAATAAAAAAAAAACTAAGATAAAATAAACAATTATGAATATAATATTTGAGTTTATAAAAATATCTGAAGGCAGCACGAATTTTTAATTTTATTTCTTCTTATGTTAACTTGTAAATTCTTATCAGTTCAAAATAATTTATATAATTTTATTTCCCCGAATAGGAATCCATACCACAGCCTGTCACGTTAATAATATAATTAAAAATACCATGAAATTCAACAAACAATATAATAATTCTATTTTATAAATACCATGCTAACTTTTTAATATCAGTAATAATGTTTGTGGTTTATTTTAATTAAGAGTCTACTTTGTTCCTGTATAAAAAGTTTCATATATTAAAATATGTGCAAATATATAAAATATTAAATTACATTAACTATAAACTTATACAATTGTTAATACATTTTTTTTCAGCGTCTCGCTGTATCTTGCTTAGCAAGGAATACAGAGGGCGGGAGGAGGGAGAGAGGGCTAGCAGGACGAAGCTCAACGCCGTGCTTTTGCCTTGGTGCCAGAGCGGGGAAATGAAAATATTAATAAATAATAATTTATTCCCCTGAGTGGGGATCGTACCCACAACTGCCGCGTTACAGTATCACCCTTGCGGAACGACGACCTCCTAATTCTAAATCTTTTTTAAATCATATTAAAAACAAAATAAAAATAGGCATACCTCAGCCTGGTTCTCCGGTGCAACAATAAGGACCATGCCGATACCGCAATTAAAGGTGCGTAACATTTCATCGTCTTTTACCGCTCCAGTGTCAGCTATCCAGGCGAAAACCTGTTGATTAATAATTTAAAGAAAAAAAAATATTATTACTTATTTTCTGTTTTTTTTTTGTTTGCAACAAAAACGTTAAGAGCGATAATAAGATATATGACTAAATCACAATTTTTGAAGGTGGCAAACTAAACAAGGATAGCACAGGTTAAAATATTAATCCAAATAAAAATAGTATAGAATCTATTACACATATAGCAAAGCCTAAGCAAAAAAAAGTTACTAAAAAAAAAGAATCCAAATACTAACCGGATGTACGTTCCACCAATGAGCGTTCAGCCTCGCCCGCACTCTATCAGGAACTACCCGCGGTAGGTTCTCTAAGAGACCTCCACCAGTAATGTGCGCCACCGCCTTGACGGCGCCCCGCTGTAGCGCGGGGAGGAGGGCTCGCACGTATATGCGTGTTGGTTTGATTAGCTCCTCGCCTGGGGGTAGTAGGATCGAATTTAAGTAAGGTCTTGTTAACATTTATAGTATATTAAATGCTAATTGCTTAATCTATAGGTACTTATAATAAAATCGTAACGGAACGGTGTCTGTATATGCAGGATATATAAGAAAAAAAAATATATGTTGTTTTTGTTTGTTTATCTTTGCGTTTGTTCACGCTAATCTCAAACGGGTTCACTGATTTCATTTGATGCACTTAAAATTGAGAGTTTGTTTTATTTTAATCGTTTTATAAAGTTATTCCATTTGAATGTTGTTCTACAAAATTGGTATAAACAACTATTTTATTGAACTGGTTGAAAGTTTACTTTTCAATATTGGTATAGATATTAAATTGTTTTTAAAATAAACATTATTATAAGAAAACGAATGTAATGCAGATTAGTAAATAAATAATTATATAGTTAAAGCGGCCGAAGCCATCTGAGGATATAAGGAGTGTTAATATATAATTGACATTTGTGAGTAAGTGTATACAGATTTAGAAACTAATAATTCTTGTAGATGTATATCACCTAAAGTAAGTCCATCTTCACTGAAAGGCGCCTTATCATTAAGAGTGAGACCGGCTTTCTTCATTAAACTGTGCACGAGACTGAACCCGTTACTGTGGATGCCATTTGACGGTAGACCGATAATAATGTCACCCACCTAATAAAAGAAACATTTATTTTATAAGAAGTATTTGCATTTTTTTTCACATTTTAATTTTCAACAATAGTAGATGTTTAATATATGAAGTTAACGCCGCGCATTGCCTGGATGTAACTTCTTATTTTAAATAAAACTATTTGATTTTAAATGTGAAATACACAACAGTAAGAAAACATCACGCTATCTTTGAAATATAAGAAGTACATCAAATGAAAACAGAATTCTTTGATTCCGAATTTACTTTAATAATAGTGAATTGACAACTCACATTAATATCATTAATTCTAGGCAGTACACGGTCTCGTTCAACAACACCGAGCGCGAATCCCGCTATATCGTACGCACCCGCTTCGTACATGCCCGGCATTTCAGCTGTTTCACCACCTGTTTTGTTACAATATTATTAATTTAAACAAGGATTAATAAAATAAAAGAATAAAAAGCATAAATAATAAACATAAAACATTTTTTATACTGTGGTGTTTATTTTTTACTCAATAGTTTTTTTCCCAACTTCATCCTGCATATAGCAGGGTAGGCAGAGGGAATCTATTGTTATAAAACAGTGTTGAAAATGAAAAATGTTAAAAATATGTATAGGCAAGATACTTTTATATACTGTTGGTTTATGTATCTATCTGTCTGTACAGATTACATAAACCAAGAACCACACTTTTTTAATACTAACTAGTACCAGAGCACCATAACTTTCCTAGGGGTGTGATGACGTAAAATAAAGAAGGTTTATTTACGTTCTTTCAAGAGCGCAATAGTATTTCATCGTGTACTACGACAATGTCACAAGTACCAGGACACTATAACTCTCAAGAAGACATAAATGATACTTACCTATAAGAGCAGCTGTAGCCTGCCTGCACCCATCAGCCACTCCCGCCACCACGTCCTTAGCAACATTGACGTCCAAGGAGCCGCACGCAAAATAGTCCAAGAAGGTGAGCGGCGCCGCGCCGTTGCACAGTATGTCGTTGACGCACATGGCTACGAGGTCCACGCCGATAGTGTCGTGCTTGTTGATGCGTTGAGCCACTTTGAGCTTAGTGCCTACGCCGTCCGCTGCTAGTACTAGGACAGGGTCCTAGAATAAAAAAATCAAAATTGAAATTTACGGTATTTATATGTATATAAATTTGTATGTTGCATATATATATTTCTCATTATTATAATCCCTTCACAGCAATGTGTGTATGTTTTAATGTAAATCAAACAATATTTTATTATCTATTATCTAAGAAAAGAAAAGAAATATAATAAAATAATAACCTTATATTCTTGTTCAACAGCTTTCAATTGAAAGCAACCACCGAAGCCTCCAAGGCCGCCTAGAACACCCGATCTAGATGTTGATCTAAAAGACAAAATCATATATAAATATTTATAATTTTTAAGATAACAAAAAATATTTTAGAAAGAAAAATCAAAGCAACTTTCTATGGAAAATTCAAAATAAAAATTACGAAACTACAAGGGTGGAAACTGTGAGAATTCACTACATTCATTTTAAGTAGCTTTTGATCAAACTAAGAGTTCTAATAGTTAGTCCTGAAAAGTTCACGCGTCGTAAATATAGAGCTATTTCTTTCCCATATTCACTATACAGATCTATTTACATCACTCTTAAGTCGTTAAAAGTTTAATCAAATAGACAACGGCCTGCAAACTAAAATATTCTGCTTAATCGTATACACAAAACCAATTGTTATCTCTTTCACAAAATGTTCGCTACCTATTTAATTAATATCTCACTCTTACTTTGTCAAAAGTTTAATCAAAGAGATAGATGAATAAATCAAATAAATAAATCAGCTTCACGCTGTATCCCGCACACAGCAGGGTGGGAAGAGAGAACCTAGTGTCAAGACACTTCACTCTCCAATTAATGTTTTTTAATCACACATACATATTGCTATCTCTCTCTCTCTTTCACACATCACATACTAACTGTCTCTCTTTTACCTGGCCAAAGGTTTAATTAAAGAAACCAAGGAATCTCCAGCTTCGATGTCCACTCCGCTGTCTTTGTATGATAGAGATTTTTGTGGTATATCTCTATTATTATTGGTAATGTATGGAGAGATTAGCGGTTGCATTGCTTGTTTGAAGTTGTCTACTACCACTTGGTGGCCACCTATTCAGAAGAATAAAATTTGAATAATATATGTTATTAAAATGAAAGATAAACGTTGAACTTATTGGATACAATTGCCTCCTTTATTATTACACTTTTCTCCTGTTATTTTAAATGAAAACTTTTAATTTTATAATTCTAAATTTTCAGACTAAAATTTGGAAAGTAATATGACTTAAACTTTTAAATGTTGCTAAGATATGTTAATTTGTTTTTATGTATGCCTATCTAAAATTCATTGAAATTAAAAAAAAGTTAATCACTCTAAAGTATACTTCTGAGATCTATTAATCATTAACAATTTAAATCAAAACTAACCTTCCTTTCCAATATTCTCGACTTTGCCAATAATATCGATGGTTCCTTCTACTGTTTCCAATAATTCCTTTACACAAATAGGATCAACAATGACCACCATGCCGACACCACAGTTGAAGGTACGTAGCATCTCAAAATCTGATACGTGGCCTAGAAAAAGGAAAAAATATTATGGAATAAATATGTGGTAGGAAAAATTGAATTATCTATTTTTAAAAAAGTTTCATTAATATATAAGATTTCTTAGATATTTACTTTGGGCCGAAAAAGTATTAAATACACTATGGAATCAAAAATTTAAAATAATAAAATATAATATTGATAGATATTTCACTGAGATAGTCAGACATTATAAAGGAAAGTACTCTAGTAAATGTAATAAAGTATAGAACGCCACTTTCATACATCTGTACGCAATGAAAGCCTAGCAATGTCTTTTCTATAAACATTCACCTAAATTATAGTGAAAACTGTTATACATGTACAATCTGTTCAAAGAATATTTGTATTTTGGAGAAAAAAATACCTTTAGCTTGCAACCATCCAAAGATGGGCTTTATTCTGAACTTCGTAGCGTCCAATTTAACTTTGACACCGGCCGGTAGAACCCTTGGAATGTTTTCCAATAGACCACCACCAGTGATATGGGCGAGACCTTTAATTAAGTCTTTCTTGATCGCTGGTAACAGGTTCTTTACATAAATCCCTGTTGGTTCAAGGAATTCTTCGCCGAATGTCTTGTTTGACGTACTGAATGGAGCTTTTTCGTGGAAACTGTTTTGGAAAATATTTTTTAATTTGTCATATTGAAATAAGATTTCATAAATAAGAATATTCCATAAATAAGTAAATTCCCAAGCGAACGGGAAGAAGATATATATAAAAAGAAACAAATTAACAAACTTACCTATTCCCACTCTCCGCCATAATTCTCTGTACCAAACTATAACCATTGCTATGTACTCCCGTTGACGGTAGTGCCAGTATAACATCCCCCGCTCTTATCTCCTTAGATCTCGGTAACTGTTTCAAGTTGTCCACGACGCCGACCGCGAAACCGGCTATGTCATATTTACCTATATCGTACATGGATGGCATTTCGGCTGTTTCGCCACCTTTTTTTTAGGAAAAAATTAAATTTAGTGTTTTCAGTAGTTTTTTTAAGTGTAAAGTATTGAGTTACAGTCAAGTTGTAAACAAGATCTAAATTAAAACTCCTCTTAAAGAAAGTAAAAGAACACAATAAAAAATGCATGTATGGCATCTAAGAGTCTGAACTAGGTATTCTAAATTTAGAGAATTATCATTATTATATCTATTTTACGACCTAGAATTTTTCTCCTATAAAATAAACATATAAAGAAACATCTAACTCACCCAACAAAGCACATCCAGACAAAATACAAGCATTAGCAATGCCTTTAACTATAGTAGCGGACACAGTCAGTTGTAGTCTTCCACACGCGATGTAGTCCAGGAAGGCGAAGGGCTCTGCGCCCGCGCATAAGATGTCGTTAACACACATGGCCACCAGATCCTGGCCTATAGTGTCGTATTTTTGCATTATTTCTGCTATCTAAAAGTTAAATATAAAACTTATAATATATATTTTTTGTAGATTTCATATTATTTATAATTACTCTATTACATAAAAGATTTTATTTTAACCTATTTATATAGCAATGTAAATAAAAAAAAAGTTACATCATTATCATTCAACAAGCGAAATTAATTTAGTCAATTAGTTTCCTATTATCATACGACATTGTTCAAAAGTAATAATAAGAAATACTAAAATTAAATTTGCGCAGTCATCTATACAGTTAACTTCAAAGCAGCCACACACTCGACCGTATTATCTTCAATAATAAACCCACCTTGACTTTAGTACCGACACCGTCAGTCCCCTGCACCAGCACGGGGTCCTTCAAACTGGAGTCCATAGCAGAGAGCTGGAACAGTCCACTGAAGCAGCCTAGTCTGCCCAAAACACCGCGTCGGTGCGTGGCGGTCGCTATGGGCTCTATCAGACGGACTAAGTTGGCCGCCGCGTCGATATCTACACCACTCTCTAGGTAGGAAAGTCCGTTTACTCTGAAAGGGCATTATATTTTTAATATGAAATATTTTATTATTAGCATTTTCTCTTGTCAAAGGATAGTTCTAAGCAATTAATTATGTCTGAATAGTGGAAATTTATAAGAAAATAACTTTACAAAAATAGTTCATATACAGGGTGGAAGAGGCAGCGCTACTTTTACTGAAACTGCATATAGGGTAAAATATTTTAAGCCCAGAACTAAAGAAATTAATTAAGGTACCTAAACAGTTTGGACGTAGGATATTTTTTTCATTTCACGATTTTTATCCATACCTATATTTCGTGTTACGCACACATACGAGTGCGACGTTGCCGCTTTGACAGGTAAGTGTGTGCGTGCCTCTGTTATACTTTACAAATGGCGTTTTATTTTAAAACGGTAATTTTATTATTTATTTTGTTTGAAAAAATAACTTTTTCATTTTTGGGACTTATTTTTTTTGAATTATATTAGGCTTCTATAGAGTAGTTAAAATTGTGGTTTCATTTAAAGTGGTGCTGACAATTCCACCCTGTATATTAGTACAAGTGCGTATGCGTATAAGAGTTTAGACGTAGTGTATTTTAACAACTATAATAAGATTTCATACGAATCCATACCCTAAACAGTATAAACATTTAGGAATAATTAAACATGTAAAATAAAAACATGCTAAAGAGATAAAGCAAATTATAGTTATCATCAACTCATACCATAGGTCAACCATACCCAAATTTGTTCATACGTAATAATTAATATGTTTATAAATTAGTTATGAAACTTATTACGGAATAAACTATTTTTTTAATAATATTATTCTTTCAAATTTAATATAAGGTAATTAAATTTAATATATTTCTTAATAAATATATTTTACTCTTCAGTTTTTTATTATTAATGAATAATTTTCATTATAAATGGTTAAATTAATCAATAAAATTTTCAAAATTAAGAGATGATTATAATCAATTATATATAATCGATTGATAATATATCAATGTCAACCATTGTAGAACTTCGGTTATACAAAATGAGCCTAGGTTTTAAAATGAGCGGAAAATAAAAAAATCTCTGACTTAAAAAAATTAAATAAAAAAATGTGAAAATCTTGGACATAAAAAAATTTAATAAATGTATGCTTTGCATTCGTTGTTAGCCAACGTTTTATTATTATGTATTGTTTTTCTAAATGATATTTGTTGTAATTTTTTAATAATTCGATAATTTAAAAAAAAATGTTTAAGGAATAGAACAGGAGTGAAATAAAAAATGATATACGAAATTGCATTTTTATTGCAATAAAAGACACTGGTACAAAAGAATGAAATAATGAAAATAAATGCTTTCAGCGACAAAAAATACAGAGTTGCGTGCGTAACTCTCATTCTTCAATTGGAACTGAAACAAACCGACACACATGAACCATACAAGCAACAAAAATGAAATAATGCTGAAATTGTGGAGAAAATGGCAAATTATTACAGACAACAACATTAATACAGTTATTTTAATGTAAGAAATGTGAAATATTGTACGTAGATGATGGTTTCCAAAGAATTTGGGTAAAAGAAAATAAAAATCATAACCTATACATATAATAATATTACTGAAATTGATGAAATTTTAGTTTTCAATGTATAATATCTTTAGAATGATAATGTTAATTAAAAAATGAATATTCAGACTAGTAAATAATGAACTGTATAGTTCTAGCGGGACTCATGCTAACATTTCAGAAATATTTTAAATGCCATTGGGGTGACGTGAAATAGTGTCTGATAGTAAACTTATAGACTGTAAATAGTTACGGATTCAATGTCAACTTGAGAGAACGAATCATTTCCATGTCGCCGTTCCAGTAAGACAAGGCGCGACGGTTAACTTCGCCATTCAAGACATTATGTCACAAGCTGCTTAACACTAGGTTCTCTTCACTTCCGTATAAAGATACGGAAGGAGAAAATAATATAATTAAATAACTTACTTGGAAAACGCCCGCCTAGCTATGTCCTTCCTAAACTGAGCACCAGGGAAGTCGATACCGGCGGCCGCGCTCGTAGCGCTGGCGGCGGCCGCTCGTAGCGACGTGCTACGAGCGGCTACGAGGAGGACGCGCCCGCCAGCCGTTACTAAGGAATCGTTGGCGCCTCGTGCCACGCCGCTGTGGAACACTTGGATCTGGTCTTTGCAGACTTGGGATAGACCTGTCAATTACCATAATTTTATCTTTACTCAATAATAAGTTAAACATATATATATATATTCTGTTTCTATCTATTATCAATTAAATAAAATTTACAATAAGTTTTTTTTGTCTATAATATTGTTATAACAATATGGTATCGTATTTATGATACAGTATTTATATCGTAACTGCCATCATGGTAAACACGAGGAAAGAAATAAACTCATAAATAACTCTTCATAAATCACCGTTCGAAAGTATTTACATTGTGTTAAACGACACTATGTAATTGGATAACAATGACGTCATAAGTATATCTATCTATCTATAATAATCGGAAGCAAAAATATTTATACATTTTTTATACATATAGTTTCTCTCCGAGAACGGAGAATTAACTAGAACAAGTTTTTTTAAAGTTTTACTTTAAATTGGAGAAAGAACAAGGCATATACTATTTTTACATTATAACAATGACATTCATATTAAACTTGACAAAATTTATTTTTTCTTATAAATATAATCATGTAATTGGAGCAAATTGGAGCATGACTTTATGACTTTAGCGTAATGAATGCTGGCCTTGAATGAATTAAGACAAACATTATTGGTATTTTACAGTCATATTCGCATACTTACAATTACAAAAAATGCTAAGGTCATTGAGGCCGTTGTCGAAGTGGCACAGCGTCTGACTCAGCGTCATAAACTCGACAGTTGTGGATTCGAATCCTACTCAGGGAATTAATATTTTTGTTTCCTTGCTCTAGTAACAAGACGAAGCGCAGAATAGAGTTCCGCCATTTTTATTTTGTGATAATTTAAAGAGTTCTTACTTGTTTATAAGCTAAGGTTTGCAAACATTTTGAATTCCCAAGTAAATGTACAATCTATAAAACCTGTTTTCAAACATTTTCCGAAATATTCATCTAATTACTAAAAAAAGCACTCTCTGAGTCTACTTTTCGTTCTATAACAAACTCACCGCTTATAACACATCCTTTGGTAGACGTTTCAGGATACCCTTTAGAGGCGATAACTACACCGACAGCTGACATGTTGGTGTTCCATTTGACTTGGATATCCTTCAAGTTACCATTGACACAGGCCTGTGAAAAAATTGTCATTAAGGTCATTTAACTCATTTAAATTAAAATACTTACAAATTATTACTTATGTATATACATGAAATCCAAATCAATTAAGGTGTATTGAACATATGACAAACAGACAGAAAAAGGGTCTAGCCGGATAAGCATGGAAAAGCTGCACTGGCTTGGCTTGGCTATTTTTTTTATGATTGTATTGCTTTTTGACTCTAACCTAAGAGTAATCTAAGCAGTAAGGGAGTTATGAGGATATTACATATTTTCTCAGTATATATTGAATATTTATTTTGACAAAATATAAAATAGTAATAGTAGTTTTCATATTGTATCATTTGCATTTTATATGAAAATTACTTAAAAATAGATTTGTATTACCTTCATAATTCTATACAAGTCAGTTTCCAACAACATCATGAGGACTTGAGTTTCGGGGTCTCCGAAGCGACAGTTGAATTCTAAAGTCATGGGACCCGCTTTGGTCACCATCATACCAGCGTAGAGTACGCCTGAAAAGAACAATATGTGGTAAAGATAATATTTTTTTTAGCTGACTCATACACTTTTATTGTTAAGCAAAAAGATTTTTTATTTATTGTATGATTATTTTAGACTGACGAGAGCGTTTTTTTAGCCAGCCTCTGATTGTTAACACGTTTGTGGGTCGGTCTCGCAAATTGATGAACGGACAATGGGAAAGGGAGCACTAGGTTCTCTGTACCCTACTATATGTACCCTGGTAAATGCGGAATACAACATGAAGTTAAAATAAACATTTTTTTTTTTTTTTAATGTCTCTTCTCCTCATCTGTTTATCCATTTAAAAATACACAAACAAAAAAATACAATAAATTTTCAAGCAATTATTTTTGATGATGTATAGAATAATAAGTTATAGACACATTAGTATTATAACTATTAAATACACTACAATATTTCCCACGAAAAAACTAAACGAGGTTTTAGATGTCTAAAAATTGATGTCTCTATTTAAGTATATTGAAAAAGTCATACATCTTCATAAACGCTCACACTTTCTATAGAACATGAATCAAAAGGCACAATCATTTGTAAACGACGTTATTTTGTATATACAACAAGATCATAATCATGCCATTGTTTCTCTTGGAACGGTTAGTAAATTTAATAGCTAATACAAGCAATTGTTTTGTTATAATGAAGAAGTTTATTAAACAAAAATCAAAATGTACTTTCATTCCTTTATTCAAAACGAAACTCTTTTGAAAGAGGAGAGTTCTCTTTATCAATGGCACAATTTTTTTTTAAAATATGAGACATGGTAATACAAAATAAAATAAAAAATTACATTTAATATCTATGCATGATGAAATATCAAAATCATTCATTCGCTATACCACTAGCTTAGTACCGGAAAAATATGGGCCTTGACTTTGCGTCGAGAAGCAAATAATATTCGACTATCTGTTTACTTGTATCGACGTTTATTGAACAAAACAACTTGAACGCAACTTTTTCTATAATTACTAAGCTTAACACATAATAGGGTAAAAACAACCTTATATAGAGAGCAAAAAGGGTGATTTTAAAACACACTGTTTTCATTTAGTTGACAGAATTTGTTTGTTCTACTTTATCATTTATCAGCCTATTTATTATGGCACTGGCTCTTATCAATTCGGCCGTAAGAAATTAGTGTAAACTAAATTTATAGTTAGTAATATGTTATTTTTAGCTTAAGGATATTTTTAAAATTTATTATAGTTTTAAAAATATAATTTAATCGTCATGTAGACTTGGCCCGGGTTTTGCGAGTCACCTTATACTCGTATGTTGCTACGTCCTGCTCTTATTTTATAGTTTTTAACTTTTTTGGTCACGACAGAATGTCGACATGGAATGGATATGATACTGATATTGAAAAAAAAATGCCCAAAAACTTAATCCTCGTTAAGAAATTAATAAATAAAATAAAGTAAAACAAGTAAAAGCATAATGAAGCAATGATGAATATAAAGATAGGAAGTGGGGGACCTCGATTGACCTTTGAAAATACAGTGTCAATGATACTGGAAGAAGGTTATGTCCAAAGCATGAACCTCAGATGTTGATGACAATAGATGGAGCGAAAGAGATTTTTTTGTTTATATGTATGTTAAGATATTATAATAGTTTAAATTTCATATTATGGCAATCGCTACCATATAGTAGCGAAAACGTAAACTGAAAATAATTTCATAAATATTCGTATAGTTAGCGGGCGAAGCCGCGTCCGGGTCCGCTAATATTATGATAAAGTATTAGCCATATACTACAGATTATAGAGAGAGACATGGTATTAGCTGAAGATATTTTCGTTTCCCCGCTTTGGTAAGGTAAAGCGCGGCATTAAGTTTGTAACTACTAATTGTAATATAGATGGCGTTGAACGAAGTTGGATCGCGCTATCGTTACGTTCATATATAGTGCATATTATTCGCGGACTTTCGTTGTTAAACTGCTTTGCCTTACCTAAAGAGCGAGGAAATTAAAATATATATTTTTGAATTAACAGCTATCTATATAGATATGCTGTAAACAAATTCTGATTAAAATAAAAAAAATCGATGTCGTTCATCACGGCTCTGAGGTTTGAGTTGAGGTAGTGATGCCCTATTTTAGAAAATCAAATCATCGATTTTCGAATTTCGAAAAATCGAAAGAAAAACATCGATGTTAGCCAACAACGATTTTTTTTGCACATATCGTCATCAATAAACAAAAAAACACGAGACGCGCGAATCGACGTTAGACTTTTTAAATTTCTTGGTGTGGTTAAGTTTTGGCCCTGCGCGGCATCATCGTTACTTTTTATTTTATGTTATTTAAGTGTGTTTAGGAAAGAATAGTTGGTTATATATTATAAGGTTCCGTTACTACCTTTTGAGGTACGGAATTCTAAAAAACTTAGAGAATATAATGTTTAATTAGATAAAATTACAATATAACGTCACAAAGACAACTGCCAAGCTAACTTTGTTTACAAAGAAATGTTTATATTTCTAGCTTCATCTATTAATTCATTATCGGTATGTAAGACATACGATATAAGAGTGGCACGAGTAGGCAATTATCATACATGTTATCTAAAATGTATGACGACATTGTGGCACAGGTTAAATGTAAAAAGTGATCGTAGCTTCAAATCCCATATTTTTTTGTCAGTGCCGGACTAAGCTTAAAATTCTGATCTTCGCTATATTTTACAGCATTTCTCCTATCTTATACAAAATAAACATAACGCAAATTAGATTTCTTCACATCCCATCTTCATATCTAAAAGAAATATTTTAAAGAAGGATATATCTTAAAGAAAGATTTGAAATAATCCTAATGACAACCAATTAACTTTATATTATATGGCTTGGGGAAAACCTCAGGACAAAACTAGAAGTTCGAAGTTCAAATGAAAGTGACACATTTATAGATAGATAGTGTGGAAGAGAGTGATATGATACTACCTCTACGAATGTCAGCTAAAGTTCAGGAAATAATACAAAGTAAAGTTTCCTTTTATTAATTGGCAATAAATGTCATAACAGATTTTAATAGGCACCAGTGGCGGACTAAGGGGGGGGCGGCGGGGGCGGTCCGCCCCGGGCCTCGGGTCCAGGGGGGCCTCCAAATGGTGCAAATTCCCTTGGTCAAATCCTAAATAAGCCCTTGAAAAAACGCATAGTATCTACTTAAGAGGAAATTTGAGGTTGGAGGGGGCCTCCAACAAACAAATAAGTACAAGGATTAGTGCAGCCTGTACCGGTAGTTTACATTATATTAATTAAAATTACTTTTATCTTTCTAATGTCCATTTAGGTTGCATGTGGTTCCAGTTTCGTAGTTTTTTACTTCAAGTTCCTAGGGCCTCCAGACCGACGTCATTTTATAAAAATTTGCGTACTCACTAACCTGAAAGTGGGGCCCTTCCAGAAGTAGCACAAAATAAAGGTACATCTCTACCTGGGAGGATGATTGAGCCATCAGATTGGTTTGGGTGCTTATAAGGGGTCTTAAAATAGTCCATAAATAATATATGTAAAATTATAGCGTAATTTTTCAAAGTGGTTTTGGAAGTCAAATGGCAGTTGCTCCATTTAAAAACCGTCATCCGCCGTTAATATGAAACGCAACAACGTGTCAAGTACGAATACCGCTTAAAACGCTAGTACCCAGACAGAAACTCCGCTTTGCAACGTGGAATATTGGCTCTCTAACCGGACGATGCAGAGAACTTGCAGATGTACTTATTAGACTTCGGGTCCAGTGTGCTTTCCTCCAGGACGCTTGCTGGAAGGGCAATAAGCCTCGCAATAACGGACAGGGTTACCGCCTAATATACACCGGGTATGAGGCGGCGGTAAAAACGGTGTGGCAGTAGTTCTTTCTGAAGAGCTTCAGAACCGGCTTCTTGAAGCTGATGGTCGCTGCAATAGCTTGATGCGTATAAGGGTGCTGATTGAAGGCGTAACTACAAACTAAATTAGTGCCTATGCGCCGCAGGCCGACTGTAGCGTGTCCAAAAAAGCGTCATTCTGAAAGCAGAATGAAGAGGTTCTACTTGCTATACCGTCTACCGAAATGGTTGTTTGTTGTTGGGGAAGACTTGAACGGTCACGTCAGTAAGGCTGCTGAGCCGTATGAACATGTTCACGGGGGTTTTATATACGGACTTCGTAATACACAGGGAGAAAATATTCTGAGCACCTATATTGCGTCTGATCTGGCCGTCGCGAATACGTTCTTCCAAAAGAACCCTCAGCACGGGATTAATGCCAAGAAGAAGTAGAAGAAGTATACGTATTTTGTCCCAATATTAAACAATCTTTAGAACGTCTGGCAAGAGTAAAGCCTACGTAAAGGGTTATACCAGGGTTATAATATATAATTTTTTTTAATTTTTCTCAAAAATATAGTTTTTACTTTAACTTAGGTGAGCGTGTACCTTAAATTGGCGCTATCTTTGAACGGGCCTCACTTTCAAATTAGTAAGTACGCATACACTCTTACCTACTTATTAGACTATTAATCTTCAAAATTTCAGCTTTACTAAAATGACGTAGGTCTACTAGGGTCCTGGGATCTCAGTCTATTTTATTTTATACGCGAAACTAATATTACTATAGCGTGTGAACTAGCTCATGATGATAAATTACTATCTATATTGGAACTAAGCTTATGATGGAAGCTTTAGATGACGCTCTGGCTGTAGTACTAGATAATGTGGTAGAAATTTACAATGAATTTGAGAATGATCAGGTTTTACATCTAGAGCAGATGATCTGCTTCCACCTGTACCTATCTATCAAATGGTAGTAATAGAGAATATCAGTGCTCGTACCATTCTTATTTCGGTTTTGATACAAATTCCTTTTTTCTTCCATACGTTATTTACACGGATGATAGCTTCTTTTGTTATTCCAATTCGTCTTTTTATCTCGAAGACACGAGGAATTTTTTGCTAAATTCTACACTTTTGATATTTAGTATTTTATTTTTCTATACTATAAGTAAGAATACACACTAATTTGTACATGAAAAAAAATGTGATATATAAAATTTTTTCACACGGGGGGTGGGGGGGGGGGAAGGGCCTCATTCATCGACACCGCCCCGGGCCTCCGACGGGGTTAGTCCGCCACTGATAGGCACTATGTACATTATCGTTTTAGCACATTTAAGGCTAGTTGGGGCGCAGGGGCACAAGCGTATGACTGTAAACGCGACAGGGTGTGGGTTCGATTCCCGCTTGAGGAAATCAAATATTTAATATTTTCTTCGATCAGGTCTCGAGGTAAAGCGCGGCGTTTAGTTCCACCACATGCAATGCCTCCAAAGTGGTGAGCATAGTGTCTTAACACTAGGCTCCTTCTACCTACCCTGCTACATGCAGGATACAGCGTGAAGCAGTATATTAAGGAATAAGTTTCAAATTCATAGGAAAATACAACTAGAGGCCATTTTAACAACCATTCAATTAATAAATACTTTTTACTTTCATTTCATCATTCCAACACATATTGTAAAGAAAACAACGGAATATTTTTATATTGTGAATATCAGTGATAACCTTTCATAGCGTCATTACCGCACCAACAATGGCGACAAAAATTGAGTTGTAATTAAGTGGAAAGATTTTTGTAATAAATCTAAATAATATTATTAGAGGAATTGTTAAATCTTCATAAACGAATCCTAGTTTAAGGAAGGTATTCTTGGTAGGTATTTAAAAATACACTTTAACTTCACAAAGATTCACAAAGGTCACGTCCGTTTGTATCATAAATTCATAATAATTGGCGTTTCATTTTGTATGAATTATTTATATTCATATACTTTTATTACCAAAGATTTTTGTTATTATAATATTAACTAGCTGTCCGACTGCGGCTTTTCACTCCTCTACCTGAATATGATTATTTATTAAATATTATATTATTTCAGTGTATTTTATTTAGGGTAAAATTGGTTGTTATTTTAATAAAGTTATACAAGGGAACAAGGACCGTATGCTCCCATATCCACCAGTATTGGGGCCGTTTCCCCCTATCTCTAATAAAAGCTATAAAAAATCACTTACCAATATATTTGATGCCTTCAGCCTTCAACCCATCGACTGCACGTTGTAACACTTGATCTTTGACATCCGCCAACTGTTCTGGTGTTATAAGGGGACAAGGGCAGTACGCCCCCATGCCCCCAGTATTGGGACCAGTGTCCCCATCCCCTATACGTTTGTGGTCTTGGGATGGTGGCATTAAAGATACTGTTTCTCCGTCGGTAAAGGCCAATACCTACATGGGGAAAAAGAAAAAAGAAAGTTTTACAAAAAAATATCAAAGGTTTTCTTAGCTAATTTATTTGTTTCTTGTCCAAACCCATAATATTCAGTTACTTTAACTCTATTGTTATATAAAAATAATTTATAAATGTCTACCTTTCGTTTGTAACATGATCCTGCAGGTTTGAATGAAAGACATGGAATGAATAGCAGACAAGATTAATACATCATAAAATATTTGGGGAAACAGCTTTGGCATATTACAAATAAACTCTATGAATTTATGTTGCCAATTAGCAATGCCAAACAACAAAAAGCACAATTTTCGTATATCCTATTCTACATTTTGGTTATCTATAACTAGTAATCAGTTATTATTATTGAACTATCTAATAATAAATTATATTAGATGTTTACAAATTCGTAATATACGTAAATATATATGTAACTAAGATTAATACTTTCCTTTGATAACCTCTCGTTCAAACGTAATGACCTTATACTCTTAAACAATTTATAATCATCATATAACAAAGAATGTTGTAAAAGACAACGAAAAGTTATTATAAAAAAATTGTATTCGTGAATTTCCAACGAATATTTTCAATTTTCGTATATAAATTTTTGTATATAATGTACGTATATATAATATAATATACGTTTTGATCAAGCTACATCGAATTTCTTATACGCTTCTTACTTAACTTCGCTTCGTAATGAACTAAAAAAATAAATGAGTTGCTAGCGTGTTATTTTCTTAAATAAGTATACATGCATAGAGGTATGCCTCGTTTATTATATGGAAAGTAAATATTTATTTTATTCGATTTTTAGTATTTAATGTACCAATTGCTGATACATAAATACATTATATGTGAAAATTTAAACTGTCTATCTATCACGGTTAATGAGAAACAGCCGTGTCACAGACGGACAGAGAAGTCTTAGTAAGTTACCGTTTTACCCTGTGGGTACGGAACCTTAAAAATTGCTATTTATAGGATATGTTATTGACATGACCCCACGATATCAGCACGCGCTGAAGTCACACTCCTACGAGTAACATATACATAAAAAAGGTGTGAAATTTACATTAAGTTATCAACGCTTAAATGGCTGCGTGGTTCATTCTATAATAACAGATTTTTTGCTAATGCTACGACAACCTTACCATAATATCAAGTTACAAAGGCTGTTTGTTTTACATTTGTAATAAATAAAATAAAACCTTACCGAAACCTCCTCTCCCTCCAGCAGTTCCTCCACAACGACCACTTCACCGGCGCTGCCATATTTGGAGTCAGTCAGTATTTCATCAACCGCCAGACACGCTTCTTCTTTATTAGCAGCTACTACAACTCCTTTGCCGGCCGCTAGACCTGATGCTTTTACTACTAGAGCTGGGAAAGGTGCACTAAAAACACAATAGAATATTACATGCACATCGATACATGAATTCGCAAATAAGCTTATTCCAACTGCATGAATTTTAAAAGAAAAGCCGAAGACGTTAAGTTATTTTTTGCAGACCATTTATTTTATTTTTTTTTGAGCTTAAAAAATAAAAAAATATATATTATACCAGGTTTTGTGGGTTCTAACATAAAAATAAAAGTTTATCAACTTACTTATTAATAAAATCTTTAGCAGCTTTTGCGTCTGTAAAAGATTGATATCTGGCTGTCGGAATCTGATATTTGCACATAAATTTCTTAGACCAGTCCTTATTGGCTTCAATTTCAGCACCAGCTTTTGTAGGGCCAAAGCATTTAATGCCAAGTGGAGATAATGCGTCGACTATACCATTGGCAAGGGGATCTTCTGGACCTATTATAACTAGGTCTATGGAGTTCTCTTTGCACCATGATGCTACTGCCTGTGTTAAAGTGAAATACAATATTAAATTAAAATTATACTTTACATTGCGTGATGAGTGGCGGATCTCAACGCCGATAATGACATATTATGAAAGCAAGGAAAATTAAAATAATTAATTCTCTTGAGTGGTTATCAAATGAGAATAATAAATATAAAAAAATAAAAATAAAGAAGAATAATCGAGTTTTAGAGGTCAGATGCGGCCCTAAAGTGCTAAAATTTTCAACATTCCCTAAATTTGTACAAATATTATGCTGAATGTGATTTAATCTAGCAATCCCTAGACAACTACAATCAATCAGAAGAACAAATTATTGAAATGTTTAATAAAATATTTTTAGGTTCTATATTTAATATTCTTTATAAAATACTTGTCAATTTATCTTCATAATAAGATTTTTGATTATAGTGATTATTACATGTTAATGCAAGTTTAAGAATGTGTAATCTGTAAAGATATCTATCCTAACAGTGACTAAATTATAAACAAAAAAGAAATAAAAATAATATAAAAATAAACTAAAATCAAAACTAAAAAATATATATATTTAAATAATTCTTATGTAACTATTAATTTATCTTTATCTTTGTCAATTAATTAACACAAGTGCGCTTAGCAACATTATTAATCACCAAGAGACAATATGAAAGTTTAGTTCAAAGGTTATCTTGTATTAGATTGTTGACTTGTGTTAAAAATCTTGAACTGCGGCATAAAAAATAATATGTTAACCTTGTCTCATAGATCGATGGCCCCTATGTATAAACGGACATGTCAAAACAGAAGGTTTACTGGAAAATGGAATAAAAGTTCATCTTGCTCTTAAGAAATTGAAATAAAATCAATAAATATATATATATAAAAGGACTTGTCCTCACTGACTGAGGTAAGACGCACGCACAGCCGTAACCGCTGATGATAGAAACGTGAAATTTGGACAGATGTTTACTTTCGTAATCTGGACATCCACTAAGAAGGGATTTTAAAAAAAATTAACCGTAAAGGGGTGAAATAGGGGTTGAAAGTTTGTATGGAAAAAAAATTAAATCCGCACCGATTTTTATAAAATTTAAAATTTAGATTTTTGAAAGTATTTAATTGAACATGTGTTTCGTCGTATTCTAGAATTCTCCCCCTAAGGGTGCAGATAAGGGGTTGAAAGTTTGTATAGATTTTTTTTTAAATCGGCACCGATTTTTATAAAACTTGAAATTCAGACTCTTAAAAGTATTTAATTGAACACATGGTTCACGGTTTTCTAGAATTCTTCCCCCAAGGGAGCAAATAAGGGGTTGAAAGTTTGTACGGAAAAATCTTTAAATCGCCACCGATTTTTATAAAATTTGAAATTTAGACTCTTAAAAATATTTAATTGAACATGTGTTTTGTGGTACATTAGAATTTACCCCTAAGGGTGCAAATAAGCAGGCGTAGCTGCGCGCGTCCGCTAGTTATAAATATAAGTAAATAATAAATATTTATAATTATACATTACTTCCTGGGCTTAGAGTGTGCACCTGTTACATTCATTTTTTTATTTTTTGTTATGTATGTTTTGATCAAATTTGAAACAGAAAAATATAAAAAATTGATGTTTATTTTATTTCAAACAGTTGAGATTATATTAATCAATTTTCAAAATTGTAAAAACCTTCTGATCTACTATAGTTAATTAATTATTTTCAATTAAAAATAAACCAGCTGTTTTTCTTGTTGTTCTCAGGTCTGAGTCAGTAACTTTAGTGAACTGGTGCTAAATTATTTGACATTTAATAAATGCAGCTTGCATCTTATTTTGAATAAATTTGTTTGACTTTGATTTTGTGACATTTGTCACTTGTACCACACATCATGCAATGTTTGCATCGAGTGTCTTTACATTAGGTTCTCTCTACCTACCTGTGTTTATGGAAAAAAGTTTAAAGCATATATAGCTATAATGTAATGTTCAAAATACTGTAATAAAAGAACTGAACTGAATATTAATGTATTACAGTTTCTTTATTATTAATTTTATTTACACTTTTGTTGGTAAATTAATCATACTTTGACTTTTATGTTTCTAAAACTTTATTTAATTTCCTCTTTTACTAAGTTTATTACAGTTTGAATTTTTAATAAAATTAAACACAAAATTTATTCAAATCAAATTAATGAATGAATACAATAATGTAATGTAATGTACTAAATTTTCGTACTAAAAACATCATAATTTAATCATGATAAAAAATTATATATAATCTGAAATACAAAAAAATACACAAAAGCTCCTTTAAATGTCTATAATGGATAAATAAGTTAAACTATTACATGATAGCCTACCCTATAGAATACAAAAGAAAAAACAAGAAAATTTTACTTACTGAAAAATCTTTGATGTTTAAATCGACACTCTCAACATTGTCTTTTATGGAGCTAATTCCAACACTACCGGGCGCACAGTATACCTTCTTCAATAGAGGGGATTCAGCTAATTTCCAGCAAATAGCGTGTTCCCGACCTCCGCCACCGATCACAAGAACTTTCTCAGACATTTTAGTTTAAAACGCCAAATATACACAATAAAATCAACTTGTTTACCAAGTTTACGCCGCGTGTGTATTAAAAATTCATTTAATATATGAAACTTAATATATAAATATTTAAAGTTATATAATAGTTAGTTCAATAGCTTATTGGAATTATCTTATAAGTATAGCACAAGAAATATTCCTATTAACTAAATTAAATGAAAATACACCACCACACACAACACGCGTAAACTTTAAAATGACGTTTTGGTTTGACATTTACTCTTTGCTATTGTGGCGAATGATAAAAAATATCGATGTCGATAAAATTTTCTTTGTGACGCATTTGGTTTTAAGCTATAGTTGAGGGTTCAAATCCTATTGGAATATATATAAATATCATACCATTGACATTATTGAGGCGGGTATGTGCGGGACTATTTTAATTTTTAGTGTATTTGTTTTACTTTCTATTTGAAACTAATAAGTAACATATAATACTTATTTTTTCAGTTTCATGCATGTAGCAAGGAAAGCAGTGCCACGACTGGTCTCTAAATTATAATTGAGTATCATTATTTTATGAAGACATAAAAAATATTATTTTTAATATATAAATATTGAAAAACATATTGTTCCATATTATTTATCAGCATCCCTACGATAATAAAATGAAATCATAGGATCACTTGTATCAGTATCAGTAGTACAATAACATGGCAAGTGCAAAACGACAAGAGGTCAATCTTCGATACCTAGTGATGAAATATGTATTCGTTTATATAATTTATTAATGTTTAAATTGATCTCGTCATTTAAATTAATAGATACCATCATGGCTCCATTAACAAATTTTTTACTGTTGCGATAGTTGTGGGTTCAATAACTATTTGAAGAATGATTATATCAAAATATTTTCGTTTCTTTCCTAGTGACAAATATTTCTGAAATGGAGATATTATTAAATAGCCCTATATGATATAATAGACGCGTAAAAAAATAATTGATTGGTAAAAAAAAGGTTTACCATATTTCATTTATTTGTAGTAAGCAACTGAATTGAAATATAAAGCAACAAACGAATATTTATACAACATGTTATAATAATTATTATTTTCCTATTATAATTTCGAGTTTTGTACCATAAAATTGATAATTAGAATTTTGTATTCACTACCCCGCAAAAATATAAATGAAAGCCCATTATTTAACCACATCTTTAAACTTAGCAAAATCAAGTTCCTTATTGACCTTCATTGAATTTTATTTCTCAAGTTAAAAAGACGGTAGTTTGGATTTAAAATAACACAAAACGGCGTACTTTATTGTAGAACTTAATTTATCTTTAAAATACTCTTTGCATATTTGTTTTAAATTACTTTCCTTTAGCGTTATTCGTTTGTAGCAAAATAGTGAGAACTATTTTGATTTCAGTGAGAATTATAAATATATTAACTATAATGTACCACAAGCACACATTATTTATAAATAAATAAAATATTATTGAAAATATTTCTTTTTCTCTCTCGTGCCTCATATTTAAAAGCATCAGATAAAAAAGTCTAGTGACGCAATACTCTGTTCTTCATATTCTATTTTGGAAACTGTGACAATGTGCGTTGAAAGTTGAACTTTGTGTAACCACAATTTATAATTTATGTATGTACACTTGAACTATATACGTTTAATTAATAATATAATATATTCCAGATATAATTTAATTAAAATATTTTAACCAGATTATTAGTTCAATTCATATGAGATATTACAATTAAATGCTGTACTTAACTGTATTATTTTTAAGTTAGGAACATTAAAAGAGGCTTAAATACATTATGAAGTGATCATTTAAAGTTTCATTTCAATAACTGTATCTATAGCGCAATGTAAGCATTTATATTATGCATATAAACATTTTATGTTCCACATAATATTTATATTTATAATAAAATATATTGCTCGATAATATATATATAAAATATATAACTAAGTATAATGCGACTTATGGAACGTAATCAAAGATGGCGAATTTGTTCGTTCTTCCTCCTGTCATTTTGCTGTGATGGTGATGCTTGTTCGTAGTCTAAAAACGTATTTGTATATGTCGGTATAAAATGGCTGACACTGGTCTACGTATGAATTTTGCCGCATTAAAGAGGGCAGATCCATATGCGAGAGAAATAATTGACAGTGCTACCCACGTCGCACTTTATACATTTGAAGAAAACGAATGGGAAAAAACGAACATCGAAGGTGCTTTGTTTGTGTACAGTAGAAATGGTGAACCTTACCACAGTTTGGTTATTATGAACAGATTAAATACGAATAATCTTATTGAACCTGTTTCTAAAGGAATTGAATTGCAATTAAAGGAGCCGTTTCTATTATATAGGAACGCCAAGTGTCGCATTTACGGCATATGGTTCTACGATAAAGACGAGTGTGTTAGAGTTGCCACAAAACTGAATTCTATAGTTAAGGATTCTATCAAAGCGCCAAACGACATGTCACAAAACCCAGTGTACCCACCGGCAGCCAAGCCTAGCTCGTCTGTTGATATATTTAGCATGCTGAGCAAAGCTCAAGATGACTTCAATTCTAATAAGGGTTTGACATCTAATAAGAACGAATTGACTCCGTCGCGAGCTCCTGACATGGCATCACAGAGTGTGATGGACTTCTTTGCAAAGGCTGGCAGTGGTGCAGCAGCGCAGATGCCGGCTGTATCTTCACTTCCATCACCGGGCATGTTCGGGCCGCGGCCAACTGACTCCCGAGAGGGGCCGTTACTGTTGCAGCGGCTGATGAGCAACCCTGCTCACTCTGTGGAACACATTGAAAAGCAACAACGATCTGTAACTCCACAGGATGCACAAACATCTAATGGAAATATATCTTTAGATCCCAGTATGAGGCAAAACAACTCCTTCCCACTTAAATCCACTCCAATCGACAAAAACCAGCAAAGGATAAATATGAAGAAAGTGCAACATTTAGAAAATGTGGATAATAATGGTCCAAATCCATTAGAAAGTGAGTTAAATTTAATGCACATTTCGTCACCTAAGCCTACTTCGCCTTTAGCAGCTTATTTAAACCAATCTCAAGATATTTCTCACCAAGTGAACTCATTCAATGGAGGAAAACTAGAAGATATAGGAGGTATTTTTCCAAATTTAAATACTTTTGTGAATCAGCAAAAACCTGCTCTCATGCCGCCTACAATGTTTACGGCAACTCCGGGCAGCGATATCCATCAGTCACCAGAGCCACTCACCAGGAACCAGCTTTTGCAAGCCTTTAACTATCTTCTCAAGCATGACACCGACTTTGTTAACAAATTGCATGAAGCATATGTTAAATCCTTTTCAGAAAAGGCTTTTTCTGTTTCATAAAATTCATTCTTTTGGACAAACTGCTGATCTGGCCAGTGGTCATTAATGTACAGTTGTAATTTGAAGAGTAAATCCCACAAAGTTGCGTAGACCCTGTAGTTTTGTAGTTACATCATCTGACAGACTATTTTAAATAAGTTTTAAACCTTCGACAGTGTTATGAATCTGTATAGAGAATGAATTTATGTGACTAGAAAGATCTGAACATAGTCACATTATAATTATATAACAGAAAAGCTATTTGTGATATTGGTATTGATGTATAGTTTTTAATCAGTTGGCCTTATACAGTTTCTATGTAAGACATAAATATGAAGCTTGATTATTTGACAATATAAAAAATAATATCTTTATTTTTTTCTCTACTATTAAAATGAAAAGTTTCATCAAAATCTGTCCAAGATTATAACAGTGTTTTAGTAAAATATTATTGAAACAATAAATTGAGTTATAAAAATTGACTGATTCTGTATACAGCTGCCAATAGGTCTTCTTTGCATAATTCTATTACTTGTTCGATAAACTTATATATAGGGTATGTCTTTTATAGATATATAAAAAAAATATTTTTCTTTTCTTTAGATTGACAATGAATTTTGAAACGTAAGGGTATAATTTTGACAATTTGTATTGTTTATAAGGACTGCAAAAGTTTGCTACTTCTATACAACACTTTAATTTTATATCTGTAATGTTAGAACATATCTTTCTTAATATGTTGATTTTTTTTTTGCTTTTTGCAAAATATACAAATATGTTGTAATGTCTATGCCTTCATTTGAATTTCATGTAACTTGAAATGTGAAGATTTTGGTTTTGACCGGTTTTGTGTAATTCATAATTTTTGTCAGAAAGTTTTTTTTTTAAAATATGTATGTTAATAAAAGATGTTATTTCCATCTTATACATATTTTGACGCATTTGTTGAATAGTAACTGAGTGTGATAAATATTCTGTGCAAAAATATTTAGGGAAGTTTTATAAAATGGTGTCATAGTCTAAAATTTACATCTGTTCTATGTAAATGGTATTAAGCCTTTACGAGGCTTTAGAAGTTGTATATGAAAATTTTATCTTTTTTACAGAACAAAATTTCAAATGTCTAATACAATTGTTAAAGGCTATGAAACCGAGTGCTTTATTCATTATAAATACTCTTCCCTGTAAGTAAAAATATGTTATTTTATGTAAATGTTAAAAACTGAAACAAAATTAAATTATTCAAGGAAAATAAAATATAAGGGAGTTGCCTTTAAATTGTACCTAATTGGCCTATCAGAAAGAAATGTTCAATTTATTAATTAAAATTTATTTTGGTCAATTGCTCCCAGAATGAATACAAATTACAACTGATGTTAAACAAGGACATAATGAAGTTTAAAATTTAAAAACATCGAGTAGAAGCAAATTAAATGTTTCATGAAGAATACTGTATTTTTCTTACATACCTATCCTCGGATTCTTTTAAAATATATTTTTATATATATCAAGTAGGTACTGAAACTTATGATTTATTAAATTGGAGACAGCTACTTTATTGTAATGTATTCTGGATGTAGTCAGTCAGTTAATTAAATTATTTTATTACTTATCCTTAAGTAACAAAGAAATGGCAGTAGTGTCCTACAGGAAGCTACCACGGACTCGGTAGGTAGTTTTGCTGAGAACAGCCAGCAAGGAACTTAACAGTTGCTCTTTTTAAATAAAATTTATAATAAATATATAATCATCATAAGCGTCCCGAGTGAATATTAACGGCATTTAATTCCACGCATTATTATCATTAAATAATAATCATTAAATATTAACTTGAAATTGACTTAGTAACTTTTTGAAGATGGAAACGGAATGATCGGCTTGTTTTTAACTCGGCTTCTTTTACAGTTTTACTAGTTTCGGATGTATTTGTATGTGTTTGTATTCGGCGGAAAATGGATGACGGTAGTGTCTCAACACTAGTGTTGAGAAAATAGAATCTAGGCTTTCTCTGCAGTGTCTATCACTTCTTTAAATAATTAATGTTTTTGCATTAATTACACTAATAATAATTGTTTTCATTATTATAAAAGGCTTTTAATTAGAGAAGTATACTGTTTTAATGTTATACCACAATATATAGGGAGAAAAAAAGAAAAAACCACACATTCTTTAAATCGATTTAATATCTCTATATTACAAATCGCTTTTGAACTTTGAACAACGAATTGATACCACAAAATTGTTGAACAATTTCACCTTTAATATTTTCATTCAATTAGATAGCACGCTCCATCGCGCCGTCTCAAATTGTCTACTTACAGTATATTGCAGGCCATTTCAAATATTTTACTCGTTATTTGAACACAGGGCCAAGGTCTTTATTTCCGAACCCTCTATATATATAATTATAATAATGAAATGACAAGATCTTATACATACAATTTACTCGCTAACGAAAAAAAAAACCGTTTCACGGAACTATATACATTAAAAATGCAAACTTATACTAGGTGGACAATAAAATATCTGAAATTGCCTTTAATATTTATTTTTATAGAACAAAGTTCGTTTATGTTAAGAAAATGGGAAAACGGTGGTGTTTAAAAAAATAAAGTATGTATGTATGTATTTAATAAATTGTGCTGAGTTGTGTGGATGAATGCTAAGCATTTTATGTATGTATGTACAAACGTAAAGCATATCAATGAGAGAAGATTAATGATTTAATTATAAAACAAAGCAGCTTCACGCATTTTCCCGCATAACAGGGTTTGCAGCACGTACCGGCTAGCGTTAGAGACTGAGTGTCGAGTGGCGGAAATTAACGCCGAGCTTTGTCTACTGAGGAAAATGAAAATAAACAATCATTCCCTCAAGTTCGAATCGAACTTAGAACTATCGCGGTTACAGTCAGACGCTATTCCCATCGCCACGACGACCTCATTGTAATTTTTATCATCTTTCAGTTTTGGCGGCGGTGAATATTGTCTAATTGAAACGTGGAAATAAAAAAAATATTTTTAAATATGAAAGAAAGGGTTACAAATCTACATGCTTCGTTTTTTTTTCATTTTCTTCAGAATTATTTTTTATATAGGCTTTGTTTTCACATCACGACACTCCATTGATATGCAAAATGTTTTTGTAAATGTAAAAGAAAAAATCTACTTATTTTCATAAAATATACAAGTAATTTCACTCATTTTGGAAATTCTACTTTCAAATTTTAATCTGAGAGGATGCTATTACTTTCAAGTATACTTGAAATTTAAAATCATACAAATGGGTGTGTGTGTGGGTGAAGTTGTTTTAGATATTTACGACAAGTTATAAAATCTTTACATTAAAACGGAGGTAGGTACAAAAAGCAATTTAAATTAAATTTATAAGTAAAACATGGCTTATTTAAATTTTGAAAAAAATATATACTGGCTGACAAAACATTGATCATAGTGCACTTTAATTTTGCAATAAATAAAAATGTATGAAAAAAAAAACAAACCATGTTACAATTTTGTAGATTTTCATCGAAATTTTGTATATGTATGTTTTAATGGAACTTAAAATTCAATATAACCACCAATTCTAATGTTTTATTTACAATTTCTTGAATGTGTTTAACAAAACAAGTAACTGCAACATCTAAAGTATTGAATTTAATCTTTTTTTATTAGAAAACGTAAATTACATCAGTCATATCAAGATAAAGAACACTAATTGCATACAAAAATGTCTATTTTACAGCGAATTTGCTTAAAAATAGTATCAAACACCTACTATATCTTCAAAAAAACATTAAAAGACCATGATTTTATAGATATTAAAGAATTTTTTATTAATGTCATGGAAAAATCAATGAAACTCGACATCGATTGCTGATAAAGCTCCAAATGAAATTATCTTGGATATGTCAAAAAACTATTTTAGTGCTACTGTTTAATTATTTAAAAAAATCACAGCCTAATATTTGTTATATTACTGAAAATAAAAAAGAAATATTAAGAGTTATTGCTTAAGTTAGATATTGAGAGTAAAATATTTTTTCAATTCGAAGTGGTAGTTCCTGAGATTAGCATGTTAAACTAAACAGAATCTTCAATTTTATTAAGATTTCAATCATAAGCGCAATTATTGACTTCAATGAAATTAAAACAGTAAATAAATGATCTCTTGAGTTAGAAATTATGCTTCATATTAAAAAAAAACTTGAAAGTAGCACTAAAATTATTTAAAAAAATTAACAAAATCAAGCATTAGGGGTGAAGTCCGTATTCTCAATATCATATAAATTTTACATATTACATTTATATGTATATAATATCTAAATTGTTCGTTTAAACGCTGTTTAATTATTTTATATATACACATAAATAAATATATATGAAATTCTTAAATTATACCCTATATCCGTGGAAATAAGGTCGACATTAACACTAATTATGTTATAATATTAAGTATAATCTATAATATTAACTATATATATAGTCACTATCGTGCATTGTGATATTTGTACTACATTTAATAAATTAAATACTACGAAATACATAAAATAAAAAATATTCGTTTGTCGGTAGGCATTAGAGAATATTGATTGCTTATTTATAAAAACAATTAAATTGTTAGACAAAAAATTACATCATGTACTTTTATGTCTTTCTTAAAACTTTTATTTAAGAACTAAGTGCAGCGTTGAGTTCCGCGCCTACACAAATATATATAAATAAATTTCCACGATAGCGGGTAACGTCGTGACTCATTACTAGGATTACTTGATTGAAAATGCTAGTTTCAATCTCAATTCAGGGGAATGATATTATACAAATTATCTCAGTTCTGGTAAGACATAACATGGCGGTAGATTCCGCCAAAAAATTAAAAATGTCGTCTGTTTAAGAGACAAACAAGCTATTTACAATAATTATAAAACAATAAGAAAATACACATACTATATAAAAATCAACAATAAAATTAACACTGGCCTAAGACTGACCCACAATACAAGATGGCGACTATACAATATATAAATATAAAAACAAAAAAAAGAGAAATAATAAACAACGTTTAAAAAAACCATTTCATTGAACATATTTTGTACACGGGATTTATGTCACTATACTACTGACAAAGTGAATGTTACACTGACATTAACTTACAATTTCCAAATGAGGCATATTTTGCACGTAAACAATACAAATGTTAATTAACAACAAATTAATATTAAAAATGTTGATATATTTTTATAAGATGTTATAGAAACAGAAATATATTAAGAGAAATAATTAACGAACGTTAAATGTCCTTTTTTTACGCTATATTACGCATTGCAGGGTTGCGGAGAGAACCTAATGTCAAGATATTTCTTTCTCTACTGTTCGTCCGAATCTGAGACATCGCGTGTTGAATGGTGGAACACTACTACTAGAGAGAGCTAGTAGAGTGACGAAATTTAACGCCGCGGCTGTCTGTCTGCCAGAAAGGGAGAATGAAAATAATTTGAGTTGGAATCAAACAAAACAAAAATTACAGCCGGATACTATTGTGCCGCGACTACTACAATAAAATATTTAATTAATACAATTTCTTTTTTAATTTATATTTTGGGTAATTAACATTTTCAATATTGTGGGCATTTTTATTGTTGGCAATATTAGAAAAACATGAGCATAATATAGCAAGTACTGTATATGTCTTAATATAAGTGTAACATTCACTTAGTTTTGTAACTTATCTAAGTTTGTTTCATTTCCAAACATTAGAAAAAAAATGTTGGAAACAAAAAAACTGTATTACATTTAAGAGTTTTTTTTTTACAATATTTATATAAAAATTACACTTTTCACCGATATAGGTGAAACATTGATAGTAAGTAAAGTGCGGTAGAAGAGTCGTGGCCGGCGTTCGCTCGGAAAAAAATGACCAAAAGTAAGAAAAATTCTTAAACCAAATCTGCGCAGCCGTCTGTCTACAGCTAACATAAGTGGCAATGACTCGTCAATCTTTCTATACATTATTATATTGTAAGCCTATATGTATATTGTCACTATCCCACCTTCGTAGTAAGAAAAAAGAAACAAAGATGTTATATATCATATGAATATAAAAAAAAAACTTGTTACTCCATCGATATTAAATAAAAAAATAAACACACTTTTAGACAATCGTAAAACAAGTCTTAAGATATAATGTTAAATATATAAACAATATAAATTTAATAGTCCTTTGTGAAGCTCATATTGCAATATTTAAAAGTACCTTTTGAAATTTACTTTCAAAATGAAAATAATTTTTGAATTATGATTTTTTACACAATATTATAACTCATAAGCGGTCTAAAACACCGTTTGAATAATAAATAATAATAACCTAATTATTGCTTACACATAATATTATTAAGATATACATATACCTAAAAATCAATAATATATGCAATATGAGCTCTTTTATATATCAGTTAGTATTAAGGTGGGATTTTGAATATACATATGAAATGTATAATATTTTCTCAATAAACATTCAATATGATTATTTTTAAATATTTATTTTAAAGAAGTTATAAAATACAAAACAGAAAAATTGTAAAATGATGATTATAAATTGTTTAATATATCTGTTTCACTCTAATCGGTGTGTGCGAAAGAGACGCACATATTAATCATTATTGACATACACATTATGGACATACCTAGTAAACAAATACAATCTTAGCAATCTAAGAAGAATTTTTACGCATAATGAATGATATTTAACAATTTTTTTTACATTAAAAACACAAAATTACCCAAAATACATGAATGAGTATAAAAAAAATATTTTTCTAATATTTTTTAAGTAAAACATAAATAAAGTAAATACAATATTTATAGATATGAGGTATGTCCACATTATTATTGTCAAGTCTAGAAAAAGGTATATTTAATATACATCAGGTATATTACACTAAAACAATTTAAAAATTACAAATAAAAAAAACACATTACCAACTATATAATTTCTATATGTATATTTGAATAAGCGTTGAAGTACCTAACAAGTGAAAAAAAAAAACATAATAAATAGGATCCGGAAGCATAGCAGCTTCCTTAATTTGTACAAAAGCCGGTATTTATCTGAAATTAAAAAAAAAAATTTAGTAGGTATACTCAAAATTAGTGTCAAGCCGCGTTTTAGCTATCGTCGTCAAAAAAATTAAAAAATTACTGCATTCGGAAATGATAAGGTTTCAATGTAATGACAAGGCGCATTTTTCCAACACTAGCAACAATGATTGTGAAAGGGCGTGTGTGCGTGCTTGCGTGTGTGTGTGTAGGAGCCACTCACCATGCGCTACCACAGTCTATGCAGGTGCAGGTTGCGCGAGAGCACGGAGCGCACGTCGTGCGTGAACCGCAGCGCGTCCAGCACCGGCAGCAGGTTGAGCAGCGCCAGGTCCATCGGGTCCGAGAACCACGACTTTATTGGTATCGCGTTATCTGTATTTAGAGATGCCACGATAACAATATCCAAAATTATGGGTTACATATATTATTAAGCGTCATGCCTCCAATCAAGAATCGAGTGAAGACGCGTTTGGCAATCACCAAAAATCTGAAATAGTTTCAAGCCAGATACCGGTATCTCCAGCAATGTATAGACAACGTTTTTTGCCGTAAATTTTGAGTATACAATTTAGGCTTACAACAAGATTTTACGTTTTCAAATTTTATAATTCTATAAATATATATTTTTTTAAGAAATACCCATCTTCAATGCTACATCTATTTTAACGTATCACACTCGTAACCATACGATTCACAGAAAACAAACAATTTAATCAAACCAATTATCAAAGAAACAAAACAAACCGGGAAAGTCCCGAACAATGGAAATCAACCAACAACAAAGATAACTCAATATAAAAGTACAAAGCTTACCGGGGAAGTCCCGATACGCGCCGGGTGAGTTGTCCAGTATGAACACCCTGTTGAGGTCGTCGCATATCGACGACAGATTCTTCGTGTACGAGCCATGTTCCGCCGTGCAGTGTTGTCTGGAATAAGAATAAATATTTACTTTTACAATTTGGTAAAAAAAAATACATGCATATCCTTGATGTTCATTATGTTGATTAAATACAAATTTATTTTCATATCTTTGCCATCTTATTAAAGTAGTTAATTATTATAAAACAAAAAGTAAACCAACTGCTTATTTTTCATTAGCGGGCACGATTTTAAGCACGCGCACAGTGCGTTACAGTCTCACGAGTGTAAGTATGACTGGTCGTAGGTTCGATCCCCACTCGAGGAGATGAAATATTTATTTAAATTTATATTCCCATTTCATCGCTCTGGTGTCGAGGCAAACCGCGGCGTTGGGTTTCGCCACTCAACCCCTCCTAAATTCGGTGGAAGGTCTTAACTGTAGGGTACCTATAAAACCGTCGTCGCAGGATCCCACGACCGTTGTCCAGTTTGTCCGCGACCGCCGCGCCGTATATCTCCATTGACGCGGTAAACACCACTAACTCGTACCATTGTGATACCTGAAAAGACAAATCTATCCATAGTATTTATGCTTATTATTTTCATTGACATTGCTGCCACTCAATACCTTTGAGGCCGACGTGACGCAGCTTCAAAGCGTCTAACCATAAACGTGACGCTTGTGGGTTCGACTCTTTCTCAGGGGAATTAAATGCTTAATATTTTAATATAAATAATACTTAATACAAAGCGCAGCGTTGAACTCCGCCCGGTTCTCTTTCTCCCTACCCTACTTGCCTGTAATAGGGTAATTAGGCAGCGAGATCATAGTGTTGACTTATAGAGGGATAAAGCGTGGAATAATACGTAATATCTCGAAAATTGGGCAGAAACAGAATGTTTTAACATTAGCTATGATAAATATACTCCGTTCCCCACGCCTTTCCGCCCAGTTTTCGAGACACTGTGTTGAAAATTTGAGAGTTTTGTCAAATTAATTGCAAGTATTTTTTATTTATAACTATCATTTTCTCTATAAATGCAACTTCTTTGAAAGTATTTAAGATAAGCATAATCTTATAAGACTCGACTTTTGGTCCAATGGTTTTAAAACTTTATTTAGATTAGATAAAAAAATATCATTTATAATATGTGGTCATCGTTGTGTCGACGTGCACATTATAGTTGAGGGTTTGATCCTCTAGTAATTTTTATGTATATATATTTTTAACGGTAGACAATATCCGGCGTTGGGTTCCGTCATAAAACTCATTATCGTGAATATACCATGTTCCTTTTGTCTACTATTCAAAAAATAGAAGTTGTGTCTTTAAAAGTAGACTAGTACAGTCGATATCGTATTCCACTTTTGTACCTACTATTATGTAATATTTTACTTTAAAAGTTATTTCTTTCCTTGTTTATATCACAATAATTATCTTTCCTACGTGCATATTTATTATAGCGCAAGCAACGTTGTTGATTATATATACGTGACACTGGTAGATTATTACATTAATAATTTGCGAGACAATTTCAAAACACCACATCCCTCTTAGTGTTTGAAAAGTTGCGTACAGCATAAAAACACAACAGTAGCAAATAATCTATACTAAAATGGGAGAAGAGAATGAGCTCGAAAGTTTGTCATGTTAAATATGTTAATATCTGTTCGAATTGAAAAACTATTTTTGTATTAGATAGTCCATTCCACGAGGAAGACTAAAATATAACACATTACATTTATTTTTTTTATTCAGCGGAAAGTGGGGAATGGAGTGTGTTAACACTATGTTCCCTCTGCCTACCTTGCTGTGTGCAGGATACAGTGTGAAGCTGAAGTGCTTTATTTATTTATTTTTTTGGTGTAAACCCTATACCTGCGGTCAGTGGGTACATCAATGTATCACACATTGTTAAAAGTTGTTAAGACATCTCCTAGATCATCATCTAGAGTATTCTCCAGTTAAATATAAACAATTCAAAGGTGTTGATTACTCCATAATCCAAAGTTTGCATTGTCTTTTCAATGAAAAATAACATATTGGTACCACAACAGCGTAAACTATCATTATAATTAAACAAATTAAAGCTTATTTAATGAGCATACTTACAATATTCAAAAAATAATCCACATGAGGTCTCTTATGTACAAAGAATCTGACTGGATGTTTGTCAATAGTAACTTTCAGTACGAAGTCGGGCGGCGTGCCCGGCTTCACTGTGGGCCGCACCATTGCATCGTGATGCGAGTGTATTAGTGTTTCGTCTAAGTCTAGAACTAGGATTTTCCTTTTGACTAGACCTGGAATAAAAAACAAATGGAGTTCAGTAACCTTGATGAAGAATAGAGAAATAAAAAAATAAATAAAACACACTCTTTCCCACATAACACACAGAAGTTTAAGTTTTAAAACACTGTGTACCCCACTAACCAATCAAATTTTTCGAGGGATTGCGACTAGAGAATTTAGTGATAAAACCCTCCGTTCTCCACGTACCGTCTTCTTTTTTGGGACTCTACACCTTGCTGGTGAGCCTAAAGTTAACTTCGGGCGTTGTAAACGCCGGGTTTTGCCTTGTTGCCCGAGTGAAGAAATGAAAATATTAATAAATAATAATGCATTACTCTGAGTGAGGGATCAAACCCACAACCATCGGGTTACAGTCACACCCTTGTGCCAAGTAATGCAATCAAGTTTACACTCTAGTAGTTAGTATTTCGATAAACAGCTTAAATAAATCCATTGGGCCGACACATTCAAGGGCAACCAGCAAACGCAATTATTAACTGTCATGCACTTTCTAAAGTAAATATCATGTTGATTGATGAATGTTTTGAATTTTGACTTAGATAGGTAGATATGATAAAATTTTTTATAATTATTAGTCACTGTTTACAATCAATGTGGTGCAGTGATGTGTTGCCTGACTGTAGATATAATGGTTGAGAGTTCAATTTTTAAACAGGGGATCTAATTATTTTCATTTTCTTTCTCTGGCAACATAAATAATCACTCTCGAGTTCCATTTTTTAGCATCTTCTTCTCTGTTGTATACAAGATAAAGTATGAAGCTGAGAAAAAATCTATTTGTCACTGGGGTTAAATGCACCTAAGTTCTATCAGTTCTATTCAGTTAAATGAATAAAATGTTTGTCTACTACAAAAGTTTGAGAGAGTGTTTTTTCTAAAATATAAGTTCATATACAATAAGAAATGAAGTAGGCACCTATAGAAATTAATTTGTATTTCAACAATATTTTAAGTTTTTTGTTTGTATGTATAGAAGAGTAGGTAGAGGCAACCAAGACTAAGTTTAAGACAAACCACCCAATTTTTGTGGCAGCACTCAACACTACGCTGTGTCAGTGTACTAGAGCAAGCAAGTGAGAATAAAGTTAAATACTAGCAATATGCTAGTATGTAGTGCTGGTGCACAGACTCAATCTCTAATCTATTATTATCTTCAATAATATTTTTTGTTTTTGAGTTGATATATTATTTATCTCGTATACATAGATAAGAAAATAGAATACCTGTACTGACAATACTAAATATTTTGTGTACATGAGGGAACTTACTTTAGTTCTAATGTCCAGGAGAAAGATGTTATTATTCTTTTATTTTCCTGAATAATTGTGGGTTGAATCTTCCCTTGGGAAAACATTATTCTTTTCAAGCTTTTGTTTAGTCAGGTAGCAAAATTCTGCCACTTAACATACAAAGTCTTGAAAAATTTGACAGTATATAGGGAACAGAGTGCCTCAAAATTAGGTTCCCTCTGTTTATTTTGCTATGTGAGAAAGAACATGAAACTACATATAAAATGTTGATTTTCAAAAGAATGGTAGCAAATGTGTTAATAAAAATATTTGTGATAGTTACATTAATAAAATTGTATATAAACACTTAAACTACCAGAAACTTACTATAGAGCACATTTGCCTTCAGAAAAAAATATGTATTTATGATATATTTTATTCATCAATCTTTTATTATAAATAAGTAAACTAACATAATTTGCTTGTATATGAGGAAATATAAAAACATTAGTATTACTTTACAGTTAATATGTATCATAAAAAATATATTACATTGGGACTTATTAGCCTCTTCTAATGGATATCTTATTGGATATCAAAAAAAATGGAATTTGAATAAGTTACAAAACTCCTTTACCATACTCCTTTTACATTTGGTACACATGTGTTGAGATGTTAACGCAATTGGACTATTTTTGTTAAAGAACGCAACATGTTTATTAAATAAGGGTACAAGATACTGGCTATAAATAGACAAGGATATGTTCTGATAACGTGTTCGACGAGTGACAGATAATATTATAGAAATGTGAAATGTGTGATGATTATTATTTTAAATATATGCTGATAAAACAATAAGATACTCACTCAGCCTGTGTCGAGATACTGGGGAAAGTGGATAAATTTCATATTTGACAGATTGATGCTGAGCCAACTGAAAAGCAAACACCACGTGAAACACAATACATGAAAATATACTTATTTTCATAAACCAAATGTTAACAATTTATATTTACCGCTCTATATTGCTTCCTAAACATGTAACAAAAACAACTCCATACTTTGGATGCGATTAGCATGAACGCGCGAAGGCCCATTTGCAATTGTTTCAGCATTTGAAATGTTTACGAAACGATTAATAGTATATCGATACCGTAAGTGTTACACAAGAACGGACCAAACGGGATCATTGACGGCGTAATTCAAAACAAATTCAAATAAACCGAGTGCCGAAACATCTAACCCGCCATGACATAATCGACCCAAATCTTACACCATTGACAAAATTACACTTTACTTTCATTATTATTGTCTGTGATATAGTGATGGGGTTGATGGTTAGACTAGTATGAAGTTGTGGCCGGATGTTTGGTAAAGGTAGGAATACATTATAGTAATATCTAATAAGGTAAACGATATTTGAACATAATAATAATTATTATACAAAAGAAAATATATTTCTTACAGTTAGCAAAAACATAATATGCATTTTAAATCTAATTATAGTATACGATATATTACTTCTACATAAAAAATATTTTTAAGAATTATATAAAAATAGTTATGTACAGTCCTAAAAAGTATCTATATAATCTATGCGGCAGAATTTCGGCTATTGACTTAACAACTATTGACGTTTCATTTTGGGGGCGGGTATCATCTGCTCATTTCTTCAATATTTTGCGAAACTATCCTAAAATGAGTGTATTTAAACACTCACGCTGATATTACGGGTAGATTTATTTCAAATTCAATGTATTTTCTAAATCCTACGTGAGTTTATTGTTTCTACATTAGTTCTAACTGTATCGCTTTTATTATATTGGTCATATCCTGGTTTATTGATTAACAATTGACTTAGCCGTGTACAAGTGACTGACCATTTGAAATTAGGGTATATTGATGATTGAGTAATAATGTTTTATTTTAGTAAATAGGCAATCGTCAAAATGATCGGGGGCCTATTCGTGTACAATCACAAGGGGGAGGTGCTCATTTCGAGGGTGTATCGAGATGATATAGGGCGGAATGCCGTTGACGCATTTAGGGTCAATGTGATCCATGCCCGACAGCAAGTTCGTTCTCCTGTCACTAACATCGCACGCACCTCCTTTTTTCATATTAAGGTAATCATTTTGCATGCAATCATAAATTTACTATATTTTTTAACATTGTAACTTTTTATGTTGAAATATTTTGTTAAACTAATTATTTAACGTTATCATAGTAAATACTGTTTGCTTGGCAAACCATTGAATATAATTTGGCTCACTTTCAGTTCTAATGCCAAGAGTTAAATCTTATAGGATTAAAATAGATGATTTATTACTACTGTAGTTACTGTTATAACCATAAATGATTATGACAAAGATATTTTAGAAATTGAAGTGACTTTATTAGTCTGGTGATATACATTATATACCATTTATATTGGAAAGAAAGAAAAAAGAATATGCAGGAGCAGCAAGAGATAATGATAAAAATAAACTTATTTTCTATTTTACTCATTGTGGTGTAGTAGGACAGTTTCTGACTGTAAATGTGAAGGTAGTGGGTTCAATCCTCACTTGGCGAAATATATTAATTTTATTCCTCTGATCTGGTAACATAAATGTCATGTGTTCTTCCATTCAACATTCAATGTTTTGAATTTGGAGAAAAGGATTTCCCTATAAGGGAAAGTCAAAACTGCAAAAGGAACTGTTAAGCTGCATTTTTTTATTAAATACATATTTTTGTAAAACAGAGAGCAAATATATGGCTGGCGGCAGTGACCAAGCAAAATGTAAATGCTGCTATGGTATTTGAATTTCTACTCAAGATTATTGATGTGATGCAATCATACTTTGGCAAAATCTCAGAAGAAAACATCAAGAATAATTTTGTACTCATTTATGAATTGCTTGATGGTAAGTGATACCACACACATTTGTATACCACACTTTTATTGTTAAAAACTGTTATTAAAAACTTTTAGTTGTGTATTTATAAACTGCTCTTAAGAGATTGATTGAGAGTGACTTATAATTATGAACCTAAGTGATATTTACAAAGTTTATTTTCTAGTAATAAATGCCTAAAATATATTTTTCTAACATTTTTTTATAGAAATCCTAGACTTTGGCTACCCTCAAAACTCAGATACAGGTGTTTTGAAAACTTTCATCACACAACAAGGTATCAAGTCCGCTTCCAAGGAGGAACAAGCACAGATTACATCACAAGTAAGTATACTATGTATAAAAATCCCCACATTCATTTATATACCCATCTAATAAAGCATGAAGATGAAAAAAAAACCAACTACAAATCATATGGTTTTAATAGAATATAAAATATATTATTACAAGGAAAACTAGCTCAATATTGTAATAAGAAAGAGCTGGTTGTCTGTGAAGTTTACAAATGATAATGTGATGTTAACCATTATAAGAAAACATTGATGAAAAATTACATTCTCGCTCGCTTGTTCCGCGTTCTTGCTTAGATGCTCAGCTCAGCTAAAATGTAACAACGAGTTATCTATACGTTTTTTGCGTGGAGCCGGCGATTTTTCGATTTATATAGATTTGCTAAAATTTTGAAAGAAATTTTAACTGTGAATAAATTGTAACAAGCTTATAAGAATTTATGAAAAATGTATGCAACTTAGAGTCCTGCTATGTTTAAATTTTTATACGTTTTCTAAAAATATTCTTCTATCTTTAGTGGGATGTACTTCAAAAACATTGAAAATACTGTTGTTGTTGTTGTTGTTTTGTAACTAATAACTTTTGTCAGGTCACAGGTCAGATAGGATGGCGTCGTGAAGGCATCAAGTACAGACGCAATGAACTGTTCCTTGATGTACTGGAATATGTCAACTTATTGATGTCTCCACAAGGTATTTTTATATAGCAATGTTATAACTTTAAAAAAATGTTTTAGGGATATTTTCTTTTTTATTTTACAAATTTATAGCAGGGCTTGAATCAGCAGTTCTTGGAGTTCAAGTGTAGAAGCCAATTTTTTTATAGAGTACTAAAAACTGAGACTATTCTTATGAAATTAATGTGAAATTCCAATTTTTGTATAATAAAAATGTTTGATTGAAGATGATTTTAATTGTTTATTGCTTTAATTATTTCTTTATTGAGGCATCTATTAGTCTAGTTCTATATTTTCCATTTTATTATCAATTTCTTGGTATATATATTAAAGTCTTTTTTGTCTTTCATAGGTCAAGTGCTCTCAGCCCATGTAGCTGGTAAAGTAGTAATGAAGTCCTACTTATCAGGCATGCCAGAATGCAAGTTTGGCATCAATGATAAAATTGTTATGGAGGCCAAAGGAAAGGGCAATGGTGAGTCATTTTTTATAGGTCCCCAGCTTAAGCTTATCTCTAGAGGAGTAGCCAGAGTGAATGAAGCACCTCAACTACGGTCTCTGCATACCTCTTTACTTTATTTTATAGTAAAGTGGCGGAATTTAATTACGCGTTTTGTATTACCAGAGCAATAAAATGGTTAATTCTTGTTTATAGAAACCTGACGACTACTATTTTACAGACTGTTATTTGCATCAAGCTTTTTATTCATGTACTTATTTTTTAATATTTTCATAGACAGAGAGAACTGGATATCTAGTAAAACCCTCCTTTCCATTAAGACACTTCCGTTTCGCTTGTTGAGTGACGAAACTCAACGCCGCGCTTTGTCGTAATGAGTACGACAACGAGGAATGTGAAAACAATAGGTATTAGGAATCGAACCCAGAACCTTTCACTTGGGCTACAATTTGCTTCAATTCATTTAAAAATTTTAAATTTTCAAAACCATAGATTGTTCTAATTGTTCTTGAACAATATTATAACTTACTCTTTTTGTCATAGGTGGTATATCCGGTAACACGGACAGCGACCCGGCTCGCTCCGGCAAGCCCGTGGTGGTGATAGACGACTGCCAGTTCCACCAGTGCGTGAAGCTCAGCAAGTTTGAAACGGAGCACTCCATCTCCTTCATACCACCAGATGGGGAATTCGAACTTATGAGGTTAGTAAGAAGAATATTTTAAAATTTTTTTAGAGAATTTAGTGTGAATTCTCTACAAAAAAAAATTGTGCCAGTCACAGTTCACTTTCGGTCCAATCTCAGTCAGTTATAATATGCTTATATGCCATATATACCATAAAATACACTATATTCTTATATGTCCAATGTTGAGAGAATTTATACTATCGTTCCAGTCAAATTAACTTAATACTAATTTAAACGTTTTTCTAAATATTATTCATGCTACAGGTTCACGTTACTGCCATACAGGGTAGGGCAGGGTAAGCCAAGGAACCTTGTGTAAAGATGCTCCATTCCCCACGCACCACCGAAAATAATGTGTTGAAAATAACGTGTTGAGTGGTGGTTTATTAATTAAATGTATTGTTACAGATACCGTACAACAAAAGACATTTCCCTACCATTCCGCGTAATCCCGTTAGTTCGTGAAGTGGGTAGAACCAAAATGGACGTCAAAGTTGTTCTCAAATCGAACTTCAAACCATCGCTCCTCGGCCAAAAAATAGAAGTGAAGATACCGACGCCACTGAACACTAGCGGTGTGCAGTTGATTTGTTTGAAGGGGAAGGCTAAATATAAGGCGTCGGAAAATGCTATTGTTTGGAAGTAAGTATACACAATACTCATTTGTTTGTTGTTTTTTATTTTTCTCTCCGCTGACTTATAACCACTAATACTGAACTACACTAGCCTTACGCTGTATCCCTAGCGGCGTTGTCAGAGAGAACGGGACGCCAAACACTATGGTCCCTACGTACCTCTTTCACCTCGTCCACTGTCATCAACATTCTTCATACATTCCCTCTGGGGGAGTTCTCGTTTTACATGACCCTTATGATCATGATCCAATATCATCAATATTGTGTTTACGAAGGTCAACTGAGTTCGCCCCTACCTCTTTTACCGCTCACTTTTCACATTATCAGTTAGTAAAAGGCCACTATAGATAGCGATATACCTGCCTTATTGTTTTAAATACTTATTAATTCTAAATTTCCAGGATAAAAAGAATGGCGGGCATGAAAGAGACTCAACTCTCAGCTGAAATAGAGCTCCTGGAGACAGACACTAAGAAGAAATGGACACGACCACCCATCTCTATGGGATTCGAAGTGCCATTCGCCCCCTCTGGGTTTAAGGTTAATATATTTTATTTTTATAGAATTTTTTTTTTGTATCTCACCCATAGTAGAAAATTTGGAAACCGTGTGACCAAAAGTGAAAGACATTCCATTCCCATTTTTTTAACACACTTTTCGCCGAATTGATATCATTGTATCAATCAATGTGAACATGAGTGGGTACATTGAAAGGAGGGAATGCTGTCTTAAATGTACAAGTTTTGTTTTATTTATTTTATTGCACCTAACTGCTACTTTCATTTACTGTTTATAATTATAAAATAACGATTTTAATTACACAAATAATTTATTATTTTTGTTTCAGGTGCGATATCTAAAAGTGTTTGAACCCAAATTGAACTACTCGGACCATGACGTCATCAAATGGGTGCGATACATCGGACGCTCCGGACTCTACGAGACACGATGCTAAACTCATTTATTGTAAGTAGTGGTTACACTCCGCTCCTATTTATCCACTTCCGTCCCCTTCTTTTCGCCGAATTCTGCAGACATTTCATTTTTAGTGGCGGAACTCAACAGGCCAGGAAATTAATATATTAAATGTTTCATTGACCCTTGGAAACAGCGGGAAACAACAGTGGAAACAGCCCCTGCGCTACAGCAGCCTTGGAATGTTTACTTTAAATAGCAAAATGTAAATGTGAGCATTCTATAAAAAATAATCATTCCGGAAATGTCTTGTCGGGTTGAGTGGCGAAACTTAACGCCGCGCGATTATCGTTAGACTACATCATAACGATCTCATTTGCATAATTGTTATACTGATATAATAAGCATGATGAGAGATCTTGAGAAACTGTTTGTGTCAATTCATTTCTTTACCAAGCTGTCATGTAAATTGTTGTTATTTTTCTAAATAATTATGAATCTCACAATTATAATAAAATTAATATGTGTCTTCTAATCTATTTTTCATTAATGAAATACATAATTTTAGTATTTTTTCTCGCTGTCATCATCTCTGTTAATACACGTCACAGTTTGCTTATATTCTTATTTCAATGTAATGGTTACCTCATTTTATTTATTTCAGGGTTCTTCAAGCAGTTTTTGAATGTAGATCAATGGCGTGTTACGTAATATATAACTTTGTATATAAATCACCGTACGGCAGTTTCCAAATATTAAAACAAAACCTAGCAAATGATTTACAATTTTTTTTTGTAGCAAATATAAAAAAGACGAAAAGTTACAAAAAGTTTTTTATTTTGTTGAGTTTTTTGAACTAAAGATACATTTTTTTGCAATATATTAAGTGTCAATGTCACAATAAATAGGATACTTAACTAAATGTGATGATTTTTGGTTAGATTCACACTTAGTGAAAATTTCAACCATTTTCTTTCCTCTTTTGTTATTTTTTTAAATTATCATTTGCTAGGTTTTAATTTCCACAGTCAAGGTGCGGGATTCCTTTTCACGTTGTTAGTATATAAATGATTTAACATATGTTCGCTCATTATATAGATATATAGATAATAAAACTTATATGACAGAATCTCAAACAATAATTTTATTAACAATTGGTTCTGCACAGAATAAAAAAATGTTTTCTAAATTGACAGTATCTTTTAATTTCTTTGCTTTTTTGTCATTTGAAAAATAATAACGCCTGGCGCGGTTGTTTTTTTCATTGTTCATTTGGAGTAAATGAAGTTTACATTCAAATTAAAAAAGAAATAAATATTTCATATAAAAAATACGAATTTTTTATTAAGTGTTTTTCTATTTTCCTCAATTTCTTTGATTTAGAATATTAATTAGTTTTAAGTGAGGACATATATAATGCTATTATATTATAGATTGTATATGTTATATTTGTATGCTTTTTAGTTAAATAATAAAGAAAAAAGTATTTCTTGTATATTAGAATTTTATTTGTTTTATTTTAGTTTAAGGTAATTATTTTGATAATAATTATCATTTATGAGGTAAAATTATCCTAACTTTTGTTTTTGAATATAAAAAAAAAAGACAAATTGCATTCTTAATATAATAGGCACAAAGTGGGGAACAGAATGTCTTAAGAGTAGGTTCCCTCTGCCTACCCTGCTATATACGGGATACAGCGTGAAAACAATAAAAAACTCGTTCTCATCATTCATCCCATAATTTTATTGAAAAATTCATTCCGTTAATTGATTATTATTTGAGATTGCAAAGTATAAGTGTAATATACGCATCTCTCATATTAAATGTAGATACGTAAACTATTTATATAATATATAATAAAGTAATATGGTTAAAATTAAACACTGATGTTATGTATTTGTAGTGCAGATTTGTTGAGTGGCTCGAAGGACCAAAAGTTGTATCTCATAATTTTTTTGGGTGTTTTTTTATAAGAATTTATTTAATATATAAATTATAATTGTAATATGTTTAGTCTTCTAATATAATATTTATTTCATACTTTGTCTTCATTATAATATATAAAAAAAATCATTCAATCAGTCTGTCACTCAGCAAATTTGTATTTAATAATGGGTGGGAGTAAATTAATCGATGAGTACTTGTAGAAGCTGTTCCGCTTTATGGTATCGTGTTATGTACAATAAACGTTTAAACTATTTGTGCTGTTATTTTATTTGTATTCCTTTTTTCGTTTTGAAAAATTTGTTCAAATTAAATTTTTTAAACTATGAATTGTCAGTTAATTGTCTGATTAAATGTCAGTTGGATTCAAATGTTCTATTATTTAATTTTTATTTTTATTTTAATAACACTTGTGTTTTTATGGACAGAATATTTAGAAACCTATAAAATTTTTAAAGTTAAAGTTAAAAAACGTCTTAGCGCTCATTGCTAATTGAACCATACGTTCTTATCGAGCTACGTCGAAGTTCTTATGTGGTCGTCGTAACACAAATAACAATTTATGCAAACCTATTATATTTCTATAAATAAATTCCTTTAGATTGTCTTACCAAGCTGGCTATGAAAATAAATTTGTAAATATCTCTCGTTTAATATTTTGGGGCCAGTCGTGCCGCAGGACGTGAGGTTCCGTTCTGCCGAATTCCAGAGTTCGGCAGAACGGGAACGGAAATGTCTTAATGGGGACCGACTGTCTTAGCACTAGGTTCCCAGATTCTCTGCTATATGCGGAATATAGCGTGAAGAAAAAAAATGTGTTATATTGACATAACTTTTTTATTTATCAACGGATTTAAATTAAGCACAATAGTGAAAACTGCATTTAAATCAGTTGAGCCGTTTGTGCCCACAGTAAACGCGACAAATTGTGGATTCGGCTTCCATTCAAAGAAAAGTCCGTAAGTAAATAGGAAGAGTGTCTTAGCACTAGGGTGCTTCTGCCTACCTTACATCCGGGAGGAAGGGGGACGCTAAAAAAAAAAAACGAAAAAAAAAATCAAATTGTTTACAGTTTAGTATACAGGCATTAAGATTACGTTAACGTTAAAAATAATATGAGTATTTTTTTAAAAATAACATAAATATATAATATTCATCTATTTAATTAATTGTATATATTGGAGTATATATGGTATGCTATATTATTATATGGTTTATATTTTTATGTATTTTTTTTTTATTTCTTTTATTTATAATATCCGTAATATTTTATTATAATTATATATTATATGTATAACTATTTATTATATGTATATTTATATATTTATTGGATGTGTATGTATGTATATGTATGTATATTTTACTTCTGCACACCTGCATACTTATTATCCCACATGACAAGGTCGGCTGGGAGAGAATGCTTTTAGCGTTAAGCCCGCCTTTTGTACATTGTTTTTTTGTAATTTTGTGCAATAAAGTATATATAAATATATAAATAAAATACATTCATTTGCTAAAACAAAAAGGCAGAAAGCTACTAGTTAAATTAGTCAAGATTTTGTGAGAATTTATACGTGTTTGTCTCAAGTTCTGGCCGCCAGTACCAGCTGACATTAATTATTTACTAACTAAATGTGTTTTTGTGTCAGTTCTGTAAGGAACTTTTGTTTTTGATATTACTTTAATTGTATTATTTAATTTTTTAGCTTTGTTAAAAGAATGTGAGATGTTGGATTTCACTTAATATGCAATATGTCAAATTCGGTAGGAGTGTGTTGAACAGTGTCTTTAGTTTTGAGCCTATGTTCTGTTTACATATATGGAATGCGGTTAGAATAAAAATTTGTTTGTCTCTACTGTACATATTTATAATATACATAGTCGTCTACACATGTGATTGTACATTCATCATGTGATTATACACTCACACATGCTGACAAATGTAATTAATAAGACTGATTTATACTTATTTAGAAGTAAAAACTTAGTAAAACTATACAAAATCGAAAATAGCGGTATTTGGACCCACGCCTATTGGAAACCGTCCATGCGCGCTGACCACTAAGCCATAAGTTCTTATCAAGCTACGTCGAAATTCTTATACACTTATATAAGATGTCAAGTATACATTCATTTCCAAAACCAGATTTTCAAAAGAGTATCCTAAAATCAGATTCTATATTATTATACAGTCTGTTTTGGTTTCTACGAAATTCGAGCAATTCGATATAGTTAAAGACAACTTCTTCTCTCGCCCTTATCAGGGTAAATGCCTCTAGGTGTCTGGTGGGTGTCCTGGTGATATTCAGGTGTAATACGTAGTCATTTATAACTAAATGTTTTTCGTCTTATTTTATAATTACCATTCTGTTCAATGTCGATTATAAGAAACTATGCTCTCTTATAATATTGGTAGAACATATTTTTGACGATTGCAAGAATATGTCCTACCACAGATTAATTTTGGACTACTATTATAAAAATATGATGACGACGAGGCCGAGGCTATCAGTAGCGGCTGAAAGTGGTTGTGACTTTGAACCCCACTCGATCTCGTCTCCAATTCGTTGCGAATACACGCAGGAAGCGAAGAACGGTGCATTTTGACTCTAAGTTTTCCCTATCTTTAATGTAGGTATAAAGCTGTGAGAATAGAGTCCAAGATCTTAAATCTTACTACCGTAATTAATTACTGTACCTACAAACCAATTAAAATTCAGCACCTACAGAAGTACGCAACATCACAAATTACACAATTTAGTATTCCCATTTGTTAATTTAGCAAAGCTTTTATAATTTCGAGATCTGTTTTTGTCGGAACAACGTTTAAACGTTGCTCTGACGTCTCTATGAGCGGTGAGTGACGAATTATACAAATTGAAATGGTAATTTATCACTCCCGTACAATTTACTCCAACGTGGGTATCAAAGTCCGCCATTTTCGCTGTTAGTTGTGTTGTGCTTATGTATTTTGATATTTAAATATATATATAGGAGCCGTGTCGTCGTGGCCCAGTGGTTGGGTGACTCGCGCGGCGGTTGTGGATTCAATTCTCACTTTGAGGAATGAACTATTTTCTAATTCTCACTTTTATAACAAGACAAATGCGTTGAGTTCCTCAAAAATTTTGTGATTCATGGTGAACGGAGTATCTTAACACTAGGTTCCTCCCGCTTACCCTGATATATGCAAGATATAGCGTTAAGCTGAAAAAAAGACAAATATAAAAAACGTTTTAATTAGAAATTATTGCTTGTCTGTAATAATGGATACTCAAAGATAATGAATGCTAAACGGAGCCATTAATTATTTACTTGTCTTTTTTTTTTTTGAGCAAAGAAATAAAAATTATACGTTCCTTCGCATGAAGATTGAAGCCACAACCGTTGTGTTTACAGTTAAACTGTGCTACTATACCATAATGGCGTCAACACGTTGTAAAAGAATACGTTTTGAATTAAATAGAGATGAGTTTATTTATGAATTTCATTGTTTTATTTTAAATCTTTTAAATACGATCTATTTTAATAATGAAGCATAATTAGGTCTTGTAAAATATGTGCAAATAAATAAGATAAACATTTTAACTTAAAGGTACATCTTCACACTTTCACGCTTCTTCCCGCAGGATAGGTAAAGGGAACTTAGTGTTAAGACATCCACCGCAATTTTCAGGACACGGCATGTTAAGTGGTGGAACTTAACGCCGTGCTTCGTTTACTAAAGCGGGGAAATGAATATATTTTTGATACAAGCATTTCCCCGAATGGGAATTGAATGCACTACCATCGCGCTTAAACTTAGACATTGTCCTACTGCGCGACGGGCACTCCATTTATTTTTGTTACTTATATTATCGTTTAAGGAAGTTTTATTTTAAATTTAATAAAATTTGAATTAGATTATTAATCATGATTAGAGCCTTATACCGTCTTCTCGCAACCCAGCAACTTTCATAATATTAAAAGTAAAGATAATTCCAAACGTTACCATCTCTTGGGATAAACTTGAAGTTTTCTTTGCCCCGGGGTGGAGAAGTCGGGGTATGAATGAAAATTTTAGAAGTCCGATTATAAATTTTTTACTTAGGCTTGGCGTTCTGACTCGAATTTTTACTAACATTAAACTTTACCTTTTTATTTCATAAAAAGTAAAAAATAAAGAAAAAAATATATATGCTTTAATATAGGCACATGCACTAGCTTTTAACTGTGGAATCGCTCGCGTGGTCTGATAGAAATTGAAATGGACTTCGTGCATGACGTGACGGAATCTAAGTGTCGAAGATAAATATGACTTAAGCAGTCGTGGCGCTGTGACACAGTGTCCATTGTAAGTGCGGCGGTTTTGAGTTCAACTTTCGCTTGGTGTAATTAATTATTTTTATTTATTCGCTCTAGTAACAAGGCAAATAGCGACGTTCAGTTCCGCCGCTCAACACGCAATGTCTCAAAAATTAGGTAGAAACTGGGTGTTTTAACACTTAACACGTTCCTTTAAATTAGGGCTTCCAATCCCGCAGCCAAAATTCATTCAATTATATATTATATAAAATTTGCACTGAGACGTTGTCCCCCTTCTCCTCATTACAATTTATCCGTTATGTTTCAAAGGTTGTCTGGTGGAGATTGCTTAAAGCAATAAGATCGCCTTTGCATACATGTTTTTCTTTAATTTTTATGTATGTTGTTGTTTCTATATATTCTATATATTTCTTTTATGTGTGCAATAAAGTATATTCTATTCTATTCTATTCAATCTGGATATTATGGGACTGGAAATTTGCAATCCCGCAAGATCCCGATATTGTCGGGATCACGTATCATTGTCCAATACCGCCAGTAATTAAAGGTGCGAGGTCCGCGGGATTCGCAGGATTGGAAAAAAGTATTAAGTGAAAAGCCCTACATACTCTGTTATTCGCAGTATACAGGGTTACATCAAAATAATTTACATAATTTAACATAGCCTTCGTAAATAAATTGAATACAAAGGAAATCTATATATATAAAATCGGTCACTCACTCATCACGAAATCTCAGAAACTACAAGTGCTAGGAATCTCATCTACTTATAGGACGTAGGTGCTCGCTAAGACGGGAATTCGCAATATTCGACTTCTAAGGGGTTGTTTTTGGGGTTGAAAGTTTGCATGAAACTTCGTTACTACAAATGCTAGGAGTCTCAAATTTTGCATGGACGTCACTTTTAGGACGTAGGTACTCATGGAGACAGAAATTAATAATAACGTAGTTCACGCAGGCGAAGCCGCGGGCGGGCCGTTAGTATTATATAAATCGTTTGAAATCGGGAACTAAGCAACAGTTGTGAACGAGCTAAGCGCTTGAATAATACATTAATAATTTAGTAATAACTTTGGTTTACACTACACGGATCTGGTTGTACCTTCTCCACTGAAGTGTTGTAGATGGATGGATTCATTAAAATACGAGTAACATAAGCAGCTATAAATTGTTATGTTATAATTATTTTATTTTGATTCAAAGTTAATTTTGATTTTAGTGTAATATCTCTGTTTCAGGCAATGAGAATACAGTGTTAAATAAATTAAAAGTTTAAAAAACTAAAAATAGGCTTTTATTCAAACTCAATCGATATATTGTTGTAAAAAAAATTGCAACTTTATGCTGTCGACCGTTGAGGAGATCTGTTGAATGGAGCCAACTTCTGGTGCAGCAACCTCATTCATGCATTATTATCAGAACTGAACATGTGTGTAAAATTTCAATTCGGTAGAAAGAGAGAAAGTGCTTCTAATTTAGCTTGCAAGGTTTGACCTAAACAAATATACTTCCTTTCATACATTGTAAGTTAAACATACAAATTTTGATTTAACTTACAATGTATTGATATATGTGTTGAATCAAATTAATACGTTATAGCACAATATATGACTGTAAAATTTCGAAGGTATTGCGTTCGATTCACATTAGAGGGAATTAATTATTTATAAAGAAAACATAAAAAAGTAGAATCTATATATATAAAAGGACTTGTCCTCACTGACTGAGGTAAGACGCACGCACAGCCGTAACCGCTGTGCGTAGAAACGTGGAATTTGGACAGATGTTTACTTACGTAATCTGGACATCCACTAAGAAGGGATTTTCAAAAATTTTGATCCTAAAGGGGTGAAATAGGGGTTCAAAGTTTGTATGGAAATAAATCTAAGTTGGCACCGATTTTTATAAAATTTGAAATTTAGATTTTTAAAAGTATTTAATTGAACACATGTTTTATGGTTTTCAAGAATTCTCCCCCTAAGGGTGCAAATAAGGGGTTGAAAGTTTGTATGGAAAAATCTTTGAATCGCCACCGAATACACACACAGTTTATGTGCCTTTTTTAATTACATACTAAATACACATACATATACATATACATACTCTAATATGGTAATACAACCAGCTAAAAATCCAAGTTATATATATCGTTTTACGTTATTAAAATATTTACCTACGATATTTCCAGCAGATTGGAGCTTTCAAGCAATTTCAATTTGGGGCAATAAGACAAATTATATTATAAGTCCCGGAAATAAATCTCGATCTGCTGATCTAGTAAAGTGAGTTCCAGATGAGGCTATTACATGAGTTTTTGTATTTGTTAAAGAAAAAAGTATTTTAGAAATGTTTGTGGAGGTTCTGCCTGCTATAAATATATATAAAAGTGTAATGGAGGTAATTTCTGCATATTATGTTGAATATAAGGAAGAAATTGAAGCCAAAAATATTTATTTTTAAACTATCAACTGTTAGCATATTTGTGTAAAAGTGGGTAGATTTAGGTGGAAGGTGGTGGCTTGTAGACGGAAGCCCTGATTGGAAGGTATCTAGTTTGTAGTGTTGTTCTTGAGTGATACATGTCACTTATAGTAATTACGTGGAACCTCTGTCCGAGTACGTTGGAAACATATAGACGGTATGTGTTTTTGTCGTGTTATTTTAAAAAACGCTAATCGCTCCCGATTTCTAACACAACATATTTTAATAAAACATTTAAATGGCTGGATGTTTGTAGCACAAGCAAATCTACGGGAACGGAGTAAAACGGAATTTTCCATTTCACAATTTAAAGTCTATACAAGCAAAGTTGCGAACGACAACTAATATTTTAATAAAACTAACAAATATATAAATAATAAATTAACATCAATACTAAAGTTAAAAAAGTTTAAACTCTATTTTTCAACGAAACCTTCCTCACATTACGCACATGGGGTGAAAAATTAAAAAAAGCTACCTCCATAGTATGTATGATTCACAAAAAAATGTAAACTACTAACAACTCGCAAAACGAGAGGAAGGAAAGCTGTAAAAAAAAAAAACATTGGGAAAAAATATACGAAAACCACCCAACTGACACTTGGTTACTAACACCGAGTTTTTTTCAGGGAAAAAATAACAGCCGCTGTATATTTGCCATTGCAACGCCATTGTTGTTCACTCGTCTAAACTCACGTGGCTAAAGTGAATCTGTAGCGTTTAACTGAACGATATGTCATATCGTAGTTTGAATTATTTTTTTGTTTTTTAGTCCCCTTTTTTTTAGATTAACGTTTTATTTCCACTTATAGCAAGGAGGCAAAGGGAAGTTAGTGTAAGATTTCGTTCCCCATTTTCCGTCTAATTGCATGTTGAGTGGCTGAACTGAACGCCGTGTTGTTTTGTTATTAGAGAGAGAAATGAAACTAATTGATTACTTGAATGGGAATCGTGCCGTTGCGTCACGCCGTCCTTTTTTGCTTATTGGTAATGTTTAAACGAATAAAATAACGTGCACACGTGTTTTTTCTTTTATTTTTATGTATGTTGTTCTTTCTATATATTTTTTTATGTGTGCAATAAAGTATATTCTATTCTATTCTATTCAATATGTATCGAAGTATATAATATGTAAATTATTAATCGGTACGTTTGTATAAGCGTCTGGGTTATCAGTTCAAATTTAATTTGGGAGAGGTTTTGTATTTAACATATTTTTACTCTTTTTCTATGATTTAATAGGCAATGTATAAGTTGAAACAGATTGTAGAGAATGATTTAACTTGTCATTCTATTGAAAATTAGAAGCTGGACAGATACAGCTTTGCGTTATGAGTGCTAAAAATGGAAAACAAAAATATTTTTTAAAGGTAAAGCGAGAGACGGAAGTGTTTTAAGTTCCCAGGATTACTATTCCTAGGATTCCTGCTATATGAAGCGTAAAGCTTAAAACAATACTTTTAAATATTATGTTATTTTATTAGCGAGTCTAAGTAAGTATGACAGCCACAAATTTAGCCCCTACATATCTCCGTAAAGTTATTAGAAAAGTATATATATAAAAAAAAATACAATCTTTATATATAAAACTCCTCCGTTACTCATTTACTGGCAGAAAATACACACACGACAATATACAGCGAATGATGGAATTTGACATATACGAGTACATAGGTTCCTGTGGAAATGTAGGGGGGCAGTAAGGGAGGATTTTTCGAAAGCCCTACGACAACGGGGAAAAACGGAAAAACTACGAATTTCCTACCTTTCGCATCAAAAATGACAATTTAGGCGCAAACGCTAATGGCGCTAATTTCGATTGTTCCTCGAAATCGTGGAACGTTTCTGACAACTTGATTCCACCGAAATAAACATTGATAATTGCTTTATTATTTACTTGATAGTGGTCCTTGTATTGTATTGTTTAAAATTTTGTAAGAAATTCTATATTTATATTTTGAAGTTAAGATTTCAAATAAGTATTATAGGGATAAAGCAATTTAAAGCAGATTCAGGTTTCTCCCTGCATATCTCAATAGACAGGGACGGTAGAGTTAAGACACTCCGTTCTTCACTTTCCGCCCAATCTGCCCTTTGATATATTGTGTATGGTATAGGTGCCAGTGGGGGTATCTTTCACCCCTATAGGCATATAGAGCAAAAACAATATCAAATTTGATTTTCATTTTAAAAAATAAAAATGATCAATTTTCATTATTTGCAATATAATAATGTATATAATTTAATAATATTAATAATAATGTTTGTTTGTTGTTTATTGCAAGGAACTCTAAATGTACACAATGGCATTCTATCATGTGGCAAGTTACTATAATGGCATCGGTTTTAATCTTCGACCAGGGCGGGCTGACGCGACCTTCTTCATACTTGTTTTCATTATGACACGATTGTTTATAATTTCTTTTTTATGTTATGGAATTTGTTTGGAATATTCAGTGGAAATTTCTTCGTTAAAAACTATTTCTAGTCGTTTAATCCGGTTAAAATAGTTTAATTTAATATATTTCTAGTCTGATGCTGACAAAATTAGTTAAATCAATTTTAGCAACTCAACGATTTTGTTATATGACAAAGTAGAGAAAATAATAATATGATATATATTTTTTAGTTTCCCACTGTACCCCACATATAGCAGCGGTAAGGTGGGCAGAGACAACCTACACTCTATTCGCTTTTCTCTCAATTCTCGAGACATTGTTACGTAGCGGTAATCCTCTTTGCCGCTACGCTACGCCGTACGCTATGCCTCTATGATGTTTTCAGAAAAAATTATAGAAATAATAAAGTCAATATGTTTACAAATATATTTTTTAATATGGCAGTAAATTAATTGAATGCATTACCATCTCATTTTTACGTAACTGCCAAATCTTGCTTCTTTTTCAGAAAGTGACGATAAAAAGTCTCTCATTTCGGTTGTGATAGTGACGGAAAATTTCCCAGTTTTTCTACATACTCTTCTATATTTCAAAGAGTTTTGTCTTCTTTTAATTGAAGTTTCAATCCACAAATAAGTGCATATACATGAATGTAGGTACAATAAACAAATACAATTTTACTCTATAATGTCATAATAAAAATTAATAAAATGTCGTCCAAATATAATGGAAACGGGATTCTTTATTCGGGAGTAGTGTTGGGCGCGAGCCAAAATATCGAATATATCGATAGTAACTTACATAAGAAATCAATTAACAAGCTATTGTAGCAGATTACATTTTATTATATGCTATAATGTCCTTGTGCTACTTCCGGTACTTTATTAGAAGCACTTATAAACAAAATAAACGATGTGTACATTTTTTTTAACTAGAGGAAAATTGAGAACCTTAGTACGTAATATAATTTATTAATTTTAAGTTGTTAATGAAGGAAATCTTCGCTGTAGTTTTTATATATAAGACTAACATAACTATTTTTACGTGTCTTCAAAAAGTGTGTCTATTTTCACCTTAAAGTCTGGCTATGCAATTTCCTCTGTATCATATAATATGTCAGATGATCTTGTCTTCTTAAAGCCATCGTTAAGTAAGTGGTTATTGGTTCAATATCCGGTGGGACCCATGTTCCTTTGTTAATTCTATTTTTCTCATAAGTTTATTTGTTAAGAGTATATTTTTTCCGTATAAATACGGAAACACTTCGGTCAGGCTTGACTTGGACTGACAGAAGAGTAAACCTTTAGTAAAAAAAGAAAATCTAGAAATATTTATTACTAAATATTTCTGACTATATAACATTTATAAAAAAAATAATACTCAATATATTTTCGATATCGATACTTTTCATCGTTGATTCACTCAATGAAATCGATGATCGAACACCTGTTAAGAGGCTTAGTATTCATTTGCCGTCTGACTGTAGTACTGTATTCTGTACTTCATTTAATTCTTATTATTTCCCTAACTTTTAATTATTTATTCTATTTCGTTTGTTATTTCTTACATAGTGATTTGAGAATGTAAAATGTATTTATTTATCTTTTCTTATCAATCGTAGTTAGTATCAACAGTATAGTAGAGTTTCTTTATGAACTGGGGTGAGAGAGCGTGGTCACTTTTAAAAATGTTGTCTGCTCATCTAGGTATCACATATTAGAACACTAGCGGACGCGCGCAGCTTCGCCTGCGTATTTAAGGGTGAATTCTAATAACCCATGAAACACGTGTTCAATGAAATATTTTTAAGAGTCTAAATTTCAAATTTTATAAAAATCGGTGGCGATTTAAAGATTTTTCCATACAAACTTTCAACCCCTTATTTGCACCCTTAGGAGGTGAATTCTAGAAAACCATGAAACATATGTTCAATTAAATATTTTTAAGAGTCTAAATATCAAATTTTATAAAAATCGGTGGCGATTTAAGAATTTTCCCATACAAACTTTCAACCCCTTATTTGCACCCTTAGGGGGTGAATTCTAGAAAACCATGAAACATATGTTTAATTAAATATTTTTAAGAGTCTAAATATCAAATTTTATAAAAATCGGTGGCGATTTAAGAATTTTCCCATACAAACTTTCAACCCCTTATTTGCACCCTTAGGGGGTGAATTCTAGAAAACCATGAAACATATGTTCAATTAAATATTTTTAAGAGTCTAAATATCAAATTTTATAAAAATCGGTGGCGATTTAAGAATTTTCCCATACAAACTTTCAACCCCTTATTTGCAACCTTAGGGGGAGAATTCTAGAAAACGATAAAACACGTGTTCAATTAAATACTTTTAAAAATCTAAATTTCAAATTTTATAAAAATCGGTGCCGATTTAATTTTTTTTCCATACAAACTTTGAACCCCTATTTCACCCCTTTAGGGTTAAAATTTTTCAAAATCCCTTCTTAGTGGATGTCCAGATTACGAAAGTAAACTTCTGTCCAAATTTAACGTTTCTACCATTAGCGGTTACGGCTGTGCGTGCGTCTTACCTCAGTCAGTGAGGACAAGTCCTTTTATATATATAGATAAATATACGGTCATAAAAACTGTCGTTGAGGCACAGCCGCACATCTGAGTGATTCTAACATGTGGGACTGAATTATTTTCAGTTCTATGCTCTAGTAAATACAAAGTGCGGCGTTCATTTCCACCACTTAGCACGTAATATCTGGAATATTCGGCGGAAAGTGGGGAACGGAGTATCTTATAACTATGTTCCCTAGCCTATCTTATATATATATGCGGGATTATATGCGGGACACAGCGTGAAGCTTAGCAGAGAAAGTAGAGGGATTCTATCGTTTACATATTTTTATATCCCACTTTCCGTCCCATATTAAAAATATTGAGTGCTGAGAGGCGAAACTTAACGCCGCATTACAAGAGAGTGAGGAAATAAATAATTTATACTCGGAGAAATGAATAACACATTCCTCCGAGTATAAATTGAACTTGCATGTGTCACTATAGGGACTGAACTGCTAAAACAATACAAAATAAATAGCTGTGAGTAAAAAAATACAGATCTATCCAGCTCCTCGAATAAATATAAAAGTTAGTTGAGAATTTCCCAAACACAAGCAGTTGTTGCGACAAAGTTCCATGATTTCCATTTCAACGGTGTTTCTAGTTGATGCGGCACGAGTTACAACGTTGTCGAAACAGCTTAGAATACTTTCTAGCCCTACTCGTAAGCTGGCGTCCGCTTTAGTTGAAATCGCTTTTGAGATGCAATTTGTTATTTTTTATTTAAAATCTAGTCTAATTTGGTATTTATTATATATTTTTTTAAATGTTAATATTTTTTTCCGAATTTAGTTCCGAAACTTAACACCACGCATGAAAAGCAATGAACCCCGAGTGGAATTCGCACTTACAAGCACTACATATATAGTTAGATGCTGTTCCTTTACGCCACAAATTTTCCATATATTTTACTCAATTTATACGTATTTTAGTACTTTGTTTGAGTGATAAGCAGTAATCAATTTATTTTATATATCTTTATAAAAGATACTCCGATTGCACTGATCTGAATGTTATAAGTGAAAAATAGAAGCAAAATAAAAAGCACGACGATTAAGAATTCGATTCCCACTTATTTTTATTTATTCGGTCTGGAAACAAGACTCAAAACCCAATATCTCGAAAATCGATCAGAAAGTGAGGAACGCAGTGTATAAACACTAGGTGCCATCTGCCTACACTGTTATATGCGGCATACAGAAATGAATTAAAAAAAAAAACATCTATTCATATGCAATATACTAAATGTCTCGTTTACCTGTAACCTTATAAATATCTTTGCGCATAAAGTCGAGTTTCCCATAACACCGAAATCCTATCCCAGCATCCACGCTCATAGGTTCCACTGAAATGCAAATATGTAATCTACAGGTGTTAAGCTATGAATCCTCTCGCCTATCTCCTTTGCTATAAGCACGTAATCCCGAGGCTAAATCCTCACTTTTAAGAATACTTCTTTTACGTTTTCTTTGAAACGTTTGTTAAATTATTTTGAACGAGCGGTTTAATTTTGTTTTAATTAAATTTATTGTTTACATTCTAAATTTTTGGTAAAATAAAGCGCGATGTTGGGTTACGTGACTCGATACGAAATAGCCGCCGCGCCGCGCTCTGGTAATAGCATAGCACGGCGTTTACTTCCGGCGTGCACGGAAAGTAAACGGAGTAACTGAACTCTACGTTTTTCCTGCTTTTTCTGCTGTATCTGGTAAAGGCTATATAATGTGACAAAATAGCAATTAAATAACTTTAATTATGTAGATATATTGACTTTCAATTTTCACATGATTTTTCTTTATCTATACCTATCCCTTAATCTAAAGTTTATTGTTATTTTACGATATCAGGATCCTTAGTCTTAACAAAATCTTTTTTGGCGCTAGTAAACAAAGTCCGGCGTTGAGTTCCGCCGCTTAATATACTACATCTCGAAACATTCGATTCCCTACCTACACTGCTATATAATAAAAGATAACTATATTAGTCAATAAATAGCAATCGATAACTAATTGCAAGTTGGGTGGCAAAAGAATAATACACACAATGTACATATGTATTTACAATGTAATGGTAATTTATATTTCAACCTAATTGTACAATGAAATTGAGTAAATTATTTTCGATTGTAGTCTGTATTTCAATTCATTTTAAGGTTTTTGACTTTTTAAATTCAAATTTTTCTAATGATATAACTAATATATTTAGAAAAACGTATAAAAATTGAACGTAGCAGAACGTATCAGAATAAGAATTTGGTCGTAGCTCCAAAGCTTTTGATGCCCATTACGTCCAAATTTTTAAACGTTTCTTAAACATTTTTCTTTCCTTAGAAAGTCTGTAGAAAGAGACATAAAATAAAGTTTATTTCTAATACATCTTTGTTCTTTCCAATATTTACTTAACCATTGACCAGTTCTTTTTTCGTAGCACTAGGAAATGCTTTTACGTAGACCATCCGTGTACCAGGATAGATGTGTCCTACAGACTGATGTTACTCATCTAAGGAAAACCTGATACAATCCACTAAAAACCCTGCAGAAACCATCTCCATCTTCATCATAAGAGACATCGCGGAATCACGCATGCCACTAGGAAGATTCTCCTTTTCTTACGATTTCTATTATATTTATTGATTTCTATTATATTTATTATTATTGATACTCCTTAAAAAATCAAAATATATATATATGTTTTCAACAGAGATAATTGTTACTGGAGATCATTTTAGTTCTTTAGATGTATAGAATATGTTCTTTATTTTGTATCGTAGCGATAGTAGCTCTTCTGTAGGTTATAAAAGCTTGCTTTATTATAAATTAAATAACTACAGATTATAAGATTCGTTAATGAAAAAGAACTAAATGAACCATTTTAAGAATTTAAGTTCTAAGCAACTAAGCCTATTTATTTTAAAGACGAGTCATTATTAATTGTTAATAGTTAATTCGTTAAGAAGAAGAATTCTATGCATTTTCTGTTTCACAAGTATTTTATTCGTTGTCCTTCCGCCTCTGTCGCTATATAGGATTTAAAAATACAATATGACAAGAATGAGGCCGTCGTGGCGAGCGGCATAATGTCTTAACTTCCTTTCAGGGCTATGAATTATTTCATTTTCTTGCTCTGGTGACAAGGCAACGCACGGTGTAGAGCTCCGCCATCCAACTCAAAATGTCTCGAAAACTAGGGGGTCCATGTGAATCAGAGTGTATTTACACTAAGTTCCCTCTGTCTATCCTGCTATATACGGGATACAACGTAAAGCTAAAATAAATATGAGACAAACAATTATACGACCAACTAATAAATTTAATTAGTTTTCAATACTTTATTTTTATCAAGTTTTAAATATAAGTGCTTGTAGTTGAACAGTTGCTGAACATCCTGTCTTCATATCCTAGGTGTAGATGGTAGCGCTACAGGTGTTAAAGACATAACACATTTATCCGACTGTGTCCCGGCGCCTCGCCGTCTAAGGTACAAAGCCTGTTTGTTTTTAAGGCCCAGTGACCGAGTGTGGAATCGACCGACGCATGCGTTAATACGCTCGTAGGGATGACTGACGAGCGATTCTGTAGTGGTATAATCGATTTTAATATCGATGTTAAGTGAGGTGACGATTTTTTTGTAATTTAGTACTGGTTTTTATAAATTATTTGGTTGTTTTGGAATGTTTGTTTGTTGTTGTGATTTTAGTTTTTTGGATTGTGTGAGGGCACTTGGTAATAGAATTTGCTATGTATCATTTAATTAAATGGACTGACACATTGAGAATTCCGTTCCAATTCTATCAATTTCATAGTTATAGGTGAATATTAATTTTTAATTTGTGTCTTTAGATTGACTTAGAAGTTTAATTTTTCTGTGCTACAAGGGACTGTAGACCATTTGATATAAATTTCAGTTTGATACCTCTACGAAATGAGTCAGATTCTAAAAGTATGTAAGTATAGTGATCGTAGCTATCTACGTAATTTAATTCCAGGTTTCTTATACATGCAATATTTTTACACTTTACTAAAACCTAAAAAAGAAAAGCAAAGCACTGAATAAAATACACTAGTGTCAGTTTTAAAAAAAGAATCCCAATAATTATCAATTTCAACCACACCGATACTCGATTAACGTGATCCAATCTCGATGTCTCGTATAAAATCGACATAGCCTTTTCGAATGTAAAATCGATAAAGGCTGTCTCGGGCGGGCGTCACTTAGACAGTCGCGTCCCGCGCCGCGCCCAGCTCGCGCGTCCCTGCGTCCAAGCCGCGTTCAAAATTATATCTAATGCGATTTGTTTACATGATACCTGCTACACGTGTAAAGTAATGGCCGATGTGTATAACTAGAGGAATCTAACTGGTAAGTTATTACAACAAATCCCTTTATATTTCACCTTAATCGTTATATAGACGTAACTTAGCTAAAATCTAATTTTCAGAATTGAAGTCTTTACGTTTTTACTGAAATTTTCTTTGTTTTTACAAAGAAAATGCAATTTAAATTGGCTCAATCTTTATGTTATATTAAATGTAATAAGATAACGTTGTCATAGAGATGTAGTAGCCACGTGTGTTTCAAGTCAATGGTGGTTGCTGATAGAGGAATATGTTTCTGCTGTAACTAAAGACCTCCGCCCCGAGTTTAATCAAATCATACGATTATCTCTTTAGTGTAACCTCTTTAGTTCAGGAAGGTTACGTGGAAACACTGTGCGTTTTCACGAAACATTATAAAAATAACTATGGTTAGCTTAGTTTTCAATGATTAAATAATAATCTGTATATTCAAAGGTGTTCTAAAGATATTACAATTGGTATTTGAAGGAAATACTATATTTTTACATACGAGTGTTTTTTTTAAAGATATTTTAAAGAACATAAACCTTCAATATTTAATTAGCTATATTCTTGCGTGCATTATATAAATTAAGTAAATTATATTCTGTCAATTTTTTGCAGAGTTACTATAAAAACCCCTTAAGATTATCCTAACAGAATTATTCTTTAATTCTTTAAGCTATATAAATATCGTGAAAATATTCTGTTACATACATCTAGTTATCTTTAATACATGAAAATGTAAGAAGTTCAATTTTTTAAGTGTTATTCTAAAATTTAGCATTTAAATATAGCATTTTCTTTTTCTTTCAAGTATTTCATGTTATTATTGTTATTCTATTGGTTCGTTTTTATACGCCCATATTTTGTTATTAGTCGTGTTTTTGTGTATAAAAAAACAAATTAAAAAGTATTTAAAAGTATTCGAAAATCACAAGCAAATAAATAAAGTGAAAACTATGACGTCAATTTAACAAGAGACCTCATTTAATCGTTCAAAACGCTTTCAAATGACTTTCTTAACGTTATTTTTCACGCGGTTTACTTTTACTTCTTAAGTTCAAACGTTAAATACGAATAAAAAATTTACTTTTTATCTGTAGATGTTTATATTGTCAGTATGTTTAATTGTTCTCGAATCGATATTCCCGAATAGGTAACTAAAAGTACTCGTATTAGTTAATTTAATATTTATCAAGCATCTTTATAAGAAAGAATAAGTTCGAAAAATTATGTTCACTTACTTTATATGACAAAGCGCGGCGCTGGGTTCCGTCACCACAGAGTGATTCGAAATTATGTGGAAATTAGTGTTTTAACACTATGTTTTCCCTGCCTGTTCAATTATATGTAACAAATGTATATTTATTTAAAAAATGTATAAAATTTGAACGTAGCAGGATTTGAACCCGCCCCTCTTGGAAACCGAACATCAAATCCTACCTACCTATCAATACCTTCAAATTGCTAAACCTTGTCTAAATAAGTATTTTTTTTATAAAGTATGAAATAAAAGTTTAAAAATTTAAAAAAACATAAAATTTGATTACTTTTTTTATGTATGTTATTATGACAACCATCTCTCTCCTTTTCTAGTCATAGCTTATTTTCGTTTTTGCAATATGTATGCATGATTTTTCATCCATATGCACATATATTTTCTTTTTCACCCCTATTTGGTAAAACGGAAGTCGTATTTGTAGCTAAATGTATAACAAAATCAAATAGGATACTTTTATAATGTTATTTATTAAGAAATGTAAGTATGGTGATTTCTTACTCAACGTGGTAAGTGTAGGTTTGATCCCATATAGGTCTATGTGTGTGTTTATAATATATCAATTTTTATGAAAATGTAAAAAAAAATATTATTCATCTTAGAGAGACTTGAAGAGTTTTACTCATAAATCAGATAAATATTTATAATTCAGTTAATTACTACATAGTTATTCAACGTGAAAATCCGTTTATTCAGTTCTTGTAAGAGTTTAAATAAAAATCCTCCTAGTGTTTACTACACTCCCCGAGAAACCTACATGCCAAATTGTATCAAAAATTTTAGTAGCCCGTTCTCTATCAGTCACTGAGCAATGGAAAAAATTTATATACAAAGAAGAAACTACTTAGCATCCCATGGATTCATGAGAGGATTCATCCCGTGCGGAGTTGCCCATCACGTTGTAGGGGAAGGACCCAAAGCAGTGCCTGGGACTGGGACCCAAGTGTAGGCTTAGGGGGTCTTATAGAAGTGAGCGTAGTAACGTTTACGTCCACTATTGGAGCTCTCTGGTCATAATATAGATAAAACATCACACAAAAATAAAAGACCAATTTCATTTCACGTTTACATATTTATCAAATTATTCAATCAATAAAATCTATATTAATTTCGTACCCGGCAATAATCAATTTGATATATGTATATTTATAATGAGAATATGAATTCTCGTGAAACCTATTAAAACCGTTTACTATTCATTTTAACTGCCTACCTGCAACAGTTTAATATATTTTGTAGCTAATTACAAATTAAGGCTTTGATAGTGCTGTGAGGAAGTGTGGAACTGTAAACGCGATGGTTGTAGGTTCGATTCCCACCTGAGGAAATAAAGTGATGTAAGAGGTCAAGCGCAATGTTTCGAGAATTCCGTAATATATAACAGGCGGTTATAAGTTCGTTCCTCACCCGAATTTCTTAATTACCTTCACTTCGTCACTTCATCATTAAGTGGACATAACACTAGAGAGTTCAATCCATCATATGACAAAATTTTCTATCTAAAAATATTTTCGTTTTCCAAGTTATTACAGACGGAAATCACCACCGAACCCGCTCTTCGCCTGCGTGGTCAAATGTTAATATAGACTAAACTTTTCTTTGAAAATGAATTATTCTATGAAATAAGATAAAATGTTTAGATCTTAGATTCCCAGTAGTTACTAAGACTGAAAACAAACTCTGCAGCTTTATAATAACAATATACAGAAGAGAACAGAATGTCTCAACTCTATTTTCTCACTGTCTACCATGCTAACCAAGAGAAATGCGTAAAAATATGAAAAAAGCGTTCTTAGTTTAGATTGCTTGTGTATAAGGAAATACGATCGGTATTAATTTATAGAGTCACTAATCGAGAGAGGTTCCTAGGAAAGTTTCATTAGTACTGTATAAAAAGTTGTTAGATAGTTGTATATAGGTTTTACTTGCGGCTGCTATTGCGTACTATTATTTCAGTGGAAAGTTAACAATTTGTCTTTTTTATAAAGTAGGTATAAAGGTCTCAGTGATTTGGCAATTAGATATCAAATTTTCGTCTATTTAGAAGTATTTACTTGATGACAAAGGCAGTGTTTTAACACTAGGCCCTCGGGTTCCTGAAGAGATATATATACATGATATGATCGAAGAATTCGGTGAGCTACTACTATAATTATATGTATTTTTCATTATATATACATACATTGGAGGTAAATATACAATAATAGTACGCTTTAGAAATCGGATTCGCTTTAGAAAGAGAGAGCCTTAGGTGGTTTTTTTTTACCTAATATAGACATTGCTTTAAACCAAACTTAGCAAAATGCATTTGAACAAAGAAATTAAAGCATTCAAAAGCGATATATTATGGTTTTAAATTTATGTCATAGTGTGTGCATACAGAATATTTTATTCTTCTCTGAATGTAATTTAGCTGAAATATCGACTTCCAATCAGACAACATTATAAAAAGATATTTATGTATGTATGTATATATATATGTACCATACAAAAAAACCCCAATCACATATCGATGAGCACTTTAAAAGCTCCATACTGCTATATCTGTAAAAAATTAAAGAATCATGGGTGTTATAAATTCGTTGAAAAAACACCGACGCTGCCAAAATGAAGTGATTAATGCAAATTGCACGCGGCGGCGGCAAGATTATGTTCGATGTCAGACCTTTTGTTTCCCTCTGTATGGGTCTGTAGTCTGTATTAAACTGCCCGGTATGTTAAAAAAATTGCCTTCACGCTTTTTCCCGTATAGCATGGTAGGTAGGGGGAAGGTAGTGTTAAGACACTTCGTTTTCCACGCGTTGCTGAATTTTTGAGTTTGCTTGTTAAGTGGTGGAGTTTAACGTCATAGTTTATTTAGATTTAATTTATTTAATCCAAATGAATGATGGAACCCGCAACTATGACTCAATGTCTACTATTAAAATTTAATATTCCAAAGGGTTTTTTTTAAAAGGTGTCTCAGATCCAATAATCTGTACGCAAAATAAAATTATTTCAATTATTTTTAAATAATTTGTATTATTATATTCCAATGGTTTTATTTATATACATACATAATATTTTTTATTTCCATTTATTAAGATGAGCTAGCTATCTAAGGCAATGTTAGACCACACCACTTGTCTAAGTGGTGTGGTCTAACATTGCGTTAGATGTAATCAGACCTAAGCAACACCCACGTTGCATCTCTAAATATAAATATTCCACCCACTGGTGTTAAAATTATCTTTAACTACGTCTCTTTAAGTGATATTTATTTTATTTTACAAAAGATATAACCTATTTTACTATATTTACACTATCAATGGAATTAATAGCCGTTTAGAAATAACTACGAACTAATACTATAGTAACTAAACTGGAAATATTTATTTAAATTTATATTTTAATTTCTTCGGTCTGGTGTTGAGGCAAAGTGCGGTGTTGAGTCCCACAACTGTCGGCCTCGATTCTTGTTTATATAGCAACCTTTAAAGCTAGACTAAAAAAATATATAAAACTGAAATAAATTTAAAAGTTTATACTTAGTTTATGTTCAGAATAAAGATAATTAATTTTAAGTACCTCAGTGAAGGGATATCGTTAGAAGGCTCGTTAAATATAAATAGATCAAGGTCCCGCCATGACTTGTAACAGTGAACCCCGCGTCGAAATACTCGTACATTAATCTTTAAATAAGTTTGGATATCCTTAAATTAGTATGGATAAAATCTTTTGCTTCGAGGCCGTTGGAGCGCGGAGGCACAAAAGCACGACTGTAAGCTATGGATTCTATTCTCCATTGAGGGAATGAAATATTTAATATTTTAATTTCTTCGCATTTCTAACCAGGCAAACCGCGGCGTTGAGTTCTGCCACTCAACAAGAATGAATGGGAATGTCTTAACACTAGGTTCCCAGATTACCTCTCCTTACCCTGCTATGTACGTGAAACAGCGTGAAGCTGGCAAAAAACATACATAAACACTTACTAAATAATCTTTGTATATAACAATGTACGTAAATTATGACACCCACATATATAATAATTTATCATTTTTTAATATACAGAAAAGTTATCGTCGATATTCTATTCTGTTATTATTTAAGCTATAAATTGGCAAACGCTAACATCGTATTGGTTATTTATTAAATAAATATGTCACCATTTAATAAATGGCCTTTGGTCATGTGAATATGAGGTTTTACTTTCGAACTGTTGTGTTGGTCCAAAAGCTTATTGTAATAGATTTTTTTTATTTGTAGCTTTATTTTAAACTAAAGATAGAGAAATAATTATTTAGAAAACGCATAAATATAACTAACCATTTCGAAAATCGAACCCGCACTTCTTTTTGTATATTATATGTACTAGTGGACCCGGACGCGGCTACGCCTGCTTCAACTATAAGAATATTTATTAAATATATTCATGAAATTATTTTCAATTCTCAATAGAATTAGTAAGAAAATATAAGCTCAAATAATCAAAAAGAATAATAAGTAGATACACATTATTAGAAAAAAATATCTGAGTTATTGAAATGAACTAACAAAAGGATTAAAAGTAACTAAAGGATAGGTATTCTTAATATTAGAAAAAGTACCTAAAGTTTTCCGTACGTGCGTACATAGATATCGACTCTACGAAATAACTAAACATTTCTCTCTATTAAGTAGGATAATTTTAGCGGGCAATATCAAATAAAATAAGAAGAGAATGAAAGTGTATTTTAAATTAATTATAAACAACAAATAAAGTTCGAAAATGTATGAAAATTTATAAAACCGTCAACGTCATCTGCCCGTTCGCGTCGGTCATACTGTGCCGCCCGCTAGGTGGCTAGGTCATTTGGTATCAGTGACGTGATGTTATACAGTAAGCTATAATTTCAATCTAGATAAAATGCTAAAAGTGACTATTATATTTATTTTCATAAGGATGAATATCAAAATGACGCGGTAGCGGTCGCGTAGCAACGACGGTTGTTATTAACATGGCAGAATAAATTGCATGTCAAATTAGAATGTACTTTAAAATATATTAGTATATATGTGTAATGTAATGTTATATAGCCTATAGCACTTCTGAAGAATGCAGCTTTCATACAAAACAAAAACAATGAAAATCGGACCAGTAGATCCAGAGATCTTAGCGTTCAAACAAACAAACAAACAAACAAACAAACAAACAAACAAACAAACAAACAAACTCTTCCGCTTTATTATATTAGTATAGATGTAAGTTAATAAACATTTTTTCCCCTCGAAATAAAGATAAAAATAAATGTGGGAAATCACCAAAGATACTTAAAATACATTTATTCAAGGAAAATTTTACAGAAATTAGGGTATGATGATAGAAAATGGCAAAATAAATAATATTTTCTGTATACGTAATGTTATGTCACTTCGTTTCACGCTTTACACTATGTTCCCTCTGACTACCCTGCAATTTGCGGGATAGGTGCAGCGTGAAACTAAAAAAATAACAATTGATAATAAAAATCCTTAAACTACCCAATAGCATCACGAAAATAAGTTGCCATTAAGTTAAAGAAAAAAAAACAAAATTGACAAATAAAATATGTGCAATATTAAGTAAGAGTTGGTAGCATTTCTCCAATGTGTGGAGAAACCATAAAAATTTTATATTGTCGCCTAAACAAAAGTACTGTGAATTTACTACACGTATGGCTTACTTAAAATTGATAGTCACAAGTAACTGAAGTTTGTTTATTTCATCTGGTGGCTTTTCGTAGATTTTTATATTGGCAACAAGTTATACCACGGTGTTGAGTCGCGCCACTCGTCTCGAATATTTGGAAAATTCGTCAAGATGTGGGTGACGGAGTGTCTTAAGTCTCCTTTCTTCTTACACTGCCTATTCTGCTATTGCAGCGTGAAACAAAAAAACTATTAGAACTATTACAGATTATAAATTTTAAAAAATATGTTTTTATTTATCCTGCATACAGGAGGAGTAAGTAGGCAGTGAGATCTTCGATACCCAAGTCCTGAATTCGGGATACTGCGTGTTGACTTTCGTGTATGAAAAAAATAACTTTTCATCAACCCAGGTGGAAATTGAACCCACAATTATCGCATTTATATTATTATTGATGTCATGATGAGAACGGAGTGTCTTAACACTAGGTTCTCAAATTCCCTCTGCCTATTCTGCTATGTGCGGGATACAGCTGGAAAAATATATACATATATAAATTCTTAACTCCACGATACTTCGCTTTGTCTATCAGAGAATAAACATGAAAAGGACTGAATGAAATGAATGATTATAACAATGAACGAATGAATAAATGAAAAAAGAACCATATACCACTACACCACAACGGCACGGCATCACTTATACACACTTTAATAATATGTAAGATAAAACCCATACTCAAAAGCCAAGCCAAGCTTGGATTTACACTAAATTATGTACTTTGTTTAATATAATGAAGTATAAAGTTGTTAGAACTTTGCGTTCATTCACTACTCACCGCTCTCTATCAAAGTAGTTTCAACCTTATAGTACCGACTGTATTATATCTAGACTACTTGTCATATATACTTGCAATGCATTTTACCTCACTGCACTCTTGTATGTAAGCTTAGGAGTTTTACAAAGTGTTTTTTCTACGTACATTACCATAAAATACAATTTCTATTGGTAGACAGGTTGGTGAGGCTATCGAGAAAACAGCTCTTCGAGTCGAGCTTTTTTATGTTCTCTTCTAGGTGGAAGCTTCGTTTATTTGTTTTTTTTATTGTATACTAGATTTTAGCTACGGCTTCGTTCGCGTGGTCAAGTTAAATTAATTGAGTGTTGTGTGTTATGACACAATGTACCTGTAAGTGCTCGTGGTATCTGACCACAAGACCCACTGTAGGTGGGATAGTAATGGTAAACGTGAGGTAATATAGCATCTTCAATACGCAGGATTTGAAAGGTTTTTCTTCAATTTAACCAATACTTCTTAAAATAAGTGCGGTAAACTAAACAAACTCTTCAGTTAAGTCTAACGTTACTAATATTAGTATAGATAAATTAGGTGATTTCCTGGTAGTTTTGTTTATATGTGTATGAGACTCTAGATTGTTACGGGTTCTAATTTTGGCCAGAAATTTGCTTTACTATAAGTTATTTTCCATAATAAATGTTCTCAGTTCATAAAAAAGTATTTTTTGGTATATGATTCTCGCGAAAATGAGAGAGATGTAAATAAATAAAGAAATAGAAAGACCAGCTTTAGTTTTATTTGAAATACTCAAACTCGCGTCGCCTTAAGATATAAATATTGGAACAGAAATAAAGTTGCTGACGTGTTGGCTTCAAATTGAAGCACAATAAAGTTGACACAGTGCTAGACGCCATAGTGGCACGTTTGCACGTTTCACTTACTTTCTGATTGGACACGGTAGTTGTGAGTTCAATCTCAGTTGAGTATTTTTTTGCTAATATACGAGTAATATATACTTAAAGTGAGATATTATTATATTAGTATAATCCTGAGGAAGTTTTACAAAAATATAACCCACTTGAGTTTGGCTTGTTTGTAGTTTCACGCGTCATCGCAGATATCTGAAAATTTTGATTTTGTTGAATAGTAGAAGATAATGTCGCTTCAGCAATAGCAAGAGAATAAAAATAATTGATTATCCGGACTGTAAATCGAATCGAGAACTGTCACGTGTTTAGCCAGACGATCGGCCGCTGTACCACGACGGACTCACTCAGATCTTTTTAAACGGTTTTTTAAATAAGCGAAAATAAAGTGACGTATTATAAAGTCATCTATATACTAAGCGCGATAAGAAATTATTCAAAATCGGTTTATAATTGTTTGTAGTTTTCATTTTCTCGCTCTGGTAGAAAAAGCACGGCGTTGAATTCTACAACTGAACACACAATGTCTCAAAAACTAAACGGAAAGTGGGAAGACTGTCTTAACACTGGGTTCCCTCTGCCTACCCTGCTGTTTCCCCATAAAATATATACAACTTCAAGCAACTCATATGTTTCTGTTATATTATAACGGTAGCCATCTGAAGCGTGCAAGGCGAGAATGTTAACCCCCGATGAGCGTTAATTGACCGGTTAATAATGTTAGAAGTGCTACAGTGAGATTTATTACATGAACAACCTTTCTTTCATAGTGTAACCAGCTACGGGAATGTGAATAAGCTTAGAAATAGCAATGGTTTTCGATTGTTATTTACTTTCTGGTTAATTAGGTCTTTGTAAGTTGTTACGAATTGTTCTTTGTGTGTAAATATCGGTTGTGTCAGTACATTTGGAAGTTACTATCAGTTGAGGGAATTTGGGAACCTAGTGTTAAGGTACTCCGTTTCCATTAAGACGCTTACATCAAACTTTTTACTCATAAAAAATGGGATAAATAACTAACAATACTTACAAAAGGAGAAATATTTATAAAAGTAAAAAAAAAGATGCAATATTTAATTGCAAAGTAATCAATTATATTTTCCATTAAAATGAAAACAATTAACTGTTCTTAGATACTGTTATAATAATTATAAGATTAAGTGAAATAGCTTACGTCACATTTCTAATGCGATTGTGCGGGCCAATGATAGTTCATATTTGCCAGACACTTGATGTTGTAAGGAACACGTGACTTATTCAATTATTGTCTCCATGTAACACTTTAGCTGGTGTTTAGAAATTTATATATTTATATACTAGTTGCCGATCGCAACGGCAATAACGGAGAATTTGTTACGTTTAAAAGAGTGTGGGAAGTGGAGAACGGAGTGTTTTGATACCATTCTCTTCTCCTATCTTACAATCCAGGGCAAAGTAAGCTGTGTTTTAAAATTTCTTCAAAAATTACTTTTCATTTCAGAATTCCTACGAATTACGTTACGAGTAAAATGAATGAATTATTATTTCTTTGATGAATTAAAAATTATAATTATAATTATAATTTAAAATTATTAAATCGACGCTTTATACCGAATATGATAATAATATTATGTAATATAGAATAAAAGAATATGTTATGTAAGATAATAAGGATGGCAAGATGGTCGCCAAAATTGACACAAGAGAAACAAAAGTACGTAGAAGTGCTACGAAACCGCTACGAAAAGCGTAGCGCGTACTAAAATGATATAACTTAAGATTCCAAATACGTGTACATAGAAGTTTTTAGGTTGTATAACTTAGAATATGTTATTAGAGACGTCTTAGGTGTTTTTATGACCATATATTTTTGTTTTGGATAATCGCAGGGAGAATCCAGGTATCGAGGAAGGGCTTATTATACATGTTAATAATTTTGATGTTATCTCATGCACTAACTTAGTTTTGTCTACAAACAAAAATATTATATCAAACTTAAGCAGCACTTTAAAAATATGTAAGTCATCTTTTTTCACGCAGTATCCCGCACATATCAGAAGATGCAGAGGGAACCTGAGAATCTGATGTTAAAATACGCCGTTCTCATTATGGCACTTTCGTTCCTCACTTTCCGCCGAATTCTAAAGACTTGGCGTGTTAAGTGGCGGAAGTAAACGCCGAAATGCTATGTCCCGTTACCACGAGGAAATGAAAATATTAAATATTTAATTTCCTCGAGTTTGAATCAAACCTACAACCCTTGTGCTTCCGCGCTACTGGTCTCCAAGTCATTCTTTACTAATGTTTTAACATTATTACAACGCTTCTAAATCGGTAAAGTAGCAGTTTCCACGTTTGATTAGATTTCATAAAGGGAGTTTGTGTGAAAGATGATTTATATAAAATCTTGGAGGCTATTTTAAGAGGAGATATGAAAAGTTTTCATCTCGCGAGACGTATGAATAAAGAGCCGGGAAAGTTGATTTGCAAACTTCAGCTATTCAATATTTTTAGGAGTTACGAGCGAACAAAAATCCTTAAAATATTAAAATTTATGTGAAGTTCTGAAGAGTGATCAGTTAATATGAATATATTATATCAAATATATGGAAGGGATATAAAATGGATTTTATTAATGTAATTATGAAAAACAGCGAAAAAGGCGGAGAAAAATTAGAGACACTGTTTAATTTGGTCCTTCTAAATAGAAACAATATAAATTGGGTGGTAAAGTCTAATTTAACTTTTTTTATTATTTGCTCTATATTACAAACTACGAGTATTTATAGACTTGGACAATATTAATATATTATACAAGCTACATATATACTTTTTTTAGAATCAGTTTTCTTATTAATAAAAAAACAATAGATTATATTTGATACTATATATGGATACAATTCTTAGTTAAGCAAAAATTTTGACCCATAGCCATACATACAGACATCGCATTATTATTATCTTGTTTAAACGCTTACTTAGATATTTCGAACCAAAAAAACATGATTTTGTTAAGAAAGCAATCACAGTGTTAATAAGTTCAGAAATGAGCACCTGTAACCAGGAGCGGTGACCTCCACAACCTTGGGGGTATAAAAGACCGACATAACGATTATTAAGCCTACGAGGGTTACCATTACACTGGTCACCTGTGACCCAGCCTTGACATCCAAAATACCTGCGTGCTAACCATAATGGGATTGCCATCTAACGTTAGATTTGCATAATTATATGTATCAAAAATTATATTCTCCCCAAAATTGGGTTCATTTACTGGTAAATAGATAATAGCAATTTTTGGGTAAGAAGTATGAAATTTTATTTACCTGTAGTAAGAAATTTTTTCAAGATTTTAATTTAATTTTGTTTTTTATAGGTGCGAGTAAAAGTAGATATATACATATGAATTATGCTCGGTAACGCTATGGTAGAAGAAATGAGTCTGTATGCATAATAGCTGTGAGTCAAGTTACGTTCTTTTTCTTAATCTGGTCAGACAAAGTTTCCTAGTCATTGTCTCTAAAATGAATGAAAATAAAAAGATTCTTTTCTTTTAGTGTTGCGTACCCACTCTTCTCTACGAAAGATGCGAGGCCATGAAAACTTAAATTTAAGAAATGAATATATGTGATTTTTTCATTTTGTAATCTATGACCAACACATATAATTTCCAAAGCATATCTATTTAGAAAACACTTTTTTGTCCACACTTTGAGTAGTTTCTCAGAAAGATCTCAGCTGACATTAGTCTATCACGCGAACACCGCGGGGCTTCTTCATTTAAGCCCTATATATAGCCAGGTGGCCATTAACCAGACTTCAATGGAAATAAGATACCATTCAACTGGTCTGACCTTATTTTTCCACACTTTGATACAAAAATACGACAGTTTCTAAACACTCGCGCGGAATTTCAGCTTGTTTCTTTGCTTATAGGCCTGTGACACGAAACGAACGAGCATGTACGTAATTGAGAAGTTAAAATTAGTTGTAGTTCTATTGTGGTAGGTAGGTAACCTATTTTGTTCATATCATAATTGTTTGCTAACTATGATTTTATCGTCGAGGAAATCTTTTACTGGTTAAAAGTATTGATATTTTAATAAAAATTTCATTTCAAGCCATATTTATTGCAAACTAAGAAAATACAGATATTTATTAGCTTCACGCTTGATACAAAACGGAGAAGCCAGAGGGAATGGAGTTCCAAATGCTACGGTTTCTGCATACCTCTTTCACCTATTCAACTGCCATCAACTTCTTGGTCAGTAGTCGTCGTCATCAGATTCTGTATTTTAAAGTCAGCCGAGGAGGAGACCGAAGTGACATTTGAATTCTTAAATCTAAATAAAAATTATAAATTTATATTTAAAATATGTGCTATAAAACTAGATGCAAATTATAAGTTAAATTTTAAAACATTTTTGCTCTGCGCTATGACAATCTTCATGTAAGCTGTAAATGTTATTTACATTTTATACGACGACAATATTCTCACTTTATCTGAACATATATATGAACGTATGTTTATAATTATGTTTCTTTTATTCCGTATTATTTTATTATGTAATTTAGGGGTTTTATTTTTATGGTATGTTTTTCCGTTACTTATGGAAAAAATATCATTAAAATAAAACGTCTTTTAACTAAATTCGTAATAAGAACGAAGCTTCTTAATACTAGGTCCCGCTAAATGCGGGATACAGCGTGAAGCAAAAAAAATATTTTTTAACCTTCCCACTTCACTTTCAACAGGTCGGACTGTAATACATTTTTCTGCTCTGCATGAAATGTCTCGTCCGCATGTCTCGAAAACTGGGCGAAAAGTTATGAACGGGATTCACGCTATCCTGCTACATGCGGGATGCAGCGTGAAGCTAAAAATTAAAAAAAAACTTTGCAAGATTTGTACTCGTGTAAGCCATAAGTATGTTTGTAGGTGTTAAGTAGTTTATTACATTCTTGTTGTCCCCAATAACTGACACGACAGTCTTGTAACGATGTTATTCTATTAGAGTTATGCCTTTGTTTTTACAACAAAATACTTTATGAACTACTATGGAGTGGAAATTTTGTTACAAAAGCTCTTAGTTGCCTGCTCTTAGAGGTATTAATTACATCTTAATTTTGTTTAGTTTAAGTACTGTTATGTGGGTTCGATTCCTATTCAGGGGAATGTTTTTATTTCATTTATTTTCACTTTTCCGCTCTGATTGACTAAACGTGTAGTTGTGTTTCGCCATTTAACATGCAATGTCTCGAAAATTCGGCGGAAAATGGGGAACGCAGTGTTTAAGCACTTGATTCCAACTACATTACATTCACAGCTATCCGGAAAAAAGGGGAGAGAAGCTATTGAAAATAAATAAATAGCTTTTTCTTTCTCAAGCTCAATTTTTTTTGTAAAGTCTTATAAAAAAGGGTCCTGACAGATCGATGAACGGACAACATAGTGATCCTATGAGGGTTCCGTTTTCCGTTTCGTGATACGGAACGCTGAAAAGCGACAGAAGGCGGGGAACGGAGTGTCTTAACACTATATCCTCTTACCTTGCTGCAAGCGGAACAATCTAAAAAAAAATCCAATATTTTATAACCACCGCAGCGGTGTTTTATGTACTAAAGTAAAAAACTTGTTCGTTGCAATCACTAATCCACGCGCCGCCGATGTATGGAAATTTTAATACGATTTAAACTTCACGTTGTCAAGAGTACACAGAAGGATAAATTAGTAGCGGTACATGCAATATTTACAGTTAAAGTGGCCGTAATGGTAGTGGATTCGAATTTTACTGGTGGGGGGCGTAATTTCAAATATATCTTTAGATTCACGCTGAATCCTGCACATATCGGGGGTAGGCGATATAGGAATTTGGCTTTGTGACTCTCCTTTTTTCATTTGCAAAAAAGATATACTATTAATTTTTTTTTAATTTTCTCGTTATCGTAACAAGTATACAAGTGGGGTTGAGCTACGTTGCTTAATAAGTAATGTCTTAAAAGTTGGGGGGAAACGAGAGACCAGAGTGTGTTAACTCTAGGTTTCCCCCACCTATCCTGCTATATGAGGGATACAGGATAGCTAAAAAAATTACATAAAATATCTAAAGATAAATAGAATAGAGCTCGCATGTTAAATATGATGTATATTATAGCACCACTAAAACATTTCCTTTTATAGCGATGCATAGAATATTATACAGTGTGTTTGGAAAAATATTTGTTGGCCATTTCGTTGGCGCGCTATGGGCAATTTAATTTCACATAACATTTAATTTGAGTGCACGTTATGATTTCGGTAGTGCTATGTTTGATTTGTATGATTATGCTTGTTTAAAATTGTTCTGAGATTTGTATAGCTTTTTGTAAAGTAGGTAATTTTTTAGCTTTACGATGTATCCCGTACATAGCAGTCAGAGGGAACCTACTATTAAGGGAATCCGTTCACAATAAGACACTTCCGCTTCCCACTTTCCGCTGAATTCTGGAGGCATTGGCGATTGAGTGGCGGAATAAAACGCCGCACTTTTCCTCGACACCAGAGCGAAGAAATGAAAATAATAAACATTTCGATTCAAAATTTTAATAATAATTTCGATATTAACAAATAATAAATATTAAACAACTTTTTAATCGATTCTTTTGATAGCTTTAAAATTTTTCCTTTAAGTAATTTAATATTTAAATTGTTGCCTCAACATTACATTCATTGTTCAAATATATAAAGGAGCGTATAAAAGCCTTAAGAATACAAACTAAACGGCCATTGCTGAATTGGCTCTAGTCTTATATTTAGAATAATTTGAAATTTTAAAAGACGATTTTATTTACTCTTTTTATTTTCTTTTAGCTTCAGGCTGTATTCAGAGGGAACCTAGTGTTAAGTTTCTCTTTTTTCCTCATTCACCGCCAAATATTTGAGTCATACAACTAAATTAGACAAATAATAAAAATATCAGCTCTTTTAGTTGTTTGTTTACTTTTTAGAGCTGTTTCATTTTCGATTATCGATTATTTTAATAATTGTTTAAGCATTAAATTCATATCTATTTTAAATAGAGGCTGTATAAATAAAATAAAAAAATAAAATAAGCCTTTATTTACTGACCATTTCAAAATAAACTATATAATAAAATTCAAAAACTTAAAAATTAAAACCATTTAAAAAGTACTCAATTCTAGCAGCCAGTTTTTTGGTCAGGTTGTCCCTCGACATAGGCCTCCCCCATCCTATTCCACTGTTCTCTGTTCCAAGTTAACCTCCTCCATCCTTTTGGTAGATCGTCCTCCCATCTTTTTATCAGAGGCTGTATGCTCGGATTCAAATAATAGAGTTACTCCTAATAACTCCTAATAACTCTAAATAATAGGTGTAAACGAGAGATAGTAGAGAATGGAGTTTAAAAAAGTATTAAAAAATATTTAAAGTAAAATTTTTTAAACCCATTAATTTTATATCTTATGATTATAAGATAAAAAATAGATTCATTAATGATTTAGTGGAACAATACCATAAATATCAATAGTCAATAAGTACATGCAGAGAGACAGAATATTTACAAAATTTGATTGCGTCTCATAAAATATTTCGAAAAATGCAAATACGCCATTATTACACCAAACCATTGAGAAATATAAGTGCAACATGGATTTTAATATTTAAGTTAGCCATCAGGAACTCATAAAAAACATATTAGTGTTCTCAGCTTAAAAAAACATGGCCATGAAAAATCCAGATGAAAATATCACAGTGCTACCTAAAAACGTCTCTAAATAAATATAAACATGTTCGTCGGTGATAATGTACCCACTATCATCACGTTCTATATTGTTTTAATTGGAGACTTTCCAGCTACGACTATATATTTTTTTTATAATTTATTCTTAAAATCCAAATCAAAATTTCGTCACAGTGACATATGGACGTATGATATTATTAAACAAGCCTCAGTTTTAGCTTCACGCTGCATTCCGTATATATAGCAGGGTAGACAGAGAGATTCACTCCATTCCCCACACTTTTCTCCAAATCTGGAACACAATGTATGTAAAGTAGCGGAACACAACACCGCTCTTTGTTTTGTTACCACAGTGAAGAAATAAAAAGAATTCATGTCTTAAAGTGAAAATCGAACCCATTACCGTTTACATTCTGACGCTTTTCCGCGGTGCCAGGATGGCCTTCTGTAAATATTTTCTTAAAAATAACCTTTTTCAGTTGTACCATTGTTGTACATAACTTGGTTTCTTTATTGATATTTTAGTAACTAGTATTTTTTTAAAGAGCCGGACTCCATTAGCTTCATTGTAACGGCACGTAATTATGGTCCGATCGCGGTAACGCAATATCCGTTGACGAAAATTGCTATTATTTACTAATTTTATATGCAATAAAGAATTAGATAAGTATTTAGTTAATAAAATAACTTTTATAATATATATAAATTAAAAAAAAAACCTTTTATCTATACATTTTTTTAAAGACTAGTTGCAGTAGTGAAATATGTGTCAGTAAATCAGTAACAGAAGATTTATATATATTTAGATATAAATAATAACCTTATGGTCTAAATGAAACAAGTTCAATAGAATTTGGTAGTTTTATTAGCTTCACACGCTTTTCCTGTCAGAGTAGGAAGTGAGAACTTAGCGTTAAGACACTCCACTCTCCACTTTTCAATTATGAATGATAAATCATTTCTCCGAAACATTCCCCCGACTGTGGATCAAATCTATACCTGTTCTTACAGTTAGATTTGGGAAGCACCCAATACTTAAAGTTTTTAGAAAACTTATTATATATTGAACGTAGTGGGATTTGAACGGGCTTCCTTAGCGGGGTTTCCTTTCTTTCTCCTAAGTGTAGAATAATACATTTAAAATGTAAAAAATATATGTTTATGTTAATTATACAGACAGTTGTCTGCCCCAGTCAGCCAAAGCAATCTAACTTATATTATCTCTTAGTTTAATAGAAAATGGACCAACGTACTGTGAAGTAAGTTTTCCTATAGAAAAAATATAATTTAAGCCTAACTGAATGTTATTTTTTAATCCCTGTTTTCTTCTCTGTTTTAAAGTTACTAGAAAAAGAAGAGAAGAAGAGTTTTGATATTAAACTTATATATATTTATTTACACACACGTATACTCACATATTTTTAAAAGTTTATTAAACGTTCAGATAAAAAGTAAACAATATTTGAATTAAAATTTACTATGAATTTTAAAAATGAATGATTTTGTTTGTAAATAAAATAAAACAATGTTTTCCTTTTTAATTATGATTCAGTGTTGTGAGACAAATGGAAAATTTGGACAGTAGAGTACTGGTACTACAATATCTGCTCACATGAGGTTTGTAGAGGGGCGGAACGTATATAAACGCAATGAATGTAGATTGGTAGGTTCGATGCTCACTCAGGGGAATGATAATATTATAATTATTCTCATTGGCCTTCTAGTGGTCCATTAAACACAGCGCGACGTTAAACACCGCCACGGAATGACCCGAAAATTGAAAATTGACGTCTATAAAGCGTCACATTAGATATGTAAAAATACAAAATAAGGAAAAATGTGATTTCAAACTGCTATGAAACGAAAGACTTCTGGTAATTTTAAAACAAATCTCTAACTAACCTGAAAGAAACTACCTCTAGTACAGAAATGTAGTAGAAGAAAGCTACTTCAATAATGATTACGGTTATATAAGCTTCCTATTGCTTTATGCTTTAATCTGCTGATTAGAACGTCATGGTTACGTTACTACCACGCATTTGTGTACAGACAGCATAATAAGAGAAATTATTCTATTAAATATTAATATAACTATATATGTATTACATAAATTATAAGCATGTACTTATTGTACTTATATTGTATAATAGGAATGTGTGATAAAACTCTCCCGTAAACTAAAAAAAACAAAAAGCTAAACTTTTTACTTATTCATTGTAAGACAATTTATAGACGAAAATACTGTACTCAAAGTACACGCAGCGAAGTTGCGGGCAACAATTAGTTTTCAATATGTTTTAAGATAGCATGAAAGTTATATGAAGTTTTTTATATATAACAAATATTTTTCAATTTATTTTTTAACTAGCCACCCCCTTGCGGCTTCGCCCGCTTTTACTACTGGATTATTCATATAATGTATGTTTGCAAAGCACTTAAGATAATGTGAAAATTAATTAAACCCTAATGCAACCCGCATTTTCGTAGTTTCAATAAGGATTTTGCAATTGTTTTACACAGCAAGGATTTATTAATAGGTACCGTAATTTTAAATCTGTGCTACTAATCTTTTCTAGTACTTATTAAAATATATTTAAATGACTATTTTTAAACGGAACAAATTATAAACAAAAACCTACCTACTAATAACTACTACAAAAAATGTGAAAGCAAATATATCGCGCTGAAATAATACATTCAACTCCAATTACCCAATATGTGCAAACGCATTTAAATCTTCGTTGCTATAAAGGCAGGCGGGTTTTTTTTTCGAGCTTGTGGTTAATGCTGAAGAGGGTATTCTGTCCCTGATGAAAAGCAAGCACTACGTGGCTGCCAGTGAGGAAAATTAAATAGAATGCATCGGCCGGGAATCGAACCCGGGCCGCCCGCGTGGCAGGCGAGCATTCTACCACTGAACCACCGATGCGTGTAAGGCAGGCGGGCGCGGCAGACGCATGGCGAGTGGCGAGCCGTTTCGCAGCAAAGATTATTTGATATTGTAACAACTTCTAAAGTACTTATTAAACTGAAAAACAGTAAAAGACAGTTTTGATCTACATTAAATGGCCAACGTAACTAATATACTTATTTATATGCTGAGAGTAAGGGATAAGTGAAACTTGAGTAACATACAGCTGATGTGTCAACGGCGGGATGTGTCAACAATTAAATGCGTTTTTCTGTAAAACTATTCGCAATTTCGAAATAGTGTAAAAAGAAAATTTTATCTTCGTTTAACGTAGAAATTTAATAAAGTATTTTAAAGGATAAGGATTAATACCATTATGGAAAAATATCGCTCACAATAAAAAATTTATTGAAATTGTTATTTTTAGACAGAAATATGATCACTACACGTTATTCTTAAAAGATACGAATATGCTCTCGCGGACTTTTTTGTAGATCTTATTAAGACGCACAATACTCCAGTACATTATTTTCATGTAGTACTTACCATTAAAGCAGCGCATGCGCGAAAGTGTCTCAACGGGTAGGACTTTATACACATTTGTCGTATTTATGTTAATTTACATAAGAATGTACAAATAATAAACTATATATAAACTTTCTACGAAAAATACTCGACCTAATGGTGAAAACCGCGTCAAAATCCGTTGGGTGGTTTAGAAGAAGAAGAGTTAGAAACAACAGACAGACACGAAAAGCGACTTTGTTTTATAAGATATAGGATAGGAAATCAACATTCTTTCTGTTAATTTATTTGACATTATATAAAAAAATGAAATTAATTTTCTCTGCGACCAGTACTCAACACATAAGATATTTATATTAAAACAACTTATCTTTTCACGTTGCATTGCAACCAACGAGTTACCAACCAACTCTAAATCGCGTGAGCACTGATCCTATAAAGTGTATACTTAAGATACTCGCAGTTAAGATTTAACTTACTAAGTACTGAATAATAAAAAGCTACTGTTTATAGAATATTTAAAAGGTAAATTCTCAGTTGCCGTCATTTAAATACTGTAACTTGATCTTTGGAACTTAACGCCGCACTTTGTCTTGTTAGTAGAGCGAGAAAATAAAAATAATTCATTTCTGTGAGTGCGAATCGACTCACAAACAATATTGTTGAAATATGTTTAGTTATTATAAAATCGTTTCAGACTTATTGTGGAATTTATGTTAGTTTGTAATGTATTACATTATACAAAAATAAGTGGATGTATTTATTATATAGAAACATAAAAAAATACCAAAATCTAATTAAAGAAATATACCTAGGTTTCGAAAATATTGTTAATTTTAGTGACATTTACATTTCCTTTCCCCCCAACGTATTTCTGTGTAGGTTTTAGATATTATTTTATTAATATGTATATGTCGTCGTACATTTAGAACACTTCTAATTGGCTGTAGTTACTGTACAAACATCGTGTCCTCGAAAAATCAACGATATCGAATATTTGGGCGGTATAATAGGGGGCGGTATTTGACTCTAAATGTAATGATTGTAGATTCGAACTTTGCTCGAAGAAATGAATTATTTTCATTCAGTTGTTTCGTGTAAACTGAGCGGGGCGTTGAGTTACGTATGGGAGTTGAGTATGGAAAGAGATTAAGAGTGTCTAGACAATAGTTTTTTTTCTTTTTGAATAAAAAAGTTCTATCAGTACCGCATAAATACTATAATACTACGAGTATTTCAATTAGATAACTATCTAGTTACAATAAATAATCCATTTACAAAGGAAGTCCTATAAAAGTGTATTACAGTTTTATATTATTTTAATAATCTATACGTGTCTGATATAAATAGGCATCTAATAGCATACAATGTTATTTATTACAAAGAAAGACCAATAAATTAAATTAGATTGCATTTGGGGAACCCACCACATGCTTGAGGCCATCAGATGCTTTACGTCTGGTTCATGGTGCTTGTGGGTTTGATCCCAGGGGTCAAATTAAATTTTAATTGTCATTAGTCCACTCCGATAAACGTGTGTTGACGGTGTTGATCTCCGCCATTCAACTTGCAATGTCTCAAAAATTAGGAAAGGAAAGAAGTTAGTATCCCTCCCTCCTATCATATTCCCCCATATTCCCCATATTCCCTCCTATACTGCTACTCAGGGAAGAAGTATTAAGAACAGAGTGTCGTTAACGAAAGAGAAAAGGTGAAATTAAGAAAACTTTTATTACCTATATTTGACGTACGTACGTGCCAATTTATTGACAAAAGTAAGTTTTTAACACATTGTTAACTTCCTGAGAGTAAAATTTCAATATTATTTTTCATGATAATATAATATAAAAATTGAGATGCATTTTTGCTATTCAACAATTCTTGCACATGGCGGTCAGTCCGGAGTAAAGTGCTTTATCAGCTACGAAATGATTTAGAGCTGTTTAAAATCACAAGAAATGGCACGTATGCAATAAAATAAAGTTATTATTGCTTAGTAAAAGCTTTTACTTCATAAACTTTAAATATGAAAGCTAAATTTAGGTACTAGGTTCGATATCCAGATTGGGTAAATTTTTGTGCATTTGTTCTGGTTACTTTTAAATTGTCATGGACACTCAACTAACTATCTTTGTTATTTTAGTTGCCCAAGTGTTCGACTGCCAAGTAGTTTTTGTTTTGTCTAAAGTTACCATTATATTTGTAAAAAGTTTTTAAAATACATTTAAAAAAGAGTTATATATAAGAGTTTTTTTTTGGTTTCGCAAAATTTTTAAATAATATTCTTAATTTCATTATTCAACAACAACTATAGTTTAAAAAGGCTTGTATAAATATACCGGTAAAACAAATTAACTTTACATATTTAAGACATAAGGTATAGCTGAAAGACTATAAGAATCTCAAGTTTCAAAACAAGTATGCCTTATCAGCAAATACTTTGATTTAAAGCGATTTAATATTATATTAAAAGAAATATGAGTAGGTAGGTACCTGCTGTCCCATATTCGGCCATACATTGATATATAGCTCTTCTCCTTGGCCGCCCTCCCAGCACGCGTCAAACCAGATAACGTCAGTCTAAAACAAAAGTCTGATACCAGCATGTTATAATTTTAGTTGTTTCCCACATTTTTATGATTTTCTTTTGAAATGTTCACTTGAAATGTGTATGTCATATTTGTTTTTAGGTAATTTAGTGGTAAAGGTGTGACGTGCTTTACTATGTTTGAAATGGAGATCTTGCTATAGTTTGGCTTAAACTAACCAATTAACTTTAAAACTACCTTGATGACTTATGTTTATTATTTTGATTATTTCTTTGGATTTCGTATATTGTGTCAAAATTTAAATAGTTTTTGAGGTCGTCGAAATGCATTGAATTTTTTGCTATACATACATTCTTTGTGGGTAGAGAGATATAGAATTTAGATATAGAATATAGAATTTCACCGAATAATTTTCTTTTTATTATTTTTATTCACGCTATATCCCGCACACAGCAGAATAGGCAGAGGGAACCTAATGTTAAAACATTCCGCTCCCCACTTTCCGCCGAATTCTGAAGGCATTGCGCGTTGAGTGGCGGAAGTGACCGCGCATTACCTCGACACCACAGCGAAGTTAAATGAAAATATAAATTTTAATAAAAAATTCATTTCCTCGATATCGAACCCACAACCAGTCGTGTTTACAGTCCCACTTTGGTTCCCGGCGCCACGACTGGCCTCAATAATGGATTTAATTAGAATTTAATTAGAATTTATTTGTTATTATACACTTATTAGAACTTACTCATATAAATAAACAAATAAGATACCACGTTTCATACTTGACACGCATACAAAGTTATATTCAAAAGCATTGTTCTGTATTTCATTTAGAATAACTCACTTTTATATGAAAAAAGAAATGAGCCTACTTGAATACTTACGTTTTATTTTAAACATTTCATTATTACGCCGATTCATATATTATTGTAAGAGTTCTATTCATTTAAAGTACATTTTAAAGAACACTACCATTTAAGGTTGAAAGATTCCTCCTCCAGCTATTCAGTGGATTTCGTGAATACGAAAACACTAATGTAATTGCCTATTTTTTTAGCTTGGCTTTTTTGAAATGGGCTGTTTATTCGACTATATTCATACTAGGTTTATGCATGTATGATAGTTTTGTATCCTATATCAAATTTCATATAAAATATATGTATGTATATTTATGAAACTCTTTCGTCCGTTCGTTCTTTCGTTTTGAAAGACAACGCACAGACAAATTAATATTGAGGAAGTCGAAAAAAAAGTTCGCGAAAACCTGTGGGAATTGGAAAAATAGGATTTTTCATTTTACGTTTTAAAGTCCAATTAAAAAAATTGGGGGCGACGACTAGCCTTATTATTTATTCTGCTTAATAAAATCAGTTTTAGTACTTCGAGGATTTTGCTAAAATACACATCTTTTAATACCTTAAGAAGTTTGCTAAAAGAGAATATCTTGTATTTTTTTCTACTTGAAAAAAAAATAAGAAAATGACATTTTTAAATAAAAAAGAACGCCATTTAAAAAATAACCGTAACTCATCATACAAACCAATATATCAATTTGTAATATGTAATGGATGTGCCAAAAATACAGGAACATTAGCCCGTGATAAATGATAACCTAGATATGAGGGTAGGTAAAAAATGAGGAGGATATCATGTCTGCCCGTAAATCACGTGTACCGGCGTGTCTAAAGTTATTCTTTGGATAGGATTAGACGACATTTCTTTGGTTGTGGTCACTAGTTCGATTTCGTATGTGTATTTTTAGTTTTAATTTGAAACTCTCACCACAAGGGAAATTATATGTAGTCTTGTTATAGCATGTTGCATAGAACTTGTTTTAACTAACTATTGCAAATACAAAAACTATCTAAACACTAAGTTCCGGATTTCGCTCTTCTGTCTAACGTGCAGGATAAAACAGGAAACCAATTAGTTATATAGCTTCAGCAGTTTAATTCCAGTTCTCCATTCTGGTAAATAGTGCGGCGTTCAGCTCCGCCATTGACGAAAACAAAATATCTTAACACTTGTTCCTTCTGCCTTCTGCGTAACGCAGGATAAGTACTATTAAACTATAACCTAAAATATAAATGTCAATTCGTATCCCGAAAGGGTTAATGGTCTCCCTTAAGCCGCTTATCATCCTATCCTCCGCACTCATAGCCGCCATCGATCTGTAATTCCCACTACTCGTACGACGTTTACTTAGAAACCTCTTCTAGAATAATTTAATAGCGGTTATTGATGTTATCAACTTTATAATATAATTGTTGGAAATGTATATATTAGATACAATGGTTAGGTCTCGTTGTTTACGACCAATTTGTAACTCCTTGAGGAGATGAAGAGTGTTTTTTCTCTGTTTACTCTATTTTATGATTATTGTCTTTGACCATCCACCTTACCTTACCGAAAAAACCCTTACCTTACCTTTATCTTTGCGAAACAAACGTATAGCTGAAGGAAATACTAATAAAGATCAATATAGACAGATTTGACTGTTCAATACACATAAAAAATAGTGCTAAAACGAGAAGAAAAAAGGGTATTTTTCCATCAATTTCTCCAAACAAAAGGTCCCAGATTCAAGTGCGTGAAGCAACCAGGAGTTATGTAAAGCTCAAAAATAGCAAGCCTTACCCGCTTTATGGGCCGGTCGTAAAACGGATCCGCCGTCGCGTGGGTAGCGTTTCCACGTTAATTTATGTTGAAAATTTCGCTATTTTCACCCATTTTATAATTTTTTTTTATATTTATATACGTATATAAATTGTATAGAGCAGATGAAATTGGATTGCTGCTTGATAGATGATCACAACACTGTAACAGCTTTAGTTATTGGGATATAAATAACTGATGTATTTTAAAGGAAATTTAGTAGATTTTTTTTCAAACTGTAAGCAGAGAGAGAGGCAGAGGGAACCTACTGTTAAGACAATCCGTTCTTTATTTTCCGCCTAATTTTTGAGACATTGCGTTTATAATAGTTACCAGAGCAGAGAAACAGAAATATTCCATTCCTCTGACTAAAAAATAATTTAATCCGTGAATTGAACCTTGTTCCTTTTGTTTAGTAGCTATTGTACTATATTGTACTCCTGCTTATCTAATTTGTTAGTTTTGCTTAATAAGTCCGAGCTATATGGTTATTACTTAAAGTAATTAATAAAGATAAAGGTCTAATTACTAAGATTATATTTGGAAAAAAAAATACCATTAAGCATTGCGGCGTTGTGTCTTGCTTTACGAGATAGTTGTGGGTTTGAATTCCACTTTAGGGTATTGAAAGAAATGTTCTCAGTTCTGATTAAAGTAATGATAGCCAGAAAACGAAGAGAAATCCATTTGGATAGAAACTTGGAAACAAAACGATTTTTTATGAATGTATTTACACGAAGTGTCACATTTCTCATCTCTTCTGATTTCAGTGCGGAACTACAATAGTCTAACTCAATTATACAAACAAAGTGTAAGTGCTAAATACTGTCACTGAAACACCATAGAGTAGACAAAGCCCATAGTGAGTTCACGAAATAACCAGCAAGCTCAAAATTATTCAACCAACTATCTCCGTCTGTGGCGAGAATCTCCACAAACCCTCATTGCAAGAGGTTTTTCTCTGAGATATAAATAGGCTGTATATTTTCGAGTGCCCTACATGACGATGGACGTACTCTATGCTTTCACTCATTCTAGCTCGTGATGAAAAGTAAAACAAATGTTTTCATTTCATTTATACAATTGTGTCAAGTTTAAGGTTTTTTTTTTCATTTAAATAAAAATAATAGTATTTTTTTATAGTAAAAATGTACTTTTCTTATTATATAGACTAGTAGATATAATAAAAAAATATAGTGATGCTTCTTAATTTTTATTTACGTAAGAACTCGTATATTGAAATTAAATTACTTATCTAAGCATGGTTTTAGGGAAATTGAGAAGGACCTCGGTTGGCCTTCAAGAAAACAGTATCGATGATATTGGCGCAAGGCATGACGATCCTCCGGAGAGCATGTATTAAGAGGTTGATGACAATGGACGAGGTGAAAGAGGTGGGCAGAGACCGTAGCTATTGGCGCTCCGCTATCGCTTTCTTGCTACCTCGCTAGGGATAATGCACGAAGCTAAACAATAAGAAAGCTTGAAATAATATTGTTAAGTTTCACGTTTCTGGCTGCTAAAAACAAGATGAGACAACCTTGACATAATACGTTCAGTTTTTCCTTGCTATATATCTCTGATGAAATACATTGAAATCCTTAGACGTTATATTGAAATGTGATGCATCAGTGGTGTGTTATCTTAGCGGAGAAATGAAAATAGGTAATTCCCACAAATGTATGTCGAAATTACGACGGCCATGAAGCTTGCATTCAGATGCTATAATAGTTTCTATCAAAATTTACCAAGTAATCACTTGATGCCCGCGTGGCGCAGTAGTACAGTGCCTGACTGTGAGTTCGATTCCCACTAAGGAAAATTTATCATTTTCATTTACCGGCTCAGGTAACAGCACAAAGCATAGTTTAGAGTTCCGCCACTCAATATGTAATCTATACTAATATAATAAAGCGGAAGAGTTTGTTTGTTTGTTTGTTTGAACGCTAAGATCTCTGGATCTACTGGTTCGATTAACATTGTTTTTGTTTTGTATGAAAGCTGCATTCTTCAGAAGTGCTATAGGCTATATAACATTACATTACACCTATGTACTAATAAATTAAAATACTTTCTAATTTGACATGCAATTTATTCTGCCATGTTAATAACAACCGTCGTCGCTACGCGACCGACCGCGTTCGTTACCGCGTCATTTTGATATTCATCCTTTTGAAAATAAATATAATAGTCATTTTTAGCATTTCATCTAGATTGAAATTATATTTCTATAGAAATTATATTCTTATATTTCAAGCAGGCGTAGCCGCGGCCGGGTCCGCTAATGTTATTATAATTGAGAAGGTAGGGAATGGGGAGCCTTAGCACTAGGTTCTCTATGCCAACTCTGCTATATGTGGAATATAGAGTGACGCTACAAAAACTTCGAACTCTAAACTGACCTATATTTTAGTATATTAATGATAATACAAATACCTCCTGTGAATAAATATAATAACCAACAAAAATATCATTTCAAAGAGTTCCTCTCAATTTTTCTAACATGATTATTCACACAGTGGTTCTCACTTACACGTCCAGTGGCTATGCAAATTAAATTACTATGTTAGTAGTTTCTTTCACAATATTCACTTAATAATATTAAAAGCTGAAAAGCGGTTCGGTGTAATGGAAGGATAGGTTTGTTCGTTGATATAAAAAGTAATTTTATTATCTAAATAGCTTGGTTCAATCTTCTCCCTATGTTTTTTCTTATTCTGGGGTTCCATAAGTACCTACCTAGTATGTATTTTTGCGATTGTGGGAAGTATTGCTATAGGAAGTACAAAAATCTTATATATAAGTGACACTTTTTCAAGCATTTGTGCTTGTGTGGACTTAAAAACTAAAAATAGAATTTCCTGTTTTATTTTCACTTAGAATCTATAGTTCCTGAGATTACCGCGTGAAACAAAATCCAAACAGCAAACTTTTTCATATTAGAATAATATTATAAATACAGAACATCTCATAGATAAATCCGACTCACACTTGACAGGTTTTTAAAAGGAACCATAACACATATATCTAACGTTTACTCTTTGCGGTACATCAATAGACTGGTTGGTTTTGATACCAGCTTTTTATGAACTTTAATTTGGATATTACTTATATTATAACATTTTTCATAATAACAGTCGGGTGAAAGCTATAATACTGCGGTTATAACATTAATCCTGCTATTAGTTTAAGCTTTAAACTTGTTTCATAATAAATTTCATTTGATCTAATGGATACTTTTAATTATGAACTATAAAGGAATACACTAACATAAATATTATGCAAATAACGTGTTTTTAATTAGAAAAGTGTTTAACTTTAGCTTAATCAGTTAAGTAAATACTTGATGTTAACCACGAAACGCAAATATATGATGATATTTCATTTAAATCGATATTGGTAAAATAATTTGGTCATCTAATTCAAACATTTGGGTACAAAATGTGCGGTTAAGCGCGGTCTGTATAGGGATGACCGATGTATGGAAAACATAATTGCTTTAAAATTAATACGGTTTTGTCAATTTTGATAATTATTAATGAGTGGTAGCCGCTGTGGTGTAGTTTGGATATTTTTGATTGTATGCGATAGTGTGGGTTCGAATCCTTAGAAGTCTAGTTAATTTTTATCGGTGGAAATGGACAGTATAAAATATTGCCCATACCCTATTTATTTAGATATTTTAAATGAAGAAATGAAGTGATTTAAGAGAAATGTTATGTATATTATTATTTTTAATTTTATCTTCACATTGTATATAGCAGGGTAGGCAGAGCGACCTTGGTGTTAAGGCACTCCCTTTCCCACTTGCCGCCAAATTCACCGCTCGACACGCCTCAAGGAATCCCAAGTCTAGCAAGTGGGGAAAGTAGGACGGGGAGGAAGTGGAGAAAGGAAAAATCTTAATGGGAACAGAGTGTCTAAGCGCTAGGTTTCCAGGTTGCCTCTGCCTATCCTGTGCGGGAAACAGTGTGGGACAAAAAAAGGTCTTTGCAATATATTCTAGAAATGAGTTGATGATAGTTCTAGATAAGTTGAACTACTATTAGTTCTAGATAGGCTTCAGGGGCATTCCAGAATTGTCCATTGTGTTTGTGTCCACCCAAAAAAATTTACAAACAAATAATTAAAAAACTACAACATTTACACAAATATATCTGCTCAAAGCTTAAGTCCAGGATCACCCTCCCAAAAAATATCTCTAGATACACCCACAGTATTAACATATACATATAACAAACATAAAAACAATTTAAAACATATAATATTATATAAAATAAAAATGTCAGGAGTTAAGCAGAGTGTATTTGCCGACCGCCAAGAAACGGCCATTTGATGTCGTCAGATCGAATTAACCCGTCTGCTGCGGCACATAATTGTTAGCTATCTGCCTTTCAGCCAAGATTCCGTAGGGGGTAGGGCAATAACTACAAGTTTATTTGCTTTTGGATCTCTTTAAAATTTGGTGAAATTTGTCTACAATATTATTAAGCTAAAAATTAAATCAGCTTTAGCTGTACTCTGCACACAGCAGGGTAAGCACCTAAGCAGGGTAAGCAGGGTAACCTAGTGTTAAGATACTCCGTTTCCGTTCGCCACTCAACACACGGTTATCTGTCTTTTCAATATTGCGGAAATATATATATATATATATATATTTTTTTTCACCAATAAATTAATTGCATTTTAAAGTGATAGGTGGAGAGATGAATGGTTATTAGTCACCAATTTCTGAGGAACAGCTTTGTCATGAGTTACTTGAATTTATCTAAAACTACAAATTTTGTCAAATTAATTGCAATAAAAGAAATGTACTCGTACAAACACAAATACCATTCAACTTTTAGTTTTCTTGACCTACAATCATAAATACAAAGAATTAAAGAAAATTCAAGACGCTGTTTCCAATTCTAAGCCTTTTTGCCATTCTTATCCACAAATCCGTATCAGCTTAAATTTATTCCGAGAAAACACTATAATTTAATTGCACTATATCTTTATTCCTATTTTTTTCTCTTACAACTAGTCCCTTATTTACCAAAAGTTTTTTGTAAGAAATTGATAACCATTTTTATTATGAAATGTACGATTTATATGTTTTTATATCTTCATATTCACGCTGTATCCTATATCTTATAAAACAAAGTCGCTTTTCGTGTCTGTCTGAACTTTCTAACTCTTCTTCTTCTAAACCACCCAACGGATTTTTATGCGGTTTTCACCATTAGGTCGAGTATTTCTCAGGGAAGGTTTATATATAGTTTATTATTTGTAAATTCTTATGTAAATTAACATAAATACGATAAATGTGTCTAAAGTCCCACCTGTTGAGACACTTTCGCGCATGCGCTGCTTTAATGGTAAGTACTACATGAAAATAATGTACTGGAGTATTGTTCCTCTTAATAAGATATACAAAAAAGTCCGCGACAACATATTTTTATCTTTTAAGGATAACGTGTAGTGATCATATTTCTGTCTAAAAATAGTAATTTCAATATACTTTAAAATACTTTATTAATTTTCTACGTTAAACGAAGATAAAATTTTCTTTTTACACTATTTCGAAATTGCGAATAGTTTTAGAGAAAAACGCATTTAATTGTTGACAAATCACGCCGTTGATTCATCAGCTGTGCCGACTCAAGTTTTACTTATCCCTTACTCTCAGCATATAAATAAGTATATTAGTTACGTTGGCCATTTAATCTAGATCAAAACTGTCTTTTACTGTTTTTTCATTTTAATAAGTACTTTAGAAGTTGTTACAATATCAAAACATCCTTGCTGCGAAACGCGCCCCGCGACGTTTTGCTTATACAAGCGCGTCATGAGCAGTCATCGGTGGTTCAGTGGTAGAATGCTCGCATGCCACGCGGGCGGCCCGGGTTCGATTCTCGGCCAATGCATTCTATTTAATTTTCCTCACAGGCAGCCACGTCGTGCTTGCTTTTCGTCAGGGACAGAATACCCTCTTCAGCATTAACCACAAGCTCGAAAAAAAAACCCGCCCGCTATAGAGGCATAGCAACGAAGATTTAGATGCGTTTGCACGTATTGGATAATTGGAGTTGAATGTATTATTTCAGCGCGATATATTTGGTTTCATATTTTTTGTAGTAGTTGTAAGTAGGTAGGCTTTTGTTTATAATTTCTTCCGTTTAAAAATAGTCATTTAACTATCTAAAAATAGTCATTTAAATATATTTTAATAAGTACTTGAAAAGATTAGTAGCACAGATTTAAAATTACGGTACCTACTAAAAAGTTCTTGCCGAGTAAAACAATTGGAAAATCCTTATTGAAACTACGAAAATGCGGGTTGCATTAGGGTTTAATTAATTTTCACATTATCTTAAGTGCTTTGCAAACATACATTATATGAATAATCCAGTAGTAAAAGCGGGCGAAGCCGCAAGGGGGTCGCTAGTTCCATATATAACAGAGTATCTATGTGCCTAGATAGAACCTAGTGTTAAGACACTCCGTTTCTCACTTTCCGCTGAATTTTCGATGCATAGCGTGTTGAATGGCGGAATTCAACGCAGCGCTTTGCCCTGTTGCCAGACTGAAGAAATTAAAAGATTAATAAATAATACTTAATTTCTCCGAGTGGAAATCGAACCCACAATCATCGCGTTTACAATCAAACACTTATACCTCTGCACTACGACGACCTCAATTTTTATTGTGTACAATAAACAATAAAAAATAATCCATTCTATGAGTCCACAACGGCCTATTTCGTGGCCATTCAGTTTCTGCCGAGCTGATGTCAGAAATTAATTACATTCATAATGGAAGCGTGCGTTGAGTTCAACCTTTGTCCAAAATACCGGCCCGCCTCTGTTTTCTAATCTGTACGAGTATAGCGCTCTTGGCATCCATTTATTAGACACGTTTGCTAAGTAGAAGGGTATACTCGTATATGGTGTGATGTTTTTAAGACATTTTGGGTGATATTGCAATTATAGAAGGAGGTTCTTTTCAGCTTCACTCTGTATCCTGCATGTAGCAGGGTACAGAGGGAATCTAGTGTCAAGACACTCCGCTCACCACTTTCCGTCGTATTCTGGAGACATTGCTTGTTGAGTGGTGGAACTTAACGGCGCGCTTTACCTCAATACCATAGCGAAGAAATGAAAATAATATAGATATAAGTATTTCATATCTTCAAGTGGGAATCGATCCCACAACCAGTGGTGTTTTTGCTTCGGCCCCACGACTGGCCTCAATTGGCCCCATTTTATATTTGAACTTGCAAATTAGAGATGTAATTAATTCGTGTTTGTTTAGCAAAAATGAGAAAAAAAACAGGCAGCAATTGAAACAAATTTGTGCCACGGAAGCTTAATGTGTACATTTATTTGTTCAGGTCACCTAAATCAGGGGCTTTTGCCATCCACATTCAATTAGGTTTACTTAAAAATTCTTCTGGGACTATTATATAGACTTTTTTTCCTAAAGAATAGCTTGTATTTGTACTGGGAGATTTATTAAAATTTATATTATGTGTAGGAAAGTTAATTAATTTTTGTCACCTTGGTGTAGTAATGGTATATTATTTATTTAGATAGTGGTTGCGAGTTCATAACGAAAATTCATTTAACAACAATGTTTTATGAGGCAATGCCCCGAAAATTGGGCGGGGCTTGGGGACGGAGTGTTTTAACACTACTGCTTACTCTGCCATATGCGGAGTACAGCGTGAATCTATTACAGTTATATTTTAAAACGTTTTTCTCGTATATATTTAGGAAATCGTTTCATTATTTGTCACATGATATATTTAATATCCCTAAGGAACTCTCTTTAGGGAGTCTTGAGGAATACTGAGAGGGGATTTCCCGAAATTGTTATTTTAATGAAAACAAAAAATAACTTAAACGTGCTGTGAAAGGACGTACCTTCTTTGAATAAATTACTTAAAATTTATGAAAATTAAATAGAAATATAAATAATTTCTATAATAATAACCACAAAGGAGGTCTGTTCTTGTCTTTGTTCATTACACGGTTACACGGAACTTTAAGTCTGCTTGTTTAGGTTCGCTAAATCAGCATTTTAAGACGCCTCTTGTGCCCAAAAGATATGAATTATTTTATATGACGTTGTTTTTGTGCATAATTTTGTTTCGTTTTGTTTAAATTTTTATATAACAGTAGCATTGTGGTTCAGTGGTGCATCGTTGAACTGTAATCCCGATAACCGCTGGTTCAATTCCCACTAGGGACAATAAATTAATTTCATTTTCCCAGTCTTATAGAACAAAGCGTGATGTTGTATACATTGAATGGCTATTCAATAAGCAATCGGACGAAATAGAGAAATGAGTGTCTTGACATGAGATTCTCAGTGCCTAATAAAAGAAAAAAGGTGTATCTACATAGTACATTGTCAAGCAAGGAAATTCTGTAGTAAGTGAAATAAATATTGATTATTTTATTCGAAAGTAAAGTTATATAAATTGCTTATAAATCGCTACTGAAAAATCACTTTGTTCTCTGACAAACTGACAACCCAAACACAATACATATAGAAATAAAATGGTTAAATAATGCATGGGGTTATTTACCTCTTTGATTATATAAAATGTGTACTTAATTCATAAACGATGATATAAGCGAGTTAATTCACTCTTCCTGTTATTCATTTATTCGTTATCTACTCTTAACATACAGTAAAAAAACAAGTGTCATAATATAATTATAGAATACACATTGTATTTGTTAGATCACGCTTTGCCCATACGAGGTAGAAAAAGAAGTGCGAAACGAAACGATCTCTACATAACCTCCGAGGTTTAGACAAGTGCTTCTAGGTGTTCTCATGTTTTTGACGTGATCTGCAGTATCAGAAGTGCTGCCCATCTTACCATTCATTAAAAAAAGTCTTGATATGCCCAAATTTCTTCATTTTTACGTTTTGTGTGACATTCGATACTATCTGCCATTTCATGCACATCTTTATTATGGATTCGTTGAGGCAACCCTATAACCTACGAAGAGATCTCCACAGGATTCTACAAAGGAAATGGAAGAAAATTACAGATTTTTACGTCATCAATTTGTATGATATTTAATCAAACCTGCGACCTAACCACCACCACCACCACCACTGTACCAAACTAAATAAAGCCATAACATAACAATATTTATCTTTGCAATTTATATCATATTATCTAATCATGTTGACAGATATTACTAACAGCGTACATTATTAAATGGACTGAAATTTTATTAATGAATATAGCAGCTTGTACAAACATGATTTTCAATCAGTATCGCTTATTTTGTTGAATATATGGGCTGGGTGGCGTGCTTATGTTAGCTTTGCTACTTCACATCCTATCGCTATAGCTTTGCCCCGGACGTCTGTCTGTTTGTCTGTATTTAAATTTTCATAATCAATTCCCACTCGAGGAAATTAAATATTTAAAACTTTCTTTTCTTCATTCTGGTAAACGCGGCGTTGAGCCACTCAACAAGCATTGCTTCGATAGTGCAAGGAAAAGTTGGGAACAGAACTGTCTCAATAGAAGAGTGTCTTAACATTGGTTACCCAATGATGATGAAGATAACACAATATATTTAATCCAATAGACGATATACACGTTGTTTATGTTTAGAACAGAACCTCAACTTGTCTCCGTCTAATAAACCTGAAAAAAAAATACTAATACTACAGAATATAAATACTATAGAAAAAACCTCTCTTACAATCCTATTTTTATAGGCGTTTAAGTTTTTTCAGACATTTATTTATATCCTTTTTTCCTTATTTAAACGGATTTTTATAGGAGCGTGTAAAAAAGTGGTCGCATTTATAAAGATTAAGTGTAAGCCTGTTTAACTGTACAATGTTTGTTGTTTAAATTTTTATCTGTACGTTTATCTTTTGCGAGAGATATTATTTCGAGCTATTTTCGTCGACTTTCTAACAATTTGAATATTTACGGTATCTTTTTTTATCGTGAAAATGTTGTTTTATGTAGTAGGTATGTAACATTGGATTTCTGTGCCTACATGAAAATATTTTTGGTGATATTATATTTTTTATTGTTACCTGTTACCTGATGCTGATGCTTCTGTTCCGATGATGGAGCCAGGACCTGAATAGTCGATCTCTTCGAGGTTACTAGTAATTAACTTGAGTTCAGGCTGAAATAATTAATAGTTCAAAGTACATTCTTCAGCAAACCAAGTGCGACACACGATTTCATTTAAATTGCCTTTTTTCTCTTGTTAAAAGTTTGTCTTTAACAAATCGTTTGTTAATTAGAAAATAGCTTACTAATTATGTACCTGTATCTCCGTTCTCTATTTTCCGTCACCTTCAAGTAAATGCATGCTAGGTAGCGGAACAAAACGCCGCGGTTAATTGAACTAAATTGAGGGTATTTATGAGTGAAATAAATCCACAAGGTATTTAACTATGCTATTTAGAAAAGTAAATTAAATTATTATAGCACTATTGGTATTGCTTATTTAAAATATTAGATAATCATTTTCCATTATTAAAAAAAAAATGAAATATTTTTTCTCCACTTTCATACAAGTGCCAAACAAGTGTTAAAATTTAGACGATATAAACCTGTCAAAATAAAGTGCAAACATTTATCAACAAGTGAAACTTGGCGCTGTTCCGTACACAACTTTTATTTAAGTACTGCCTTTTTAACTTTTTCGTTGATTAATTGTATACAATATAATTATTAATTGTGTATAATATTATTCTATATCTAAATATAGAACCAATCTAAATTGGAAAAAACATAATATAAACAAGACTATGCTCTCCTCATTTGCTCTGCTCAAGTGTTGTTGTCCTTTTAATGGCAGATTCTACCGCCGAGCTTTGTGACCAGTGCGGGAATATCAAAGTAATTTATTGCCTCGAGTGGGAATCGAATCCACAACTATTGCTTTTACAGTCAGATGCTGTATCATTAACCAGACAACCTCAACTAATAATTATAAAGAATGTGCGTTAAGACAAGAAAATTATATTTTAACCCTCACGCCTTTTGTTCTACTTGGGTTATCTGACACATCTGGTGTCAAGAACTTCCGCTCTCCGCTTTCCTTTTTTATTTCTTCAAGTAGAAATCGAACCCACAACACGCTTACAATTAGAGACAGTCCCACAGCTCAACAGAAGCCTCAATTGTTTTTATCGTGTTTTTATCTTTTTAATTCCATCCTGTATCCCGCATATAAGAAGCAGAGGAAACCTAGTATTCAGATACTCCATTTCCCACCTTCCCTTAATTTATCGAGACATTGTGAGTTGATTGGCGGAACTGAACGCCGTTTTATCATATCACCAGAGCGAGACATCAAAATAACCTACAAACGTCGCGTTAACAGTCAGGCCTCAAATAAGGAAAGTAACTGATATATGTGCCACATAACTCAGCCTACATTATCAACTAACGAATATATATCAAAAGTTTTTGATAGAACCCCGATGTCGCCCAGCTTCAGTTGAAACGGTTTGCCAAGACCCACTTGTTGACAATATTAATTTAGTAACAATTTTTTTTTTTTAATATTTTTTTATTTGCTCGTGATTTATTTCGCTAGGACCATTCGATATGCGCTTTTAATTTGTGTGCCAGATTTTGTGGTGGACGGTGAACGACTCGATGTATGAATTAATTGCTTGAAAAGTGAAATATTTTAGCTTTCTGTTTTTTTAAATAAATCTATTATTTTTTTTATATGTTCAATAGAAATTATTATGAACTAATTTGTTTTTGGATATTCAAGTATTATTTGTGGAAACGTCATATAATATTAATTTTATAAATGTATTTTTGTAAATATTCCATTTAAAATTTAAAAGCAATGAAAAATATTGTCAATAAACTTTCAAAAAAACTTTCGTATACAAATTAATTTCGATGTAATATAAAAATAGATATATAGAACATATAAATAGATATATATGTGACACGGTGTGTTAGTGAGGGACGGAGTGTCTTAACACTAGGTTCCCTCTGTTTGCCCTGCTATGTGCGTATTATATAGTATGTGTGCGTAATGTATTCCTCGAGTAGATAACCCATCTTAACCTGTGTTTCTTCACCACCAAGGTTCGCCTTTGAAAAATAACAAAATTTTATTAATTTATCTACCTGTCTACTCCACTAATTTCTATCACAAAGGTATATTGGGGTAAAGGTGTCTTAAAATTAGGTTCCCAGGTTCCCTCCACCCTGATACGTGCTTAATACAGCGATGCTAAAAAAAGTTATTATATTTGGAGTTATCGTATTTATGATTGATACCTGGACTGTAGACGTGACATCGTAAAGCTCGTCTGGGGTATATAGGGCACGCTTAGTAGCTTTCATAAATTCAATGTAAGGGCCACGTAAATTATGTATTTGGTTATATTAAATATGTTAAACTGTTTTATTGTGTTCTCTTTAGAGTTAAGTGTAGAGGTAGTATTCCATTGGGGTGGAATAAATAAAAATAATTTAACGCCGCATTTTGTCTATAAAAATATATAAACAAAGTACGGCGTGGAGTACCGCCACTGAACAATGTCTCAAATTCAGAGTACGGAATGCTTAGACAGATTTTATTTTCAAACTATACCAAATTTTAGACATTTGAAGTTATTGGTACTGATTAGATAATATATTTTAGAATTTAGGAAAAACTCAATTCAATTCACTCAATAAATATTCGTATCTAAGAGGCCAAAACCGCGAGCGAGTTGCTAGTATATCTAATAATCGATAAAACCAAAGAAATTATACTTTTAGCAACCACTATGTTAATTTTAATAAACCTTTCGTGCTCACTCAGTTTCGTCAAAACGAATTGAATTGTGAAGAATTTTTATTCATACAAGATATGAATTCGTGACCTTTATAAAGGGAAAGGCGTTGCCATTCATATTCAAAATATGCTATAAACATAAAATTCATAAGGAAATTCAATCCTTCAATATTAAGTTTCGCTTAGTAATATGAAAGAATATGAAAGTAAAATCTATGTTATGCCATTCTTAATATTTTTTTTTTAAATGGCTAAGAATTTAAGAAAATATGTAATTATGAATTTTTAACTAAATCATTTATCTATTTTGCTGCCTTGTTACAATGTCCAGCAATTTTCGAAATATATTGAGGTTCGATCACTATTCCAGGAATAACTTCATACTTCTCTGTTCTTAGTTAATGAAGCTTAATAATGAAACCATTTTTTGTACCAGCGGTGATTGTTTCATATAAATATAGAGATAATTCCAATATATATATATATATATACTAGCGACCCTCTTGCGGCTTCGCCCGCTTTTACTACTGGATTGTTCATATAATGTATGTTTGCAAATAACTTAAGATAATGTGAAAATTAATTAAACCCTAATGCAACCCGCATTTTCGTAGTTTCAATAAGGATTTTCCAATTGTTTTACACAGCAAGGATTTTTTAGTAGGTACCGTAATTTTAAATCTATACTACTAATCTTTTCAAGTACTTATTAAAATATATTTAATTTTTTTTCGAGCTTGTGGTTAATGCTGAAAAGGGTATTCTGTCCCTGATGAAAAGCAAGCACTACGTGGCTGCCTGTGAGGACAATTAAATAGAATGCATTGGCCGGGAATCGAACCCCCGTGGCAGGCGAGCATTCTACCACTGAACCACCGATGACTGCTCATGACGCGCTTGTATAAGCAAAACGTCGCGGGGCGGCAAGGATGTTTTGATATTGTAACAACTTCTAAAGTACTTATTAAAATGAAAAAACAGTAAAAGACAGTTTTGATCTACATTAAATGGCCAACGTAACTAATATACTTATTTATATGCTGAGAGTAAGGGATAAGTGAAACTTGAGTAACATACAGCTGATGTGTCAACGGCGGGATGTGTCAACAATTAAATGCGTTTTTCTCTAAAACTATTCGCAATTTCGAAATAGTGTAAAAAGCAAATTTTATCTTCGTTTAACGTAGAAAATTAATAAAGTATTTTAAAGGATAAGGATTAATACCATTATGGAAAAATATCCCTCACAATAAAAAATATATTGAAATTACTATTTTTAGACAGAAATATGATCACTACACGTTATCCTTAAAAGATAAAAATATGCTCTCGCGGACTTTCTTGTAGATCTTATTAAGAGGAACAATACTCCAGTACATTTTTTTCATGTAGTACTTACCATTAAAGCAGCGCATGCGCGAACGTGTCTCAACGGGTAGGACTTTAGACACATTTATCGTATTTATGTTAATTTACATAAGAATGTACAAATAATGAACTATATATAAACCTTCCCTGAGAAATACTCGACCTAATGGTGAAAACCGCATAAAAATCCGTTGGGTGGTTTAGAAGAAGAAGAGTTAGAAAGTTCAGACAGACACGAAAAGCGACTTTGTTTTATAAGATACTAGCGACCCCCTTGCGGCTTCGCCCGCTTTTACTACTGGATTATTCATATAATGTATGTTTGCAAAGCACTTAAGATAATGTGAAAATTAATGAAACTCTAATGCAACCCGCATTTTCGTAGTTTCAATAAAGATTTTCCAATATGCTGAGAGTAAGGGATAAGTGAAACTTGAGTAACATACAGCTGATGTGTCATCGGCGGGATGTGTCAACAATTAAATGCGTTTTTCTCTAAAACTATTCGCAATTTCGTAATAGTGTAAAAAGCAAATTTTATCTTCGTTTAACGTAGAAAATTAATAAAGTATTTTAAAGAATAAGGATTAATACCATTATGGAAAAATATCCCTCACAATAAAAAATATATTGAAATTACTATTTTTAGACAGAAATATGATCACTACACGTTATCCTTAAAAGATAAAAATATGCTCTCGCGGACTTTCTTGTAGATCTTATTAAGAGGAACAATACTCCAGTACATTTTTTTCATGTAGTACTTACCATTAAAGCAGCGCATGCGCGAACGTGTCTCAACGGGTAGGACTTTAGACACATTTATCGTATTTATGTTAATTTACATAAGAATGTACAAATAATGAACTATATATAAACCTTCCCTGAGAAATACTCGACCTAATGGTGAAAACCGCATAAAAATCCGTTGGGTGGTTTAGAAGAAGAAGAGTTAGAAAGTTCAGACAGACACGAAAAGCGACTTTGTTTTATAAGATATAGGATAGGATAGGATATATATATAAAATATAATATAGTTGTATATACGATTACGACGAGCTATAAATGTCTGTCCTACATTCGTGAACAGGTGTTACGGAGGGTAGAACATGCGATCTTACTGTATGTAAATAACTAAGGGGATTGGAATATTATAATGTTATAGTATAATATTATTTAGTTGTAACATTGAGGCCATTTTGGTATAAGCTGACTGTATAAGCGATTGTGGGTTTGATTCCCAGTCAGGTGTAGGAATTATTTTCGTGGCCCTTAACCTAGTGCTACGACACTACTTTCGACACTCAAACCACTACACCTAGGGGATGCCCCTCTAGGTGATATAAATTATTCATTGTCCCTCGGGTAAGACACAGTCCGACGTTGTGTTCTGGCACTACACACTCAATGTCTTGAATTCGAGTGGAAAGCGAAGACCGAAGTGTATTAACAATAAATGCTCTCTGTCTCTTATATGGAGAAAAGCTCAATTAAATAAACAATTATGTAATTTAATATGTTTTTAGTAGTCGCTGATTCAATTCTGGTTGGGTTATTTATATTTTGTTGTGTTATTTTTTTCTTGATGTGGTTCAGCTTAGCCTATTAAAGCTGAATTTGATATAATATATAATACGGCAGAGTATGAAGTGATCTTTCTGCTATATAAGGAACTATTTCTCACCTGTAACTTGCGTGGACTTACAGAAATGAAATGGTTCTTTTCTCGTAGGGATTTTCAGCTCTCATCTCTCTCCCCCACATAATCTACTTAAATGCCAAATTTTAATTTTCTTAGTTCAATAATTTTGCCCGTGCGTTTTCTGTTAATTACTCAGTATAGAAGAGTGGTTTATAAAAAGTTATAGTATTATGCTGAAATAAAAAGTTATAAAGTTAACATATACCCACTTACAATATTTATTTCTGTTACATCTACTATCATTTGATTAATACGTGCCCAGCATCTAACATGTTGGTACTGTCCGCCTTATACAGGGTGTACCCCATGGGCATATCCTATACCAATACACTGTAAATTATGTAAACAAAGGTGAAATTTATTGCTTATTACATTCTAAGTTACTGAAAACGGATATCACGTATAAATGAAGCTTCGCAAAATTTTGAGCTCCCCAAGGAATGTCTTGTGAAGCAATTATAATGGCCATTGTGAATATGTTTAGGTATTAAATGATGTATGGTGTTTGCAGATGGAATGGGATACGAAAATTGTTTAGTTAGTATTGTTATATTTATTATTGAAATTAGTTCAATTAATAGATGTATTGATTGATATTTACTTCAACTAAATGATAATAGTTAAGTATTTGGGGAGACGTTAGGTTTTTTATATCGCGTTTTTTTTATATTATGGATTTTTTAAGACTAAGTGCAGCGTTGAGATCCGCCACGCCACATACAATTGGAAATTCAGGCATAAATTCGTGAACGCAGTCTCTTAACACTAGGTTCTCTGTCTAATGTGCTATATGATACAGCGTGAAGCTGAAATCAAAATGAAATAACATAACGTATTATAAATACAAAGTATAATTATACAGAAAAAAATTATTTCTCATAAATTAAGTATTTTAACTATAATATCAAAAACTCACACAACTATAAATATTAAACAATTTTAAACAAGATTATTCAATGTCTAGCAAAACGGTCGTCCCGCCAAAATCGCGAAATGCGCGTCGCCATCTTGATAAGCGTTTAAAATGGCGGGCACGTTTTATTTTTCTGTCGAATACAGTGGACTAAGATATTGTCAGGTGAATCCGATGTATACTGAGAATTGTTTTCTATTTTATTTACAGTCTGACATTTTAAAAGCAAAATTGCAGGCTTAAAAGAATAAAGTTAGGTAAATACTGAATGTTATATAATTTTTAGTATATCTATAAATTTATATTTATGATAGAAAATTAATATTTTTGTATACATATATACATAATTTGCATAGTTCCCACACGTTAATTAGGAAACCAAATATTGGAAACTATTTTTATAAAAAAATATAATATAATAGCAAAAATTACAACATGCTCTAAAAGTAAATCCGAAAACTTTCAAATATATCATTAGAAAGTTTTTATTTCTCTCGAGAGAGATAAGTTTTTGCTATAAAATATGACCGTAAAAGAAAAATGATTAAAATGAGTGTAAAGAGTAGGTAACCTTTTATATTAACTTAGAACGGTTAAGTCTATTATTTTTCCGTCTTGCTATAATATTCTATAAAAATACGCTATTGTTCATTTATTATATAAGCATTAGGCAAAAATGCATAAAAAATGTTTTAATAAATATTTATTCTCAACATTATTATAAAAATATATTAATTATTAATTGCGCTGCAAAAGTTTTAAGTGTTTCTTGACAAAGTAGGCAGAGGGAACCTAGCGTCTTCAACGCTAGATAGAACGCTAAGTCTTGTCTTGTCATTCCAGTCTAACTTTCGAGACATTCCGTGTTGATTGATGTAACTCAACGCCACAGTTTGACTTGTTGTTAGAGAGGGAAATTGTAAATAATTCATTCCGTATCATGTTCCGTGAATAGGAAACGAATCGAACGAACCGAACGAACGAACGTTTCATTGAAAATAAGAAGAACTTTAATAAATATAATAAACTAAAGACAAAAAGATTTTGTTGTCATATAATATAGTTTTTCATATATTAAATATATAAAATATATTCTATTTAATACAAAGAAAAATCTAAACAGCAAATGTAGACAAAATGCACTTCGAAAACTCAAAATAGCGAATCACAATCTTGATAAGCGTTCGAGATGGCGTACACGTATGTATGTATGTATGGTACGTACTCTTTTTCTGCTGAACGCAAACTTGATGTATGGCCGTTGTCATTTCGCGTTAGTTTAGTGAAACTGCAAGCTTTATTTACTTATACGTAGTTGCAAGTTGGCTTGATATAATCGTTTGGATTCTATAAATAAATATTTTGGAAAACATCAGTTTTGGCATATATTTATTTTAAGGATAAGTTTTATTTTTCTATTATTTTTTTTTATTTCACTCTGTATCTCTTATATAACAGGATAGGTAGAAAGAGCCTAGGGTCCCACTTACGGCGGAAAGTGGGGAACGGAAGTGTCTTAATGGAGAACGGAGTGTCTTAACACTAGGTGGTGGTTGCTAGGTTGTAAGAAATTGCTTTTAGTGATAAGGCCGCCATTGCACACCCATGTCTTTAAATTAAAAGATTTTTTTTCTATCTGTACAAAAAATAATAAAAATAAATAAAAAATAGGTCCCTACGCCTACCCTGCTATATACGGCTAACAGTGTGAAACTAAAGAAATTAGAAAAATAAATGTATTAAATACTACACTCCAAAAATATACAATTTCTAAACAAGCAAATGTTAAATTCAAAATGCGCCATTCCTTTAAGGTGTTCAAATAAATAGTTATATAGAAACTATCTTAGGATTATTGGTATAAATGTATAGATTGAAACCGTTCGAGTTCAAGCGAGCTGTATTGTATTCAGTTAAAATACTAATGCGAGCCTTTACAGCCAATTTAGCCGCTATTTGATGAGAAATCGATGGGAACAGATTCGATTTTAAATGTATGAGTAAAAGTTTAATTAAGATTAAAAACTCTTTATTGGATCATTGTATTTTGGTATTTCTAACTTTGAAGCCGGCGTGGCGCAGCGGCACAGTGTTTGACTGTTAAGGTGACGATTGTGGGTTCGATTCCCATTTTGGGGAATGAGTTATTTTTATTTCGTCGTTCTGGTAATAAAACAAAGCGGTGTTGAGTTCCGCCGCTCAACACATAATGTCAGGAACATTAGGGAAAAGTAGAACAACGAAGTGTCTCAATACTAGGTTCCTTCTGCCTACTTCTGTATATAGGAAAAAGCGTGCTAATAGAAAAAATATTGATTTGTTTTTTCCCCAAATTATAATTTAGATATTAATGAACAAAGTTAATTTTAAAGCATTGCCTTAGCAGAGTACGCAGAGGGAACTGGAAGGCATTCTGGAGGCATTGCGTGTTGAGAGGCGGAACTGAACGTCGAACTCTACAGAATTTTAACTTTTGATTTTTTTGGCGCTCAAAATCAATTCAATTAACTTAATAAATGGGAAAAAAGGTATACTAATTCGTAACAATTTGCATACATTATCATTTAAACAGTTGGCTAATTATACAGGCTTTGATCAGTTTTGTCAACAATTAAAATATAGCTCATATGGTGCAACAACGACGTAATTAAACAACACTTTGTTAAAATTAGTTAAATATGTATGTCGAAAGATTATTTACAGACTGCCAAAATTTTAATATGTACTTTCTTCAACTAGAGAGTTATTCTCCACCACTGTGCCATAACTCTGTCTACCTACGTACTGGAACAGAGAATACATGATATATTGGGAAGCAAATCACCAATCGTACAAGCTCAAGGGAAATAGATGGAACGAATAAGAAGTTGGCTTTCTATTTGGTACTGCTTTCAACTCTCCTGTGTTTCGTAGTGTATGCTGTGTGTTTTTACTATATACTAAGCTAATATGTACATACGTTTACAGGCCGTCTTGATGCATCAGCTTAGAATCTGGCTCTAAGCGAGACGAAATAAGAGAAAATTCGGCGTTAATTTTAGTTGAGTTCGATGTGATGTGTTGAACGAAGTCTTTTAACACTGGTTTCTCTCTGCCTAACCTGCTATTTACGGGATACAGCGTAAAGTTCAATAAAACAAATTAAATGTTACCGTTGATTAGCGATAAGCTTCTTACTTTGACTCAAAAAGAAACAACAGCAGCCAGTACATTTCGTATGTAGTTCTAATTAATGTAAGTGTTTGCTAACATTCGTATTATTCAGACGCGCTGGTAAACGTCTTAATAGAGTTGCTAGACTAAATTAATTTCTTTTTTATAATAAAATATTTGTAACAATATTAAATAAGTATTTTATAAATTTATTTTTCTATTTTCTATAGTTTCATATTTTAAATAATTAAATGTTTTTGTAAAGAAGTTTTTGTCTAATAAAAAAGGTCTTTCTAATTATAAAGGAGGTTTCATTTTTATAAAAGTTAGAAACAGAAAGTTTACTAATAGTTTATTCTTAATTTTTATGATTCTTATCATATTTCTTTATGGAGATCTGAGGCATAATTTTACAAATATTTAATTTCCGCCCCATTTTGGACGGAAAAGGACAATACAATATTATGTACATATTGTATATTCCAAAATTAAAAGTAAATAAAGCCTTGAACTATCGCAAGATTAGTTAACTTATTATATTAACGACGTACAAACAAAAATCGTCTGTTCTACATCATTGACCGTACACAAAATCTGTGCTAGCGATAACAAGCCTTATACGTACATTCCACTCAAATAAACCTTAAATTTATTTATTTAGAAGCAAATTTTGCTAGAAACCAATAAATTCGAGCGTATTTTTCACGATCGCATAATAAATATCAATGGATAGGTAAATCCGCGGCAGTTATTTACGTGATTGTGGTTCGTGTGTTTCTGCATACGAGTGCTGAGGGCGACCGCATCGGGGGGAAAACCTGAAAGTTTCGCCAAATTTCAGAGATTCACCAAGTTTGTCGGGAGTTTAGGAATCCAAACGTTCGCGGTATTCAAGATATCCAGCATTGCGAATGTTTTATTGCGTCTATAGTACTCGTATATATATATACTATACTAAAGTAATTGTTATGGTTGCATCTTGTTTTCTTATCTTTCTTGAAGTCAGTCCATTTGCCTTATGTAGTGAAAATAAAGATATATGTTTAATTTTGTGTATGCTATGTGCGAGATGCAGTGTGAAGCTAAAAATAATTTACTTTTGTAATTAGCTAATGAATGACGAAAGTGAGTGGTAAGAGAAGCATGGGGAGACCACGGTTGACCTTCGAGAACTAAAAAGCCTGAGGACTTGTTGGAGTGCATTGTATGTGCGGGTTTAGGACAGTGAACGAAACTAAAAAGGCATCCAGAGACCGTAGTGTTTGGCGCTTCGTTCTCTCTGGTTGCACTGATAGGGTAAAAAAATAGATCTTCTATTATCACAGAATAAAACATATTTATCTTTTAATACACTTTTACTATAATAGATAAAATGACGACAAAAATATGAATATATTCTGAACCCAGCCTTTTTTTTATTCATTCAACAGTTTTTCAATGTATAATGAAAACGCCAAGGTAATATAACTTCATGTTGTTTTTAACACAATTATCCAAAAAAATCTGCCCTTATCAGTATTTACTCACGTTTGTCAGCTGTTGTTTAATTATATTTACGATATCAGTGATAAGGTAGCAATGACACACATGTAGTTTTAACTCTGTTTTTGCTTTGAGTTTGCATCGGCCAGTGACATATTTGTTAGTGTCTTAGTGTTCCTTTTAGTGAATTATAGTGATTTAGTGATAAAAGCGGTAGGTTAATTTACTAAGCAATTGAGTTACACTCAATTGCTTAGTAAATTTCTTATATAAAGTGTTTGTTACTAAATGTTGATTAAAATAATCAGTTCATGGAATAGTCGTTATATGATTTTAGTATTTTATATGAATAAATATTAATTTAATATTTATTATTTTTTATATAATAACATACATATTAGTATATATGTGTATTGTAAACAGAAAATGTTAAGTTTAGTAAATATTTAAGATAAATAAATTTTGAGATAACATTTATTAATGTTGCCATATCAAAAATAGCTTTTTTAATATTTAGAAACGCTGTCTTAGGTTGTAGAACCTGAAGTTGTATTTTATTAGATCCCTATATTATATCCTTCTAATACTTATTCCGTTTAATGCAAACAAATTATACAAATTTATTCATGAATAAAAAAATATTCGAATATAGGCCCGTCTAGACAATGTGTTTAGATAAATAAAATCTACACACATTTTCTATAAAAAGTGATCACAATCATAAACAGATGAAACATAAACTATTTTTTTACCAATAAGGCAATCGGTGTTACCATTACAAAAAACCGAATTTACATTACAAACAAAAGCAGTTAAACTTGCCAGTGTAAAAAATAGCGTTAGCATTAATCCGTACACTTTTATTCATTTCCTGCGGCCTTCAGGGGTGACGTCAAACACAACAAAAGGAAGAGTGAGCGATGTTGCCATTTAATAAATTGATTGTACATTGTTATCTGTGATAATGAAATGATAATCGATTCGGCGATAACGATTGCGTGAGTTTTCAATTCGGCATTGTCGATCCCTAATTAACATTGATTAATTGGTCGTGTGGGCAACAATAAGGTTATTATTATGTGCGATTTGTCTTTTATTGCTTGGAAATTATTTTATGTCGTATGTTGTAAATTAGTTTATTTATTCATATTGTGACGTTTTAATATAGTTTGATTTAGATGATGAACGTTTGATGGATTAAAGTGGAATATTTAATTTTATTTGAGGCGGTCGTGGCAGGATCAGCATCTGACTGGGAACGCGACTGTTCGATTTCCATTCGGGCGATGAGTTATTTATAATTCCTGGCTCTGACAACAAGTTCATTGACACACAATCTCTTAAATGTTGGGCGGGAAGTAAGGAACGGAGAATCGTAATTCTAGGTTCCTTCTGCTATCCTGTTATATGAGGGATATAGCGTGAAGATATACCTGTTATAGCGTGAAGCTAAAAAAAGATATCAGTTTCAGTAAAGCAGTTGTGGGAATAAGTTTTTGGCTTAATAAATATCATTCTTTGTTAAATCGGCACCTTAAAATGCCAAGCCCTACTTTCTGAGCTTATTATTAAAAGAAAAAATATTAAAATTTCCACTTTAAGAGGCAATTAGCCATAACATTTATGGAAACGCAAATAATTTAAATAAATAGTATTTCCTGAAATCGACACAGATAAAAAGGAAAAATTGTGATTTACTACCTATATACGCTACAGTTCGCACGCGAACAATTCATTAACAAAAACAATTACGGCGGTCCAGTTGTGGCGTTACTCAATTAAAATAGAATAACTGAAGGTTTAGTGCCAAAATATTATGTTTAAATTTTTTTGTTTATATTTTTCAGCTTGACGATGTGTCCCGCATATAGTAGGATAGAAAGAGAGAACGCCGTGATTTTTCGTTCTTTTCGTTTTCTTAGTTAATTTGCTTGTTAAGTGGCGGAACTAAACTCCGCTCTTTTTATTATCAGCTTGGGAATATGAAAATAATTTAAATGTAACTTTTCCCATGAATGGTAATAGAGTCCCCTATGCTAGAGCTAAGTCAATTTATTCTGAGTATTCAACAACATCTATGGTTCATAGATTTAATTTTTTTTATGATAAAGATATAACTGGTTATTATTTTTTTTTATTAAATTTGGAAATAGTTTTCTAAATTGTTCTCATAGCTTAATACATGTTTATAAAATTTAATTTAGAAGAACATTGCGTGTTGAAAGATTTACTAGAGTAAGGAAACGACCCCCGAGTGGGAATCGAATCCACTACACATGTACAGTTAGATGCTGTGCCACTGAGCTACGACGGCCGGCCAAGTCTTAAATATTATTTATTAATATTAATAATAAATAGCCGACATTTATTCCATTCAATATAGTATATTATCTCGTAATGGTTAATACAATATTTACATTACGCAGAAATGGCAACCATTAGAAGGAAAGAGTATCGCTTGTCATATTCCTCAGAACAAGGAAGTCCATTCTTTTGTGTATATATTTCTGTTTATTATGTTGAAAATTGTATACTGATTTCTTTGTAGCGTAGTTCATAAATATCTGCGCGATAGTTGTGGGTTTATTACTCACCCGGGAAAATAGTAATTTTCACCAAAATCCAGATATTAGATAGATAATAATTAATTATTTTCTTTTTCTCTATGAGAAATATATTGTTTAAAAACACCAGAATATATATACGCTTAGTATCGCCAATATACATAACATATACCAAATAAAAGCAAAAAACCAACATTTAACATAAAAATTATTATGTACTCAACGCCAATTCGCAATGCCTCCAAAATTCGGCAAAAACTGGAGAACCTAGTGTCTTAACACTAGGTTCCCTCTGCCTATCCTGTCATGTGCGTCGTTATGTAACACCAAATCGTTAACTCCTAAACATTAGTACAAGCAAAATTGAACTGCCAAAGAACGTAAAAGCACGTACAGCCGCCAATCACGTCGCAGCAACAAACAAATATGCGTTTTATTGTGCAAACTGCACAGCGCACATGGCTTAAACGAGCTACTAGCTTTAAGTTCGTCTTTAGAACTTTAATTTTCTTTAAAGTTACTAAGATATACGTATGTTCGTATATTTCGTATGAATAAGTTTTCCTTTTTAGTTCCTCGTTGTATCTTGCACAAAGCAGGCAAAGGGAACCTATGTTCTGAGGGAATTAATGTTAGTAGTGGCGGAATTCAACGCCGTGATGTGCCTCTACATCACAGCGAAGAAGTAAATAAATATTTCATTTCTTAGAATGAGAATTGAATCCACAAGCTATGGCGTTTACAGCTTGTGCCATAAGGTTGCTTATATATGAATTAACATTTTAATGTGCCGAAGTCAAAAAATTTAATATATTTTAGATGATGCTTAAATCACGGATATTTGGGAAAAAGGGAACAAGGGGGGCCATGTGGTCAGTGCCCCCCCAAAAATAGTCTTGTGCTCCACCCTAAAAATGTAGAAATGTTACTCACTAAAAAATACCCTGAAAAATAAAAAAAAAGTTATTTTACCACGAACAGATTTGTATTATCTAAAAGAAAATATATCAAAATTAAAATAATACATTATATTAATATTTTAGTAATATTCCAATGCTGCTGCAACAGTATGTACTGCACATATTAAAATATGTGAAATAGCATTCACTTAGTTTACATGAAAAGTTTGTGATAGTTTCGATATGTTTTCAACTTTTGATATATTTTTGTGACGTTATTGAGTCATGTTGTATATATTATATTTGCTTTTTATTGAAGCTGAAGTAAAAGATAATGTTTTTATATATCTAATATAAAATAATATTGTTAGGTGCACGTAGGGAACGGAGTGTGTTAACACTGAATGTCCTGTTCCTACTTTGCTAAATGTTTTAATTTCACGCTATATCTGGCACATAACAGTATAGGAAAAGTGAATTTGGTAACTTAGTGTTTAGACATTCCGTATCCATTAAAACACTTCTGTTCCCCACTAAATTCTGTACGTATGGCGTGTTGAGTGGTCGGACTCAACGCCGTGTTACCAGAGCGAAGAAATTTAAATATTAAATGTTTCATTTTCTCGACTGGGAATCGAACCCACAGCCCGTCGCGTTTCCAGTCGCACATTTAAAATTACTGAGGGGAGCTTAAATTGACTATTAAAGAAATATTATTTAAATCTATAATTTAGACGAGTTATGGTACTCGAGACAAACCTTCGTGGTTTTTTGTAGTGCCTTTATCAATGTAGAAATATATTTATATGGATATTTGATAGTAATAAATAATAATAAAAAAAAATTGTATCTGGGTTACAGCGTGAAAAAATAAGATTAAAAAAAAATATAACATATTGTTGGCTAAATAAAAAAAAACCAATGCAAAAACTCACCAGTGACCGCTTAATTTCGAGACATTACGTGATATATAGCATAAAGTCTCGAGAATTGGTCACATTAACTAAAGAAATATATAGCAAATTATTTACCCATTTCATACCAATATTAGTGAATCCAGTCAGCTCTCACCAGTAAAGTAGAAGTGTAATTCTGGAACATAAGGCGCGGGACACGTCGTGGCAACAAACTTTCTTCAATGTGTTATTGTAGGCATCTTTAAAGCTTTGGTTTGGCCTTTTTCTTTATATGTTCACTCGATCATATATTTGGCGATGGTTAATAATTTGGAAGATATGTATTTTTTATTAGGTTTTTTTTGTTTTCTATGTGTTTCTATATGATAAATAATTCATTTATTTTTGGCACTTAAGCCGGAGTAGAATACAATATTGTTTTTTTGTTTATTCAATATAATGTTAAAATCGATTAAATAAAAAAAAATCGCTTCTGAGTTGGATTTGAAACCTTTAAACATCGACTTATCAGAATATAATAATGGCGCCTGTTAGTAAACACAATGATTGGGGGCCCACGCTGCGCTGTTGTTTCTTAAAAATGGGAAAAGACAGAGTGTCTTGACACTCGGTTGCGTCCACCTTTAGTGGGAATCAAACCCACAATCTACGTAATAATATCGTCCTTTTCCAACTATACTACAACGAAAGAGACATGAAACAATAATTGTTTTACAGACTAATATTACGTAATAAGGCACTGTCATCGATTAAAGAAATAAGTTATAATTTTCCCAAGGCTACGTACAGTTAGGTAATGTCATAAAAATTATAGAATAACTGTACTTAATATTTGACATGCTCTTGCTTCTCTTCAGCTTCACTCTGTATACTGGGAGTCTAGTGTTAAGACACTACGTCCCCATTAAAACACTTCCGTTCCCCAATTTCCGCCGAATTCTGAATTCATTGTGTTGAGAGGTGTCACTCAAAACCGCGTCTGGCTTCAGTACCAGAGCGAGGAAATAAAAATATTACATATGTCATTCTCCCGAATGGGAATTGATCCCACAACCGTCGCATTTACAGATGCACACTTGTATCCCTGCACCACGACGGCTTGTATCCTTTTTAACCGACTTCTGTAAGAAAAGGAGGTTATCAATTCGACTGTGTTTTTTTTTTATGTTCGTTACCTCATAACTTTTGACTGGGTGAACCTATTTTGAATTTTTTTTTTGTTTGAAAGGTGAATCTTCCCGAATGGTCAAGTTTTTACCAAAAAAAACAAACTTTCTCAATTTCCTCCGGATTCCATAATCGAAACCTAACCAAACTTTCACTAAATTATCCTTGAAGTGTATCCTTTCAAATAAAAAAAGAATCATCAAAATCGGTTGGCGCGACATTGAGTTGTTCGGCTATTAGTCGCGCACATGCCTAATGCAAATTTAAGACTTATGTGATTTTCTCATGGATACCATTGTCAGACATGGACCAAAAAAAAAATGGGACCATTCGGGAAGCTATACCTTTCAAACAAAAAAAAAATTATCAAAATCGGTTCACTCAGTTAAAAGTTATGAGGTAACAAACATAAAAAAAAAAATTAAAAAAAAAAAAAAAAATACAGTCGAATTGATAACCTCCTTTTCTTACAGAAGTCGGTTAAAAAGTGAAAAATAATTATATAAAGATTTTATAATTTTGAAGTCGGTGTCAAACTAATGCTACAACACCTTTACTACAATATCTAATTACTAAGCCTGTTTGTTTTACTTGGCACCGACTTCAAAATTATAAAATCTTTGTATAATTATTTTTCACTTTTTAGTTCGTTGTTAGAAGTCGGTTTTTCTTTTTGTTAAAAATTAATTTATTTTTCTTTATATAATCGTTAACATAACTATACTTACAAACTGACTTCTAATTGTAACTATTTTTACATATATATACGATGGGTAAACAATAAGAATTTAGTTTAAATTATCTCCAATTCTTCAAATAAGATAGGCCTATAGCGAGCGTATCCATTTTCATACCATTCCTCGGAGCGCTGCAAGTTTGATGAGGGTCGTCCGGGACACGTGTCAACTTATTTGTTCTACAACTTACACAGTTCACGCTTATTACAGAGCATATAATATAATCTATATACGTATATATAAGAGCTGGCAATATCTAGGTTTTTTCGGAAATATTTAAGCAAGGCTTTTATTTTAAATAATAATAATCACATTTTTTTTTTATCTTCACGCTGTATTAGAGAACGTGGTGTTTAGACACTGTGTTGTGCTTTAAAGCGAATTTCTGAGACATTGCGTGTTGAGTGGCGGAACATAACAATAATCACTTCAGTCATACACACACGCACATACACACACTCACACACACGCATGAACACACACGAAAACTCACTCACATACAATGATATTTACATTTTACATATATATATTTCCGTTTTATATTTTTTATATTTTTATTTTACATAAAATTTTCTTAGCGTATATTATATAATTTTTCATAGAAGTTTTTATTATTGTATTTTAATATTATCAAGAAAATTCAACAAATAAATGGCTGCATCTAAACTTTTTATATGTACTACATTAGTAAGAAAACAAGCATGCGAGGAATACTATCCTACCGTCATACAGTAAAACTAGTTCGGAGGGTAGTGCTAATCAATTATTGTTAGCTTAACCAAAATTGTATTACTGTTAATTATACGCCATTTATTGTAATAGGTTAAGGTTTATATATATAAATAAATAAAATAAATAAATAAATAAATAAAATAACGCCGTGCATTGTCTTATTACTAGAGCGAAGAAATTAAATATTTCATTTTTTCCAATGGGAATCGAATCCACAACCTGTCGCTTTTACAGACACACTTGCCTCTGCGCCACGACTGGTCTCTATTAGTTTCTCTCTTTATTTATTTTTCGTTTGTTCTTCTTTTGCTGTACCCACAAGTTGCCACTGTAGGTATAGTGCCAATTTATTACATAGGTATACTATCAACCGACATTTAGCTGTTCCATCAATGAACGCTGTTTACCTATTTACAATAATACATTTTTATACGCTGACCTTTAACTTTAAGATGTAGAATGGTACATTCGGATGTTTTAAATATAAGCATAAAGATTTCCATTTCCAATAAATTTTTATAAAACTTTTACTTCGTTCTAATATCCATAAATAAAAAAAAAAATACCCTTACAATTTTCCTTTTACACTCCTTTAATTATAGATTCACAATTAAGATACATTTATAAACTTTATATATTTTTATTTTTCTACCCTCGTATAATATAGCAATTTTATTTGAATTGAAATTCGCATTTTATTTTTACGTAAGCTCTGACCGGAAGTGTGGCTGTACACAAAGTTAATTGAATTTAAGCGGTTCATTGTTATACTAAATGTTACATTAACACGTTGGTTGATTTTTATTTCCACTAGCTTTTTCAAAATGTAGGGTAAAATTTTCTGTGTAAATTATCATTTTATTTCAAATTGACCTGATTTTTTCATGTGATATTTTTTATTCAATTTCGCATTTCATTCTGAATAACAGTAGGCAAACAGAACCTAGTGTTAAGACACTCTGTTCTACAAACGAACTGGCCGAATTTGAGACATTGTGTGTTGAGTAGCGTATCTCAAAATCTTATCAGAATCAGGAAGTGAAAATCATTTGACGGCGTTCCGCAATTAACACGTAATGTCTCAAAAATAGGGCAGTTTTAACACTTTTCTCTCCTGCTATACGCGGGATACAGCGTGAAACTATAACTAAAACTAACTAACTAACTAAAATTTCCATTGTCCAAAACTAACTAAAATTTCCATTGTTACAGAACAAACCTAGCGTAACCTAACCTCGCGACAATGGGCCAGTCGTACTAACAACCGTGCCGCGAACTACCACGGTGGCGGGCTACACGCGTCATGTGTACGCGGGCGGCGCAGGCGCATACCATGCGCGCGCGCCCGCTGTACCACTCAATGCAAGTAAGTGGCATAACTCTCCACTCTCTTAGAGACTCATCTATATATCGCATATATGTAGTTAGAGCTTAAGCTTAGTGTTAAGATACTCCCTCTGATTTTAGTTAATTAGTCTTTTCAAGGAAACGGGGTGTATCTTAACACTAGGTTCCCTATTGACCCTGCTATATGCGCGATACGGCCTTAAGCTAAAATATATACCTACATATATATTTGTATAGAAACTTGAAATTAAACAACCTATTAGTGATGACCTAGTCACGAGTGTACACGTTTCGTAACACGTCAACGAAAATTCGATCTAAACGTTCCTAAAGAAAAACTTTGGACGGTGTAACTTTTACAATGAAATTGCATGACCTATTTATTTATTTATTTAGACAGGTATTGCCATTTTGTATAATATGACTATTTTGTATTTTTTTTTTATATTTTAAATAAAATTCTATGTTAAATTTACATATGAAATTTGGAATTGATGGACGACGGTTGTAGATTCGATTTTCACTCGGGGTAATAATCGCTCTGGTAATAAGGCAAATCTAAGCATTTAGTTAAAAAAAAGTTTTTCGAATAGGAATGCAAAGTTACTTATAATATAAGTTAACATTGTATATATTTATCCTATAACAAACTCTTCTCTTGTCGCAGTTCGTCTCTAACACTTTAAACTTACAATACAAATAAGGATTATTTTCTAGATTACTTAAAGAAAATCGCCTATATTATAGAAAAACTTCAAACAAATCCACTTTCCAGATCAAATTTGGCATGCAGGTTGCTCTTGTGACGTAAACAAAGCTCGCCCGCTGTTGATCGAATCACGTGTTAGTAGAAGTTTACATTTAAAAAAATTACTTGTTCCCAAATAAATGCAGAGCTTTTTAAATTTTTGAATATTTCCAAATATTAGGAGGTTATAATCAATTAGGAGTAAATAATATGTCCATCGTAGTTCCAGAGGAACAACGTCTGACGTAAACATAGTGGTCGTGAGTGAGATCAATTACCATTTGGGGGAATGAATCATTGTAATATCCTCGCTCGAGCTCTGGTGATTTCAATTCGGATGGAAGGCGGAGAACGGAGTATATTGTCACTGATATTTACAAATCATTTCACATGCTAATCTTGCACATGATAATCTTTTTATATGCCAACTAAAGTTTGTTTCGGCAATACTTCTTTTATAGGAAACGTATAAACATTTTAAAGAAGCGGGATTTAAACCTGCGCTCCCTGGAAACCGACCAATCTCTGGGGACCAAGCCATACGTTCTTATCAAGCCACGTTTCTTCACGCTAGTGGCTAAGAATCACTGATTCCAATAGTACTAACTCTCTGTTTAATAACAGCTTGTATCCATTACCCCCATAGGCCATACCTAATACAAAGACCATACATTTGTGCCACAAAGTGCACGTTTACGTTACGCCGTAACGGTCGCAATATCGCATTCCAACTTCACGTATTGCTTCACACTTGCTTTATTGGACCTTACAGGAAATACGTAATTTAATTTGAATATTGCCTTTTGGTTTAATTTAGAGGCCAGTCGTGGCTCAGAGGTACAAGTGTGCGAATGTAAACGTGGTAAAGTGAAGAACAGAGTGTATTAACACTATTTTTCTAGGTTTGGAAGCTAAACATAACGAAACATGTTCTAAATGCGGGAGGTAACTCTGACCCCATCTATTCCTTCTATACATATATTTTGTTCTTTTTCACCTAAAATAAGATAATATAAGACGTTCTTATAATACTATACTTAAGTTCACTTTAGAAAGGTTCATTTTACAAAAATACCCAAATACCAAATTATTTTTTTTATAAGAAAAAACATCTTATAACCCATTTAATAATAACAATAAACAAAACCAGGGTAAATTGCTAGTTATAAACAAATAACACAACTACAGATATTAGCTATAGTCCTTAAATTCGAGTTTCTCTACCGTCTAAGGATAATATACGAGACAGTGTAACGTCGTATACATTCTCCAAATAGTTGGAAGCAATTTGAAACGCAACGTTCCACAAATGTAATGACAATGAATTTTTAATTAAATCTATTGCTTGCTGAACTTTGTTATATATAGCCAGCTATTTGCTATGTGACAGTATGAAAGCAGCGTTGAGTTACGCCAATTAAGGCACCATATTGCCAATAAAACGTGAATTTAAATAACATATTCTAATAAAAAAACAGGTCCTTCTTGCTGCTTGTTCCCGCATAATAGGATAGTCAGAGTGTTAAGATACTCCGATGCTCCGTTTCCTCCCATTTTTAAGTAATTTTAAGAGAAGGAACTCAACGCCGCATTTCGTTCAGAGTTCGGACACACTCTGGTAGAGGAAAATAATTTATTTCATGAATGTCCTAGTGGGACTCGAACCCATAACGTAACGACGACACTGACTCTTCTATTGCCCTATCCAAAAATAATTTCCAGCCCATTACCATAGCTAAGTAATAGTCCATATTATTATAATAAATATAAAGTTATCTCAAAACTCGCTATATAATACATTAAAAAGACAAAGCAAACAATAAAAGTAATAACCCATTGCGAGAATAAGGAACTTATGCGATCCTATTTAACTTCCCAAGTCATTATTGTAGCAGTGTGTAGGGTTGCCAATGGGTGCGTCTAGACTCCACTGGATTGACTTTTTTGTATCTGTTTAGTGTTGTGTTCACGAATTTTATTTTATAATTTCTTTTGATAAAGGAAAAGAGGCCGTCGTAGTGACCTAGCATAAGGGTGTGACTGTAAACTTTACGGTTGTGAATTCGATTCCCGATCGAGAGATTTAATAAATACATAATATGTATTAATATTTTCATTTCTTCGTTCTGGTAACATTAAAAAAAAGCCTGTACGTAACAAAATATCGAGTGAAAATTACTTAAATTTCATCCCTTGTGAACACAGAATTTGGCACTCACATAGATCTTCCATACTTTTGTGGGTGAAATCGAGAACGATGCATTACTTAACATTTCAACTTGGCTCTTTTTTACATTTGTGTTTTTGATGGTTACTAGTGGCCTTACTGTTCTTCCACCCATACCACTAGGTTCAGAGATTCCCTCTGCCTAAAGTTGAAAAAAACCTTAAAAATATAATATTTACTTTAACCAAAATTCATACAAATTTCATCCCTATTTGATTGTGGTATGTTCAATCTCCTCGCTACGACTCTAAAGGGCTGGTACAATTGCTCCCCCTATACTTGTTACAAATATAGTAAAATGTCATCGTGTAACCTACGCTTAGTGACGTTAATGATCTAAATAGATTAGTCACGTCACTAAGACAGCCTCTTAATTTTTTTATATTAACAAATCGTGTATATAAAAATTAGAGGCCCTCGTGGTGCAAAGGCAAACGCGAGTTCTGTGTTCGATTCTTACTCAGGCCAATAAATTAATTTCATTTTCTCGTTCTGGTAGCAAGACAAATCGCGGTGTCTTGTTCTCCCATTCAACTCACAATATCTCCAAAATTGGATATAAACAATGGAGATTGACAATGTCTCAAGAATTGGAGAAAATTGAGAAATGAGAAACGGAGTATTAGTGTGAAAACTAGGCTATCTTTGCCTACTCTGCTTATGAGGAATACCGCGTGCAGCTAAAACAAATATCTATAATAATATTGCAGAGTTGAACAGTTTGTTTGCTTGAAGGAAATACTGGTTCGAATTGGAGAATTATTTTTGTCTTGGATAGTTCATTTGATGGAGAGGCTATATAGCTTTAGATATTAGCCGACAAGCGTATGTCGCCTAATTTCAAGTTCAAATTCAGAGAGTGGAATGCATACAAATAAGACCATAAATGTTATAATGCTAATAAATAAATACACGTGTGACGGTAGTTCTCACGTCGAGGTCACCAATGTGAGCTAAGTTCAAGTTCAAATTCAAGGAGTTGAATATTCTGTCTCGTTTTAATAACGTCGTCGGGATGCCTTAGCCCACAGAAAGAAATTTTATATTCTTCTTCTTTGTCGTTTCACTCTTGTCAGAGCGGTCGTGGTCGTCCTTTTTAAAGGTTGGTGGTGCGCCACACACTCTGACGCCATTCTACGCTGTTGACTGTCTGGCTGGTGCAATCGTAGAGAGGATCATTGAGGGTAGCCTTCACTTTATATTACATTAATAAAAAAAATAATTTAAATAAAAACCACAAGGGCAAAGTCGTAACTAAAAGCTAGTTAAATTTATGCAGGCGTTTTTACAGTTTTTTTCGGGTATGTTTTTAAAATTGCATACAGCGTAAATAAAATTTAGAAACTAACGATTTTCAATATCTTCTACTTGTTCGGATTGCTATGACGACGGTAATTTAAATTGAAATTTTCTTAGGTTAAGTTATGTACAATCAAATTTAAAGAAATTGTCAAGTAGATACTTCTAAGTTTCAACGCAGCCGTACTTGAACTTGTGTCTGGATTTTATAAGGGCTAGAACTCGATTTCCTTTTGGCATCCAGAGGAGGTCTTTAGTTACCTTCGTATTCTCGAAGATCATTAAAGAGATAGAAGAAAAGGTGTATTTTTTGCTATCATTTTATAATTAGAGATTTTCTTTTCTCTTAATATAAAACTTAGGTATATTAAAAGAATACGCAATATTTATCTATTTCCCCGCTCTTGGACAATTTGCGGTGTTAAGTTTCGTGACTTAAATACATGTTCTGGCGGATAGTGGACAATAAATTTGTTATCTTTGATTAGACCAGACGACTATTTGTTTTTGATTGAAAAAAATATATCTTTCTTTTTAATATTTGCCTTGCTTGATTAACTAAAATTAAATACGAAATAGAAGACTTAGGTAAAAATATTTTTTTTCTTAATAATAAAGTAACCCAAAATTAATTTGGGTAGGTATAACTTAAACACAAAAATATTTTGTAGAAACAGAAACTACCAAGAATTCTACAAGCATTTCTTCTTTAATAATAAAATTGAAATATTTAGTATGGACAAGTAAAATGTATTATTTAACCTTCGCTCTGTAACTAAAGGAGTGAGTGGGAGACGTTCAAAATACATTAATTACAACTAACCTTAGAAAATAATTTACATAAATTATTCGAGAAAAACAACTAATGCATAAATATACCCTTATATTGACGTGAAAGATCTTTTATGTACTAGAACTAGACCTAAGCCAGTAGCTATCTTGTCGAAGCTTGAGTTTTCATTAAGAAAATTAGTTAGTGTTATTTGCATATATTTGCATAGCTTCGAAGGCACCTGGGCAAATATTAGATATTAAATAACCTTACCCCTTTTAACTTAGTGGGTGGTATAAGGTAAAGGTCCCAATTACGAATCTTGTGTTGATAAATTTGGAAAAATTAGGAATTTAATAAACAACAATAGTTTCTTAGCTTCACGCGTTAGTCAAATTTAATCAATTTGTTTTGCCTTTTCGGCCATGCCGGAACATTGTCTTGCAAGGTAAATAAAGGGAATCTAGGAACCTAGTGTTAAGACCTGACATCGTACTCAACTTAACGCCTGAATTCGTGATCTTACGTGTTAAATGTTGCAACAAGTCTTACTGAGGAATCGAACCCAAAACTATTGTGATTACAGTCACACACTGTAAAATTTTGTCACGATGGATTCATTTAATAATAAATTTAAAAAAATATTTTATAATGGTTTCGGTTTTTTCTTTTTTTTATGCTTCACGGTGTACCCTGCACATAGCAGAAAATATTCTCAAAGGTTTCCTTTTTTTTGGAACCTTAAAAACGTAGTGGTCAGACACTAGTCCACCTCTAAATCATCTGGGAATAAAAAAAGATCCGTAACACGTAACGAGCGGAATTCATGATGAAAAGAGAAAGAAGGTCAATTAGAAAGAACAAAAGTAATGAATAAAGAAGCGAGGACGCGACTAACATTGAATGTTTGTAATTTATTCACTGTAGGGTACTTTTACTTGGGTGTGGGGAAAAATTGGTGATTTCTTTTTCTTTTTTTTGTATTTGAGCTTTATTATATTTTCAAATTAAGTAAAAATATTTTTTTCGCCCAATTTATTATATTTTTTCTTAATAATTTTCTACCTCTGCGGTATTACTTACACAGATTTTTTATATTTTCCTAATTAATTACTTGTATTAGTTCTATAATTATTTTTACAATTACTTTTCAAGTTTCTAAATTTCTTGTTTAGTTAATTTCGATATTGTTTCATATTTTTTAATTTAATTTTATTTGTAATTTTGTATCTTATTTGTACATAGTCATTACATTATTTATTATTTTATTTTATTCAATCATTACATACTTATAACTAAATTTAATATTGCATTGTGACAATTTTTTACCCAAATTTGGGTATAAACTTATTGATTAAATTTGGATTCCCACTCGAAGGAATGAATACACAATTTATTATACATTTCCCGGCGTTGAGTTACGCCACTCACACACTGTCCTGAAAACTGAGCGAGAAATCGGACCTTGCTATAGGTACGAAAAATACGTAAAGCCGCTTTTTTAGTATGAAACTTAAAATCCTTGACATTATTATATCTCAAGGGAACACTCTTGATTTATGATGCGTAGGAACTTAAAGTAGTTCTTTTCAATTCGGCCTTTTCTCACTATGATTGATGGCCGATTACAGTCCAACCTAATAATGTTATCGCCTGTACACTAGAGCCCCCCCCTAAAGAGCTTTCGGTTTTAGCTTTCCAAAGCTTTTAAGTTTCGTCGCTTATAAAGTTTATATAATTATAAGAAAATTGGATTTGCGTCTATTATATTATAAAGTCATCACGTCTATTATATTATAAAGTCGTCACAGTCGTTCTTTTGTTTCACTGCTTTTTTTAATAATTTAGTTTGTAGTGATTTTCGTTGGTTTTATGATAGCTTATTTAAACTACACTTGTATGTAAAATGTAAATCGTGGATAAATATATTTTTTCATATAAATATTAATATACCGAGTACAATTTCTTTATGGATTTTAGAATTATAAGAGAATTATGAAAGCTATAATAACTTGAAGTTCGTGAATTCAGTTCCCGATTGAGAACAATTAATTTACACAACAATTTACTTTATATTGTTATGTATATTCTTTTATTTAGATGAATAATTTAAATAAAAAAATAGATCCGGTTCGACTACAAAAAACAGCAGACAGACAGAAAAAATCACGTCAAATTGATATACATTTTTGAATTTAATAAAATTGAGTACATACTTCATTAATAAACAATTGTAATGCAAATTAAATCCTATTGTATGAAAAATAGAGTAGAAATTAAATAAACAATAAAATATCTAAACGACTTAATAGGCTAGGCACGTTTTCTAATATCGCGATATCAAGCAATAGAGCCTTGTTGCTTTATAATAGGCTTCAAATTCAAATGACAATAATATCATTCGAGAAAATTAACCTTTAAATGTATATACATAAGGTCTGATTCAAATTATTTCATCTTATTTTCTAAGGGGAAAAAAGACACCATCGTTTTGGTATTTAATTTTGAATTCTATAGTATCCTCATGTCTTAGGTTGCTAAGCGAAATTGAATCCTATTTTTATGAGATAAAATTTATATTTAAATAACAAGTTTTAACCCATTGATCCCTAAAATGGCCTGTTCTGGAAATGATATGGGTTTTGGTCCCTTAAAATATATACTTTTCCATGAATAGAGGTTTTTCTTTGATACACATAATAGTATGGTATGTTTTTATTTTTCCTACAAAGCTCAAATGAAATCGTTATTTTCAATATTACGTGTTAGTTTGTCTGTCTGTTTGTTCGTCATTTCGTTCATTACGTCGCTTAACTGATAGTACAATACCATCGTGGTCTGATGATGGAGCCAGAACCTGAATAGTGGAACTCTTCAGGGGTTATTAGCAAACTACTGGGGTTGATGAAGAAAAGTGTGTATTTGATTTTCATTCTTTCTTCTTCTTCTTTGCACATAGCATGAAGCTAAAAAAACCATAATAACGTATACTCCATTCAACTCAACGAGAGCAAAAGTAAACATATAGCTAATTTTATTAGCTCACCGCAGAACAGCTATAGGAAATTTTGCATGTGTCCAAAAGGTCGTTAGTCGCGTGCGTCGAGCCGGAATAATTGAATTACAGCCACGGTTATATTATACTGGGTTTGTTATGCAATCGTGCACAGAAATATGGTCTTTATAAAAGAAAAAGTTATTTTGTAAATAGAGATGTGGGTGAAAAATTACTAGTTTTGAATGGTTTGATGTTTATGGGTTCAATTTATTATAATATTTTAATATCTATTAAATACAATTTATAGCCTGCAAATTCGTTCTCTTTCGTTCTCTCTCGTTCTCTCCTATTCCCGTAAGAGTATTGAGTAATCTTCTCTTAGTGGTCTCCTACACTCCTCGAAAGCTATATACCAAGTTCCAGCGTATTGGCTGTAGCTTGATTTTTGTGGAATACTCTTATGTACTATATTATAATGTTTCAATTAGGCTATATCGCCTAGGGCACAATGCCTCATTATTCACGGAGATTTTTTACTCATTAAGTTAAAAAAAATATCTTCACGCTTTAACCCGCTTACAGTAGGTTAGACAGACTAAAATTTAAAAAGTTCCAAATTCTAACTTAATATTAATTCCCCAGTACTTACAAGTCAATTACGGTTTTCCTTCAACGTAACGTTCATGTTATTAATACCTTCTTGAAACAATAATTGTATTGTATTAAATACCCTTTCATGAAATACAAACCTTCAAAAGTCAAAACTTAACCACTCCACGCTGCCAAAAACAATAGATATTGAAAAAGACTTAAATTTCATAGTTGAAAGACTAAAAATAGCTCTTTTTCCTAGTAATTTGCGGTAACAGTGAAATATCAAACCAAAAGGCCCCGAGCATGATTTTGGAAAACCTTTAAAAATAACACCTGAAAGGCATTAAAGCGATAGTCGTTCCACAGTTGGAAATACTAAAAATAGTACTGCACACACAGTCATCTATGAAATCTTTAGATAGAATAAAATATAGTCGCTTTCCATCGATTTGCTTGTATATATTTTAAACCAGTTGCTTCTTGCAACCTTGCTCGTGGACTTTAAGAGGTAAAATGGAAAATATCGTTTTTTCCCATTGCTGTAGGAATTTCAGGAAATCTTTTCTTAGTGCTGCCCTATACTCCCTTACTTTCCTACAAGTCATATTTATTAACGTTTTAAATTTAATACTATTGTCTGTCTGTTAATTAGTGACGAAAGTTATATAAAACTTGAATGGGACGTGAACTCATGCTTCTTAAGAATCGTCCTAGAGGCGCGGATTCGAATCCACTACGTAAAATTTATATATTTTCTAAAAATGTAACTATTATCACAATATTCTTCACAACTGCGCTACATATATAGGAATGATGTGTAAACAAAAATCCCACAACCAATTTCTAGTACAGACACGTAAAACAAAAAAGCCCAAATATCTAAACCGAAATATATAATAAGAGTCTATACAAAAAGCCTATATTCAGAAAATATAAATTTATTAAGCATCGAACCTGTGTCCCACATAAAGACGATAGAAACAGATATATTGATATATCATTATCATAATAATAGCGATACAAAGTTTGTTCGAAGTCGAACGAAACGATCGTCCCTTAGGTCTAAATAGGTTTATCCTGTCATGTTATAAAAAAAGTATAAGCTTTTTATATAAGATCTGTATTTGGAATGTCAATTATATTTTGGTAGTCGTAGTTTTAAATTTTTGAGGATAGATAATAGTTATTATGTGTCAATTGTGGCCTAGTAGGGTAGAAAAGGGACTGTAAATCCAATGGTTGTAAGGTTGATAGCAATCAGTGATTTATTATATTTAAATTATGACAATCCCGCTCTGAGATGACAAAGCGCGGCGTTGGGTTCCGCCATTCAAAACGCTATATTTCTCAACCAAGGAAATGGAGCGGTAAGTGGGAATTAGGTTCCTTCTACACATCTAGCATATTCTACACCCACTACGAGAATAATGACAAAATTCTCACTATCTAAGTATTTCACAACATAACGACATGCCTAAAAATAAAGTTTACTACATTGAAATAGGTACTATTTTAAAAGTTATCAGTAATTGTAGGTTATCTTTAATTAAATATGACTTCATAAACATGTTTTTTTTATAAATATTGATCATTTTAATCTACGAGAATATCTATAGGTACATATTGAGGCCTGTCGAGGCATAGGAGTACAAGCGTGCGACTAAAAGCATGACAGATGGTGGGTTCGATTACCTCTCGAAGAAATTAATTATTGAGGCAAAGCGCGGCGTTGAATTCCGCAACTTAACAAGCAATACACTCGGCTCTCTCTACTTACCCTGCTATGAACAAACGTGAAGCTTTAAAAATTAAAAAATAATTATAATTGTTCAAAAATCTAATCTATATGTCATGTTTACCTATATCCAAGATAAATGCTGGATAAATGTACTATCCAATATAAAATGATTTTTTTCAGTTCAAATTAATAGTTCCTGATATTAGAGCGTTCAGCCAAATAAACTCTTCGGCTTCACAATTTTAAAAAAGTATCTATAGATATTAGATAAATAAAAGAAACATGGCCATCTGTTGTCGTGAAATCGGAACTACACGAACTGCTTTATCCATGAAGCCGTCTGCGCATGCGTAGAACGAAGGCCGCGGTTCTAACACACAGACGTCACTCGGTATCTGTCAAACGTGTACATGTCAATAAGAATGCAATAACATAATTATTGCTTTTTATTATACTTTATTGTGAATTAGTGTTTGAAATGTAAGTATAGTGGTATTTTATTATTATATTGAGTTATCGTAATGTTGGTTTAGTTATTTTTTTTTGAGTAACAAAATAACCTTCGCGGTAATTGTTCTGTGAACGGTTATTTAATATTTAATAGACGTTCTGTTGCTTATGAGGAGTTTTCAGTGAATTTCTATTTAATAAAATATGTAATTGTCAATATGTCAGATATGGTCTAGTGGCTAGGATACCTGGCTCTCACCCAGGAGGCTCGGGTTCGATTCCCGGTATCGGAATAAATTTTTGTTTCTTGTTTTTGTATTTTTTTATATGTTCTATTATTATTAGAGATGACATTATCATATTTTAATTAGTTGTAAATAATATTTTTAACCATTATTTATTGTTTAAGTCTTTTTTAACCATTATTTATTGTCTAATGCTTTTAATGTAACAATATTTTATTATTTAACAAGCAGTATCATTACATGATATTATCTTTTATTTCAGAACCAAAATGAATATAAAAGCAGCTTTGGCCATTGGCATGGTCTTTGTAGGATGTTGCTCTAATGTAGTATTCTTAGAGTTAGTAGTCAAAGAAGACCCAGGAGCTGGAAACTTGGCCACATTCTTGCAATTCTTATTCATTGCCAGTATTGGTTTTTGTGCAGTCGGCAAATTTGGTACAGCAAAAAGACAGATCCCTTTCAAACAGTATCTTGTACTTGTAGGTTTCTTCTGGACAAGTAGTGTTGCTAACAATTATGCCTTTGATTTTAATATATCAATGCCTCTACATATGATATTTAGAGCTGGATCCCTTATGGCCAATATGGCAATGGGTGTTTGGATATTAAAGAAACAATATCCTATGCTAAAGTATTTAGCTATTTTCATGATTTCAGCTGGAATAGCAATATGTACTATACAATCTAGTGGTGATGTTAAAGCTCCTAGAGAGACTCATGAAGATGCAGCTGAAGAAGAGAAATTGAAGTTTATTGATTGGTTGTGGTGGTGTTTAGGTATTGCTATTTTGACATTTGCATTGTTTGTGTCAGCAAGAATGGGTATTTTTCAAGAGTCTTTGTATTCCAAATATGGAAAACATCCATGGGAGGCTTTGTATTATACACATTTGCTACCCTTAGTCTTCTGGTTGCCCACTGCTCCAAATCTAATAAGTCATGTTAAATTAGCCCTGGATACCCCAATAGTTGAGTTTATGGGAATCGCTCTTCCCAAACAAGTCCTATATTTAATTTTATATGTGATGACCCAAGGTTTGTGTATCAGTGCTGTCTATGTTTTGACTACGGAGTGTGCTTCTCTAATCGTTACTTTAACTGTAACTTTAAGGAAATTTGTATCCTTACTTTTCTCGATTTTGTATTTTAGAAATCCTTTTACCACTGGCCATTGGATTGGTACATTGCTGGTTTTTATTGGTACAATGATATTTACTGAGCTTCTTCAGAAATGTGTTTACATATTCATTCCTACGCAAAAGAAAGATAAAAAGAAGAAACAGTAATTTGTGATTATTTTATTTATTGTGTCATATAAATGACTAAGAATTAATAATAGTGATGGAACTTGGTAGTGATTAAAATTAAAGATAACAAATGATAACGGAGGTAACATGTCGTCTTGGAGCTCAATTTGGAGATTTACTAATGTTATTGACAAATTAAACAGTTTTTGTTTATGAAAATTATATATTTTAAAAAAAATTACATTATACAGGGTGGAATTGTCAGCACCACTTTAAATGAAACCACAGTTTTAACTACTCTATAAAAGCCTAATATAATTCGGAAAAAAAAGAACTCCCAAAAATAAAAAAGTTATTTTTTCAAACAAAATAAATAATAAAATTATCGTTTTAAAATAAAACGCCATTTGTAAAGTATAACATAGGCACGCACACACTTATCTGTCAAATCGGAAACGTCACACGAAATACAGGTATGGATAAAAATCGTGAAATTAAAAAAAAATTCTACGTCCAAACTGTTGAGGTACCTTGATTAATTTCTTAGGTGTGGGTTTGAAATATATTACCCTATATGCAGTTTCAATAAAAGAAGCGCTGCCTCTTCCACCCTGTATGTTCTGCATAATAATAAACTTATTGTATTTAAATGTATAAGTAAATATATAATAGGAACTAATAAATGTATGTTGGTTGTGGGTTCCATTTAATCCATACTCTCACTGAGTAGGCATATTAATATTTCTAGAATCCTACACTTCTAATTAAATTATAATACAGTAATGGTACAAATCAACAAGCAATTATTCTAATGCTATACTAGTTATATATTTTGTTTTATATATTTTTTATAATTCCTTGGCCTAGTAGGCACTCTAGATAAGCATACTTGACTTTGATAAATAATTATTTTTTGTCTGAAACAAATTCTTATTAATTAATTTTAAGAAGATTTTTTTTTATTATGTGAATATATTTATTTAGTTTTTGGGTTTATATTTGTTGTCATATAATTGTAATTTTTTTTACACAACCTAGTGATTATATTTGAGTCAATAATGTGGTTTTAATGATTATTTTTTGTATTGTGATGATTATTTAGTAATTAATTTTCATTTATTATATATGTATTATTGCATTTAAGCTTGTGTTAATTTGATATGTGTGACATATATAATTTTTTAATGACACTGTTATGACTTATGATACTTTAAAAGTATTTGTTTAAAATAACTGCTTGATAAATAAATCAATAACAATTTTATTCTGTGTTTTAACTATACCTTTATTTTTAATAATATTATATATTTCATTTTTTTTGCCTTCACGCTTTATGCAGCATATGGCAAGATGCAAGATGGGAACTTATGTTTGAAACTGTTTTCGGTTTTAAGTGCTGTACTTTCTTTTGCCGGGAAAATGAAAATAATTCGTTCCTGCTGTGGGGAACTTAATTCTTAAGCGACTTTCGAAGCGAAATACGACTTTCTTTAATTTAGTATAAAAATTGGTTTATTTCAATTTTATCTACTTATATTTTCATATTTTTCTAATCATTTACAGCAATTTACCATTATTTATTATAGTTTTTTCTGGATTTTGAATAAGATTTGCTGCGTACAAAACGTACGTAAAAAATAGGGTCCTTACAGATTTGAAAGGCAAGAAGTAAGAATGAACAAATAAAAGAAAATTTAAGTTATAAATTAAATTAGTTTTACATATTCTTATTAAACCTTTTCCCCATCTTCTTTTATTTTCTGTCATTCTAATTTTGCTACATTTAGAATAAGATAATTTTCCCTCCATTTCATTCCCCCCACCTGGTAATAGAACTCAAAATCGTCGCGTGTACAGGCAAACGCTGTGCCGCTGCGCCACTTTGTCCAAATTTAACTAATTAATTAAATTTATTTTAGTTTTCTCGAATAAGAATCGAACCCACAAACGTCACGTCTACAGTCACACGCTTTTGCCCAGCGCCACGACGGTCTCTGTTGTATTGATTTTATTTTGTTGTTGTTCGCAGAATTAGCTTTTTTTTTAATGGAAAAGAGCCTAATCTATACACGCTCACAAATAGTTTGGCCTAGAAAATAAGTGTTTTCGTCGATTAGAAATTTTGCCTTATTTTACTTATTTATGGTTATTTAATATATATAGCCTTGTAAAATTTGTATTTGGAATAATATTACCTATTATATTAAACGGCGTCGTTGCGTAGCGGCATAACGTCTTGACGTCTGAACGGTTTTGGGTTCCATTCCCGCTTAGAAGCATGAATAATTTTCATTTCCACACGTTGCTAACAATGTAAGGCTTAACGTTGAGTACCTCCAATTAAAAAGAAAATTTTTGAAAATTGATCGGGAAGGGAACTTCCCTCTGCCTATCCTTCTATATATTATGGTTAAAACATTTTTAGTTTAAACATTTTAAGTTTCAATACCTTCTGAATGAAATTCTTTTTAAAAAAAAAACAGGCGGAAAGTACAGAATTAAATGTCTTAACACTATATTCCATGTACCTTTGTACAGGTAAACCAGAAGTAAATATAAATAAGATCTACTTACTTTATAAAATCTGTGAAATACGAGGAAGACAAAAGAAACAGAAATTTGTGCGAAAGCAGCATTTCTAGAAATACGACCCAACTAAATTCAGTATACAATATATTATAGGGATACCAACCAACAAAACAATGAGATTCAGATAACCACAGCTATTTCTACACAAAAATAGAAAAAACACTAAAAAATGGTCAAAACATAAAACATTTACGGCGCCAAAATATCTGAAAAGAGCAGTAAATTTTAGAAACCTAGGTACTAAAAGTAAAAACATAGGTGAATACTGTATGGCACTCGAGCTACCAACGCTTTGGGAGTAAGGATTGAGAGTGTTTTAATATAATATTTTAAAGTGTTATTAGACTTTTTTTTGAGGCTGTAGTGCTGCAGTTGCGACTGAAAACGCGAGGGTTGTGGATTCGATTACCAATCGAGGAAAGAATTGTTTTCATTTCCTCGCTCTGCTAACAATATAAAATGTGGCGTTACGTTCCTCCACTTAACACGCAATGTCTCAAAAATTGGGTGGAAATTGGGAAATGAAGTGTTTTGACACTAGGTACATTTTGGATCAGAAATATTAATAATGTTTCACTTAAAAGGTCCTCGGCCGATGCAATTTTTTTTTTTAAATATTAATTATAATATTTTTGTAAAAAATTAATTTTGATAAAATATTAATTTTGAGTAGGTATATGTTATAAAATTTCATAATATTCTGACCTATAGTTCAAAAGTTACAACCATCTTAGTGACCCCTTTCAGATTTTTTAGACGTACCAGTCGTGGCGCAGTTCCACCAGAGTGCGCTTGTAAACTCGGCAGGTTACGGGTTCCATGCCCACTCGAGAAAATGTAATATATATTAAAATTTATATTTTCATTACTTCATTCTGGTGCTGAGGCAAAGCGTGGCGTAGAGTTCGTTCACTCTCAATATGAAAATCTGAATCTGAATTTTGAAATTCTATAATTCTATATCCGAACTAATTTTTCATGCACATTCTTATTAAGAATCGAGACTATTAGAACAAAACGTGAACTCGTCGAGTTATATAAAAGAAAGAAGATTCCCACTTGAAATCGGCGAACAATGCCGGGTCACAGGCCTGTTCGTTAGCGGCGAGTCATTAGGCGTGTATAATTTTTTTTTTCTTACTATTTCGCGCCCTGGGTATACCTAACAAGCCTTCGATGCTTAAGGAAAGTGGTATAACCGAGAATATTTAATTATATATGGGTACGTATATGTTCCTTTGAATTTAAATTCAAAGGTCGTGGCGTCGATTTCCACTCGGGGCATTGAATTCCGCCCCTTAACACGCAATATCTAAAAAATGGATAAAAAATTAGGAAATGTAGTGTTGGAACACTAGGGTCACCGCATCTACCCTACTATATGTGCGATACAGCTTGAAGCAAAAAAAAAATACTGCGCTATCCGAAAATTTCGCATAGTTTTTTGTTTTGTCACTATAATATTTAAAACTTACTTATTATACTATAAGATAACTAAATTTAATTTAATATCAACGTAGTACATAAAAGTCAGGGTCCTCATACGCCCTCACGGAACGCTCGTCAATTTTCAACCCTTGTTTTTTTTAACCTTTTTTACCTCTTTCCACCCTTCTCGCTGAGCGTCGGTCAAATGTATTGATTTCAAATAATTATGAAGGGCTGACTGTCAGTTTAGCATAAAATTTATTAGGAAAAAAGAATAAAATTGTGCTATTGAATTAAGAAATAGATAAGATAATAAATAATAGTAAATAATTACATAATTATGTTATGTAATTGGAGCACCAGGAGCACCAGAGAGCAGCTGTAAACACGACAGCTTGTTGACTTGACTCCCACTGGGGGAAAAAAATAATGAATATTTTAATTTTTGAAATTTGCAGCGGCGTTGAGATCCACCACTCAACACGCAATGCCCCCAGAATTCGTAGACAAGAGAAATTTGAGAGTCTAGTATTAAGGCACTCCGATCTCATTAAAACGCTTCCGTGGCCCACTACACAAACTGTTATACTCGTATGCTCATATAAGTATGTAAACAGATAATTATGAAGATAGGTCTTAATCACTTACCTAAGGCGTTGTTGAATTGTAACAAGACGTACATGCGTAATACATTAACAACTGAAAACGGAAATTAGCAAATGCAAGATTTAATCTAATTAGAGCTTCTGGAGGCCGTCGTGGCGCAGCGGCACGTTGTCTAAAATGCAAAGGGTTTTATTTTTTAGAACTTGAGGTTAAAGTAGGGCTGTTAGCCCTCCGCCGCGATTCGTGGACGATTCTAGTCCCCGCGTCTCGCGGCCAGTGGCGGTCGAGGAGGAGCACCGTGAGGTTTTAGTGGGTATGCGGACGGCCTACATCTGCCAAGTCCGCGAGTCCCACATAACCCGCTCGAGTCCCCACTCGGGCCGGTATCCGTAAAAGGATTTCCTCACGAAAAAAAAAAAAAAAAAAAGGGCTGTTAGCCCTACTGGCTTTTACAGCGACTTCGGGTGGGTAGGGAAGAGGGTAGTCTGTCCCTGAAATATTAGCAAGCACTACCTGGCTGCATGAGAGGATGCCAACGGTGGTGAGGGCATCCCCTGCAGGACTCCAACCTCGGCTTGCGGCCGTCGAACGGACTGGACACACGTGAAAAACGCGACGGTACAACCATAAACCTTTTATTTCTAATTCCTCGATTCCTGGGATATTTAATTTCACAAAATGGGATCGCCATTTTGTAAAATTAAATATTTTGATTTCCTCGCTCAGGAAATGCCTCTCAACATGAAGTATCATGAAAATTGAATGGTGCGTGGGGAACTGAGTGTTTCCATATTTCTACTTGGTTACATGCAGGGCAGTTGGGCTAGTTGAAGCGAAGTTTTCTTCGCTTGCGGAGTTTGCTCTTGTTTGTTCATTTGGAGATGTCATTATCATTATTTTTTTATATGCTTGGTGAGGGTTAACAATATTCATAAAATGTATGTAAGTAATAAGTAAAGAAACCGAAAGTGGAGAACAGAAATAACATTAGGTTCTTTATATTTACGGTGCTATATTTACTGATTTAACCGACGAGTGTTTACTTGCTTAGAATTGAGTTTAACCATATTGAAAGAAAGAAAAAAGGAATTTTTGGCCTTCGCTTTCATATTAACGCAGGATTTGTCAAGGCACCGGTAAAACAATAAAGCTAGCAGGAACGAGGTGAAAACTGCCCGGTTTTTGGCAACATTCGTCAAGAATGTCTGCACTGCCGGCGTAGAGGCTTGAGCATACTAAAAATTACAGAGAAACATACAAAAATAAACCTTACGCCAATCGGAATAAGGTTAAGCTGACTGTTCAACTTATAAATGCAATTCCCAACAACGGTCCAACTTGTTGAAATTCCGTCGCCGTCCGGTATACGGAGTTGCCAATTTGGATGCTCTCGTCCAAGATGAGTCTAGCCTTTATAGCCAAAGGCTTAAGGCGGTATTCCCCTACTTCTATATTTAGAAACGTTAAATAGATTCCACCGGAGCATAGGAGGAAAGAAATTTCGCAACTTAAGCTTTTGCTTGAGCACCCACTAATTTTGCCCAATCGTGGCTAGTGGATAACGTGTACGGCACATTTTTATCTTTTTTCTCTTTTCTTAATCTAATTCCCGAATAGAATTTTTTTTTGAAAATAAACTCAGTATATTTACTATGTGGTTTTGCTCCCGCCTTGCTTGCATAATTTATGGACTGTTGACCATGTATCTACCTAAAGTGGAATTGAACACGTTCGTATAGTAAAATCTTTTTAAGAGGACATAAAAAAAGGATTCAGATGAAATGAATGTTTTACTTTCACAGATCGGATAATATGGCGGAGTTCTTCTTTATTTTACTTTTTCTTCGCTTTTTGTTTGAGAATGTTTTGGCAGTTTATATTCGGTATAATAATAATTGGTTAACTGTGAAGATTAGATTTAGATTTATATTTGTTCGGAGTTCGTTTAGCTTAGTAATATACAGTTATTTCATAAATAACAAAAAATCGCCACCGTATCGCTGCTTATGTGCTTGAGGTAGTATTGGGTTCTATTTGCGTTTATATCATCTTGTTAAAGAATAAGTTGTTGGAATGCTGATGAGAACAGAATATGGCATTGCGTCCTATGTGCCATTGGGTGTACGCGTGGAAGTGTGTTCTTAAAAATACAAATTTTGTACCAGAGTTAGTAAGTTTATTTCACTCAAACTCAAACTTAAAGTTGTTAACTCTTAGACTCTTAAATAAATTATTTGTCATGTATGAAATATTTTCAAAGAACATTTCATGTAATGTGTACAGTACATTACATGAAACTACAGTAGCAAGTGCCGAAACTAATTATTCTTATGTGCACCTTGTACATATAATTACGATATTAGGAAATATAGTAAGAAATGCCCGATTTTTTAATTGTAATTTGTCAAAATTTGTAATTTTACTCGATCTTCTCGACATTGAGGAAGACAGCAAAACTTATATCTTAGAGTCGTAGAGGTATCTAGAGTCGTGGTGCAGGGGCACAAGCATTCATCTCTAAACACGGGGGTTGTGGGTTTGATACCACGGGGATTGGGGGAATGACAAATTTAATATTTTTATTTCCTCGCAAAGCACAGCATTCCGATTCGTCACTCAATACGCATTTCCTCGAGAATTCGGCTGAAAGTGGGGAACGGAGTTGTCTTAACACCAACTTTCCATGTTTCCGTGTTCGCATAAATCTAAAAAAAACAGCCATTTTATTTTCTCATGCGCTTTAATTTCATTGTATACTTTTTTTTGGTATGTACTTGTATATCAATATATATATACTTAAAACATTTTTTTTTCACAGATGGCGAACCTATCAAACTACCAGAAAATTTGGAAAGTCTTCCTCGGGCCGAGCACTTCGCCGCCCAAAGACATCGATGGAACACCAATGAGGTCAGGATAGTTTAAGACACATCACCAAATTTACCATACTCTATAACGATTTATAATTTATTTCATCAATAACGAAAAACAGTTTTCGGAATACTTTCCTGATATCATTTATATGATTTATTAGTAAGGTCGAATTAATTTCAGATCTTTTTCCTTAAATAATATTAAAATTAAGATTTTTCAAAAAGGAAGGCTATACCAATACAGCTAAGCAACAGTAAGAATAAGCGTAAAGCTTTGGCTTCACACAGAATATCCTCTGCCACTACATTACTTCAAAGATATATCAAGAAAAGTAACGCGAATATAAATAATATGTCCAACATATATATACATGAAGGCCGGTTACTTTCCACCACATTTATGGAATTCCACCAAACGTGTATGACGTGTTAGTTTATACTTTACGTACGAGTGGGTATAAATGCCAACATTTCATTATCATTAATTTTGCCGGCGTCACAATTCACCGGTGCGCTGTGGTATAAATCGCGGTTTGTTCATGCATTATTCAGGACCTAGAGTGTCCCATATCTCGGAGTTGGGCGCTACTTAGCGTACCGAATATTATTTATGTTTAATATTTGTGTGGATCTACTCGTGTGGTACTTGATTTAGATTGGTTTTTAAAATGGTGGAAAAATACAGATTTTAGATCGGTTTGAGATTCCATGGTAATGCACGTAGCCTGGATTCTCTCTTCTTCTTCATTCTTAGACGTCAGGAGGTATATGGAACCTCTTATTAGCTAGGGTGTAAAAGCAAACAAAAGATCTTTAGACAAATGCATGTTATTATTTGTATTAATTACCTAGTTTTTCAACAAATCCTAAATCTAAAGAAAAACTTTTTACGAGTATATCAAATTAATATTGGAATTTTCGACATGAACAATACTTACATTACTTCGTCTTAATGAACAAGATGAATTACAAGAAAAACACGTGGCTAAGAAAACAACGATAACTTTTTACCCTTACATTTTATCTTCATTCTTTCATCTTTCCATTACGGTATAAGAATTTGAAATCAGAAATTATTTTAATAAATAAAATATAACAGGGCTGGCTTTTGAGCCCTAAGGCTACATCGTACCCACTCGGTCTACAAGATTTACGGTTAGTTGGTTCGGACGATGTTTTCGAAGTATTCCTTTTGAAAATATCTTATTATTTTGTGGTTTATTAAAGAATGTGTAAATATTAAGATACTAAGACTTTATTATCTTATAATAAATTTGTTTTATATTTGAACTAGGCGTTGTTTCTAACTCTGCTTGAGTGAACTTTAAAACGTAAAATGGAAAATATCGATATTTCTAATAAGCTTTACTTTATCATAAATTATTTCAAATGTAATATTTATAAACGTATAAAAATTTGGGCATAGCGAGACTTGAACCAGCGTCTCTTGGAAACCTCCTCCTCCTCCTCTTGAAATATACGTTTTTATTCTGTTGTTTAGTTTTTACCAACTAACTGGATGGACATACAATATCCATTGATAAGCTGATAACTCTAGTAGATTAGTGGAAAGTGAGCAGTAAACATCACTGCATTACCCATAGCATTATGCTGCAAGCAATCTGTAAGGATTTTGGGCTTACCCTGAAATAGCCAAGTCGCTTATTAAGTAGCGGTCCGTACTAAGACCTGATCCCTAGAAACCTAGATTAATCTTATAGTTTATTCAGCCAAATGAGTTATGTAAATTATGTAAGAGATATAAAATTTCGTGTTGAGTTAATGTAAACAGTTCAAAACTGAGAAAATCGAATGTAGTTTACGTAGTTAGTGCTTAGCAGAAGATCTTGTCATGAATCTTTATGATGATAATATGGGGATAAGTGTTAGCTTTTCGAAAATTACTTTTATAAAGATAAAAATCAAAGAATTAACTACTATTTTTATTTTGATAATAAAAATAGAGCTGAAATAAGCAACGTTAGGAGTTACTTTTATTTTGGTGTTGTGGTTCAAGTTGTTAGTACATAAACTAATCCTAATTCTAATTCTAACTTTATATCCTGTCGATCTCAGCATGTTCATTAAGACTAGACGTTTCTTTGGACTAGTTGTAATGCCTTACCTTATTGCTAATGTATATTAGCTTATCTTTGTGTTAGAGAAAGTCGGTGCTTACTGTGCTAGCTTTTGTTTTTATTCTCTTTTTTTTACTCACGCTATATCCCGCACGAAGCAGGAAAACTGGGAACCTAGTGTTAAAACAATGACACATCCGTTCTCACTTTAATGGGAAATTTGGGGAAGTTTCTTCACCATCAAAAATTATTTTCTTAATGTTTTATTAAAATAATAATTTATTCGGATTCCATCGTAAGATGAGAATAAGGATGTTATAGTTCTCTTTTACCTAGGGCATAATTATAATTGCTGAATTGTCGTCTTCCTCAAATATAACGTATCCGATTGCCCACGGGGTATTCAAATCCCACTTTGGGAAATCTTTATATTTAAGATAGAAAAGTAAAAGTAGGAAGAAGTGAATCTTCGCTTATTTACTTAAAAAAATTAGGTGAAGTATGTACAAAAATAGACATAAAAATCCCTACTATCCTACTGAATAAGCGAAAAACGAATATTTAGAAATAAACAACAAGTTTCTTCACTATCAAAATTACATTATTTTTATTCGCTTCGATTACTTTAATAAATGCACTTCTTTGAGAGGCTGTCGGGCTAAAATTTACGAGCGTATTTACTATCATTCGTTATTCAGTGGTATTCTAGTTGACATCGCTTTGATGTGGAAAACAAATATTTTTCTCTATTTCTCGTTTCATACAATTGCGGGCCATTGTTGGGTTATCTTGCAGATTTTAAGCGATTCTTGCAATGGATAGATGAAAAGATGATAATATACTTTTAGGGCCATTCTTGTAAACTTTATATAAATTGTATATCTTTGACATTTTATAATGTTTTTCTACACTTAGTTAAGAAAAATCTTTTTAAACATTACATATAGAGATTTGAAAGTAGAGGGATTTGAGCCCGTGTCTCTTGGAAACTATCTAAGGCTCCAACCACAAAGCCATACTTGGGCGATTTTCAAGAGAGCCAGGTTCAAATCTGCGCTGCATCAGCGGTCAGTATTTAAAAAAATGAAATATCTCAATTTACTTACTTTAGTTCTGCTATATCTACTTTGCGTATAGAAAAATAGGTAACCTCGGTCATTAATAACGTGATACAGTTCAGCCACATCATCAATTTGGTATATATGCCACTGTTATTAACATTCTATTGTTTTAGGGAACCTAAAAACCGAGGCCTAAAATGTTTCCGTTTTATTAATTTATATAATGTTCCTTTATATCACCCTTATAGTACTTTCTTAGTAGTTTATAATATTTTATGATTATGTTATAACGCCTTCCAAGCCGCGGATTTGTTTGCGTGGTTAAACTCCGAGAGGCCGAGAGGTCATTGTAGCGCAGGGTTATTAGCGTGCAACTCAGTGCGTGTCGCGATGGGTGTGGGATCGATTCCCAGTCAAGGGAAAGTAATATTTAATATTTTCATTTCTTCACTCGGTCGAATTGCCTTAATGTATATATCTTAACACTAGATTCCCAGGTCCCCTTTGACTACTCTGCTATCTGCGGGATACAGTGTGAAGTTAAAAATATTGTAGTTTCGGGGATTAACGTGGTTAACCAAATAAACTCATCAGCTTTATAGTATTAGTCTATCTATATTTAAGATCTTAATGTTATAATTTGTATACTTAAACTAAATAAAACCAAAACCTAATTTTCTTTCTCACTTAGATGGTTTTTTTTTTTTTTTTTTATTTATTTCTATCAAATATCCATACAACTATATATTTACATTGATGAAGGCACTACAAAAAACCACGAAGGTTTGTCTCGAGTACCAAAACTCGTCTAAATTATAGATTTAAATAATATTTTTTTAATAATTGATTTAAGCTCCTCTCAGTAATTATACTTCTTATTCTAGGGTCTAAATTATTTATTAAGTTAGGAACCATGTATGCCCGGGTGCGCTGTCCGTATTTGTTACTAGCTGATAGTGAAACTAATCTGTTTTGTGTGATATTACGTGTTGCAATTTTATGAGAGATTTTATTTTGAAACTGCAAGTCGAAATAATTTTCTTTTAATATTGTAAAATTAATTTTATCATAAAGGGGAATAACTTGGCAGTATTTAAAGAGAAGGTTTTCATCAGATGCCGCTTGCAATTTAATTTTTAAAGGGACGATGTTCTTCAATATTCTAACCTGCAGCCGGTATATGTAACTCAAGTATGTTTTGTTCGTTCTGCCGTAACTACTAAGTCCATATGACATAATTGAGTCAGCTAATGCGTTATAAAGCATCATCTTAGTCTTATACGTTAATCTATTCTTGACAATAAAAATATTTGCCAAAAATGATCTTAGCTTATCACATACATAATTAATATGCTTATGCCAGTTGAAGTTGTGATCAATAGTTAATCCTAAATATTTATGGGATAGTGCTACTTCAATTGAAGGACAGCCACAGTGGCTACTGGGGTTGTGCAAGCAGCAGTGAGTGTGAGCTATAAGACTACAATTCATATCTCTACCTGCTTTGAGATTTGGAGAATGAATATGTATCAATTTAGTTTTTTGCGGATTTAATACTAAATGACTATCATGACACCATTTGTTTAACATATCGAAATCTTCCTGTAATAATGTTATTCCTTCATTCACGTCTTTAGCAGCTACAAGCAAACAAGTATCGTCAGCATATTGATAAGTTATACAATTGTTAAAAAATTTACTCATATTATTTATATAAGCTATAAAGTGTAAAGGCCCCAATACAGAGCCTTGAGCCGTGCCCTCCGAGACTTTTATGCTAGTGCTAAAACTGTCGCCTATTTTTACGCAATAATTCCTATCTCTAAGGTAATTTTCACACCATTTAAACAATGGACCCCGTATTCCGGTGTTTTCTAATCTTCGTGCAAGTATTTTGTGATTTAATGTGTCAAAAGCACGGGAAAAGTCAATAAACAGCGCCAAAACATGTAGTTTCTGATCCAACCACGTATTTACTTGGTCCGTAAATGTTGACAATAACATTGTCGTATTTTTACCTGGTCGAAAACCATACTGTGTATTGTTCAGTATATCATTTTTTCCGTAAAAAGAATGAATTTGATTACTTATAAATTTTTCAGTAATTTTATTTAACACAGAAGTTACCGTGATCGGTCTATAATTGCTGACATCATCTTGTTTTCCTTTTTTATAGACAGGTCTCACACAACCAGCTTTTAAATCATCCGGGTAGGTGCCCATTTCAACGCTAGTATTAATAAGTTTGGCCAAAGGTTTACAGATTTTTTTCGTCAATGCTTTAACTTCAAACCCTCTTATACTATCAATACCTGGGGCTTTATTAGCATTTAAATTTTTAATTAATTTTAACACGTCATTTTCAGATGCTTTTTTAAATTTTATGCTACAAATGGATGAATGATTATTATCTATTGTACTATCTAGTAATTTTAATTTACAATTTGGGATAATTTTTTTAACGGCATCTGAAAAACCTACTGCGAAGATTTGCGCAATCTTTTTCGGTGACAAATTAGTACAATTAAATGCCGACAACACTACTTCGTCAATTGACTTGCATATTCTGCCCGAGGTTTTATTTAGTATATTCCACAGTTTTTTAGTATTCCCATAATTCATATTTATTTTGTTTTTATAATATAAATTTCTATAGTATTCAATAACTTTATGAACTTTATTCCTCGTCTTATTATATTGTAGTCTTAGGTAAGCATTATACGGATTACGTCTCCACCTGTTAAATAACTTATCTCTTTTTTTAGACAGATTAATAATGTTTTTATTAATCCAGGGTGCAACGCGTAAGTTATTTTTAGTTTTACAAATAGTTTTTCTAGCTTTCGAGTATGCGGATTGAAATAAATCTTTAATATATGTATATATTTCCAGTGGTGTGCCTAAATCATCAACGCGCTCCCAGTTTGCATTACATAGTTCCTTTCTTAATATTACAGAGTCGTAAACATTCATTTGTTTGTTAAATTGACAATTATTAACCGGTGATTCATAGACGTTGCAAAGTGCAACGACGGTAAGCCTATGGTCCGCTAGTACAGTGTCGACTGCAGCGGTGAACGGACTGATCCCGCGCGACCTTACAAATATGTGATCTATACACGATTTCGTAATCGTTTCTAATCTCTTTTCAATACGCGTATATTCTGTAATACCACAAAACAGTCCGTTCTCCGCCATCAGATCAAGATAATTATCTCTTATACTTGATGATATTTATAAGTCAAGGTTCATATCCCCTGCTATTACAATATTTAATGACGTAGGTACATTTTTTAAAAGTAGTGAAAGTTCAGATACAAAAAGTTGCTTATTATATGAGGGAGGTCTATAAATAGCACATATGGTGACAGCTTGGTTACAAGGAGTTTTAATCATGCCTACTAGTGACTCGAACAAATATGTATTATAGTTATAAACTGTGAACTTTAAATAATCTTTTATATAAGTAATTATACCGCCACCTTTTTTATTTTTGCGTAATTTTGTGTACATTTTATATCCCGGAATGTTAAATAAATTACTAGTTTCATCTGACACTCCTACCTCCGTTAAAATTATAATATCAATAGGATATAATGTTACGTCTAGAATTTGTAATAATTTTGAATAATTTTTAACTATTGATCGAATATTTATATGTATACATAAAAGATTTATATGACTGCTAGGTATTTTTTTAATAAAGCTATTGCAATTTATACAATTATTTAGTTTTATTATTCCTGATGAGTTATTTGTGTTATCCATCTTATTAATATTTATTATGAGAAAAAGCAAAATTTACACAAGGAAAAATTATTTTTCAATTTTTGAAATTGCTTCAATATCTAGTAAACATCTTATAATATGGACTTTACTCACTTTTGTTTTCCTTGCATAAATTTTGCCATTCCTGCACCATACGAATTCAAAATTATTACTCAGCTGTTTTTTACTGTTATATAATAACATTTTATTATAGGGCGTTAGTGCTTCACGAATAAATATCGGAGTGTTTGTAAGTTCACGCGGCGCACTTTGCACAATGTCACCGAGTGTAGACCGTGTCTGCTTATTTGCCGCTAACCATTGATCCCTGATGTGCTGGTTCTTCATTTCCACCATAAGCGATCCGGGTCGTTCTTTATGCGGTTGCACGACACGTGTGCATTTAACGTCACCGTCGTCCATTTTTAAATTTACAGCAATGGATTTTATGACTTCTTTGGATTTTTGTAGTGCAGATTCTGGTAATCCCGATATTTCCAAGGAACTCCCGAGGGACTTTTGTTCTATTTCATGTAGTTTGAATTCCGCGGACGCAACGCGGAGTTCAAGATGTTTGTTACTGTTTTGAAGTTCAATATTTTTATTCTCTAGCATTTTTATTTTGTTTTCATGTTTTTTAAAAGACTCCTCGATACTTGAAATTTGATCACTTAGAAAATTAAGCGAAACTTCAAATTCTTTTTTTAATGTTTCAAACTCATTTTTTATTATTCTTTTCATTTCTGCGGAAATTTCGCGAATCAATTTCGATCCAGCTTTGTTACTGGACACAAGTTCCTCTTCTTCTTCATCATCGGAATCATCGCCTTGTATTGAGATAGATGATCTATGCGAGGCATTACACAAGCATTCTTCACAGCTCCATTCCAGTCCGGGGGCGTTACGAAGAGTTGCTAATTGCTTTGCAGAGAGTTTAGCACAAGTAGTAGTACCATGAACACACTTCTCACAACGGCTACATGTTATACCGAGTCCTTTTTTCGTAATATTTTTGTTACACGTATTACACTTTGATATTGGCATCTTGAGGGTAGTTAGCGCACAAATAGGGGCAACGTGTGTATAGTTCGGAACTAGAATCCAATCTCTCTCTCTCTCTCTTAGATGAAGAATCTAATTAAGTGTAGCTGAAAATACCCCAAAAAAAGTATAATCTCATATTATATATTGAAAAATAAAGAAAAAACAATACAATTATACATTTAATATAAAAACAATATTAATTTAAAAAAAATCTCATCATATCGCCTCGCCTTTCACGCTTCTGAAAATCACGGTTGCTATTAATGAAATGCGTTGGACGTAGATTAGCCGTGCGTGTTAGCGTAATAACTAGTGCTATGCGTATACTGTAGTAGGATATAGTGCTAACTACTTTGAGGCCAGTAGAACAGCGTTTGTCTATATCTAGAATATCTTTTTACGAAGGTTATGGGTTCGATTACTACACGGGGGTTGATTTTTTTATTTTTTTGCGTAATGGACTCACTATTTAACTAGCACTGTTCATAATGGAGAACGGAGTGTTTTACTATAACGATTTTTCTGCCGTATTTATGAATAAAGAGTAGGCTGAAAAAAACGTACTTAAAGAAGAGATTAAGGCGTAGTTTTGGATTGTAGCCGTTGGATCTTTTCTTATTTGGTGACAGCTTCTTTAAAAATAGTATCTATAAGTCCCCTTCTTACTCTGCTTATACAGCGTGATATTAAAAAAACAATTATCCCATAAGAGTCTATACATGTTTTTAATCTGTCCTTTTCCTGTAGCACTAACAGAAAACAACACTATACATACTGGTGTGTTATCACACAAATAAATATTTTGAATGTCAACCCAACCCATTGTTAATTTAACAATATGAATCATTTAAATTTATAAAAATTACGTAAAAATGTAAATTTTTCAAGCAATAAATAAATACGTGGCAGTTTATTTTAATAGAAATGTGCATGGAAATGAAAATATTTAATATTCTCCATTCGAGATTTTGGCATCATTGCAACATTTAGTATAGCCGGGATACAAAATACAGAATATTTTTGTTTTGTGTATATTTTGGTTTTCCCCGGGCGGCAGTTGGTTTATGATTTGTGCATATTATCTACTATCCGGGGCTAAGTAAATGAGCTCTGCAAAACATTAGTCCTATGATTTACTGTCCAATTTTAGAAATGAGCTAAGTTTTTAAATTAATTATTGTGGTTATCGTGTAAATTGTAAACATAGTGGCTATGGGTTCGATTCCCATTCGGGAAGGCCTTTTAATTATTTTAATTTTTCGGCTTTAGCAATACATAGTACAGTGTTCAGTTCAGTTGTTCCACACGCAATGTCTCATAATATTATCTCCGCCTAGCTAAATAAACGTAGAATTTAGTTCTTACGATAGAGCAACTTTTTTTCTCTTTCTATATAATCCTAAATCCTTAAAAAATGAAAAAAAAAAACCAAAGCAGAGTCCATTTCTGTATTAGGATTTAAATTAAAATAAACTCGACTAATTCGCGCTTTTGATTCCATGGTAGATAATTTCTTCGTGAATAATTATGTCAAGAATGATTTATGAAATAGGATTAGAGCACAATATAGAAACATTCCCATTAATTCTATAGAAGATTATCTATAACATTTTAGATATAGATGGTAAACGCGATGGTGGGCTCGATATCCGCTTTGGGGATGAATTATTTCTATTTTTCTTCCCTTACTTAGCTAGACGTAGTGCAACGTTGACTTCCGTTGCATAGCACAAGCAAACGAATTCGCTCAAAACGAGAGAAAAGACGGAAATGTCTTGACACTAGGTTGTCTATGCTTATATAATGCTGAAATAATTGGTAACTAAAACTAAATTTCGCCAATCACCTGTCGTGCATTTGGCGAGATAGCTTCTCGTACTACTTTATAAAAAAAATCTACTTTATAAATTAAATCATTTTTTACGGTATTTCTCACATAGTAGGGTCAGTAGAAGGAACCTGGGGACTTTTAGTTTAGTTTTAAGGCACTCGGTTTTTCCTTTAAGTCCGTTTCCCATTAAATTAAAAATAAAATTCTATCTATTTATATAAGTACGTACTTCTCGTTGATATTTAAGGTAACGCGACCAAAATCTATTAATCTTTGTGTTTCCTTAATATAAAAGATAAAACTAGAAACGGGAATTTAAAAAAAAAATCATAGAGAATTTTAAATTTAAACTTGTCGGTACTCATTTGAACATTCAAAGGGGATACGAGTTGGAAATAAATAGTATTTATTTAAACTAGAATTACATTTATTAGCCACGACCGGTGAAGCTTGCCAAGTAAAGTTTTCAACTATAGCTATTGGCTATCTGATAGTATGTTTTAAAGTGAAATGCGCTATTATATATTGGGCTGTTCTTATGTTAAGTGGTTGTAATAAGTGGATAGTTTTTTTTAGCTGGACACAGCTGACAGAGGGAACCTGGGAACCTAGTGTTAAGACGCTTCGTTCCCATTGAAACACTTCCGTTCTTCATTTTTTGTCAAATTCTGGAGGCATTGCTGCGTTGATTGACAGAATTCAATATCGTGCTTTACCTCGTTAATAAATAATTCATTTTTTCGAGTGAGAATCGAACTCGCAACAGTCAGATGCTGAGCTAATGCGTCTGTACAGTCTCAAAATTAAAATATTCCGCGAATATTTTTACAAAAACCGAGCTATCTCACTTTAGACACGGTAAACACATTAACGTATGAGTATGAACTGAAGATGACGACCATTATACTAATGTGGAGGAAGATGTGGTCATGTTTTTATTTTAGAATATTAGTTAGTAAAAATGTTTACTGTATTTGAGCTATGGGACTGTTACTGTACGTTAGTTGTGGGTTCAATTCTCACTCGCGTAAATGAGTTATTTTAAAATAAATAAATTTTTAACAAAAAGAAAAACCGACTTCTAACAACGAACTAAAAAGTGAAAAATAATTATACAAAGATTCAATAATTTTGAAGTTGTCGCGCACATGCCTAATGCAAATTTAAGACTTATGTGATTTTCTCATAGATAACATTGTCAGACATGGACAAAAAAAAAATGGGACCATTCGAGAAGCTTCACCTTTCAAACAAAAAAAAATTCAAAATCCCAGTCAAAAGCTATGAGGTAACAAACATAAAAAAAAAATACAGTCGAATTGATAACCTCCTTTTCATACAGAAGTCGGTTAAAAACCCAATTACGTCATTGTTACACCAAATAACCGATTTATAAATAAGGTAGAGTCGAAAATAAAACATAATTGATATAAAAGGCTCAGGTTATTAGCAGATAGAGCATTTCTAAATAGAGTGCTCGCAAAATATATTTACTTTCTACCGACGTTTTCATATTTTAAAACTTGTGCTGATCGCAAACTCAGCTCTGAATGTTTAAATTTGATATTTAAATAGATTTAAGTGGGGTTTTTAGCGGTGAAATGATATTTTTAATTCCCAAGTCGAAAGAGTTACTTGCAATTGCATTTTACTTTAAGTAAATTGGTATTTGCCTAAGATTTTTGTCTTTTTTTAGTTTTTTATCTTATTATTTATCTAATTTTAGATCGGTCGGTTCATGTTTAAGTAATCTATTTTTTAACTTCATCCTTTATCCGACAGCAGAATAATCAGAGAAAACTTGGGCTGAGATGAGATACTTTATTCTGAAATATTGGGTTACTGAAAGTTCAATATTTGATGGCTGTACCTACAAAAACTCATGATATTTTCTAGCATTTTTACTTATTTTATATATTTTACAGAATTGTCATGAATTTCACATCGAATTACGAAGTGAAGTATTTTTTTGATAACTATTAATTAAGAGAGAATACTAGAAAATATTTTTATCCGACAGCGGCGAAGCCCATAAGGATGGTTATGTTGTTTGCGGATAAGATCTATGTATGTATGTATGTCCCTTCCTTTGATCTCTTGTAATACATGTTTTAGTTTTGTTATTGCATTTTTTTACATCTGTTTTTTCCTTCATAGCAGGGACGGTACAGGAGAACTTAGTGCAAAGACACTCCGTTATGCACTTCCCGCATAATTGTCGAATCATTGAGTATAAAGTACCATCGCGTTTACAGTTTCAAGTTTTGCATTTGAATTATACAAAAAAATATATTTTATACTAATATCAATATATCTAGTCCATTACTGTGTTAAGGTAACCGTTTGATCGATCTCCGGGCATTTGTTTCGGTCTGGTAGCGGCGAAAGTACAATTTGCAAGTGGAGCCCCGCGGCACTTTGTTTTATACAGGAAATATAGAAAATACAAACTAAATATTAGTATTTGGTAATAAAATGTTTATAAGGTCCTGACGCAGGAGTGCAAGCGTGCGAGAGTAAGTACGACAGGTTGTGGGTTCGATTCCCACTCGGGGAAATGGTAACTAGTGCTATGTTGAGTTAAAAGAGCAACTGTTGAGTTTCTTGGCGGCTCTTCTCAGCAGAACTGCCTTCTGGTGGTAGCTTTTTGTTTATATGTTCATTCGACGATTCAAAAGTGCTTATAATAAGTTTATTTGAATAAAGAATATTTTGAATTTGAATTTGAATTTACACGGTGTTGAGTTCCGAAACTCAACACGCGATGCTTCGAGCTTTCATGTTTAAAATATAAAATGTATTAAAATATTTTGTTAGATTAAATTCCACATGTTTTAACTCCGTCTCCGTTTACTTCTCGCGTAAATGTGAGATGAGTGCTCTGATATAACAATTGCAGTACTACAGTATATAACTATAATACAGTTATTGTCTCTAGATAACAACAGGTCTTGGTTTCGTTCTAAATTGAGTTCTGCAGAAGTGCTCAGTTACTTAGGAAGTTTCCAACTCAAACTTAATTATGTAACGATGATTAAGATATTAATATCTGAATTCCAATTTACTTTAAGTTACTTTGAGTTTGTAATTAAAGATGGTGAACTATCTGTGTAGTTATTACATATCTCTTATGCTAGAGTAATATGGCAAAAATGGCATGTCTTTATTTAAACTTCAAATATGGTGTAAGCTCGTTCTTTATTTCCTAATATTGATAGCCATGGTGGCTGTAGCGTTGTAAGTAGTAACGTTTGATTTCCATTCGGTGGAATGTTTGTATATAATTTACTTCCATTTCCTCGTTCTGTTTGACAAACCACGGCGTTGAGTTTCGCCATGTAACAAGCAATGTCTCCAAAATTGGCACATTTTTATTAGATGTGGCTGTTACAAAGTAACCAAGTAATAAAATCTAAGAATCTGAATTTAGCTTATTCAATTTTTTTGATTTTATTACTTGGTTTAGGTTTATACAATTTATGTAAATACACCGAGTACATTCTATAGAACTTTTATCAGTTGGTGTAGAAAAACGTATTTTTAATTTATTAAAACGATATATTATTTATAAAATATAATGGGGGAACGAAGTGTTGTTAACACCAGGTTCCCTCTGTCTACCATACTGTGTGCGGGATTCAGCGTGAACCTGATTTTTATATTTCATTTACAGTTTATTCTCTACATCTCTACAACAACGAGACACATCGATCCATACCTCTACCTATATACATAATTTAATTCTAAACTTTCAAGTTAGTAAATAAAATAAAAATATTCAAAAGGCAATATTGAAAGGCAGGCATCGACATGAGAATGCCTTTGAACAAGTTATGGGAACTTTGTAAGGCGGAGTGGAACTTACTCTACACATAATTAAATATTATATTACTTTATTCAATTTCTTTATAAATTTTCTTTTATAAAGTAGATAAGGTAAAATTGTAATCTTTTTACGGTTAATCTAACTTATTGAAAAGGAGTATGAGGTCACTTTACGTAGTATAAAATATGCTTTTTTGTAAACAATTTTGTATTAGAAGTAATAAATATATATTTTTTTAATGTTAATAAATAACAATGCAAGCGATGCGACGTATTAAAGCTAGTTAACAATAATTACCTATTTTCACATAAAAAAATAAATATTGAACCCGCACCTACCGCAATTAATACACGATACCGTACCACCAGTAATACATACTAATAAAATAACGTGACCTTACATCAGTGACATCGGACATCCATCCGCTACCGTTTAGCGTGACAGCGTCTATTAATATAACGTAAACATTTTGTTTGATATGTTTTAGCGGGACGATTAATTGGTACGGGACACGCTATGCATCAAGTGCAGCTAATTTAACATACGTTAGTATAGGAGATGGGTAAATACTGATTGTTTATATTGTCATTTGTGTGGATTTAAATCTTTTTTTTTAGATTCACGATGTTTCCTGTAGATAACATTCCCATAGGGAACTTGGGAACCTAGTGTTAAGATACCTCATTCCCATTAAGACTTCCATTCTTCACATTTCACCGAATTCTGGAGGCAGCATTCTGTGTTGAGTACAGGTGCTAAACGGCGCGCTTTGCCCTGTCAGTGACGAAATGAAATTATTAAGTATTTCCTTCCCACGGATGGAAATCGAACCCAAAACTGTCGCGCTTACAGTCTAACGCATGTACCACTGGGCCACGACGGCCTCTTCAACTCAAATAATCGTTGAATTCACAACTTTCACTATCTCTAAGTATTTATAGATACTTTTTGGCATATTTACATTAATCTCTTTAGTCTCTAATTTATATATATTATGTTAAAATACAAAACAAATAAACAATTTGTTTATAAACAACAGCTGTCACGCTAAACAGGAAGCGGACTGCGATGTCACTGGCACATCCGGTTTGTGTGAGACCGTATTATTTTATTACGGAGGGTCTTTATGGACTTTTTATGTCAAATACATGACGGTATTAGAATTAAAACGTAGCTAGAGTTAATTTATTTTCGTTGTTTTTTAAAGTGAAAAAATTATATTGTAATTCGTGTTGACATATTAATTTAGGCATTTTCGATGTTTCATGAGATTCCATGAATAAGTCTGACGACGAAGACGGTTGTGGGTTTGATGCCCACTAGAAATGAATTATTTTTTCTTTTACTCGTTCTGGCGGCGGCGTTTAGTTCCGCTACTCAATGCACAATATCCCGAAAGCAGGGAACGGAGTATCTTAACACATAAATTACCTTTGTTACCTATCCTGTTATATTTTCACGTTAAATATGATAAAATTTAGAATAATTTTAGCTATACCCTGACCTATTAAAACAGTTAACTAAAAAAAAGTATTAATTATATTAAATTTATAATTTTGATCAACCAATCAAAAATCATACCTCATTTGAATGGTTCAAAAAAAAAAAAAAGTTTAGTACACAGAAGATAATCCAACGTCGTGTGGTATTGCACCGGGACGACCACTCGTCCGCTCGTCCGCTCGTCCGGTGCCGCGGGGATTTACGCTATTTCATTCAATTTGACTCTATCCAGCTCCAGCAATCTCTATCTGGTTTCAATAATAGGAAAACCGGTCAGTAACGGATTGAAACAAATCGATTCTCTACCTTAGAGCTCGTTCAAAAGTTCACTTTGTATAGATATTGTTGGGTAGATGCCAATGTTTGTGAAAAATCAAGCCATGGATCACTTTAATGTGGCTTTCGGAATTTGCTATTTAACATCGTAAGTTATTAGGGCGAGTGTGTGTTGTGTTACAGCTTATTTTGTATGATTAATTCTTTTATATGTTCCATTTGTTTTATTTATACTTACATATTTATATATGTACTGTTTTGAGATGCTTTAAATATATTTTTAGCTTTATGTTGTATCCCGCGCATATACGTAGGGTAGGTAGAGGGAAGCTAGTGTTCTACTCCGAACCCTGGTTGCATTTCGTGTTGAATCTTGAAACTCAACGTCGTGCTCTATCTCGACACTAGAGTGAAGAAATTAAATTGTTAATGATTATATTTTTTTGAGTGGGATTCCAATAATTAATAATTTATTTTTTCTTGTCTAATTTTGGTCATTATCGTCTTTTAATATACAGTCAGTGACAGTTTCCAGTAATCAGTATTACTCTCTAAGCAATAAAATATAACCTAAAAAATATTTCTTTTTTAAAACATTTAAAAAACCCCATCTATTTCTAAAAACACTGATCTTTCCTATAAAGTTTCTAAACAAACGTCAACCTTTAAGAGCTATACACACCACATACAAACATACACACACATAATATGGAAAACAAAATATTTACCATACCAGTGACATTTCAAACGCGCGTCTAAAGTGACGCACGAAGCTTCGTTCGCGGTGGAAAAGCTTTTTTCTTTTTACCAGCTTTTTAACAAGTCCCACGTCAAAGTTCTGTTCACAATTATTGTGTCAGGGTCGGTTGTATGTACTCTTCTTTGCATGCGTGTTTGTTTTGGTAAAGTTTAAACAATTGATATCCCACTGCTGGGCAAATTAAATAAATATGAAAAACTATTAGAAACAGTCGTGGCGTAGGGAAAACGTGGGGCTGTAAAAACGACAGATTGTACACGTACAGTCACTCAACACGTAATGCCTGGAAAGTTTCGCGGAAAGTAAAGAACATAGTGTCTTAACACTAGATTCTCTACCTATCCTACTACGTGCGGGATACATCGTGAAGTTAAATAAAAAAAAAACGTCCACGTAGAAAATATTCTGTTCTTTTCTAATACTTATGTACTTGCTAATCTACATGAAAGCCCCAATTACGTTAATTTAGAAATAACGTTTTCCAGCGCGTTGCATTAGTATCGTTTCTTTGCTCTGAAATTTCCTTTTTGAAAATCAAAGAAAATCTTTATTATATAAAACGTTGGTAAAAGTTGGTAATTTGTTTACTTTATTCATGTAATTCTAATTTGTATTTTAAAATTCTAATTATAATTTTATTTATTTTATTTATTAGACAACGATATGTGTGAAGATGAAAGTTTTATAATCAAAATTTCTCCCACTTACCATTTTTTTAATTTTAATTAAGTTAAGATATTGCGTTTTCAGTGGCGGAATTTAGCTCCGAGCTTAACCCTGTTATCACCGTGAACGAAAGTAACTGGAAACTTATTAAGATTAACTTTTCTTATTTATTTCGTTATCTTCACTAATTTTAAATATTTCAGTCTGGTTTAGCAAGTAAACGTAGAGAGTCTAATGAAATTATTCTATGTTTCGTTTACTTTACAGATATAAAAATAGACAAATGCCCACTCATATATAATTCCAAACACAGACTAAACCAAAAGATCGATTAAGACTTTGCAAGCCTAATCCACGGAACACGACCTTCCTAAAAGCGGGGCTCCAAAAAAAAACACGATGCTTTTTATTGTATACGGCTCATTAGACGCGCTCTGAAATTTTTTTGTCAAACGACACTTCCCAACAGAGGAAATACGACTCTAATGCAACGATATAAGGTGCGTTTTTATTTCATTGGTCACACCAGCCCCGGGAATTGGGGCACATTTTTGTTTAGGTTAGTGTTTCTTTGTTGGACATTTCGTTCGGGCAAGTATCGAGCTGTAAATTGAATGTCGAATCTCATAATTATATAAATGTTATCTTCTGGGACATTGTTGTGGAGTGGTTAGTGTTAATCATGATTGTAGGTTCAAATCCTATTCGAGGGTATATTTATATATATATATAAATTTAAATTTAAATATATGTGATTAATCCGGTAAAAGAATCTTATTAAAAAGTTACTATATTATTTTTATCTTGTTTACGCTTATACGAAAGTATTTTGTAGGAATAAACAGGAACGTATATTTTCGTACTTTTTCCATACATTTTGAAGATTTCTATTATGATTGGTTAGGGGTGGTTGAGTATATATGTACAAACATACATACACATATATATATCCAAAAACAAAATTTTGGGCTGAGCTACTCCGTTCCCGGGGACTGTTACGTATAAGAAAAGAATGCTATAAGGAAAAGTGCATGCAATTGTTACTTAAGTGGAGTATTTTCCTCCCCAATATATTAGAATCGCTGATAAAGTACCGAAACTGTTTAGATGTAACTTGTTTTTTATCTAGAGGGATTTATGCATGTATTAGTGTAGCGGATGCTGATTGTTTTGAACCGACTTTGCTAGAAGAAGTGTTTTGTGTTTATTATATTATGCATTAGCGTCATGGTAATCAGTGGGTATTTCTGAGTTTTACGGAGGAGACGGAGAAAGTGATAGCCGAAATACAAATCAATTCGTTTTAATTTTTTTGGCCAAACATGCCAAAGGCGAAACTCAATGTTATTAAGATTTTTTTTTAAGATTTTTTTTTCAGTCTTTCAAATGGGTATTTGGTCGGGGAAATCATATATATATAGGAACTAAATTAAGGATAAAAATAGGTATATTTTAACATAGCTAAAAACATATTTAAAAATCTTTGTTTACCAGTGAAAACCTTATAAGAACCCCGTTTTTTCTTTAAAAACGAATGTTAATCGTATCAACATAATTTGTGCAAAAATTACATATAACAATATACCAAAGATTCAAAAATATTTTCATTACAAGAACTGACTTAAGCCTACAACGACGGTTACTCCCCAAAATTGCATAACAAACTAAGTTTTAAAATGTGATTTTTAGTACTTTCCACGTTACCAAAGCCCTAAGTTTGCGACTTCATTAGTTTTTTGCCATACTTAGCACGAAACACGCTAACTTCCATAATGACTTTGTTCAGAAGATAAAACTCATAACTAAAGATAGCGGGGCAATAAGAAATACGAAAAAGCGAAGTTAAAACCGGCTTCTAACGAACACCCTTAATTGTGTAAGTAACATTTGTTTCTGGATTAGTGTTGGTATAGTTAACTTTGTATTTAGTGGAAGAAAGAAAAGGATTTTTAGAGAAATTGTTTACTTTACACATTTAAATCGATATTAAAATTATTTTTATATGGAATTTGGGTATTTTAGTGATTTATTTTAGTATCCTCATAAGTATTTTGACTGGTGGAATTAAACGCCGTGATTTGCCTTGTTATCAGAGCGAAAAAATTAATATAAATTAAATATTTTATTCCTCAAACACGTCCTCAAATAGATCTAAAAGTTGAAAATGTTTCCTATGTTCCAACTGTGTTACCTATATATGTATGTAAACAATACATCTAATGTATTTTTTTAGCTTTACCCTTTCTCCCGCATAGTAGAGTAAACTAATGGAACTTAGGCTTAAAGTGTTAAGATACTGTTCTCCACTCTCCACTCAATTTCTCTCCTTCTATTCCTGAGGATCCTAGCTAAATGAAACCAATGCCGCCTTCTTGTCTACTAAAGCAGGAACACGAAATAAAATGAAATATATGATTTCTCCTGATTTCACTTCTATACAATAAATTTAGTTTCAACAAATATATTTTCAATATATAACGTTAATAAAGCAGCCAACTAAACAACAACCATTACTAAAATACCCTTAAAGATATAATAACAAGACTTTAGGCAATATTATAATAGCTTTTATATTTCGCCGACGACATTAGAGGGTATATATAAATCCAGTCAATTAGCCAGAATGTAGGTCATCAGATTAAAGAGTGGAACTCCGAAATATATGCCTTTGTTAATGTCCCGCGCGCAGGCGAAACGGTTGGGTAGGGTGGTGGTGTACTGGGTTGTACGTTTTTTAGAGTTTTTTTTTAATGTTTGAAGAATTATACTAAAAGGTAGCAAGGTAGAGATGAGACTTCTATGATTTTATTTATTTATTTATTTATATACTTTATTGCACAAAAATAAAAAAATGTACAATAGGTGGGCTTAATGATATCAAGCATTTTCTACCAGCCAACCTGTCATGTGGAAGAACATTTTTTAGATGTATAACAGAGTGTCTTAAGCCTAGGTTTTCTTTTCTCACCCTGCTATATGCGATTTTTTTTTGCAAGATCAATCTTTCAAGACAAATTAATAAACGAGAACGTACGTAATGTAGGTTTCTTGGGAAGTTTAGGGGAGCACAAAGAGAATTTTCAGATATTTCAACAGGAACTACTACTACTAAAAAACTAGATCTTATTTGTATTTTTTATATAAAAAAATATTGTTTTCTTGTATTATTTTTATAAAGACCGGTACACCATCAACTTATGCAAATATGAATGCCGTAGAGAAAAAGGCGGCCCGCAATAAAACTCGCCGCAACACCTCTGCCTCGAAATCGGTTAGACACTAACTTTGATTCGTTGTGATAAAACATTTTGTTATATTTGTTTTGTTTTTGAATTGTTTTATGCTTTTTCCTCGTTTAAATTTCTGTATAGAATTGTTTGCTTATAACCATAAAGAAAAATAGACATTTTAAATATTGTTTTTCAATACTAACAAGCAAGGAACCAAATGTAAAGATAATCCGTTTAAATTTCGAAATATTTCGCGTTAAGTAGCGGAACATAACGCCGTATTTTCTACCAGAGTAGGGAAATGAAAATAATCATTCCCTGAGTGGGGATTAACCTTTCATTCCCACTGTGGTCAAAGTTAATTCTGGTGCTTAGAGTAGTTCATGTGTCATATACCAGGTATTTTTAGTTATTCCATTCGACAACATAAGTGAAGCTGAAGGGGAAACCTAGTATACGTTATTTTATAATACAATTTTTTATACCCTATCGCTTATATTATACAATGTATATATAGTGTTCTACTATTTTTTATTTATTTATTAACAATTTTATAAATCTGACAATTGAATTATTTTCAGTGTTTTAGGCATACCTTTGCTAAGCTGTCCTTTTCCTGGCCATTTTATCCAATTTTTATTAGGGTCTACTTCCAATTTACCTTGAGTTACATTTTTCCAGTTTCATATATAAGTAAGAAGCATTTGCCATCTGATCTCTGACACACATTGGAAGTATTTGGATTATTCTTCAACTTTCAAGGCATTGTATGTTAAGTGGTGGAACTTATAGCTGGGCTTTGTCTAACAAAGCGAGGTAATGATAATAAATCATCCCCCGAGTTGAGATCGAACTCACTTCCGTTACATTTACAGTTAGATGCGGTTAGATTTAATCACTGCACAACGACGGGTTTGACGTCAATATTGAATATGTTACACGTTTCCCAAATCATAAAAGAAATGGTAAAAGCTGTTATATCTAAAGTCTTGGCTCCTTATTATTGTCTTTGATTGCAACTTTTTCTTATCATACATACATATATCGAGAAATGTGATATTTTTATATTTTCATTATTTCAACTCTACAGTTTAAGATTAATATTCGCTGTAATCGACAAAATAAATTCTAAAATTCTATTTCTTTTTAAATCATAGACAACATCTATTAAACTTACAGTAATAAATTTTAAATGAAATAAACCTTGATTGTTTAATAATCGATGAAATAATCAATATATTTATTTACACTATTAAATTCAGCCTAATCGCCTTCAAAAGAGGCCTAGAACAAACCAGAACATAAACATAAGGCTTTGTATAATAAATGTAAGCATAAAATCGTGCCCTCCGATGCCCGGGCTCACATAAAAACGGAGTTGAACTCGGAACTATTGAAGAATAATTTAATCTATTCAGGGTCTAATACATTGGTGCGTAAAGTTTCCGTTACCTGGACCCTTTTTCATTGACGACATCTGTTCAGAATGGCCGTACATAAATAAATGACATGATTTTTGGGGCGACAGAGGTGGGCGTGTAATTTTGACTTTAACTATCGAAATTTGAAAAACACATTGATGGTGTAGTAACGGTGGTGTTAGATAAAAATGAAGATTGTAGGTTTGATTCTCACTCGGGGCAATTAATTATTTTCTATTTATGGTTCTGGGAACAAGGCAGAGCGCAGTGCTTAGTTGCGTGACATATTGGAAAATACGACGGAAACTGGGAAATGGAATGTTTATACACTAGAATCCCTCTTGATATCCTGAGCAAAGAGAGTAAAGCTAAAAAAATACAAAATCTAAAATAAATTAATAATAAAAATCCATTTATCTGCATCGAAAACCTGAATTTAGACGAAATAACGGCTAAACCTTTAAATTACATTGCAAAAGCGAAACACATACAAGCAGGCATTTACTTTAAATAACCACATGTAACTAAAGTACTCGTAAATAGGGACCGAACGACGATTAAACAGGTAATAATACTATAACAGTTATAAAACGTTAGAGTTGTTTCAGCAAAAACCGTAAACATTTCGGCAAAATAACTGCTTGTTATATGTAAATATTCGGTTATTAATAACCCTGGGCGTACCTGGCTAGTTTCTTTAGTATGGAATATGGAACCCCAAATTAGTATTAAATTTGCGTTGTTTGAACGAATGATTATGTTTTCATGTTAGAGTTACTGTTATTTTGTAGTTCTAGTGTTATAGATATATTTCTTAGTGATATGGGGATGTTAACTGATTTTTTATAATTCTTAGCTGAGTAGGTAAAAATGTATTAATATAAGAATTCAATGCTTATCATTTCTGTGTTTGTTCCTCTTTTTTAATATATTTATTACTTCATCAGGGGTAGGCAGAGGTAACCAAGTGTTAAGACACTCCGTTTCCCACCCATTGGTTCCCTCTGCCTATCCTTTTGTGTGCGGGATACAGCGTGAAGCTGATTTTATTACTTTATTTTAAAAAAAGGAGGCTACCAACTTGACGTGTTAGCAAAATTTTCTAAGTATACATATTTGAATATTTTTCACATTTTTTTCGGAAATAAGTAGTGATATCGTGATAATGTTTTTTTTATTTAAATGTAACATATCGTCATTCGGTTCAAAAGGTTTTGTGATATGTGTACCCTCGTATTTCATGTACAATATACCATATGTAAGCGTACCGTATGTATGTAGTTAATGGACAGGTATTTGAAGTCAAACCGACTTTTTAATAAAGATACATTTGGGCAGCATTTCTTTGGTAATTTTATTTTATTCAATTTTTATATTTATTTCTTATTATTAAAAAAACTGCCGCTATTCCTTCGCGTTCTTTAAGAAAGCGTGTGAAAGCGTGATTTGTACCAACAACCATCATGTACTAGCTACATTCTTACCCCTTAATAGGTCTCAAAAAATAATTAAACCTAATAATTAACCTCTCGTTCCCCACAAAGCTTTATATATTGTATTGGCGTCTAAAAGCGCAAGATAAGGGTAATCGGTCGGCAGTCCTTTGATCGGCGTGTTTGAGTACTCTCGTAATATAGAGAGCCCTTTAGTAAGCTTACATAGGCTATAATGATGTCTGTATTGAAGTCAACGCGATTTGTGCCTTTCTTAGTCGCTGGTGGTTAGATAAAGGGAAGAGAGACTTTTGAATTAGATAAAAGAAAAAGTTTTGAGAACTTTTTTCTTAAACGTTGTTTTACAGCGTAATATACAACTAGAGCAAGTAAATAGTTGGTTGTTTATTGTAGTTAAAAGATTCGTAGAATATTTTCATTTCCCTGCATTGGTAAGATAAGGTGCGGCGTTGAATTCCGTCAATCATGTGTCGTGTGACGGGATGTGAAAAGCAGATTATCTTGATCTGAATGTAGCTTTTCATTCTTCCCAATTCCTCATATCATCATGAAATTTAGATAGTAAATATTAAAAAATAGGGTATGTTTTAAGTATAGTTTATTTACTTCTTAATGATCATCGATAATTATTTAATGACATCAACGTGAGCAAAGCTCCAGGCAGAAGCTAAAATATAATGTAATAAGTCCTAATATGGTGATCCTTTTTTTTAATTCATACACTTTTATTAGGTCGACTTGGAATTATGAAATTTTGTAAGTATGTAATAAAATCTAAAGAAATGACAATTGTATCATCATAAAATTTGACAATTATGTGTGGCTTCGGTGACAATACGATCATCGAACTGGTCTGATAAATCATCAGTCAAGGATAAGTTCATCCAAGACTTGAATAGCGGAAACTCTTTACAGGTCTTAAGTAACTACTCGAGTTGAGGCTCATATAATTTATAGCACATTCTACAGCACTTGTAGCACTTGGTGTAGCTTTTGTAATTTTTTAGTGCACGGCAAAGGAATACTTTTCAGTTTTTTTAACTATATCATTCAAATTATATTAATTTCCCTACCCGGTTTTTTAAAAGTGCGGCGTTAAGCCCCGCCATTCCAATTGCAATGTCTCGAAATTTAGGCGTAAGTTGTTGATAGGCGTGTCTCAATACCCCCCTTCCCTCTGTCTACCCTGCTATAAGCGTTTTTTTTAATATCACGCTATATCACGACGTGAATTCAAAAATATATGATATTTTTTACCCTGTTTATTATTATATAAATACAATATTATTTTAATCACTTTCTTAGTTTCCGCTTTATTACTAGATATATAAGATGTTTGTTCTTCACATAATCACAGCGCTCTAAAGAGTCCTCGTTGCCAGGGCATGCTTAAGCACGTTCGATCAAAAGAAGCTCCGTAATCTATAGAAACGCACGCTAAGATAGATTATTTATTATCAATATATGTGCCTTTTTGTGTGTTATTAACATTTGTGTTTCTATTATATTTATGAAATTTTTATTCATAAAGTTCTCCCTGCCTTTTTAACTGTGTGCGGGATACAGCGTGAAGCTGTTTTTTTTATTTATAAAGTGAAAATATTAAGGTAACCCGTCTATTTATCTGTAAAAGACTAGGGTAATTTTGATTTTATTAACTTTACGCTCTACCCCACTATATGCGGGATTCTTTTATACTCTTCTTTTATAGAGTTTGGTGATGAAAGGGAGAGTGAAACAGAACTATGTTTAATTATCTTATCAATTGTGGACGGTGTTCCTTAACATTAGGTGTCCACTTTCTATATTGCAATATGCGGGATACACCGTGAACCAATAGAAAAATCTATCACGTCATAAATATTATTTGCAATGCACAACGTTTCAACGCTAAGTTTTGATCGGAAAATAGCAACTTTGATATCGTTTTGGACTTGCAAGTGCTAAAGTTGCAAACTCCAACGCGATAACGCCAACTTATCCAGATAACGCGGTTTCTTCATAGTTCATAACAAAATAATGTTAGTTTTGGTATAGAAGTATGTAAAGCCCGGTGTTTACACCATTGCTTATTAAAATATATTGGGGAAGGGATCTGTCTTTTGGAACTGGGGAAGTGGAAACGGAGTATTTTAATACTAGGTTCCCAGGTTCCCTCTGCCTGCCCTGCTATTAGCGGATTATAGAATGAATCTAAACAAACCATTAATCGTATAGATTATTGATATATTAATTTTCATAACATAAATTTGTATTGACGCGAAAAATATTTTTTTTTAATTTTCTTTATTAATATTTAGTAATTATTCTATTTATAATAATTAATAAGCTCCTAAGTCCAACCCTCTTCCTAAAAACTTTTAACTTCTTAATAAAAAAAAGTGTTTATATAGGTAAACAAAAAAAAAACAACAACAATACAACTAATTTATTCTATCGACATGTCGATATCGATGACAGTGTCGCGCAGAAATATTCTAATACACGTAATGCCTCTGTCACAACCACTTTGGTATCCCGACGGGTCCCCCGGGCTGTTTCAAAGTACTTTTATTTTCCCATGGCTCACCGATCAACGGCTTTATAGTGATTGCAATAAACGCGTTTTAGATAAATAAATAGTATTTCTTTTATGATGAATGCATAATAAAAGTAGTTTTTTTTCCCTTCAGCCTTGCAGGGTAGGCAGACGGAACCTGGGAACCTTGTGTTAAGACACTCCGATTTCCATTGAGACAGATCTGTTCTCTACTTTCCGCCGAATTTTTGAACTGTAGCGTGTTGAGTGGCGAAACTCAACGCCGCGTCTTTCCTCGTTACCGACGCGTGGAAATGAAAATGAGAATTATTTCATACCCTGAAGTATCGATCGCACGACCGTCGCGTTTACAATCATACCGTTGTGCCCCCGCACTACAACGGTTTCGATTATATAGAAGTTTTTTTTCTTTATTTAACTTTTAGCTGCACTTATTGACTACTCTTATATTTTGATTTTAAAGTAAGTTCCGATTACATTTATATATACCAACATTACGTTCACCTTCTGATGTGTTCTATAAAAGAAAAAAAAACACATCGATAAAGAAAAATGGACATTTTGTACAGCTTTCAAGTAATTTATCGATACTAGCTAGCAAGCACAGCACTATAGTAATTCAACTAATGTCTCTGTCACCGGCACTTTAGAACGACTCGACTTACCAGGTTAAACATGTCTGTTATCCCATTGCCTAGCTTACGCTTTTTATAGTTAGTAAAAACTATATGTAGGTACAAACTTTATTTATTTTAGTAGAGTTTGCTAAGGTTGGTTGGCTTTAACTAATATTATTTTCGGTTTTAATGGAGAAATAAAGAAAGGAAACGAATGAACGTATTCCCCAGTAGATTTAGGTAGCTATATTATTTAATTTCCAAATACTTTGGCTCTTTTAAGATATTTCTTTTTGGATTTTTTTCTGTGACGTCAAAAATACGCCAGAAACATATTCGAATTTTCAGAGGAGCAAATTAATTATCTACAGGTTTAACAAACATGTACAAAAAGTAATAAAAATACACACCTACTCCTATGTATGTAAGTTTTGTATAAAAAAGTACAAAACTCAACAAAATAAAAGGATTTTTTTAAAGTTTGTGTAAAGTTAGAATCCAATTAAAAGGTCGCGTCTTCCAATGGATATGTCTTGTTAAACACCAAACTTCGCAACAGAGTGGATTCGAGAAAAAGGAACATTTGTATCTACTGACTGGACTACTTGGAAAAGTTGTGGCACTCGTTTATCATTTGATGGGTTCTTCATATTAAATTTTAGTCGATATTTAGTATTTTATTTTTCTAATTTTTTAAGGGCGTTATAGCGTCCGGACTGATAGAAGAGAGAAAAGAGAATAGACATGTTTTTTTCATATCACAGACAAAAAGAAAAATTGACAAGCAGACAAAAAATGTCAGATATCATAGATTTGATTTATATTTTTTTCTTCACCACCACCAATATTTTTTTCGTAAAAATATTTAATGTACAGACATTTTTTTAAAATAATTAAATTTAGTATATCAAAGATTAAAAGGCTTTATCTATTCCAAACTATCAAAGTTGAGAAACAACAAAGCTATGTAAGTTATCACCCAGATAAGGAAGTTGGTATCGCGATAGCACGCCGTCGAGACACGGACCTGGACGAGGCTGTTCATCAAATAAAAAAGATAGAAATAGATAGATAAAGATAGAAATTCATTTTGTGTACCAATTACTATGTATTTTATAGTAGTATGGGCTTTTAAAGTTTTGTTTATTACACGTGTTTTCTTTTTTGTGAGAAAGGGAATCTTCTTTAGATTCTTTTCGTTTCTCAAAAGATAAAAACGCAATCTTTATAAGATTATTTAGTTTCTTCTAGTTTTACTCTTTTAAAAATAATGTTTCTTTGATTTTGGAATAAATCTTCCAAAATTAGGATTTTGCTAATTAGAATTTTCATCTTTACTGTAAAGGCAGTGAAATAATTAACTACGGTGCTTTTTTATTATTTTTTTATTAATGGCATGGATAGGCAGAGAAAATCCAGGCTTAAGTTCGAGACATTACGCATTGAATGGCAGAACTTATCACGGTGTGTTTGTTTTCTTGTTACCAGAGCAAAGAACTGATAGTGACCAATTCCACAGAACGGGAATCGAATCTCCAACCGTCACGCTTAAGTCAGACGCTATACCGTTGCACCTCGAAGGCCTCCTTACCTTCTTAACTATTATCATATTAGATATAACTCCACTAAATTGGAAAGGTGTCACAAACTTTAAAACAATCATTATTATCTTGTCACATTTGAATTGTACAGCGTGAAGTTTAGCGTCATCCAGCTTAAACAGCTATCGCGATTGTAAGTTTATTATCGCGCGAGTTTGAGCTTTTCTGTTGTCATGTTCATTTGATTTTACATAAATGGTGTAATCTGTTATTTAAATAGTAACTAAGAGTTTTATATGTTAAAAAAAATTAGAAATTAATAACTTTTTAGATTAGATTAGGTTTAGAGTTTTTGCCCAGGAGCATAAGGGTGTGACTGTAACGCGACGGTTGTAAATTCGATTCCCACTCGAGAAAATGAATTATTATTTATTAATATTTTCATTTCTTGGTTCTGGAACCGAGGTAAAAAGCCCAGTGCTAAATCCACCACTTAACACGCAATGCCTCGAAAAATTCGGCGGAAAGTAGAGAACGGAGAGTGTCTTATATTAGATTCTCTCTGCTTACCTTGCTACATGCGGTTAACAGCGGCAAGCTGATAAAACAAATAAATAAAAACAAATAGCTATATAAATTCAACTTTGCCATAAATATAGGACGTTTAACGTCAGATTAACTTATTCAATTCTAATGTTAGTACAAAGCTATACTAGCAATTCTAAAACAAATTATTTCACTAAATCGAAATTAAATACCACTTGTACAGACAACGCTCGCACTCTGTGAAGGCGAATGTTTTTTTCAGTCACGCGAACTATAATAAAATAAAATTATTTTACCAATCTGAATTCAACGTCGGTCGCCGCTACGTGATGTGCCTATAGCTTTGCAGGTATATGTTACTCTTGAAAGTAGCTTTTTAGTAACTATGTAGTTTTAGGTTCGATTTCTTCTAATTTTTTTATATATATTTTGTTTTATATTAATAAAAATGGAACTTATATAATCACTTTGTTTGTTGGTTTGTCAAAACACTTTTTCTTAAAAACTTGTGGAGGTCTCATATTTTAACCTTAGTAGGCATTCAGAGAGAGAGGGACGCAAAACGTTATGGTCTCTGCATACATCGTTCATTGCTTGCCACTGCCTTGCTGGGAGTTCTGATGGTTTTTACATGACCTTCAAGCAGTATAATGGGTTATCGAAAATTAATCGGTGACAGGTGTTGCCTCTCTTACCACTGGCTATTGCTTCATCATCTTTCCTTTGGATTTTATGATTCTCTATATATAATTAGTATATTTAAAATGAGAAAAGTGGTAGAGAGAGAGAGTGGAGTCCGGCTCGCACTTGGCTGGTTTTTATACTTAAAATTAATTTACTAAACAAATACACTAATATTCAGTAAATCCCAGTACATAACTCAAAAGCCTGTAAGTCTTTACTCGTATAAACAGAGAGTTGTAGAGAGTAGGACATTTCCTTTGAGATATAACACCGCGCTGTCGGTGTCGAATATTTCACACTTTAGTCCCAAAACGTCAACACGTATATTCGTATTTTGCCTTTGTGTTGTTTGTGTAGATCTAATCTTTTTTGAAAATGTAATTATCTTTTGTTTATTATTCTCCGCTAAATATATTAATATGTATATGGCGAAAAATAATTTATAATTGCATGTCGGGAGGTAGGAAGAGGGAACCTAATGTTAAGATACTCCGTTCCCCAATTTTTAAGGCTATATTAGAATGTTTCACTATATTAGAATGTTCTTGAACACAAGTGTCGTGAAATATTTACATATATTTAATATTTTATTAGAAAGCGGTTAAAACAATAAGAGTCAAGCAAGGATTTCCTAATTGAAAAGTTTATAAGACAGAATGACAATACTAAAAAATATACACGACCCGGGAACCGAATCTACGCAACTTTAAGAAAAACAAACTAAAATCTACCCTAATCCAAACCACCAGTTACACAAGCTTTATAAACGTTCAACAAAAAGTCATCTGTCAACTGTTTTAATGTTTGAAGTTGGAAACACAAAATCCCGACAAGAGTCCCAACACGTCACAATGGGCTCTCCGAGGCTGAGGCTCGACTCTCTGCCGCATTTAGGATGATTAATGTTATTTTAACGGCATATTGTTTAATCAGGTCGTTATATACGGTTTAATATAAACCGAGCTTTAACAGACTTTTGTAGATATGTCTAGTGTGTCATACATACATATATTTAGAATATATTGTAATGTTGACAACGTAAGAAAAATGATTTATAATGTGAATTTGGTAGAGGTGAATTTAGAATGAAAATTTGGACAGTTTATATGTATGTACTAGTGGCCCGCTCGCGGTTTCACCCGCGTGAACTATGTTATTATTAATTTCTGTCTCCATGACTACGTCCTAGTGACGTCTATGCAAAATTTGAGACTCCTAGCATTTGTAGTAACAAAATTTCATACAAACTTTCGACCCCAAAAACGAATATTGCAAATTCCCGTCTTAGCGAGCACCTACGTTTAATAAGTAACTCCTATGCAAAATTTGAGATTCCTAGCACTTGTAGTTTCTGAGATTTCGTGATGAGTGAGTGACCTTTCGATTTTATATATATAGATTATGTATAAGTACAATGTGGTGCCGCAGTGGACACAGCCTGTAAAAACGATAATTGTGGGTTCGATTCTCATTAGCGGGAGTGATTGTATTTATTTTCATTTCACCCCTCTGCCAGACAAAATAGGGCGGTGCACGGGAAACGAGAATGTCTTTGAATGTCTCATTCGGGGGAATGAATAATGACGTACATGTCCCTGGTCTGGTTACAAGACAGAACGAAACGTCACAAGGAAATAGAAATAATCATACATTTCCCGGAATAGGCATCGAACCCAAAACCATTGTTCTTCAAACGCTGAGTCGTTAGAAATGATTTCAAACATAAGCTTGATTTAAAATTTATTATAAAGTAAATGTAATATATTCATAATATTGTTTGAATATTCAGGAATCATTATTCAAATGATTTAAATATTTAATAAGGATCGCTGTTAAGGCCATTAGCTTTCGTTAACGAAAATACAAACCTTTTATCATTCTATATTTTTAGTGGCCATATTTTTATTTTGTCTTTATACATTTTATGAAAAAATAAAGGATAAAATAATATTTTGGCACTAATCAGGTCGTTTTATTGGAGTCACAGAGTATGTATGGCATTTGAACTTTGGCGACAACCGATAAACGAGGTTATTCTTTTGTGTTTTTCATATAATATACCAAGCTTCCTACCTATATTAGTCAAATAAAATTAAATTTGGGCGAAAAGAGGAAAACGGAGTGTCTTAACGCTATTCTTTTTGGTTACCCAGCAGAATATTGAGATTTACTAGAGATTTACTTTTAAGCTATTACTTTCATTTCCTCGCTCTGTTAACAAGGTAAATCACAGCGTTAATTCCTACCACTCCACTTCGACAGTAACTAGGGCTAGGAACGCGTTTCTTAACACTAGGTTCCCAGGTTCCTCTACCTTCCCAGCTTTGTGCGGGATACAGAATGAACTAAAAAATATATTTAAAACAAAAAACAACATCACAATTACTATCTCGCATATAAAAAAAGCCAGACTCAATCCGCTCGCAGTCAATCAAGTCGACAAGACAGCAATTCAAAACCGCAATTAAAAATTTTCATTCGAATACAATGATTTAAATGGGAATAAACATTAAGTAATATTCTGTAACAATGGGTGCTTTAGGTACAATGAATAACTTGACAAAGCCTAGAGGCTATCTTACTTATATAAAGAACTAGATTTTTTTTAAGGTTAGTTTAGCTTAAGGTATAGGGAACCTAGTATTAAAATACTTTCTCTTGTTCACCGTTCACGTTCTTCATTCCCCACTTTCCGATGAAATTTTCAAGATATTAAGTGTAGAGTTTTGGAACTCAACGCCGCACTTTGCCTTGTTACTACAAAGAAATAAACAAAACAAAAACATATTGGGTATCGAATCTACAAGCGTTGCATTTAAATGATCGTGCCACTGTGCCACGACGGCCTCTTGAAGTATATTTAAAGGCTTATATTTATTACTAGCGATACGCTGGCGGCTTCGACCGCTAGAACTACATAATTATAAAAGTTTCAACCAATTCAATAATAACATTATGTTATTGATATACATTTCTGATTTGGGTAAGCTAGTTCTGAGATCTAATAAATAAACTATCTATCTAGTAGACAAAGCGTGGCGTTTATTACCGCCATTTAACAGACTATCGCGAAAAGTGGACGCAAATTGGAGAATAGAGTGTCTTAAGTAAGGAGGGCCGGGTCGATAAAACAGTACAATCTAGAAAATTCTATTTCTGGAAATCTAGAAAGATTTGTCACCTTTGACAAAGAAGATTCCTTAAAAGATACGCGTAAAGATAATATCTGTATACACCAAACTTATATAAAACACATTAAATCCGTTCCTGAAGACATTAATCTTTCAAATGCATAATATGAGGAATAAAAATTTCTATCCGGATCAAGGAAATGATTCAGCAATTGTGAGCCTTATTATTTTTAGGAAAGGGGTTAAAGTCGTAAATCAAGTAGACAGTGGGATGTTACGGAAGCTAGGCGGGAACAGTCGATTACGGACGATCGATGCGTCCTTTACTGTTCATATTGTTGAGTAAATATTTTAGACAGCTATGAAAAACGATTATTTAGGCGATAAGTTTATAGAGATGGTTACAAGTTCGATATTTATATTGTAAACTCGATGGTTGTGGGTACCATTTCATAATTATATTCAAAACTAGTGGGCACGTGCGCGGCTACGCCCGCTTAAAATATAAATATTAATAAAGAAATTTAAAAAAAAATATTCAGTCAATTCAGTAAAACAGTTGTATAAAATAACTGTTACGGTAATTAGCAAATTTATCGAACTAAATACTTTAAATTGACATAATTTTATTTATGAATCGATTGTAATAAAATAAACCCTATATGTTTTCAGAAGCTAGCCAGAATCTAATAGTGAAAACCGATTAGCGATGACAAACGCACAGACAAGCGGACAAACAGACAAAAAAATTAGAAATCATTGTTTTGGGGTTCTATTAGGTTAATAAAGGTTCCCAATAATATTTTTTTAAAATATCTTCCAAGTACAGACACCAACCCTCTTACGATTTTATTATAAGTATAGATATGGATATAAGTTTCTGGCATTTTAAGACGTAAATTTCAAAATATAAGTTTACACTTTAAAAGGCCGTAAACATATATTTTGAATATAATCATTCCCTATTTACATTCGTACCTTAGGCCATCACGTTTAATATTTACTAAGTGATAATTAGCTATATCCCATTTACCCAATGTCGGGCTATTAGACTTTAATATCATTAGGTTGTTTTCGCGCAATGTGGACTAAATTGATTTTCATTTCCCTGCCCTGGTGAAATTAATGACGGCGTTAAGTTCCTCCACTCAACACTCAGTATTTTGAAATTGGGTGAATCGTGGAAAACGAAGTGCTTTGACACTAGTTTCGCTTAATTTTACTCAGGCACCTGCTTTGATAGCTTCGTGCTTTTCCCTGCTTTCAAAGCATGAAACCATGTTCTAAAGAACGTAAAATAATATTTAAAATTAAGTTTTATTCTTTAAATAAACTCATTCATCCATTACTTTAATTAAATAAACTCGTCCTTACGTACTTATCACTTAGAATACTGAAATGGATCATATTTTACAGAGAAATATGTAAAATAAAATAGTTAACCTGAATCAATGAGAATAAAAACAAACTTTAACCAAAATCGAACCTACTTCGTTATCAACAATAATACCCACATTTACTAAACCCTAGTAGAAAATTGCCTTACGGGTACAAGAAACGACAATTCACCTTGAACAGGCAATACGAATGAAGATTGCAGGTATCAGCTAAGCCTAGCCTTTTTGCCGCGACGGAAGCTTTGCGTTTGTCTGTCGTTATCTGGGTTTTTGCCCTCAACGGAAATAAACATTGTGGGAATGGTGACACAAATTAAATTGCATAGACGTTCGTGGAGGAACATTTTGGTTGTAAAGGTGATGGTTCTGAGTTCGATTCCCATAGGAAAATATATTTTTGAGTGTAAAAACGCTATGTTTATAGGTTGGAACTGAATCAGAGAAATTATTATATTTAAATTATTTTCAGTATCCTGCTATGGTAGGGCGTTAGGTGATGCTACTCAACGCGAAATATCTCAAATTTGGGCTGAAAAAGGAAAACAGTGCAGGATAAACCGTGAAATTGAAAAAAACGTATACTTTTCTTCGATTTTCTGAAAAAAGTACAGCACTCGGTTGCGCTATCATAAATTTTCTCGAGTTGCTAGAAATCAGAGTCACTTAACAGTATAATCAACCCTGATATTTAATATCTACTTAATCTTTTCTTAAAAGTAGTACAAATAGATGAACTAAAAAGGGACTTATCTTAATTAAAAGAACTAATTGAACGATAGCTTTATGGCACAGCAGAACAGTATGCATCAGACTATTCTGATGACTATATACACTCACAGAATCGAAATAATTATATTTAAATTCTTTTCATTTTCCCGCTCCGGTAGAGAATGTCTTAAAAATTGGTTCCCTCTGTTCCCTCTGTCAACCATGCTAAGCGGGAAAAGCGTGAATTTGCTAAAATACTAATAAATAAATACATTTCTATTACCACATTAAAGTAAAATAGTATTGAAATAAAACCTTTTAAAGGGGTTAGGTGTTTGTAGCAACAGCGCGTTCGTAAACAATTTACAGCCAACTAACCGCTAAACTAGTTTAAACGGACGAATTAAATACACACTATGAACGTGTTTCAATTATAAAAGTGCTGTGCTATTTATTTAGTAGAATAAATTTTTAACTTTCGAATTATTTATTTATAATGATAATTGAAATTGTATAGACTTTGGGAGTTGCTAATTTGCATTTAATGATGAAACGAGAAATCTACTAAATCTACTCCTGTACCTAAATTAAACCTACCCTACACTCTCCTTCATATCAAATATCATCTTTCTACGCACAATAGATTCGACTGTGCGTAGATAGAATTTCAAAAGAATTTCTCTCATATTTAAAAAAAGAGACTATATTCCAGGATTGGAATCTGCTAACTTGGAAACCTTTCAAGCGCTTCAGCCAATTAAGCAATACGTTATTATCACACGCCTTTTATTTGCCTATGTTTATGTACTTGCTCTTTGGTCATTATTATATCGATTTAGTTATAGGTTTTTATTTTGTTTGGCTTGTTAGCTATTAAGATGACGTATTTTTTTATATTTAGGAAACTTAGTTAAAATGAACGACAATAAATGTATTTTAAAAACACTGAGTTCTCTTAAATACAGGTAGGTTTACTATAACAGACGCTTAAAACAAAACAAATCAATATATTAACATTGCTATACTACCTTATTATATATTTAACCAATTGCAAAATTCCCTCTAACAATGTTAACAAACTACCCGCAAACTAACGAGAACGTAACCAGCACCTGCTTGCTATGTGTTAATTTTACTCGCTAATTACTTTTATATAGTACGCGGGTGTAATTTTTTAATTGGACTCTAATCGTATTGCATTTGCCTTTATTCAGAGTTTTACTTTTTTTTTTCTATTTATAGCAATGGGCAGTGGGCAGAGACAATACACACTGTGTAAGATACTTCGTTCTACGGAACTTTTTGTTGTTTTTAGAGATATTGCATATTTAGTGGTGGATTGTCACCTAGAGAAATGAAATATTTAATACTTTAATTTACTCGCTCTAGTAATGAGGCAAAGTGAGGCGTTAAGTTCCGCTACTCAACACGCAATGGCTCAAGAATTCGACGGAAAGTGATGAACAGAAGTGTTTTAATGGGAAACACAGTGTCTTAACACTATGTTCCTAGGTTCCCTTGCCTTTCCTACGTGCAGAATAAGCGTTAAGCTAAAAAAAATAACTTTAAGCAAAACGTTACTTCAATTTAAAAAACGAAATTAAAGATTTCCTTTGAAAGTTAAATTTCATTGGACATAGAACTAGCGCCGTTTAGAAATTGGAATAAACTAGAGCAAAGGCATCTAATATAAGCCTCTTGGGAATTCCACTGTATGTTATACGTTAGGATATTTATTTATATGTGGAATAAGTGTTTGAATAATAGCCGTAGTAAATATTAAATGTTAACAGAGATGTATGAGCCAAGAGAATATTTTGATATTCTAAATATTGTTTTATAATACATTTTAGATCTTGTCTAAGTTGTATTATTATTTTTAATATCGATCAAAAATATACTACATAACTTAAATGGGAACGCGATGATTGTAGATTAATTTTATTAAAATATTTAATTTCCTCGTTTTTAGTGAGGCAAAGAGCGGCGTTTAGTTTCGCCATAACATTTACTGCCTTGAATTCGCAAATAAAGTATAGGATAAAATGTCTTGGTACTGATATTTTCTTTTACCTACTCTAGAAAAAAAATTAGCTTAGTGCAAAGTAACTCGATATTTTAAGTTAGTTTTATTTTCATCAATTTGATTTATTGTGAAAATACACTTGAAATTTATATTTTAAATAAATTTAAGCCGTTCCGTAGCCTGATTTTCAAAGTTCCTGGCCTCGGAGTCCACAATCGAACTCTACAACCGTCTCTACATACAAAACTCAAAAAACTTAAACAAAATTTAATTCCAAAACATATAATAACTTATTACATTCATAATAAACATAAATAACAGCCTCTATGAAAATTAAGTGAGCTAATGAACATTATCACGTTTATTTTCTAAACAATCTAGAGAGAGGGCTGGAAAATTAACCATTATCGCGACAGAAATGGCGTCAGTAGGGTCGTTAGCGTTATGACTGAAGGGCGAATGCAATCAGGGAGGGCTACGTAGTGCCTGGTTATGAGTACCAGAGGCCGTAATGTACGGTGGAATGGTAAAATTTGGTAAATATGGTAAAATAATAAAGTCGAACGTTTTACTCGAAACCGAAAATGGTAAAGGATCATCTTTTAAGAGAAAATAAATATAGAAATCCAGAATGTTTTTTCAATGACGTTAAGATACTCGAATTTACTGTTATGCTTGTACTAATAACAGAATTTTATTGTAGCAATCTCAACATGTCCCTATTACTATTTCTTTGTTTTTTTAAAAAATATATGGGTTGTTGATACACTTGTATTGTCAAAGGTTAAAATGTTTTGAAAATGGTAGGAATAATATGGAGAATAGAGTGTTTTAACACTATACATAGTTATCGGCAAGTGTGAAGTTAAAAAAATATATATGTGTACAATATACAACTTTGAAACTGAAACTTTATCTAAATATCAATGTTAAACTACATAATAAACATTTCCCAACTTGTATTTGAACCCACACCCACCACATTTAGTCAGACGGTCATTGTTCGCATACAAAAGACCATATTTAAGTAATTCCACCATCAAACAATCCCAACAAAGCAAACCGCTCAGCTCATGCAATAGAAACGCTCGCTAATCAATTTTATTGTTCTGAACATGTCCGACCCTCGAGGGCAAAATTTTAATGATTCTTCCACATTTTGTATAACGTTCCACTGAATGTGGTTTTTAATAAGTTCCTTATTGTGAATTACTGTGTGTTTTGTATTTTGCTACTTTAAATTAAGTAAATGATCTACATTTAACCAGCGCGGTCTGGTGCTCTTGAGTTCTAACTATGCTTCTGGGACTCCTTAATGGTCTAACGATTTAGGTTTTTGGTCTTTTGTTCGATTTTAATTCCTGGTAAGCAAAAGTGAGTGGTGAGAGAGGCATAGGCATGCTTTGGGAAGTATACCTCGTCTGATCTTTAGGAACACTATATCAATTAATGATACTGAAGGAATATCATGAAAAATGATGAGGACCCCTCAGGTATGCTTAAAGAAGTTGATGACGAATTGAAAGAGATATATAGAGGTCGTAGTGTCGTAGCACTTGTTCTCTCTGAGTAACCTGCATTAGCGTTTGCCATAACTATTCGGGTTCAATATTGATAATAACTAAATATAAACTAATCAAACATTGCTTTTCATACAATTTACCTATACCTATAATATATATTTCACTATATAATATTTTATTATTAAATTTCTCATTTTCTTGAGTGGGAATCGACTTTTTTCCTATTATTATATATACATACATATAAAAAATAATATAAGAAGTTAATAGCAATGTTGCATTTATTATACGTACTAAGGAAATGTAGTACATACGTCTCCTGAATAGCCTGTAAGAGTATGATAAAAATATTCATTTACAAACCAATGTGGAAAACAAACCAACATACTATGTAAATAGTAATAACATATGAAAATACAAAATATTTTATAGCAAATTACGAAAATGAACAGATAGTATTGAGAGTACCCATTTGTACGCGGAACGTTATTTATTATATATATATTTTGTATATGTATGTATGTCACATCTGGAAAAATGATTGGGGCATAATAACTGGGGGCATAATAAATGCTATTTTTTATTCAAACATGGAGTATATTTTCATATGTCGAAGGAATTCATTATAGAATATTTCCTACCCCCATAAAATTCTTCTGATGGACATATTTCATCCCATACTCGTATGTATGACGTTTCGACCTTTTTATCGATTAGAATAATTTGCGTTTTTATCTTTTGAAGTAGAGTTGGAAGTAAACGTTGTCAAATTAGTTATGAATTACGATGTTCGAGGTGTAGCATCTGTGGCGTAGCCGCCTATAGTTTGTCTTGAAGTAATTAATCATTTTAATGCCTTTATTCCGGTAAGGAGACAGCGTGGAGTCCCACCATTCAATACACAATATATCGAAGAGTAGGTAGAAAGTGGAGAAAGGAATGTCATAACATGAAATTAACTTAATTTTAACATTATTATTTATTTTGTCACTTAATTACTAAAAATATACAATAGAAATATATCTAAAAACACATATAAAAGTTAGTAAACAAAGTTTCATTTCCAACCATCCCCTCACAGGCCGATTGTAACAAACGTTGACATTTCCTGGTGTAGCGAAAGCTACTTAGCTATGCTCCAGATTACAGTGGGCCATAAATAAGGGCAGTAGTCCCAAAGTGTTTATAAATTTACTAAGGAAATTTGTACACACTCGCTGTTTGGGTTCCTTAAAATTTAATACAGAATTTAAGCTATTAAGATAGGATTTTCTTTTAATGTGTACATTTTTTTTTTTCGTGGATTTTTCGTTTTTTTTTTATAATGATTGACATTTTGTATCAAAATACTTAGTTTTATGAATAAGTATGAGATACTTAGTTTTTGGCCAAGTATTTAAATATGTCATGTTGTTTTAAATATGAAGACAATTACTAATTTACTTAATTAATTTTATTTTAGTATCATAAAGAGATTATTATAGATACTACGTGGAGTAGACGGTCAGACAGATTAATTAATATTATCAAAAGTAATAATGAAACTAAAACATTTTATTTAACCTTTGATGCTTTGTTTAAATTCTGCTTTGTTAAATTTAATTTAAATATTAATGTATTTATTATTTAATTTATTTTGACTTTGAGTGGGTTGATCTCAAGTTATTATTGTCTGAGGTAAAATATTCCCAAATAAGTTAAAAACCTATATAAATTTCTGCAAAAAATATAATAAAACTTAAGCCTCCCATTATAATCAAAATTATACTAGTTTTTCAATTATTCAATGAATTTTCTATGCACAGTACATGAAAGATACACGTAAAAGCCGATCATTTTCTTGTTCTATCGCAGTTTAGTAAAGAAAATAGTTCAAAAATATGAATTTATCGATACCATTTGAAAATCGTCTCATTATAAATTCATATTGTTTATTGAAATAGCGTCGTAGTATTTGGATTTTACATCAAGCTATTGTGAAAATTGAACCATTACAGATACCAGTACTACCATTAGAGTTATTTACGTACATCGAATTGGTTTGGTGTTCACCGAATTTATTGGTAATTTAGATACTCTGGTCCTTTATTTACATGTACCTTATATATCATGGCAGAGGGAAATTAGGCATATATGACTTTCAGCTGTTTTTCTTTCATACTTTTTAAAAATATTACTTGTTTAGTGGTGAAATCAGATTTCAGACTTTAATTAGATTAAGAAAACAATTCTAATATAGGGGAAAGAATTATTTTATTTTTTGCGTTCTGACCTAAAATGTCTTAAAAATTGGACAGTAGGAAACGAAGTATTTTGAAACTAAAATCTTAGCCTGCCATATGCGGAATGTACTAGAGGGAACCTAGTGTTAAGATATTCTGTCTCTCACAAACCACCGTCTTGGATGCTTAGTGTCAGAATTCAACGCGCTTTGTCTTCTAACCAGAACAAAAAAATTAAAATGAACCCATGTGGAAAAGGAACCCATGACCGTCGCAATTACTCTTAGACTGCTTACTATTATACAAACACGAACAATTAAAAATCATTCACCCTGTGAAAAAGGAACCCGTAACCGTCGCGATTACTCTTAGATTGCCTGCTATTATAGATCTAATTTTATTCATATTTTACTGCAAAAAATATTATAACAGTAGTATCAATACAGGAAAGAACCCTGAACACACAATAAAGATGTAGCGTAAGTAACAATGTTCGATCTGAATTCTGAAGTTTCAATTATTATGATTAAATTTCCTGCAACGTAACAATATCGTAAATCGATGATATATTTCACATGTAACTATTACTGTGATATTCAATAGAGTAAATAATGTATTCTTTGTACATTTTATAGCATATTTATTTATTTCTTAAAGTAGGTATCTATAGATTGATAATATGTGCGTATATTGTAAAAAAGTCTTTACTAAGATCGTCGTGCCACAATGAATGCGGCGTTGAGTGCCGCCACTCAGCAAGCATTAGTGAAAATTAGGCTTGACGTCAGAGATGGAATGTCTTAACACTACATTTGTCTACTATGCATGTGCAGTTTTTATACACATCGAAACGATACAACCATTGAAACGTACACCCAAAACTCCATTGAAATCGGTCTACTCTTTTAGGAGGAGTAGGAAGATAAATATATGTACAGAACCATTAAATGATCTTAAAGCCTAAGCTTATTTGTTGATAAATAGCGGATATCATCTAAATATTCCAGTCACGTAGATATTCACAAATATTTCTGCAATATTACTTTTTAATTCAGCAAATGTATTTATATTATTTTCTTTTTATGTTTTCCGCATCTTGCAGAGTAGGCAGAGGGAGTCTAGTGTTAAAACATTTAGTAACCGCATTTCTCGTCTAACTTTTAAGACATTGCGTGGCAGACTTTACCTTCCCACCAAAGTGAGGATGGAACCCATAACCATCGCGTTTGCAACACCAAAATGGCCTCAATTGTCATAGATCTTTAAAATTATAATAAATTTATCTTATTTTCTTTTGTTGCAGGAAATCGCCGCCATACTTATTAGCTTCGATAAGCATAGTGACTGGCAGTCCAAAGAAGTCAAAATACGGTAAGCCAATTTCATATTCTTTTCATTTTCAAACTCACCTTTATATTACCTTTGTAAAAGTGAAAACTACAAAGTAAAAGTGCTCTACGAGAGTCTAACAGCAATTTTGGCTTTCAAAGTTTTAAATATTTTACACGCGTCTTTATTCAAATGTGGGAGTTAACAATGTCTAAATTTAACGTTAACATATATCTGTTCAGACACAGACAGGTAGAAAAAGACTAGAAAATCATCCGAGCTCTTTGAAACAGACTCTTAAATTTCGACCAGAGAATCGTAAGAGACAACCGATCATGAATTTTAATGTGCCCTCGCTCCACGGTTCACCTTATCCTGTTGAAAAGAGAAAAAGAGTTTAAAGCGGTACATTGCGAAATCACGGAAAATGTGAAAAAAACTTTCCACAGAGGCATGAATTAAAACTATCAGTAGAGTAACGTCTTCTTACTTTTATACTGTTACAGTGACTGTACCTAATTTGGCGCCCAACGAGGGACCCGTTCCAACTTGTAACAACTTTAAGCAAATTAAAACTTCGGCTGTGACTACTGCTCTCTTAGTCTGCTCTGTTGAAATATTAACTCTTTATGAGGACGTAGTGTACTTTCGGAATTTCGATGTGCCCGCAGATTCGAGTCGTTAGTTTAAAATTTAATACGAAGATCCGTTTGGAGTTGGAGATAGTTTGGTTGTCTTTATGAAATAGATCGCTTGTGGAATGAAAGTTGTCGGTAAATTTTCGCGTTCGGAAGGTCATTGGTATTAATAATGTTCTCGACTTGTTCAAATTGTTTGTTGTGAACTGTTTGCGGATTTATGTTTATGGTCTCGAAGGAAGTTCAGGCTGGATTAAAAAGTAAATCAATGAATTATACGAACTTTACTACCGTCTTTCTTAAATTTAGAATAGTAATAATAAGATTAATAAAAAGTAAATACTTATTAATAATCATATTAGCACTCTACTAAATTTAAGAAACAGATTAAGCAAATAAACATACTATTAAGACATTCTATTTTCTACTTTCCGCTCATTGAGACATTGCATACCGAATGGAGGAACTGATCACCGCGTTTTGTCTACTAGAGCGGAGAAATTATAATTATGTAAGTATCAATTTTCCCCAGGATGGGGTTCAAACCTAAAACTATCGCGAACAAAGTCACTGTCCTTCTAGACCACGACGGTCTCAGAATAATTACTAATTAGAACAGGTTTCATACAATCATATAAAATCCACACATCCTTACAAGCAGGTTGGTGACAATATGATTTATATTCTATACCTAAAGGTGCGTTCTATATTCAAACGACGTTGATCGAACGACTTGATTGTTCAACTGAATTGAACTTAAACATTGTATTTACGATGTTACCAAGTTGAACGGCTAACTTCAAATAGTTTATATATTTCGTATAATCCTATATATGGTCTCGTTGTAGAATAAATGAATTGCTTAATTTAAAACTATGAGCGTAGGAAGGGGTGGGACCGAGCCCATCCCAAAATAGTCTGGTGCCCACCACAGAAGTTTTACTTACAACAAAACTTGCCCCGATAATAAAAATAAAACAACATTTACATGAACCAATCTTTTCAAAGTTAAAAATAATATCTAAATACGCAAATGTTTCAAACACTACTACTATTTTGGTTTGTTATGTCCATTGGTTTGATTTAATAATACATATGTATATCTTTTTTCAAATAGACAAAGTGCTGTTGACCTGGAGTAGTCTTTATAGCGTCATCACACGGAGACGGGTAAGAGTACCTCACTTCCGAAGAAATACGAGCTCTGATGTACGCTCACTTTTCGTTTTCGCGTAGGGGATTACCCTGCGTACGCTAATCAGGACAGTCTTGGACCGTTGGGCCCTGTTACACTAAGGCGCGGACGTGCCCTCAGATAGGTATCTCGTCGCCTCTTACAGAGACGGAGTCTTGAGGCTGAGGCATGAATTTTTCCGATAACCTGGCTATTTGAGATTTGGTCCCTTGTGATTTAATTTCCCTTCTTCATATTTACTTTACTAAATTACCAATATTATTCTAAATCCATAAATACTAAAAACTAAGGTTATTTTATTTATTCTACTTATTTCGCTCTGCCTATAGAAATATTGGGAACCTGTATACTACTGTTGGTTAAACCACCTCAACATGTTAAGTAACCGAGATAATATTATATTAAGCTAACCAATTAATCAGCATGCTGCGTCAATAAGCGTTGGCTTATCGATGCGTATCATTACTGATTAGAGGAAAATTAGAATTGATAGAACTGGATTACTTGTGAGTAAATAAATTTTGTATTTTACATAAATATGGATAAAATATTTAATTTATTTTAAGAAAATGTATAAATTTTGGGTCTGTCGCGACGGTCGTGGGTTCAATTCCTCCTTATATTTTTTGGTTTGGTGCGATGTTAAGTTCTGCTACTCAGCTTTCTGCTCCCAATCTTGCTATTTCAACGAAGATGAAAGCAGGTTCCAATTATTATTATTTTTTATTTTGAAGGTATCGTACTTGAACCTGCACTTCTTAAATGTCTTACTTGAATGGTGAAGCTACGTTTTCTCTCCCACCTCTATATTAAAATATTCTGCGCATATTTCTTTAAACGACCAAAAAAGTTTTACAAACAGTAAATTCTATGGTAATAAAACTGTGAACCTTTGCCTCGTGTATTGCCTCTATACGTAATTTACTTCACCTGTAGTTCGGGGTTGTGACAATAGCCTACTTGTGATTTAAAGCCAAAGATTGATGTTCTCGACACTACTTTTGCACGTAGAGTACTTTGGTAAATTTTAGAAATATTCTTTTCATACTCGATGTACATAATGGGCTGTGGGAACCTGGGAATCTAGCATACAATTACCGGTGAACCTGAAAAAAAGATATAGTTAATAGAAAATAAATATTTATAAGTATTTATGTAACGTCCACTTGAATAATAATACCTGCTTTAGGCCGGAACCCCTAGCTAACGGCTTAATCAGTATTTAGAACGGTATGCAAATTGGCCACACGTTACGTTGTTTGCTTAACATAATGAAGAATCAATAGTTCTTCAATGGGAACACTATATTTTATTACCATTATATTAAAATACAAATGTATGACATAATATAGCGTTGAGTTTCGCTTTTTAACATGTTATGTCTGGAAAACAGGTGGAAGGCGGCGGATAGTGTCATAATTTTAAATTATCTCTGACTCTACTGTATACGGGAAAAAGGGAAAAAAATACAATCTAACAGTATAGGCTCTAAGATCAATCTTTGATCACGATTTGAACTCAAAAGAAATGGTTGTATTTAAATTATTTTAATTCCCATGATTTGGTAGACAAAGCAAGGCGTTCTGCGCCGCCACTCAACGCACAATTTCTATAAAATTGAAGAAAAGAGTCTCCACATCAGTTTCCTTCTGCCTGCTATGCGGGAGAAATAGTAATTTTTTTATATATAATTTTTTTATATATTTATTTATAGTTTATAACGTCTAAAAACTAGACCATTTATTGTATAAAAATATTAGTTATTTTATTAGTTAAATAAAATTAATACTACTAGTTTAGCTACAATAAAAAAACAATTTATTTGCAAGAAACCAGCAAACATTATGACACGTAAAGAATTAATTCCCTTATAAAAAGTCGTAACTGGCGTGACGTCGCTAGTCGGCTGTTATTGCCTGTGTCTATTCAACAAACTTTACTGCCATCAGAGTATTTCGATTTATTGCGATACTTTGACCCAAGGGCTCTTTCGTGGTTCGCGAATATAAATCCCATATTAAATTCTACTTTATAAATTGCTTTTTGTTCAGAAAACTAATGATTGAATTTTTTCCATTGAATACTTTGTGTGGTTTCACTTTCAAGGATTTAGAAGGAAGTATTTCTAATTGTGGTACTTGGAAAGTTTTGTAATAAATATTTATTTTGTACTAGTGACGTACTTTGATTTTATAAGTAAATTTTTATTTGTTATTTACAAAGTTTTTATTTTTCTATTTAATTGGTGTCTTAAACAACAACCATTGCCTTTTATCTAAATAGTTCGAACTCGTTAACAATAATGTTTATACTATTAATATCCTCGTATATATTTTGATTTATTATTTTATAACTAAAAAGTATAAAAAAAAACTGTTGTGTAAAAACTAAAAACAAAAAATCGGCCAATTAAAAGTTAGATTCGCATACGTATTATGCACTATCTTATTTATTATTATCTTTAGTACAAATGTAACTCTAAAAAGATTAAAAAATAATTAAAAAATCCAAATCAACCACTTTCGTGAAATTTTCATTCTTAATAATAATGTTTGAGTGGCAAAGCTTGGCAAAAATCTTCCTATAGGGGACGCTAAACGACAAAAGTTGTAACAACTTTATCAAACATTCAGTTGTCTTCGATGGTTGAGCTTAAAATATAATATTAGAATTCTTTTATTGTGTACGGCTTCAAATCTCTCTGTTTTATTTTTTTGAAATTATATTTAATGTTTTTCACGTTTATTTTTGAGTCTAGACTCCATTTGCCTATCCTGTTATTCCGTTTCCCACTATCCTCTCAATTTTTTAGACATTGCGTTCCGTTGAACAGCGGAACTCAGCGCTGTGTTGTATATTGTCGCTAGATTAGGGAAATAAAAATAAACAATTCCCTAAGGCCCTAGCCTAAGGTACCTGATTAGGGATTAACTACAACTGTCACTGTCAAAAAGCTTTAAACATTTTACCGCCTAACAGATTAGACTCAAGGAACCTAGTGTTAAGATACTCTGCTCTCTACTTTCCGCCAAATTGTCAAGATATTATATGTTGAGTGGAGCTCAACGTAGGGCAGTATCTTCATGGAACCCACAAGTATTAAAAAATCTAGAAAATCTAGGAAAAATGTAAAAAACGTCCAAGATTTAAGGTACGAGATGATCATAAATTTATAAATCAATATGCTAAGTAAGCAAAGCGACGACGTCACTGCGGTGTCAAGTTAACAGTCACGAGGCACTGAAGGCTGGATTATCTCCTATAACTGATGAGCCATAAATAGAATTGGACAGTGCCATAATAAGCTATGAGCTTTGAAATTAGGCATTGATGTATTGTGTGATTTATACAAGTAGACAATATTTGGGTTAGGTTTTTAATTAGGTTTTATTTGTGAATCTAAATAAATTAATTATTTAGATTGGTTGCTGAAGTCGTGGCGTAAAGAGGTTCACTGTAAATGCTAGATCGAGGGCTAGATTCTCATTGTGAGATTATTTCATTTTCTCGCTCTGGTAACATCCTATATCTTATAAAACAAAGTCGCTTTTCGTGTCTGTCTGAACTTTCTAACTCTTCTTCTTCTAAACCACCCAACGGATTTTTATGCGGTTTTCACCATTAGGTCGAGTATTTCTCAGGGAAGGTTTATATATAGTTTATTATTTGTACATTCTTATGTAAATTAACATAAATACGATAAATGTGTATAAAGTCCTACCCGTTGAGACACTTTTGCGCATGCGCTGCTTTAATGGTAAGTAGTATATGAAGATAATGTACTGGAGTATTGTTCCTCTTAATAAGATCTACAAAAAAGTCCGCGAGAGCATATTTTTATCTTTTAAGGATAACGTGTAGTGATCATATTTCTGTCTAAAAATAGTAATTTCAATATATTTTTTATTGTGAGGGATATTTTTCCATAATGGTATTAATCCTTATCCTTTAAAATACTTTATTAATTTTCTACGTTAAAGGAAGATAAAATTTGCTGTTTACACTATTTCGAAATTTCGAATAGTTTTAGAGAAAAACGCATTTAATTGTTGACACATCACGCCGCGCATTTAATTGTTGACACATCACGCCGTTGACTCATCAGCTGTGCCGTTTCATATATTTGGTTTCATATTTTTTGTAGTAGTTATTAGTAGGCTTTTGTTTATAATTTCTTCCGTTTAAAAGTTGTCATTTAACAATCTAAAAATAGTCATTTAAATATATTTTAATAAGTACTTGAAAAGATTAGTAGCACAGATTTAAAATTACGGTACCTACTAAAAAATCCTTGCCGAGTAAAACAATTGGAAAATCCTTATTGAAACTATATGAATAATCCAGTAGTAAAAGCGGGCGAAGCCGCAAGGGGGTCGCTAGTTTATATATATAAAAGGACTTGTCCTCACTGACTGAGGTAAGACGCGCGCACAGCCGTAACCGCTGATGGTAGAAACATGAAAGTTGGACAGATGTTTACTTTCGTAATCTGGACATCCACTAAGAAGGGATTTTGAAAAATATGTACCCTAAAGGGGTGAAATAGGGGTTGAAAGTTTATATGGAAAAAAATTAAATCTTCACCGATTTTTATAAAATTTGAAATTTAGATTTTTAAAAGTATTTAATTGAACACGTGTTTCACGGTTTTTTAGAATTTACCCCCTAAGGGTGCCAATAACGGGTTGAAAGTTTTTATGGAAAAATCTTTATCGCCACCGATTTTTATAAAATTTTAAATTTAGATTCTTAAAAATATTTCATTGAACACATGTTTCGTGGTTTATTTTAATTCATCCCCTAGGGGTGCAAATAAAGGGGTTGAAAGTTAGTATGTAAAATTCTTTAAATCGCCACTTATTTTTATAAGATTTGAAATTGAGACTCTTAAAAATATTTCATTGAAGACGTGCTTCATGGTTTATTAGAATTCACCCCTAAGGGTGCAAATAAGCATGCGAAGCTACGCGCATCCGCTAGTTATTTAATATAACTCAGTTGAGTTATGCCACTCAACTCGCATTGACTCGAAAGTTGGGCGGTTGGTGAAAAAAAAACACAATACTTTAACAGGAAAATAGGCTTCAACATCTTCGATACAGTCCGGCAGATCTCAGTTGCAACAATGACGTATTTGCATTAATACAAAATATTACAAGAGACGCAATCAATATTAATTAGTAAATTGTCTTTCACCACATGACATAATTTATTATTATGACATAATGACATGACACAACTTAAAAAAAAATATTGCATCCAATGAGCTATAATACGTAAGTATATATTATATTAAACTGATCTATACATTGTTATTGTTGATCAGAGAATCCTCTTAGCGTTTGCATATTAAGCAGTAATAATAAACTAACATGATATTAACATGATATTAGAAATGCTATAATACTAGCCTTGACCTGGGGCTTCGCTTCCGCATTGTATGCCACTTGATCTATGACACATTATTAATATATTATTATTTATTTAAGTAAACAATATGTAAATGTTACAAAAAAATCAAATTCAATTCCAAAATGGTGTTAAATTAAACTTCTTCAAAAGTTCTTGCAGCTTAAACCTAAAAATTATGACGATTATAAACGCAAGGAATTCCTCACAAAGTTTGGTGGATTAATAGCTTCGAGTAAGCTGTATAGGTGCTATACATCATTGCTGTAATAACGGTTAAAGTAATTCGTTTACGTGACAAGCGTTGAGATATATAGATTATTTTGAATATTCGATGCTTATCTTTGTTTTTATTACAAAAGAAATTTTTGTGATACACATTATCCTATCCTATATCTTATAAAACAAAGTCGCTTTTCGTGTCTGTCTGAACTTTCTAACTCTTCTTCTTCTAAACCACCCAACGGATTTTTATGCGGTTTCCACCATTAGGTCGAGTATTTCTCAGGGAAGGTTTATATATAGTTTATTATTTGTACATTCTTATGTAAATTAACATAAATACGATAAATGTGTCTAAAGTCCTACCCATTGAGACACTTTCGCGCATGCGCTGCTTTAATGGTAAGTACTACATGAAAATAATGTACTGGAGTATTGTTCCTCTTAATAAGATCTACAAAAAAGTCCGCGAGAGCATATTTTTAACTTTTAAGGATAACGTGTAGTGATCATATTTCTGTCTAAAAATAGTAATTTCAATATATTTTTTTTTGTGAGGGATATTTTTCCATAATGGTATTAATCCTTATCCTTTAAAATACTTTATTAAATTTCTACGTTAAACGAAGATAAAATTTGCTTTTTAAACTATTTCGAAATTGCGAACAGTTTTAGAGAAAAACGCATTTAATTGTTGACACATCACGCCGTTGACTCATCAGCTGTGCCGACTTAAGTTTTACTTATCCCTTACTCTCAGCATATAAATAAGTATATTAGTTACGTTGGCCATTTAATGTAGATCAAAATTGTCTTTTACTGTTTTTTCATTTTAATAAGTACTTTAGAAGTTGTTACAATATCAAAAAATCCTTGCTGCGAAACGCGCCCCGCGACGTTTTGCTTATACAAGCGCGTCATGAGCAGTCATCGGTGGTTCCGTGGTAGAATGCTCGCCTGCCACGCGGGCCCGGGTTCGATTCCCGGCCAATGCATTCTATTTAATTTTCCTCACAGGCAGCCACGTAGTGTTTGCTTTTCATCAGGGACAGAATACCCTCTTCAGCATTAACCACAAGCTCGAAAATAACCCGCCCGCTATAGAGGCATAGCAACGAAGATTTAGATGCGTTTGCACGTATTGGATAATTGGAGTTGAATGTATTATTTCAGCGCGATATATTTGGTTTCATATTTTTTGTAGTAGTTATTAGTAGGAAGGCTTTTGTTTATAATTTCTTCCGTTTAAAAATAGTCATTTAAATATATTTTAATAAGTACTTGAAAAGATTAGTAGCACAGATTTAAAATTACGATACCTACTAAAAAATCCTTGCCGAGTAAAACAATTGGAAAATCCTTATTGGAACTACGACAATGCGGGTTGCATTAGAGTTTAATTAATTTTCACATTATCATAAGTGCTTTGCAAACATACATTATATGAATAATCCAGTAGTAAAAGCGGGCGAAGCCGCAAGGGGGTCGCTAGTATTTTATATTTTTATTTATGGATATTATACTTTTGTAGCTTCACGTTGCATCCCGCACACAGCAGGGTAGGCAGAGGGAACCTAGGGTTCACACTTCACCCCCCTTTAAACTCTACTGCTTGTGGGTTCCATTACAACTCGACGTAAAGCTATTCTGTTAACTCTGTCTGCCACTCAACAAATAATGCTTCCAGAATTCGACGGAAAGTGGTAAAGAGAGTCGGAGTGTATTAACACTAGCTTCCCAGGTTCCTTCTGCCTCTGCTATGTGCGGGATAAAGCATGAACCCAAAAAAACATAATTCAAATTGTTCACTAAATAATAGTGGGTAAATCGTTCCCTAGTGCCGTACTATGACTCTAACATTATCCGAGTGGTTAGGGAGCTTTGATGCCATAAATGTTTATGCTTACTTCATTTGACTTTAGCAGATGCTGTCTATGGGTAGCGTTATTTGACCGTACACGCGTTATTTAGGTTTATATTTGCATTTTGTTGATCTTTTGATGTTATTTTGTAAGTAATGTAGGCATTTTATCTTTATTGTTTCCATAGAACAGTTTCTAGTTTGCTTTTCTTTCTTTTTGCTTATTATATCTAGAATTAGAAAGAATAAGAAGATTCTTAAATATTTTAAAAAGCACGGCTTAAAATATCGCTACTTAACAACTGCAGATCTAAATTTTAGGTGGAAAGAAAATGAAATAGGATAAAATGTGTTATAAAAAACTGGTCACTGCTCCACAAGCGTGTGCTGTTAACGCGATAGGTTATGGGTTCGACTCCTGGGGAAATTAAATATGTATTTAATATTTTAATTTCCTCTCTCTGGTAAACGCGGCGTTGAGTCCCGCCATTCTACGACTTCAAAATTCGGCGATAAGCGAGGAGCAGTCTTAACGGGGTGTGTTAACTCTAGGCTCCCAAGTTCCTTCTGCCTACCATGCTACGTGCGCCATAAAGCGTAAAGTTAAAAAAACCCAAACACAGGTTACATAAATAAAACTAATAAAAGTTTAAAACGAAATGGAAACAGTGAATAAAATGTCATTTTGAGTCAGTCGCGTCAGTCAGAATTGCAACTGAAATGCACTTCTGCTTTGACTAAACAAACTCTCAATACATTATTTATAAAGTCCGCTCAAAGTCAAATGTAGATGAAAGTGAAAGCTTAAATATGTTATAGTTGTGGGATTAAAGCCAAAGTAACGTTAGTTTTAGTGGAATATACCTACTAGAGAAAAAGGAATATAGACTTGTTGATTGATTGATATTTTTTAAATTTTTAAATTATTATTCTATACTTAATTTTTTAATTTTATCTTTTCTTATCTAGCCAAATTTATCTTATCTTATCCCCAGAGCAAAGAAATGAAAATATTAAATAATTTATTCCCTCGAATGGGAATCGAACCCACTGTCGCGTTCACAATCAAACGATTCTACCACGTTCTCTAAATTCCTTCTATTTCTTGTAAAATTGTAGACGATCGAGTAATTACATACTTCAAACGTACAAACACACGTAATAAAGACGTGTTGCTAGATGAAGAGACGCAATCGCTCCCGTAAACTGTTTCCCCGGACGACTATTTATCGTATCCATTACAGTGATTGAGACGTACGAGTTGAATTGTGACGAAAATGTCTTTCTTGTCAATGTTTTAAGGTTTTTTTTTACCGATTTTCAGTTAAAGGGGGTTATCAGTTTGATATGTATGTATAAATTTGTTAATTTGTTGGCTAAAGTTGAGCAAAGGTTTTGTATAAATGACTTTATTTACTCCAGTCGTCTAGTATAAAGCGCGGCGTTAAGTACCGCAACTTAGATTAATATAGTAAAACTAGACTAATTAACATTACATTTCCTATCATAAATAGTTCATTACATCGAAATACAGGGTGTATTCACGAATCGATATATCGTTTTATCTCCGACCAGATGTTAGAGACGCAATTAATTGCTTTATATAATGAATAGGCTATTAAATAACTCATTTAATTTGTATAACGTATGAAATGGACAATTGGGCTATATATTTTAATAGGTACTTTCTGGTATAATTTTAGTATTTTTGATGAAAAAGAGAAAAAAGCATTATATATATAAAAAAAAGGTTTTTATAGCTATTAACATTGGAGTGGAGCATCAGGATCTAAATCTGACGATTGTGAGTTCGATTCCCACTCGGAGAAACGAATTATCTTAATTTTTTTCTGGAATGTTAGGTACAGGTATAAAGAAAACTTAAATAATTTAGTATGAAATCTATGAAATAGAAAACTAATTGTCGATATTTCTCGTGTATGAGTTTATACTTGTATGCGGCATAAGAAGCCGAAGATTTATTTAACCGAGCTTGGTTAAAATTTAAGTCGGTGAATTTATATTGACAGTACGGAATCCATAATTAAGTTAATTCTTAAATAGGGAGAAAGTGGATGATGAGGTATTATTATTGTTACCGTTGGGTAGAGATACATATAAATATTATCAAATAAATTTGTGAAAATAAGAATATCAAAAGAGATATATGAATTCTAAGAGTTACACAAAAAAATACAAATTAAGCGATTTTTCCAGCTTTAATCCAAATCCTGTGGGAATTCCAGGATAAACGTAGCCTATGTGTTGCTCCACAACCCCTGCTATCTTTCAATGCTAGTCCCATATAATCAGTTCAACTGTTGCGAAGAATTTCCTGCACAAACACAAAGACAAACAGACAACATTTTTAACATTAATTATTTTTGTATTAGTGTATGCACTTGGAAAAATACATTTATTTTGAAAGTACATACAGATATTTAAATATTATTTATATGTATAGATATTTATTTCCACCACATACCCATTTTCCCCTACAATTGCATCCCATCTACACAATATGTTCAAGTCAAGAATCGATACCGCTATAACGTTCTCTAAACAGCGTTCGACATTACAGCTAACGTGCACAATATCCGTTGTATAATACCAGCAATGATTCCGGTATTCCGGGATCCGGGAGCACGTTCCCGCTGTACCGGCGCCTATAATTTGTGGCGGGATCTACCGTAGAACAACGCTTGGAAGTGATATGGATGGGTCTTTTGTGCTTGGCATTTTTTTTTTAATATTTAGTATTTTATTGAGTTGGTAAAAAGAGGTTGTGAGTTACCCCATTTCGGATTATTTATTAATTGTTTATCTAATCTAAAAAAATATATTTTCATACCTTTGCTCAGGTGTCGAGGCAAAACGCGGCGTTGAGTTCGGCCCCTTGGCACACAATGACTCCAAAATTCGGCGAAAAGTGGGGAACGCAGTGTCTTATCACTATGTTCCCTTTACCTATATACCCTGTTGTGTGCGGGATAGAGCGTGAAGATAAAAAATTGTTATATTTATTGACTTATTAATAAAATCAGTTTATTAATAAATTAATAAATAATTTCATCTACGTTGGTATAGATAGATTTTTGCAGATGTAGTAAGAGATTTAAGAGTTTCGGTTTTCAGTAATCGCCATTGAACACAATTAAATTAAATCTTAATAAATATCTTTATTTATACATAAACAAATAAAGAAACTAAATACCCCAAAATCCCATTCTAACATTCAAACTACCTACCTCACAACAATAAATCAGGGTACAATTGTCCAAATCCACTCCAACTCTACCCTATACCATTTCTATTTCACACAGCTATTTGTCGTCGACCGTCGCGGGCTTAGCGGCGGATCTTGATTTATAAAGGGTCGGTTTGTCGCGGGGTAGATTGCCAATACCGGTTAGACTTAATTCTAGTTTAATCTTTGATTTGTTTCCTCACCACCTTTGTTGGTGGAGGCAGAGAGTCATTAGCTAAGTGGTGCTGGTGATGTAAGTTAGATGTTGGTAGGACTTTTGTTTTGGTTGGCTGATGGCTGTTGAGTTTGTTTGTATGGGTTGTATGGGTGTTTGTATGAAAGGGAAATTAGGCTTGATTTTGATTTGCTTGCTTGGTTTGGAATATCTTAGTTCCTTTAGTTCCTTTAGTTCCTTAGTTCCTTAGTTCCTTAGTTCCTTAGTTCCTTAGTTCCTTAGTAATGTCTATTAAAAATTAATGAGGCTTGAGTAACGCAGCAGATAGTTGTGAGTTTGATCCTAGCTCTAGTAATTCCGCCCTGGTAGACGAAGATCAGCGTTAAGTTCCGCCAAGCAGGACGCAATGACTAGACGTAACTAGTAAATAACTCTTTGATCTTGTTATTACAAAATTCCCCATTAGCTTTGACAAGCCATCTTGCAATGTATCTAAAAGAGCAAAAAACAGGAAAACCGAGTGACTTATCACTAAGTTATCTTTAGCTTTACTGTAAAAATACGGGAATACACGAAGATAATAATAAAAATAAACATAGCAATTGAATTGAATTTATTGCTTTGTTTATGTGAAACAGGCAGAACACTTCAAAGACTAACACTTACGTAAAAAGGAATGTCTAACAGATACTATCTTCATTTCTCTGTGATATCTGTTTTTATGATGAGGGCCTTGTACTGTAGTGGTACAGCGTTTGTATGTCGCGACGATTATAGGTTCGATTTCTATCATATTTATACAATTTTCCTTTTATTGAGCTATACAGGAAAATGCGTGAAACTAAGTGATTTTCTTTTCACTCATCATCTTTATAAGGGTAAGCAAGGGGAACTCCATATCCTACTGAATTTCTAACTACCCTCTTTAATTTTTTATGTTAGCGTTACGTATTTCATTGTACTAACAATGACATCTCAATATTCTCACGTCTGAAGGTTTAATCGTAAAGCAATTTAGTATAGATTGGATGCTGTCGAAGCAAACCTTTAGGGACGGATTGATAAATTAAACCGCTTTAAGAGGTCAACCCCTCATTTGAATTTAACCTAAAGGAATTCGAGAATGTTTTTGTAGAGCGAAGACTTGTGCTTCACTTAGCACTTCCTCTTTGAATTTGTCGAATTGATAGTATTTTCTTCTTATAATGCTCAAAGAATATTTTAAACATATTTATTAGTTTTAATTAACAGGCGAAAAGAACTGAAAGTGGTTCTTAATTTGACGATTTTTTTTTTATGTTTAAACTCAGCTTCACGCTGAAATCAGCTTCAGGATAGGCAGATCCCTTTGCCTACCCTGAGGTCTGCCTATCCGAGGTTCCCACCTCTTGTTAAGACTCCATTCCCCACTTTCCGCCGAATTCTGAAGGCATTCCGTGTTGATATGTTTAAACTCGATTAAGAATAACGATTTTCACAATTTTAGTTACTAATATCCACGTTTAGTTTAATTTAAAATGTTTTTAATATTAGAATATCTAGTGTTAGCTATAGTATATTGCCTTACTGTGATAAGCCTTGACGTATAATATCACCGTTAGCCGAATAGCCGTTAGTTTATTGATCACAAGGGATGTTGAGTGGCGGATGTAGCAATCTATAGACATGTTCGACTAATGACTCTCGTTTGAAGGTCAAGGCTCTTCGTACAGTTTATATTATATATAAGGAAACTTGTCGTATAAGGAATTGGGTAAAATATTAGCAATATTCGAAAAAAAATGAGTTTTTTTGATAATATATTAATTGTTAATTAGTTTTGTATTATTATATTTTTTTACTGGACTACGGCTAAGCAAGTAGGAGAGTTATAGTTTCGTCTGTTATGTATGTGTGTATGTAGGCTCGTAGCTCCTAAAATACTTAGTTTTCTTTGTTGCACATGTAACATATATTGAAATTAAAAGGATAGCTAACGAAGGTGGGCTTGTTTCTTAAATAATTCTAATCTATTTCGACGTCCGAACAGCTGAAAGAATGACATCTAAATTATACATATTTCTACAGCATTTGCCTGTATTAAATACAGATGGAGTTTCAATACCAGCATTTCCCCCAAAACGAAACCAAATCCACGACCACCAATTTTCCTCAAATATCACTTACCCGAACAAAAAAGCAAATAACATAAGCTTTTCAATAATAAGATTAAATTTAAATAGTCAATGGCACGTAACGAACTTTGAATTAAAGTGCAAAGTCGCTACCAACTTTTAATCTCTTTCTCCAATCAATTAGCGTTGATTTGATTGCACTTTCGAACTGTTTGATATGCATTTTAATGTGATAGATCGTTAGTGGCCCGGTCACAATAATAAAAATTGAAATTAGGCTTGTTTAAGGGTTTTTTATATGAATGTTTTATTAATGAAGCCGGTCGTGGGTTCGATACCCATTTGGGGAATGAAATATTTAATAATAATCTCTGGTAAAAAGGAAAAGCGGCGTTGAGCTTCTATTTATCAAGCAATGCCTTGAGAATTCGACGGAGAGTGGGTGGGTACTTTTAAATTTTAACAAATTTTCTAGTTTTGATAAATTATGTTTACAACACACAATGTTTCATAAATTATTGGAGTTTGGGGAAATATCTTATACCACTAGGTCCGTTCTGCCTTCTATGCTACGCTGGAATTAAAATACTTAAAATAAAAAAAAAAAAAAATCATATCTGAGTTTAAATCGGCTTCATCTTAAGCAACCAGATCATCAGATTAAAAATAAATCTAAAGTAAAGCACAAAGTAAGTAGCAAGAATCATGTACACGCCACCGCTCTTTGATCTCCTATAACTGGGTTAAATCGAGCTAACTTGATAATAAACGACACGAGTTAACCGATTTCATAACATTTTGTGAAGGAAAATCTATAAAGAATTATAAGAACTAGAAAATTTAGTTTTGTTTTACGACTGAAAGTAAGGAGATTTTATGGCTAGTCCTGGAGTCCATATTTATTTGCGTGGGTCTTAAGATGTAAAATTGAGAATTTCGTTATCCGTATTTTACCTTCCTTAACTGATTTTTACGGGTTATTCTTCTGTATTCTGTATATAGCAGCGTTTGTAATTTATTTCCCTGAATGGGAATCGAAGGAAACCACCTCATTTTAACTTCCGGACATTGGGAGACAGAGGGACCCCGGACACCTAGTGTTAAAACCCTCCGTTCCCATTAAGATAATATCCGTCAACCACATTCCACCGACATTGTGTTTTGAGTGGCGAAACTCAACGCCGCGCTAGTTGTTTCTCCCAAGTAGGAATGGAATCCACAACGACGCCACGACTACCTCAAATGTTAATGCTTATTTCAATAAAATCATCATTAAGCAAGTTCTTGCTCTGTATAAATTTAATATTTTTTTGACAACACTATATAGGTTACTTGGAAATCTGTATCAACCGTTTCCCACTTTTATTGTAGAACTAAAAAAAAAAAACAAAATATATAACGAATAGCGGAATATTAAAAACTATCAATTAGTCAAGATTCGTTCGCGTGCAATTTGCGAACTGAATTTTGGTAACAGTATTGTTTTTCAAATATTTTATTTATTCGTATACCCCTTCGTAGTGCATAATATGAATATCAAGTGTTCGTTGGCGTCGAGATTTACAAGATTTTTACCTACTTTTTTTTATTTTTAAAGGAAAAATTGTATTTTGTTTAATTAAGTATAAATATTTATATGAAAATTGATGCTTTTGTAGCGCAGTAACGTAGTACTTGTGTGTTCGATTCACACTTGGGGTAACGAACTATTTTAATTTTCTTGCTCTGGTTAGAAGACGAAACGCAGCATTAAGTTCTACCACTATATGTACAATGTCTCGAAGATTGGACGAAGACTGGGAAACAAAGTGTTTTTGCACTAAGTTTCCTCTGTCTATTCTTTTATATGCGAAATACAGTGTGAACCTAAAAGAACACCTCATATTTACACTGAGTACACATTGTTGATATAAATTATTTAGGATTTCTTTTCTAAATTAATCGTCGAAAGTGCTAGCAATATACCTATATATACGTAATATTTTAAATTGGAATTTAATTATAACGTTCTTATTTTGTTTGTTTTTTTTTATATTAATAATTTGCGACTGTAGACGTAAATAGTCTATCTCGTATAGTAGAGTCCAGTTCATTTTTTCTTTTGCAGCATTTCGAGCGTGCCAGTAGAACACCATTATAAATGACGTTTATGAAAAAAATTATTTAAACTAAATGTCACTGTCAAGTACAACACGAATGTTTCGTTTAAAACAGATAATAACAACATATTTCTCCTTTGTCAAAATACCAAATATTCTTTTTATCTAATTTACAAAGTCAAAGTAAAAAATAATATTTTTATTATAATATTGCATGTTTCTATTAAACATTCCTTGCAAAGTTATTTAGTAATGCAATTATTCAAGTTGACGTATTAAGTGATCAGTCTTGACTGTTGGTCGGTGTGTAGTTATTTTACAATTTATTTTTAACTGTGACGGCTTTATAAGTCAACCCGCAACCCCATTTAACGTTTTAAAATGTTAATTTAATTTTCTATTTCAAGTAATTTTTTTATTTGTATATCATAGAGTGAAGTGGGGACCGTAAAGTGATAGTTGTGGTTTCATTCTTCATTGGGGGTAATGAGTTATTTGCGCGGCATTAATTTCTGCCTCTCAACATATCAGAATCTTGAATGCATAATAATGTGTTAAACTGAAAAATAATTAATTCATAATTTCCAGTTGTTTTTCTAAGCTGTCCAGATATTTACGTGGAGAATAATGGAAATAAAGCAAGGGTACCATCTATTTACTAACTTAATTATATACGAAATTGTCGGAAAGCAAAAAGCGGAGAAACAAATTCAAACTACCCTCCAAAAGTTTGAAGAGGTAAAATCAAATAAAAGAAAGTTATACTCTCTTTCTTCTGTTACTTTTATTGTCTAATTTTCTGTATTGTCTAATTTATTTTTAATAAAAAAAAAACAGAGAATTAACATAAAATGGAATAATAATTAAGTTCTAATTTCATCAGTCCATCTTTTGCCTTAATGTTTTCAGCTCACATTTTAAGCATTCTATTCTTATTCTATAGCTGAAAAAAAGAGTTTAAATAATTTCAGTTAATGGAATCGAACCTACGACCATAGTGTGCACAGTTATTTGCTAACTGCGCTATAATTATGTTTGTATAAATACTAGTTTCATTATATTCTTATAATCGTATCAGGTAGTTTCTACGCATTGTACTATATAAAAGCTAGGACTTCAATGAAATGCTGTTGCTTTGATGAATTACTTCTCTTTGATTAATCGTCTTTCTTGCTTTTTATAATTTAATACATATATAGGTATAATTTGTTCTTTTTTTAGTATTTAAACATTTTTATTTTTCATATTTGCGATGATTGTCTGACTGTAAACACAATGGTTGTGGGTTCGATCCCCACTCAGGGAAATATGATTGCAAACGCGACCGTTTTGGCATCGATTTCCAATAGGAAGAACGAATTATTTTCATTTCTCACTCATTCTGTTTGAGTCAAAAATAGGACGGAAAGTGGTCATCGCAGTGTCTCAACACTATGTTTCTCCTTATAAAGCTAAAGACAGAACAATATATGTGTAGTATTACAGAAAAATACCTACATTTTTTATATACCATATTTTGCTTACAATAACCTATTGTAATAATAGCTTTGCATCAAAAGGGCATAAGCCACAGGTTAGTTAACACCTCCGCCGATTTGCTAATCGTTCTTAATGTGTACGGATTTAGTTAATGGATTGCCTCGTAGACGTACATACTGGTGTAGTCGTTATATTTGTGTGAGCTGTTCTATAGAGGCTATCAGGAAAAGGTGGTAGTGGATTTGATTCTTAGCGTAGAGGCACAAGCATGTGACTGTGAAGGCGAAGGTTGTTAATTCAAATACCACTCGGGGAAATGGATTTCCTAATATTTACATTTCTTCGCTTTGGCAACAAGGCAATTTAATTTCTTTTGATAGGTCAAGATATTGAAATTAAATTTATTACTAAATAGACATGTTTTACGGCATATGGAAATCATTTCATAGAATGGGGAATCGAATCTATTACCTTTTATACAATACGACACTTTACGATTCCGCTATAAATTATAAATATTGCTTTTCTTGTATAATTGAACAAAAATCAATTTATAAATGAACTAGGCTGTAACAGTTCAAGTCATTAGGAATGTCTACGTACCGTACTAATTATAGTTACAAGTAGTCTGACAGCAATGCTAAGTAACATTAGCTTGTTAGTTAACGTGACTGGTCATTTTAAGTTTCTTATTAAAAAGTAAGATATATAGTTCCAATTATAGATTTGATATATTATAGCAGGGTAGGCAGAGAGAATTTAGTGTCATTACACTCTGTTGCCCGTTAAGACTCTTCTGTGACCCTCCACCGTAAAACACAAAAATGGGTGGGAAAAATATTTTTTTTTTTTAGTTTTAACGATTCACGCAGGGCGCGCGAACAATATCGAGCTCTCCTCATCTCATTTTTTATTATTTTCTCCATTTCTTTAGGTCTTAGTATGATGATAAATAGGCTATAATCTTTCTTGATAATAATAATTAAATTCGGATCAGTAGATCCTGAGATTAGACTTTTCAACCAAACAAACTCTTCTCGTTCATAATATTAGTTGGTATACATGAAATACAATCAATGATAATGTTTATTATATTTCAATATTAAATCTCCACATGTGTATAAAGTATCAAAATATACGTTTCATGAATAATAAGAAAGAACAAATATATTATAATGAAAATATTTTCCTTAAACGTGATTCTTTTATATTGTTTGGGAAATACTCAACAATGAAATGAAATGGAAGATAGAATACGTAACTAAAAATTAATCGACTATGAAATTAGATTTTTCTTATATATTACTAATTAAGATTGGGCTGCTAGTTGTAGTGGTGGGTTCTTTCTTCTTTTATTGAGCTCTACTGGAGACGTTTTACACTCTTTGTCACCAATAGACTCCCAAACGGTTTGACCGATTGGGATGAAAATTTGTAAACATGTAGATATGACCACGTAGATGGTTTTAGACGAAAAAAAAACCTAAAAATTCAAAAATTCATTTCTTGCTTCGCTCAAGATGTGAACATTACTGAGATTTTACCAGCGCAACGAGTCAAACTTGAGGTCCGGTTCGCGCCCCTAGTACATTATTCGAGCATTGGGCCAATATTTTTTTTTGTTTTTTGATGTAACTTTACACTTAATTCCGAATAAAGTGAAGAAGACAGAGAAGACCTGCTGTGAAGACACTGTTTTCACAATCTGGTCGAATTGTTGAATATTGGAATTCAACGCCATGCTATGTCTTTCTAGAGTATGGGGCAATGAAAATAACTGCTTCCCCAGAGTGGGAATCCCCACGGTATTCGACCCATTGATGTGATTGCACACTGAGGTTACATTTTTCAAGACCAAAATTTCATTATTCATACTATTATTTATTCTACAATTTTCACAAAAAAAAACAAAATCTTTTGAATTGAACTTAAATTAAATTGTAACTTAGACTTTTCTTTTCCTCAAATTTCTTATTATATAACAAAGGCAAAACAACACCCAATTAACTTAGCACGATTTGACAGGCGGAAAAATTCTTCGCGTTACAATAAGAAAATACAATACGGAAAGCCAGAGCTAGCTATCTAAGTTTTATACCAATTTTTGGATAATTACGGATTTTTTACTCGTTTTCCAAGCTTCGCCACATCGCATGATGGGAATGCAATTACTTCTTGCTGGTAGTGTCAGCTCTTCGTTTAATTTCAAATGCTTTTGTGTATGGCCCAAAATTTCATTATACAATGATGTTTTTTTTTTAATTTGTTTCTAGCTAAGTGTTATTAGCTTTTTAGAAAGGTTTAGCTTTCTGACGTTATCGTGGTGGTGTTGGCACGTATTTGATTGGGATAGTTGTGGATTCGAATGGTAATTGGAAAAGTATTATTTATTTATAGTGGTATAAGAAGCTTCAGTTATCTTGTTTATGGTAGTGTTAAAATTGGGGTAGAAGTTAGAGAACAATTTCTGGGAGTAGGTTATATTTGTGTTTTTTTTATTCTGTTATCAGTTCTGAATATTGGATCAAGGCCAGATCTAGCGCAGGGACACAAGCGTGCTGCTATAAGCACGACAGGTTATGGGTTCGATTCCCAGTCGAGGAAATTAAATATTTGAAATTTTCATTTTCTCTTGAACAAATTGTTTGTTTATGTATACTAGTATATTTTGGAACTTATTACTAAATGAGCTTATGTTATATGGTAAATTTGAATTTAATATATGAAGTAAATGTATTAATGATTTACCAATTAATAAACATACCACAAAGTTTAGAGGTCTATATTTATAAATGTTATACGATAGAAAATAGAATAATTCTATACAGTGTTACTAGTGCTATTTAGTAGTACTTCTTTTTAACTTAACTTATAAAATGTATAAAATTAATGAATCTACTCAATTTACAAATAAAAGTATCATTACTTATAATGTATAATAAAATTAATAATAACACACTCTTTTAATGTACCTACTAAAATAAGTAACTTATAGTGTTGCTAGTGCTGTTAAACAATTATGTGTATTATTACCTGAGAATCGAATACAGAACTACCGAGTACCCTCAGCATACCCTACCGAAGCAAGGCGACATTTCGGTTACAATAAAAAGTTATTATTAATAGACAAACTTATTCACCAAAAAAATTAATAAATAATAAAACGCAAAAATTAGGCTTTGCGTTACAAAAAAAAGGCCTATTCGTGTGCCGCTCGCATATTTCACTCATACCGATTGAGATATTTATTTGCTATTTCACAACTTCTTTAGGCAGTTTATCAGGCTGTGAGCCAGTAATTTTGTTTTTAACCGATAACTAGTGACCCGAAATACTAAATTGTTGGCGAATCCAGGATTTATAGTGCCCTGATCATGCGATTGTGGCGCAGTTTGCATGCCATACAAAAGTTTTTGCTGGTTGGTGTTCCTTAACTGAAGCCATAGTTCGTTCGTTTGATTTGCATTTTGGTTTCCACGTGGTGTTTTCGTGTCTATTACCTTCTGGTGATTATTGACTTTCAGGTAAATGATAAGGATTTGGATATTTGTTTGGTTTATTGAGAGTTCAAATCGTGTGGATTTTTACCAATTGGGGCAAAGAATTGTTTTAATCGAAAATTGGGTGGAGTGCGGGAAACAGAATGAAGTTTCATTCTCCTTATAGCGTAGAGTAAAACCTATCTCACTATCTAATTTAGATAGTTGAAAAGAAGAAAATTTACAAATTCATTTAATTTGATATGCAAAATGAATTCAGATTCTTTATAGTTGGAAAGGTTTTTATTTAATCTATAAAGCAGTAATAATTTATTTTCAGCTTCATTTGTGATTTTTATTTGTGAGTTTATTACTTAAAAATGCTCATTATAAATAACTTGTAACAATAATTATAACACATACATACATTTATAGTAAATAATACAAAATATATTATTGACGCTCTATCCCGCATAGCAGAGGGAACCTGAAAACCTAGAGAAACTTTACGATTGTTCCCACTGCGCCTTGAAAGCCTCAACTCTTATAAATGATATACAATACTGTTTTTTTTTTTATTTTGTATAAAAATTAAAAATTCGAATTTCTACACTGCATATATTGTTACAGCGTTAGGTATCGTATCGTTTTTGGTATTTTTTATATCACTAGTTATTTTGTGGGTAAAAAATATATATTCTATATAAGCTTTTACTCGGTGGCTTGTTTACATACTGACATGTGCGTTACGTGAAGCGTATTACCCATTCATATTTGATCCCCGAAAATATAAAAAAATGGTATTTCAGTTTAAATTTATATAAAAAAATGGGATTTTTTGTAGCGAAAAAATGAAACAAAATTGCTTTTAACTCAGCTTTGTTTGACTTTGTGTGGAAAGTAATCTATTTTTGAATTTATCTTTTTATTGTGTGTCTAATCTGCTTGTGTAGTCTCTAGAGATATGGAAAATTAAATTGGGTTAGAATTTTTTTCTGTTTGTTTTTTCGAGGTTTTTGTAAAATACTATAGTATGTTACTTTATTTTAGGCCTTGTGAAGTTTTATAAAATGGGATCCGTGTCAACGTAGTAATAAAATATGCAAAAAACTGATAAATTTATGAAAAATAAACAATGTATACTTAAATGTGAGGCCAGTAACTTAACACTAGGTTCCCACTGCCTACCTTGTTATGTGCGGGATACTGTTAGGAGACGACGAAACGAAAATATTAAATATTTCATTTCTTTGAGTGGGAATCGAACCCAAAACCGTCGGGTTTACAAACACGCTAATGACGACGACTACGACAGTCTCATACAGCATTTTAAATAAAAAAAGGTATATATATTCTATATATTATGATATTTAAAAAGTCGTTTGATATAAATGAGGTACTTAGAAACTAAACAAGCCATAATAAAAATATAGGTATATTATACAGGCTAAAATGTATTCATATAGAACTAAATTCTAGTTTTAAATGAAAGTCCTAATACTAATAAACTTACTTTTTAAAGTAACTAAGATAAAGTAAAAGTAAAGAATCTAATAACGTACATACTTTTTTTGTTTTTCAGCTTTACGTCTTTCATATAGTAGTAGGGTGGGCAAAGGGAACATGGGAACCTGATGGGAATCGAGCACGCTTGTGCCCTGCGCCGAAACTGGCCTCGTGTTATATTATTTGGCCTCAGTTAAGCTGCTTTTGTAATATAACTATTTCCGCCGGGAATAGAACTTACAACTGACTCTGTAACATTTTTTTAATAACATATTTATAATATTAAACGAAACTAAGCCATAATTTTTATATTATATAGGCCAAGGCATCCACACAAATCTCAATCAACATTCAACGTGAATTTTAATACCTAGTATTAACCTTTAACTATGGACGTGATTTTTTTATAACACAAATATGGACGTCGGGTCTGTCAGACCAGTGTATTTATTGGTCATATTCCGTCTGTTTTTTAAAGGAAGAAGACAATTTTATGTTTTAGTTTACATGAATAGCCTCAAATCAAGCAAAATCAATATAAATAAAATCGCTTTTTATTAAAGTTTACGCATCACAACGATTTAAGTAACTTAAAGTCACAATTTCAGTCTTTGACCACATGGGATGATTCTTAAGAAAATAATACTATAAAAAAAGACAGATAATAAAATAAATATTTTTTTAACAAAATATAAAGTCTAACAAATAAAAAAAATAAAAAAATTACATCTTATGTTATAAAATAAAAATTTTGACAACACCTCAAGATAAGGTATTATTGAACATCGATACACAATGGCTTTCAACATTGTTGGCTAACAGGACGATTGCAGTCAACATAAGTATGTGTTGTCTTTTTATATATCTTATGGGGGCAAAGTATACATGTTTTTCAAGAACCCAAAACTATTTTTTTAGCTTCATGTTCAATAAATGATAGATCAGATCGCGAAACGCGAGTCAAAGTCATTCTCAATTTTTAGAGTAGTTTAGTATACGAAACTCGTCTTTTTATTTGATAAAGTGTTATTTTCTTTATAAAATGTCGTCGTCCAATTCTTTTGATTGATGTTGATTATAAAGTACCGATATATTTGTCCCTGACGTGCTTGGTCGATCATTTTTTTCCATTTTATCATAAAAACTAAAAAAATTGAATCTTTTTTTAGGTAAATAATATTTATATTACTAAAATATATGACAAACAATGCAAAATAATATATGATATATAACAATAAAAACATTTGAATACAAATAATACAATTAAAATATTAAAGTATATTTTGTAATATTATAAAAATATATGGTGTTTTCAAATCATTATGTATGGGAAACATGGACGTCGGGTCTGACAGACCCAGGCCCCGTTTAGAAAGTTAAATACTCACGTGTTTTGGACCCAGAGACACAACCACTGCTATCTACATTCATTTTGGCATTAATACGAAAGGTACTGAGCGACTCAGTGGCGGAGGTCACCGAGAAGTGGCCGATTTGTAGAATTCGTAGACCTAGATGGGTCTGTGAGACCCGACGTCCATACTTAAAGGTTAAAAACTATTTAGATATTTCATGTAGAAAAGTAGCAAAAACAAAATTGAGAAAAATCACACAAGTTCCAGGGAAAAGCTTAAGAATTAGTGGGCTATTATTCGTAAAATCACATAGCTCGTTCATTTGACAAATTACACCGGCTCTCCCTTTATATACAGCACGGTTGAGGAGTTGTGGCCACTGAAGTTAGCTGTAGATGACTACGCCGATTTGGTTTTAGGATTTATCCTTAGTTTTAATTATTTAGACATTTTCTTCCTGAATAAACAATGCGCAAAATTTCAGAAAACTTAACTGGAGGGCGACCACGACTCGTCAACCGTACTGTAACTCGAAGTGGGATTAAAAAGATTTCCGCTGTCCGCAAAACCGACGATTGATAACTTTATATTGAAATATCATTTTTGAACGCATATTAATTTTAATTTTTAAGCGTTATTTTGTGCGAAACTTTTTATATATTGTTAAAGTGGCTTACTGGATTTTTTTAAAACGTTAAGTTGGCAAACGTGCAAACGAGACGGTTGTGAATTGGATTTCCGCTCGAAGGAAAGTATATAATATTTTTATTTCTCCACTCTTTTATGTACCTATATATATATATAAATAAATAATTAATTAATCAAATAATATAATATACGTATTTCAAAAATCTAATTACACGACGTTTTGGTAAATGGGCGAAAAGCGCAAATCTTTTCAAAAATAATTGTATTAAAATAAAAGCAGTCGTAGCGCAATGGCTGGGCGTTTGACTGTAAATACGACGGTTGTGGGTTCGATTAGCACTCTGGTAATTAATTATTTAATATTTGTTTATCTCTACCTCCTGTTGTAAAAATATAAGGCAAAAATTACGAACGGAGTGTTTTAACATTAGATTCATTATGCCTACTCTGCGATATATAATGTGAAACAAAAAAAAATAATAAAATAAAATTAAATCAGCTTCACGCTGTCACAGCAGGGTAGGCAGAGGGAACCTAGTGTTAAGATACTCCGTTCCCCACTTCCTGCTGAATTCTGGAGGCATTGCGTGGGGCAGAACTCAACGCCGCGCTTTGCCTCGAAACCAGAGTGAAGAAATGGAAATATAAACGTAAATAAATATTTTACTTCCTCGAGTGGGGATGGAACACACAACTAGTCGATTTTACAGGCTACGACTGACCTCAAAAAAAAATAAGCAAAAATTATTACTTTAACGTTTATTTTAGAGCAACATAGTATTAAACCGGCAAATTTAATATTCGATAGCCATGTACGTAAGGCGTGAGCGGATTAATAATATTATTTCATTTTGTATTGCCGACGGTACCTCCAAACGCCAATTAGGGGCTAACTCAATTCATTTTGTTTGATGCCAAAAATTGTCCGATCATTACATTCTTAATGTTCATTCCATATAATATAATTTAGTTATATTTGTCATCTTTTATTTTAGTTATTTCGAAATAAAATATAATAAACTAAGCTTGTTAAATAAATATTATATAACTTTGAAATTTCATTTATAAAATATAATGTATTAGATTTATTTATTTATTTTTGCATTACTTATATTTAATGTACTTAATTAAAAATATATCTACACTTAGAAACGTTTTCTGAATTGATGTACATATAACATAAAGATGTTTGGGTTATCGCCTGGTGATTATTCTCACCGACTTAGTCTCGAATCGTTTCTACCGCCACGAGGCCACAAAATTCTATTGAACGAGGCCATAGATAAAACTAGTATTTTTTTAACAATGTCAAACACTCTATGAAGACAATTTATTGATATATGTATACAGTACATATTTTTTCATCTCATAAAACGGAAGCACAATATTTTCGTACGCGATCACGCGTTATATCAGAACAAAAAGGGCCATCAGATTCATGGATTTCGCCGACTAATAAATCGAACGTTCGACGTATAAATCAGTGATGTTAGTTACGTTGTTTTTGCACGACAACGACGATGCATCATTGGGAGCAATTGTGACGAAATGCCATTACTTTTGTAGCTGCGTATCGACGTCAGTTAAGATATGTAAATAATACAATAATTAAGATTGTCTGTCTGTCTGTAGCATCACAACTTCCCAAAGTTAGAGCTGATTTTGATTTAGTTTTCTCTGTTTGAAATGTGTCTTAATAGATAGCAGAAAATGGACCACCAAACGCCATACTCTTTGCATACTTCTTTCGCCTCTTCCACTATCATCAACCTTTGGGGGGTCCTCATGCTTTTTATGTAAACCTTCTCCAATATTATCGATAATTTGTTCTCGAAGATCTACCGAAGTCTTCCGTTATTTGGAATGGAATGGATTCAAATTTGTTATTCCATTTGGGAGCTAATATCTCTAATATCTATTTTACTTCCGGCCTTCATAAAATATGATCATACATATATATTAACAAGTAATAACATAAAACAACATGAACAAAACTAGCTTGATGATTATTTCGCCTTGTATTTTGTACGAGACGATATTGGGCCTATATGTTATGCTCATTATGTTTCAGCCAATTTTCGTATATAAGTAGCTCGTTTTTATTGTTTTGGTAGAATTTTGGAGATTATTCTCCATATGACAATGTTAAGCTTAACCTAAGATAATGATATATGTAGATAATGATTTTTTAGCTCTAGTTTCTGTAAATATAGAACTTTCAAAATCACGTTTTTGCCTATTTCTTTTATAATAAAAAAAAAAGTACAAATTGTATACGTAGCGGAACTCGAACTCGCGCCACTCGAATTCGTCCAACGACGTTCAAAGCTCCGTAATGTTTTCTTACAGATTTATTTTATCACTAATTCTATTTATATTCTCAACTTAACTATTAGTTAAGTTTTTTAACAACAATTTTATTAGTAAATGCCCCTAAATTTTCAAAAAATAAATCAAATCAAAAACTATATTCATATTTTATAAATCCTAAAACGCCTTAACAATATTTATTAATAAGCTTAGTTCATTAATGCTTGAAAGCACTAGCCCGTAACTAAAATTCCTAGATTTTTCCAACCTCACCTTGGTATAACCTAAAAAAGAAGCTCGAGAGCTTCTTAGTTCATTTGGTCTCAACGTTATTTATTTACCTGCCGAGTTTTCAGCCTTTAAAAATACTCGTGCTCTCGTAGACTTTATTAAATGCTAAAAGAATTAACACAAGCCTACTGATATTTCGTTTTTTGTGATAAGAAGACGTCATGCTTGTAAAATTGGCAAGTATATGACTAAATATGATGAAAAAAGTCCCAAAAAGAAAATGAAATGCCTCCAGAATTCGGTGGAAAGCGAGGAAAGGAGTCTCTTAACACTAGGTTAACAGGTTTTCTCTGCCTTCTCTGCTCTCTGTAAGATACATTGTGAAGATAAATAATATGTATTTTTGGATATATGCTACTTCATGCTTTCCTGCATAGCAGGGTAGGCACTCGGACACTGTCTCCACTGCGCCACTATGACCCCTCATTAGAGCATACAAGCCAACAACTTATTAGAGCAGAAAACATATTTTTTATTGCTAAAAGGTATTAAATATTTTTTTAGCTTTACTTTGTATCTCACTTATAGCAGGGTAGGCAGAGGGAACCCAGGGTTGAGACTCCCTTAAGCAGTTTTCGCCAGGTGAGCCATTTAAGCGTATTAAGCGGCGGAACTCACACATATTGTAGTTAATTAATTAGCTTTCATGCAACATTAATAGAAACGACTTTGAGCCCTTTTAGTTTTAATAAGTAACTTATAGTAAAAAAATGTTTTGTTACGAACAAAATGATTGAAAATAGTTTTATTACAATACATTTTTATTGTCTAGCCGATTGGTCTAAACAAAGAGTTTATTTCAATATAAAAGTAATGAAAGCTTAGTTACTGCCTGTTGCTGCTAAACCCTGTGGTCAATTGAAAACAACTATAATAATTGGGTCGAAATTATTAATTTCATATAAAATCCTTAATATTCTATCCAACGTTTACAAATTATTTTTAGTTCTTGAGATTAGCGTTTCCAACCTAACACACTCTTCAGCTTTATAATATTATTATAGATACGATCTAGATAAAATATATTAGACAAAATATACTGTACTACGACCGACAGCTTTAAATATAATAAATATGGAGTTGCTAAAATATGGGCTAATGTCCTCCTTACAAATTACCAATTTCCTTCGTGAGTCAGCTCTTGTTTCTGCATAACGATCTCCCCTATCTCGTATATATAAGTTAATGTGGTATATACACAATTTTTTGAGCTTTACCCTAAAAATTCCGCAACAGAAAGGTAGGCAAGGGGAATCTGGGAGTGGAAATCAAACCCAGAACTTTTGCGTTTATGCGTTTAGTGACAAACTTGTGCCACTGGATCACGACGACCTCCATATATACTCGTATTAATATGTAAGAAATAAGCTTAATCGCTTTACTTAAATACAGTGTATAATGTGTGTTTATTTGTAGTGGTCAACGTGGTGCAGTTGCAAAGGTATTTCAGATGCATATCGTTTATATTTGTTTTATGTGATGGATGTTGGTTCGATTCTCACGAGAAGTAATTGTTTTAAAAAGTTATAGTTAAAAACGTGAAATCAATAGATAAGCCATTCTAATTGACATCACAATAAAATTAAAAAAAAAATTAAATTAGCTTCACGCTGTATCCCGCACACTGCATAGTGAGCAGAGGGAACGTAGTGTTAAAACACTCCGTGCCCCATATCATCAATAAAATGACATAAAATATAAGTTCCCATATAATATTACCAGTATATTGTATGCATAATTAAAATTCACTATGAAAATAAGTCATACACGCACTCGATACAGTCCCATGGTGATTTGTTTATCTTATCGCCGTGTAATAACAGACAGACGGTAAATCACTGAAATTGTTATTGATGACTTTTGTATCAACTTATTATTGTTAAACATTTTACTATTCGTTTCCAATATATTTTTAACCTATTTTAATAATAGAAGGTTATGAGTTTCGGATAATATTTAAGTCATCATCATCATCATCATCATCAACAGCCATTTTTTGTCCATTTTTTGTCCTGATGGTCTATTTAAGCTTTTAAGCAGGTGTATTGAAATTCGTAGGTATGAAAATAAAAGATTTTTAGATGGTTCTTTAATTAAATTATAGTACATTGCATAACCGGTTTTTTTCTTTTTTTACTATGATACTATATAAAAATGTTATTACAATACTGGCTCAGTTTCAGATCATTCAATTATATCTTGAAATCGAACCTGCTATACTAATTTATTGCCAAACCTCCTGCCAAATCCATTTCAGCATAATTCTATAGTCCATTCATCTGTCTTTTTCAATTTCTACAATAACATCAATCTGTTAGTAAAGTGTTGTATGAATTTTAAATATTTATTTATATGAACTGGGGGAATGATTATATTTATTTTTCTTATCCCCCCCCCCTCCCCCCCCTTTTTATATACAATTAGAGGCGTTGGATTTCGCCAATTCCGCCAAACACCTAATATCTCGATGATTGGGCGGAAAGTAGAGAACGGAGTGTTATTACACTATGACAACATAACTAATTCAAATTATAGATATATGATTTGTAAATTTATTTTGTTTCAGACCAAAAAGCGGGTCGATGCTTCTATACAGCCGAAAGAAGGTTCGCTACCGGCGTGACGGCTACTGTTGGAAGAAACGGAAAGATGGCAAGACGACGAGGGAAGATCATATGAAATTAAAAGTGCAGGGGACAGAAGTAAGTTATTTTAATCTTTAACAATATTTTAAATAAGACGTGATGTAAGAATATTTTAGGCAAATCTTTTTGAAACCGTACAAAAAGTGCAGGTTCGAGTCTCTTATTCAAATTAGAGTAAATGAAAGTACGTTATTCTAAAATATTTTAGTGTCCTTAGTATAGTATAGTGAAAATATGGAAAATTTTGATACAATCGCAATTATCTTTCAAACATTACGTGTCAAACAAATTTCAAAGACAAATAAGACAAAAATATTAATAAAAATGGCATATCCTCAAAATTATAAATTAAATATCATAATTTTTTTGTAATATAGCCTTCCTCGATATGTAACATGTCACACAAAACTCTTAGCTATTAACATTTGACCAAACAGGCAAAGCCACGGGTAAGAGCTAACTACTATACCCCATAAAACCTATCATTGAAGGTCCATCCGTACATGTCTATCCTATCCCTAGAGAAACCACGTCTCAACAAAACTATAAGTCACATCTTTCAGTGTTATCACTAAAATGATAAATTACGCCAAAAAAATGTCAAAAGACCTGGACCCAAATCATCTGAACAAAAAAGACATTACATTATGAAACCCTCGCAAACAGCTTAATGCCGCAAACAGGTGTTTCCATTCGGGCTGGAGCTTTTACATTTTTTATTACTAAAATATAATTAATTTCATTTTCTGATTTTATCCCTTTAGCAGTTTACAATTGACTTGTTCATGTTGAAAGTGGAATGTTTTTTGGAATTCAATTGGTTTCGTTGGTTTTTAAGTCTTGTTTTCTTTTTTATTTTAACTAAATTAGACTTTAATTTAGTTTTGAGTAACGACGCCCTCCTGTTCTTCTCTACATAGGCTGCTTGCGGATTTAAAGAATGTAAATTTAAGTTTTCTCCAACTCTCTTCACTTTCCAGTTGAATTCGAGAAATTAAAACTTGAGTATCGGAACTCAACGCTGCGATCTATTTTCGTGCGTCACTGTGATCAATTTACTAGTATAAATTGCGATTATATTTTAAATTTTTATTATTCTTATTTATTTTCTATATAAAATAGTAGATTTTGCTGTTTGGTATTCCAAGTAATGAAATATATAAAACTTCATGCACTAGACCAGTCATGTCAGAGAAAATCTAGACTACATAAAGTTCGACAGATATGTGAAACGTTATCCAATGTATGTCGTTTATATGAAAATAATCTTAGAAAAAAATAGAAAAGAATATGAATATACGAGAAGATAGAGAGAGCTCTCATCATTCTAGCTCCTCACCAGAGCGAAAAAATGCTTTATTTATTTCCCAAAGTGGAAATAGAACCTACAACTGCAAAAGCCACAATTACCCCTATTAAAAACGCTAATCCCCAAATGTATTTTTAAGGTTAATCAGTCAAAACTATGCAATCACTGTAGAGAATGGTGGATTTAAGCCATGAATCTCATTTGGGGCTGACAGTTGGTGTTGGATGACGTCAGCGAAACACACGATTATGAGGAATCCAAGCGATATTCGGTGCCACTGTGTTGATTGAGCAGCGTTTCCTGTATTTTGCACGCTATCTTTTATAATGGCTGTGGAAAGTTTTTAACATTTACGAGTATAAAGTGGGTGTGTTCATGATTGGGCTACGCTATGTTGGGAAAAGTAGAAATATATATATTTTTTAACTTTAGCCTAAGGTGAAATGAAATTTGAGGGGCAGTGTCTCGCTGTAAACACGACGGTTGTGGTATTCTAGTAGCAAGACAAAACTTGGAGTTGAGTTCCGCCACTCAACACGCTTGGAACACTCCATAAAATACCTTAAGTACCATGTTCCTTTTACCTACTCCGCTATAAGCGGCAAACAGAATGAAATTAAAATTAAATTAGCTTTAAGTATACCATTTTTAACAATAAATAAAGTTTATTTTATATTATTGACTTAGTTTATTATATATTTTATAATATTTAATTATATTTCATAAGATTTGCACTGAGACGTTGTCCCCTTTCTCCTCAGTTCAATTTATCCGTAATGTTTCAAAGGTTGTCTGGTAGAGATTGCTTAAAGCAATAACCGCATTTGCATACGTGTTTTTCTTTTAATTTTATTTGTGTTGTTCTTTCTATATTATTCTAAATATTTGAAATCATACTTAGAACAACGTATAAAAAAATTTACGATGCGAAATCCGAACCGGTGCATCTTAGATACCGTCCAAGAGCTCTCTGCCAATTAAGCCATATTTTCGTGTCGAGCTACGAAAATCCTGTAGGATTGCTACAACTTACTGCCGCAACCAAAATACACTTCTATACATCGTGATAAGTTCACGTTTTTATACGTTTTTCTTATATTATTCGTTTCTTAAATGCAAGAATATTTTAAAATTACTAGTTTTTTCAGTTAAAGCACAACTAATAAAAACGCTTCTATGGTATCGAAAAGCTACAGATTCAAAATCAGCCACAATTTTTTATTTCAACTTCAATGTAAAATTTAAATATCATTAGTTAAATTACGTCCAAACGTCATCAGAAAGGAATGAGTGACACCAATCCGGAATAATGATTCAATAACCACGTACAAAAATAGTATATATACACTAGGAACATATATTATAGTATGCTATAGTATAGTATAGTTATCATTCCAATTAGTGGTCTCCATTGGAGTTAATTGGTAGAGATTCATTCGCTTATTCATCAAACCGTTTCAGAACTGCTGGTCGATTTGTTTATGTGGATGTTGAATTGTGTTTTTTTGTCATTTGTCGCTTTTTTGTTAACTGACTGTGACATAAGGTGTATTTAATTTGATGGATAAGATAGGTAGGTATAATCGTATAGCTAGTATGAGGTTATAGTAGCGCCATGGGATAGGGTTTGATTGTTTCCCCACTCTGGTGGAGCTCACGTGTCAAAGTATAGCGTTGAGTTTCGCTACTCAACACACAGTGTTTTGAGTTTAGGTAAGAGTTTTCCAATTTTCAGGAGAACGGGGATTGTTAACACTAAGTTCTCTTTAACTGCTATGCTATATATGAGACAAAGCACGAAGATTAAAAAAAAAGTTATGATTTTTGTTGCCTATGTCTCAAGAAGCAAAATATACATAATGCATATCTATATTTTGTTTCATATAGTCTAGTACCTACTAGTTGTGGCCCTCAACTTTGTATGGACTTAAGATATAAAATTAGAAATTAAATTTAAGAATTATGAGAAATCCCCTCATAGTCCCCCTTCACTCCGAAAGGGGCCTCAAATATCCATACCAAACTTCAGCGTTCCACGCCACGTTATTTTATCAGTGTGTTCATTTTCTATCAGTAGCGGAAAAATTCTTTTGTGAACCTAGATGCCTACATTTAAATTGGTATTCCTAACATATAAATAAGAAGTCAATATATAAAACTTGACATTTTCTCCCCCCATTATATCGCTCTACTGACCTGAAACACACAAATTCATGAAGCTTAGCAAACAAAGGCAAAACAAAATCGTATTTAAAATACAAGTGTAAAGCAATTTGGTCTATAACACCTCTGTGGGCTCAACGTGAATGGACTAAAACACTTGAAAGATTAAAAGTACGCGCGAAAATTTCTTTTGTATACAAAATAGTATTAAAAATGGTTACAAATTTTGCTGCTCTGTTATTGTAGTACGGCTGTAAATGATGAATAGAATTGTGAAAAGTTGAATATTATTTTTTTGAATGAGATAAATTATACTTTCAGTTCAACTACTAATAGTTTTTATTAAGCATTATAGCGTTTTTTTGGCGTTTTTTCTACGTTTTCTTATCTTCCGCCCAATTTTCGAGACATTGCGAGATGAGAAGCAGAGCTTAACGCCGTGGCTTGTCTTTTTACCAGAGCGAGGATTAGTTCCTGTAACTCATTTAAGCAAGCGCAGCGAACAGGTTACGAAGCCCCACAGTTACGAATAACGGAGTGTCCTAACACTAGGTTCCCTCTGCCTTCCCAAGTGCAGGTTCCTAAGTGCAGGATTTAGCGTGAAGTTAAAAAAATACTAATGAAAAACCTAAAACGCACTGTCTCCATTTCACTTATCCAAACTGCATAGGTGAAATTAGTGGGAAAACTTAGTTTAAAATTGCCGACATGATGTAAAGTTGTCTTTAGTTAAGCGAAATTGAATATAACCAAATTAGTTTCACTTACATTATTACTAAAACTTTAGATATTCGATAACTTTTGAGGTTATCATATTAAATCTATACTTGTTTATACCTAATAAAGCTAAAAAGTTTGTTTGGTCGTACGTGATAATCTCAGGAACTACACCTCCGTATGAAAAAAATCGCGAATGGTCCATTTCCGTTTGAACAGGGGGCGAAGTCGCAAGTAAAAGTTAGTTTATTATAAAACATTTATCTCAATGGGAATGTATCTGGCTAGGCGACTTACTTAAGGCCCATTTTCATTGGTCGTTAACTATGTCGTTACATAATATTCGGGGGAGTCCCTGAATATGGGCTATCGACTAATGAAAGCAGGCTATCCATATATGGCATACGAATTCCTCGCATGTGACCTAACAATTAGATCTAGAAACTTCTTTTCCCACTTTCTTTTTTACCATTTGAAGTATGGAACCTCAAAAATAAAATATAAAAGCTTTAACCTTCTTCCAAGCTCCGAAATCGGTTAGCATAGACTCGAAATAGTCCTTCTAATTCCCGTGGCAAGTTTCTCGGTTTGGTATCAGCACGCTATTGTTTTGTTCTTAGTTTGGAATGACGCCAATTAGGGACAGGTGAAAGAGGTTAGCAGACCGCGACCTTGTGTTATGTTTGTCTCTAGGTTTGTCTATAGGCATATATTTTTATTTAAGCTGTGCCTGTGCCTGTGCGAACAGTTGTAGGTTCGATTTCCGGGGATTACTCCGTGTAATTATTTTCTTTTCATCCCTCTGGTAGCAAGACAAGGCTCAAAGGGGAAAGTGGGAAATATATTTTTTTCTAAATAGGAAAAATATTGACTAGAGTGTTATTTATTAACGATTCATACCTTAAAACACTAATTAACTTGATTTATATAAATAAATTAATGAAATTGGCCTAATTAATTTTAATGAAATAATTGAGAGTGGATAACGGAGTATTTTAAGATTCTCTGTAAATATATTTCGTAATGTATTATACATATATAGTTATTTTAGCTTTGCATTTTAGCCGTCACTTAACGCACAATATATAGAAAATTAGGCGAAAAGTGGGGAACGAAGTGTCTTAGGTTAACGTTAGGTTCCCTCTACGCTGTTACATGCGGGATACAGCGTGAAGTGAAAAAATACTAGTAATTGTCTCAAGTTATTATACTAACCCTAAAATTTTCTTTTTAAACTATACTAAGATTTTACGTGCACTTATATTATGCCGTATTCAAAGAAATGCTAAACTATGATTCCTCTGTGATTTCAATGCTGCTGGTGCTGTCCTTCACAGTGAGTTATGGTACATTAGATTTGGCAAAGTTACAAAACATAGAAAACATTCAAATTTACAGATGTATACTTGTTTTAATTTTGTTAGTATTATAGGTGTATTATATTCTTAAAATTAATATATTGAAGCGTTTTAAATTATTAAAATATATAAAAACTTTTGAAAGAAAAAATTAGAGGAAAGTGGAGAAAGAAGTATTTTGAGCTAAAAAGAGTTGAAATTTCGGAAAATGCTAAAATTTTTCTACACGTTATCAGTATAAAGCAGGATAACTTAGTGTCTAACTCTCCATTCTTTGCTCCCTATCCAATACTGAAACAATGTGTGATGAATGGCGGAATTTAACGCCGAGCATTTCTCCCAAGAATAAATTTGAGTCCACAATTAGATTATACATTTAATATTCCACATTTCACTACACATAAAATGTTATCACTAACTTTCCCGCTGCATCCTATATTTCGGACGGGGTTTCTAAAACACGCAACACTGCCACTTGTTTACGGCCTAAGCTCCAGGTGTTGGGAGTGTAACGCCGTTAAAATCACTATCACGACGAAATATGAATGCTCTTGAACTAGCTGTTATAGTTTAGTTGTATTGTTTATTCTATGTTATAATAATCTTGTGATAAGAGAAGGTATTCCTGAAAGTAAGTAACTTTTTAAGTGGATTTTTTTAATACTTATTTTTTAATGGGAATTTTAATTTCCATGGTATATTTAGTATTTTAATTTTTCTTTTTAATGAGTTTTTTATAAAAAGCAAATAAGTAGCTTTACGCTTGTATCTCACACTCCGTTCCCCATTTTCCAACCAATTTTGGAAGAAACATTGTATATTGACTAGTGGAATTCAACGGTGTGACTTGGCTTGTTACCAGAGCGAGAAAATGAAAAAAAAAAACATTGCCTCCGGAAACTGAAGTAGAAATTTAGGTAAAACCTCTCTTAGATCTTCCCTACATTCTCAACGATCTACACTACGCGGTATCTGTCAGTTACTTAATAACAAAACGTTTCATAATAGGTAAATAATTAATCCAAAAAAAATTTTTGATAACATTAATATTTGTATCTAATACATTTTACATTTTAAAACGATAAGTCCGCTGAGTTTACAAGTACTTATGGCTTCTTTTCAGGCTTCTCGATTAATTTTAGTCTTCAAGGCTCATTGACGCCAACAAATGTACTTATTGATTAGAAATTATTTATTTTCTTATGTTAAGAAATATTGTTTGTGTGATAGTGAATCATAGAGGATTTCTACGGAGTGAGATTTGTTCTTTTTTTTTTTAGTTTCACTCTGTAGTAAGAAGCAAGAGTAGGCTAGGTAGTTCTCCAAGCACCTTCCAAATTTCCATCCAAACCGGAGAATCGAATGTTTTTTATAAAATAGATACACGATGTTCTTACCCTAAATATAGAGAAAAAAAATCTCCATAATAAATATATAACAAAACCCATTAAATTAAAATCAATAAAATACAAGGAAATTTAAAAACTTTGCAGTTTCAGTAGAAAATGCCAAACAAATTATAACAACATCGCTTGCATGTGATGAAATTATCCATTTCGACATGTTGCAGGGTAAAAAAATTACTTAATAGTAATAAGTATATTTTTCCGCTGACGCTAATTTTCTTTTAAAATTTCCTCTACTTCCAAGAAAGTATTTCGTTGGGAGTGCTGACTGCACGTACCTTACACTACTTGAGCTATCGACATTGTATTGAAATGATTTATACAAGTGTTTTACTTAAAAATAGTGTTTTTTTTGTGTTAATATGCTCCTATGTGCTGTAGTGGTTCAATTGGATTTTTTGTAAGCGATGGTTGTGAATTTGAATCTCTATCTAGGCTCATCGTAATTTTTTATAATATGTTTGATGTTATGTCTTTGTTAACTTTTTTTTATACTTTTAGTATAAATATTTAACAACAGGAAAAAAAATAGATTCACGTTTTTCGTGTATAACGGGGTAGAGAGAGGGAACCTTGTATTAAGGCACTTCGTTCCTTACTTTCCGCTTAATTTTCGATAAAAGTGCACCTTGAATGGTAAATCTCAACGCCTTTGTTTACCAGAGAAAATAAAATTACTAAAAAATCATTTTCTGGAGTGGGGATCGAACCCACAATCATCACCTTAATATTCAGACGCTATCCTACTGCATCACGACGACCCCAATAATAGATCAGTTTATTTTAACACTTTGCAGTTCGCAAGCAACAAATAATAAAACTTAAAATATAACACCTACAAAAATAAAGGTCAGACGTTCCACTACGTATTGTATTGTATTAATAAATTTTTAGCGCCTCAATAATTTTATTGGATTAAAAATCACACCTACCCAATATATTTCCATATATGCTGCCATCAATTTGTCGACTATAATTATGAGGTAGGAATGGTCGTCTGGTCCAGACCGGGCTTTTGAATGCCTCGTTACCTGCGCTCCGTACCTTTTATACTACGTATGTACGATACGTTTCGTCATAAACTCAGCTTTTATGTAGTGTGTGATGAAAAATATTTTGATTTTTATTTATAGCTAAAAATTATACCCTTTGGTTCATTGTTTGTTGTTTTCGCTGGTTTTTTTTGCTTTATTTCGATGCATGTTTTGGGCTGTTTGTGGGTAAATATGTGTTTTTGTGTTTTAATATCTGAATAGAAAATAGCCAATAGTATCGTGGTATAGATGGATATTGATAAAAAAATATTGTCAAATTACGTTATTGGATTTTTTTAGCTTTATATTGTCTCGGGTGTAGGCAGAAACCTACTGTTAAGATACTTTGTTCCTCATTTATCTGCCTAATTTTAGAGACATTCCGTGTTAAGTGGCAGAATTTGAGCGCGGAATTGAAAATAATTCTTTCTTCACGCTGTATTCCGCATGTTATCACCCGGGCAGGCAGAGGGAGCCTAGTGTTAAGACACTCCGCTCCTCATTTTTCGCGGAATTCTACGTGTTGAGAGGCGGACTTTTATGCTGCGCTTTGCCTCCACACTTGAGCGAAAAAATGAAAATATTAAATACCTCATTTCATTGAGTGGGAATCGAATCCACCGCCTATCGCGTTTACAGTCTCACACTTGTGCCCCTGCCCAATGACTGACCACATATTTATTAAAAACAAATTATCAAAAATTTACAAAAAAATATTTCCACTGGCAATAATCAACTGAACATAAATTAAGTCGTTACTGCTGTGTCCACTACGCCAAACCTAACACGGTTGTATATCGTACAAACCTATCACTATAGATGACAGCGGCTCTCAAATTAATACGTTGTCTTTCGAAACAATTGTCTGAATCGGTCAAGTAGAGCCGAGCATTTGTTTTCAGTCGAATAGCTGTTAACCCTGGCTTTACGCCAGCGTACCTAGTTTACGTAAGCACCATATCGCCGCTTGGTAAATCAGACGCGATCGTGACGTGTACAGCTAAATATTCGCTTCGCTTCGCTTCGTTTCACATATCGAACAGATTGTCATTGTCATTTTGATCCAAATAAGTAACTTTTCCAGCGAAATACTGTAGCTTTGGACGTTTTAAATTTATGTGTTCAAGATTTTATAGTCTGTTGTGGTTTAATTGGATTTTGTTTGATTTTGTTGATGGTTGTGTGTTTTGGTTCTATTCGTAGATTATTTAATTAGTATCAAACGTTTATTTTAGGGAATTTATTTAGTATAAGATTTAGTAAAGCTACAGACTTTTTTATCTATTAGAAAAATACATTAAAATCAAAATTATTCGCAATGAAAGCTTAATAAATTCATGTATTTTTAGATGTATAATTTTTCCGATTTAGTTATGCATAGGGAAGGTTGGATTCCACCACTCAACACGCGAACTCGTCTAATCCTTAAGTGGGCGGAAAATTGAAATTGAGATATATTTATCTTTTGAGATATATATATTGATCTATTGAGATATATTCATCTACATGCATTTTATATAGAATAGAAGACCCATAAAGACAAATAAGTAAATAGTTAATAGTAATACGTTATATCTTACCCAATCTAAGTAGTAAAATGGAAAATCCTTTTTTCTGTAGAAATTAGGAAAAGTCGTAATCGCCTGTTAATGCTCCCCCATACTTCTTAACTTACCTACTTATGAGAAAAAAATATTTGCCTTACAAGACCAGTAGTTTTTTATTATCTGCACGTTGTTAACAGAAGAGTTTCTTGTATATCATAATTATATAGACTATTTAAAAGTATAAGTTACTTATGTTTGGTAAGATTTATAAGGCACACCAGCGTCTTCTAAAGCATAGCTTTATTTTAATTTAAGCTTTTTTAATTTAATAAACTGAATGAGCTAAAGGAAATTTCTATTTAATTTTGATTTATATGTTCAAGATTAATTTGTTGCTAAGAAGATAAAATAAGAATATAGTATTCTTAGAAGATAAATATATGCCATCGAGTTAAGTTGTATATTTCTATTCTTTCTTAAATTTTGGGGCATCGTTTCTCTTAGCCCTTTCTTAGGGTCCCTAAGGCACCAAGGTATTTAAAATTTCACAAAATATCAAAAATATAAAAAAGGGCATACATTCTATGAAGCTTGTTAATTATTTTTCACATTACATGAACTTAGCTATCATATTCCATACTATAACATAGTAATTACAGCCTAGAGCTATAAAGTTAAAGGGCTTGCGGTCCATCGGTACCAGCATAATCTACCTCCAGAGTCAACGTTGAAAAACCATTTTTGAAGGTACACCGTAAAATCCAATTATCCACCTCACTGACCCCGAATGAGCATTCGTACTAGTTTTATTGAAGGAGAGACCATGCGTGGGCTGTTTCTGAAATCTATAGCTTTGGTGCCTTTAAATATTCATAGAAATAAAAAGCTATAGGTTATTTACGTTGGATGTGTATACGTTTCTTTGCTTTGTTAGCAGTTTTATTTTATAGTTTTGTATTGAAAGTGGTTTGCTGAATTGACCTATTTTAGGTCAGTACGTAGGACTAAAATATTTTATGTGTGAGTCCGATTTCTACTAGACAGAATGAATTAATTTTATTTCTTCGCTTTGGTAAGAAGAGAATAAAGGAAACTATAGCAACAAATACTAAAAACACAGAATAAAATAAATATTTAAGGTGGCTTCCACACAATAAACATATATCACTACTACCTATTTTTCGCTTATCATTCAAATTGACCAAAACATTATAACCTTATGAATATAGCTAAAGAAAGAATAAACTGCTGTACTAAATTGTACACTGTACAGACACTTTAAAAAACAAAGAAATGTATTTATTATTTTTATTATTTGAACCTAGTGATGAGACATTCAGCTTCCTATTTTAGGCCCAATTTTCAAAACGTGAGATTGAGAGGAACTTAACGCCATGATTTTTTTTGTTACCAGAACAGGGAAGTGAAAATAATTGACTTCCCCAAATGGGAACTAAACTTACAACCGTCATTACAGTTAAACGTACTGCCACTGGGCCGCGACGGCCTCTCATTATTAATATTCAATACAAAGCAACACAATTGTCCTTCATAGTTCTCTTAAAGCTCTAACCGATGAGATTTTTAATTCAACCCGATTTGGTTTCGAGTCTCCCAGTTTTCGTATTTTCTGTTCCACTTTACTTTACTTTTGTTCCTTTCATTTTGATCTGTTCTCTTAGAAAAGTTTTCGTCTGAAATGGTATAGAATTTGATGATTAAAACGGCCAAACAATTTTTTTATTGGTCAATTTATTTTTGTTTGAAAATTTTTAAGGGAAATAGAAAATTATTTTTTAATTATAGAAAATAAATTCTCGAGGTTAGTGGTGGCGCGGGATCAAGTTAGACTGTAAACACTAAATTAAATATTAGATATTTTAATTTTTTCACTCTGGTCGGGTCGCTAGTGTATTAACACTCATCAAATAGGTTCCTAGGCTCTCTCTGCTTTGCCCTGCTGTGTGCAGGATTCAGCGAGAACCTAAAAAAAATGATAACAAGTTATAAACAAACCATTTTATATAGATGGAACTACCCACAGATAACTAACTAAAATACACCCAACATATCACACATTTACATATTTAGCACATACCACTATACGTATTATAAATTGATTGTGCTCCAGCCTGTATAGACACTTTAGCAGCGACATCAAAAGGTTCTTATTCCCTATTAACGGAAATATATTTAGTCCAAAGTCCGCCCTCTAGAACGCTCAACTTTTAATGAAGGCACTTCAGCCACGTAGGTCTGGTACCTTGTATATACCGTATATGAGGCTTGGAGAATTTTTGCTCACCGAATGTTACATTTAAATAACATTATAGCATAATTTTGTGGTAATATGCTCTTTTTTATATGATAATACTGAAGCAGCATGAAGTGCAGGTGAAAGAGATATCTTAAGATTATATGTCTTGAGGCTATTGGGGCGCAGTGCGATGGTTTTGGGCTCGAATCCCAGTTGAGGAATGAAGTTTTTATTTCTCAGCTCTGGCATATTATAAAGAGGCACATTGAGTTTTATGACAATCAGTGTACTAAGGCAGAAAACGTAGTACATGCGGGATACAGCATGAATAAATAAATATAAATTAATATATTTTTAAAGAAAAATATTCGATTTTACTAATACTCGTATTTTACACCATTTTCAGTATTCAACTAAATCTCTATCCATATCCAAAATAACAATAAAAAATTAATCGAATTTAAATATCAAAAAATGCATGAAATTTTCCACATCCATCCACTCCAATCGTTCTTCGTGAGATTTTTGCAAATCACACCTAGCCCCTAAGCATGGAGGTATAAACATATATTGGCTAACGGCCAAGCTAGTTCCAATAAGAAATGTCACCCAGAGTTACACTTAAATAACATTTTATAGAGCCGACCTGAACAGGTGGGCACGTTTCAAGTGCCGAGGATACTCGTATTTCAACTGACTACATGTAGATCGCCTTTTAAAAGGCAAAAGCGTTAAAAATGAATTAGACTTCCTATATTGTATAAGTATAGCTGGCTGTGATGACATTTTTGCATTTTAATTAAGTTTAAACTGATTTTTATTGTTTGAGAAGGTTGAAGATTTGCAGGCTTTGAATTTAGTTTCAATTATATTTTTTTGCTAGATTAATATTATTTTGAAGCTTTTTTTATATCGGAAAGTTTCGAAGAATACGCAGTGGGATGCTATGATATTTAACTTATTTTCATTCTCCGCTCTGGCAGATGATTTTCATCACTCAACACACAATGTCTTGAAAATTGAGTGGAAAAACGAGAATGGAGTATCTTAACATAAGGTTCTCGCTAACTATCTTGCTATACTTTTATGGGAAATATAGCCTGACGCTACAAAATCAGAAAATAATAAAGACTATATACCTACTACTATGACATAAATACTTATTTGTACATTTCAATTAAGAAACAAGACTAAATCACCAAAATAACACTCACCAAATACAATTACTGGTTAAACAACTAACTCTCCACACGCTTGTAGCAAATCAATTTTGATTGATTCAGATAAGTCGTAGATAAATTGTATAGAGCATTGCCTCCGACTTTATACTGTACGTGACTTAAAGGGAAAGACTACAGACGGCGTAGGATTTACTGAGTTATACCTATATACTATATCGAGATTTTAGTTTTCTTTATATTTTTATTATATATTTCTTGTTCATTGTTATTGGTATTATTTCCTTTTTTGAGTGGAGGAACTCTACGCGCTATGTCTTGTTACGAAAGCGATGATAAAGAAATTTATGGTATAAATTGGTAAGTGGGTGGATGAGTTTTGATTAAAGTCCAAATTAAAATAACATACATTTTATAGATATGCTAACTCAAAATGCGGCCTTTAGTTCCGCTAATAAACGTACAAAACAACGGAAGATATTTATCTAACTTCTCCTCCCATAACAAAGAGTCATAAAATCAAAACAGAAAAAGAAAAAAATATATTATAGAATTACAAGTAAAACTTTTCAACGCCATCCAAGCACTTATCCTCATTCGCCAAACAGCTTTTTATATTAGAAAGTGCCAACACTAGACAGAGTACGACCACAATCCATCGCGGCTAAATTCTATATTAAACTACGAACTACAAGTGAATTAGCCAGCTTAGTTAGAATAATTAAATGCAAAACTCTGCTTTGGAAATCTCCTTTTGTTTACGTAGGTACTATGGTAATTTTGCATGTTGAATTGTAAAAATATTACTCATATTGTAATATGTTTAAGTAAAATAAAAGATTTTTAGTTCTTGCATTTGTCCTTAGTTTGTTAAGATCAATAATAAAATAAAAAAAAATGTTAGAATGAGTAAAGCTTAAGAAAATTAACAATTAAAATAGTAAATTAAATGTAAAAATAGAAAGTCAAGTATAAAATATATTTATTGTTGTTAACTAAAACCTTACAATACTTAGACTTAATAAAACCAGTGTAATTTTACCAGTAAAAGGAAAAACCGATTGATTTCATCAACGTTCAATCCCATGAGTATTTGAATATCTATTAAAGGTTTACTCAAGAAACTTTTATTCCTTTTGTATATTTTTTGTCTGACGCCGTTGTGTTGCAACAGTATAAGATTTTAAGCGCTACAGTTTTGGGTTCGATTCTTACTCTAGGGAATTAATTATTACCTCGCGCAGTGTGGAAATCCGCTATTCTACGCTTCTAAGTCGATCGGTGATTGGAGAACAGAGTGTCTTAACGATAAGTTTCCGTGCCTATCCACCCTGCCATATTCGGGAAAGCTAAAAACGTAAAAATATTAGTATTTTCCCGTTTTTCGACATCTACCTACATTATTATAATATTTCTCACTCCATACAATTACATACATACTTATATTAAGCTGGAACATATAGTCGTGGAGCCTATAGTCGTAAAAGTCTAGTCCACTCATGTGCCTGATTTTTCTGAAAATGTTATTACGAACATATTGGCAGCATGTAAAAGCATAAGTAATTTATGTTCAGAATTACGTATGAGAGAAACAATATAATAATGGATGTCTGTACGTTGTGTAGTTTCGGTTTTGTCAATTATTGAAATGAATGAATATATTTTCAGTATTGCTCTGCAAATAAGACAGTTCGCGGCGTTGAGTTCTGCTATAGAACAATTAATGTCTCGAAAAGCGTGCGGCGTGTACGGAATGGAATGTTTTAGCACTCGGCTCTTTGCCTGCCTTCCTATATGTAGGAGAATGCGTGAAGCTAAAAAAATTAGTAAGAGAAATCTAATAATATTTTTATATTTTAATTAAGTGTTTATAAGTTAGTAGTTTATTAAGTTTTTATATCACAGCGTGATATAAAAATAATTAATTTCCTCAACTCCCACAATCAATGAGTTTGCACACGCTGTCCACCCATATAATTAATTTAAAACATCAATTAAAAAATAGTCATGTTTATGTTTTTATAAAATTTAAGTATATCTATTACCGCTTAAACTTAGAGTTAAATAAAGTGTTTTGTCACTACTTCATTTACATATGGTAGTCGCGTTAAATCCTCATATTAAGTGTATATTTGTGCTTGTTCTGGCAACCGTTGTAAGCCTAATTTAGTAATGCCGTTACACAGAATAATTGCTGAGCGTGTTATAATTAAATTTTGCATTTTTAAACCGTTGACGCAAAAAGCATACAATATATTTAGTTACTTTAACTAAATACTTAAAAAAAACTAAATACCTTAAGAAATAATATTTTTTATTAATTTTAAAGAAAATTTGAACTTGTAACCACCTAAATAAATAAAAACCTTAATATTAGTTAAGTAAATACCTACATATTGTATTTTAACCAGGCCTATCGTATCATTAACGTAATAAAATAGCGCACCCACAATTCTCATTTGGGGTTCAGTCCAATTGGTCAGATAACCTATAAACCTGGCAAATGGATGGATCTAAATCGTTCGGAATGCCCAATCGTGTTACGTGCTAGTCGACTCGATAATACCATTTATATTATTTTTTGTTATGATTCAAATGTGATTTTAAGTTATAGATGAATCTTTATTTAAGGTTTTTATATTTATGTAAGTACTAAGTTGGTGGTTTTTTATTATTTTGAGATAATATGTTAATTAGGCGGAGTATGTTCGGCGGAAAGTGGGGAATGGAAGTATCTTAATGGGAACGGTGTGTCTTAACAATAGGTTCCCAGGTTCCCTCTGCCTACTCTGCCATGTGTGAAGCTAAAAACAAGTAATATAAAGTTCATTTTAAAAAGTAAAAACTAATTAGTAGTAATGAAATTAAATAGAATTAGGAATCAGTAAACTTTAAATTCATTTTACTAAATTAAATTTTCAGTATAAATTAAAATTTTTAGTTATTAAATTTAATCCGGACTGTACTTTTTTTCACTCCCCTGGTCTGAAGTGAATTCAAACTCGCCACTCAAAATGCAATGTCTCGAAAATTTGACGGAAAGCGGGAAACGGAGTATCTTAGCACTAGGTTACCTCTGCCTTCCATTCTTTACAAGAAATACAAATAAAAGCTAAAATAAAATACTAAATGACATATAAGTAGGGGATCGAATCAATAACCATTGCGTACAATTTACATGAAACTCAAAAGGCAATCACTCAAAATTTTATAGACGAAAATGAAACAATTAAAAATTTAATACAATTTAAAAGGTAATTAAGTGATGGCGTGAAAACACTTATGTTCAGCGTGTTCATGCTCATTCATAAATAATAATGATATCAAACAAGTCGCCACTTGTCAGTGATAACGTTCAACAATACTCTCTACCCTGTGTACGGACAAAGGATATTTTGTAAATTATTCGAGTGTTTAAATTAAATTAAATGTGCGTGATATTTTTTTCGTATTCACGCTGTATCCCGCATATAGTAGGGTAGACAGAGGGGACCCAGAGTTACGACATATTCCGAATTTTTCGCCTGATTGTTGAGATATTGCGTGTTGAGTGGTGGAACTCAACATTGCATGATTGTTTTGTCGCCAGAGCAAAGAAATGAAAATAATTCATTCTCACGAGTGGGAATAGAATCGACAATTATTGCGCTTACAGTCAGTTTCTTTACAATAAAAATATTTAAACAATATTCGCATCCACTTGTACACTAATGATCAGTAAAACTGAAAATATAAAGAAAAAATCTCAGACATTTTCTTTAAAACTTTTAATAAAAAATTGACATTCAAACCAGTATTTTGGTCAAAAATGTAAAATTTCTATACTTTACAATCACTAGTTTGCAAGCGATGTTACCTGAATTTGAAAGTATTATAATAATAGTACGTAGTTTGTGGTCAAAGTGACCACGTAGCGGTATAGGACGTGAATAATATATTTGAACGGGAAAGCACTGAGCCTATATAAATCATCTATATATATAAAAGGACTTGTCCTCACTGACTGAGGTAAGACGCACGCACAGCCTTAACCGCTGATGGTAGAAACGTGGAACTTGGACAGATGTTTACTTTTGTAATCTGGACATCCACTAAGAAGGGGTTTTGAAATATTTTTATCTGAAAGGGGTGAAATAGGGGTTGAAAGTTTGTATGGAAAAAAAATTAAATCGGCACCGATTCTTATAAAATTTAAAATTCAGACTCTTAAAAGTATTTAATTGAACACGTGTTTCATGGTTTTCTAGAATTCTTCCCCTAAGGGTGCAAATAAGGGGTTGAAAGTTTGTATAGAATTTTATTTAATCGGCACCAATTTTTATAAAATTTGAAATTCAGACTCTTAAAAGTATTTAATTGAACATGTGTTTCATGGTTTTCTAGAATTCACCCCCTAAGGGTGCAAATAAGGGGTTGAACGTTTGTATGAAAAAATCTTTAAAACGCCACCGATTATTATAAAATTTGATATTTAGACTCTTAAAAATATTTAATTGAACATGTGTTTCATGGTTTTCTAAAATTCACCCCCTAAGGGTGCAAATAAGGGGTTGAAAGTTTGTATGGAAAAATCTTTAAATCGCCACCGATTTTTATAAAATTTGAAATTTAGACTCTTAAAAATATTTCATTGAACACATGTTTCATGGGTTATTAGAATTCACCCCTAAATACGCAAGCCAAGCTGCGCGCGTCCGCTAGTTTGGATATAAACTGATGGATTTTCAGCTAAAAAGTCAGTTTAATTTATTAGTTTAAAAATAGAGAGTTAATTTTAAACAAAAATGTTTGGTGAAAATTATTGTTTTAATGAGTTTTACATTTTTAAATTAAACATTTTTTAGCTTCACACTATTATAAAATTTAAGAGGTACCCATATGCAATCAAAAATTTACCCGAGGAATCGACGTTCTCAGAACTCAACGCCGCGGTTTATCTTGTTACCTTTATTAATTTTTTTTTACCCCTAGTGGGAATCAAACTCATTACCATCATGACTGCCCCACGACCCCACGTAGCTACATATTAAGCTATTCATCCGTGTAACCTTTCAATTAGAAAAAAACCTGAATATTTAACCCCAATGCTATTGAAAACGTAAAAAATACCTCAACATTTACAATAAAATACGTATAAAAATTTTTCACTTTCATAGAAAACCTTTACTAAAATAGCCAAAACATTCGTCACGCAGAAAATATGAAAGTAAAGTAAATAAAATAGTATTTTTTTCCATTGGCCTAAAGCGATAACAACTCGGATGATTTAATGGCTTACAATCGTTGCGAACGGTGTGAGGGATCGTTTTTACCTTTTAAATGATTATTAATAATTTGGAAATCGCAGCTTTAAGTAAACGAATTTATTTGTTAACCAAGTTTAAAAAAATAGTGTGGTGTTTGTTGTTAATATTTGGATTTGGTCTTTGCCTCCATAGCATCTTACATAGATTCTTAATATTATATTATACTAGTGACCCCCTTGCGGCTTCGCCCGCTTTAACTACTGGATTATTCATATAATGTATGTTTGCACTTAAGATAATGTGAAAATTAATTAAACCTTAATGCAACCCGCATTTTCGTAGTGTCAATAAGGATTTTCCAATTGTTTTACACAGCAAGGATTTTTTAGTAGATACCGTAATTTTAAATCTGTGCTACTAATCTTTTCAAGTAGTTATTAAAATATATTTAAATGACTATTTTTAAACGGAAGAAATTATAAACAAAAGCCTACCAACTAATAACTACTATAAAAAATATGAAACCAAATATATCGCGCTGAAATAATACATTCAACTCCAATTATCCAATACGTGCAAACGCATCTAAATCTTCGTTGCTATGCCTCTATAGCGGTCGGGTTTTTTTTTCGAGCTTGTGGTTAATACTGAAGAGGGTATTCTGTCCCTGATGAAAAGCAAGCACTACGTGGCTGCCTGTGAGGAAAATTAAATAGAATGCATGGGCCGGGAAGTGAACCCGGGCCGCCCGCGTGGCAGGCGAGCAGTGTACCACTGAACAACCGATGACTGCTCATGACGCGCTTGTATAAGCAAAACGTCGCGGGGCGCGTTTCGCAGCAAGGATGTTTTGATATTGTAACAACTTCTAAAGTACTTATTAAAATGAAAAAACAGTAAAAGACAGTTTTGATCTACATTAAATGGCCAACGTAACTAATATACTTATTTATATGCTGAGAGTAAGGGATAAGTGAAACTTAAGTCGGCACAGCTGATGAGTCAACGGCGTGATGTGTCAATAATTAAATGCGTTTTTCTCTAAAACTATTCGCAATTTCGAAATAGTGTAAACAGCAAATTTTATCTTCGTTTAACGTAGAAAATTAATAAAGTATTTTAAAGGATAAGGATTAATACCATTATGGAAAAATATCCCTCACAATAAAAAATATATTGAAATTACTATTTTTACACAGAAATATGATCACTACACGTTATTCTTAAAAGATATGAATATGCCATCGCTGACTTTTTTGTAGATCTTATTAAGAGGAACAATACTCCAGTACATTATTTTCATGTAGTACTTACCATTAAAGCAGCGCATGCGCGAAAGTGTCTCAACGGGTAGGACTTTAGACACATTTATCGTATTTATGTTAATTTACATAAGAATGTACAAATAATAAACTATATATAAACCTTCCCTTAGCAATACTCGACCTAATGGTGAAAACCGCATAAAAATCCGTTGGGTGGTTTAGAAGAAGAAGAGTTAGAAAGTTCAGACAGACACGAAAAGCGACTTTGTTTTATAAGATATAGGATATGTAATTATAAATATAATATATTTATATTATAATAACGCTGTCAAGTACACCAAGGGTTTCGTACCAATTTCAGGACTACGGTCAACGAGAAGTATAACTTATAAAGATTTGAAAACTTTACTTACAAGTTTGTAAGCTCACTCATTCACATGTTTTTATCTATGATATAAATATAAATTTTCATTTTTCGTTTCGATTTTTTCCTTTACTGTAAGTTTTCACTTCTTCCCAAATTTCATAAATGCAGGTCTTCGGGAAATACCATATAGATTTAATTACGCAGCGAGTTTCATACAAAATGCAACAAATCCAATGTATTAACAGTTTATCTATTGATTATGTTGTCCTAGCTTGATTTTTTTGTGCTCCAAAAGACCATAGACCTGAATATTTTGATATGATTTTCATATATATATACCTCCAAGCTATCTCGAGATAAATAGTTCTAGTCTCGAGATAGATAGGCAGACGAAAAGACAGACAACAAAGTGAACCTATAAGGGTTCCGTTTTTTCCTTTTGAGATTTGGAATTTTCAACACTACTTTTTATAAAGACAAGAAAATAACTTTAATTATCTATTCTTATTACAGTGCATCTACGGGTGCTACGTCCACTCGGCCATCCTGCCCACTTTTCACCGAAGATGCTACTGGCTGCTGCAGGTAATACTGTACATTTTTGTTATTTACTCTTCTACCACGAAAATAGTTTTCTCTTCTCTGCTTGAAAAAGTGCAGCGTTGAGTTCCACCAATCAGTAAGCAGTGTCTCGAATTTGGGCGGAAAGCGAAGACTGGAGTGTATTAACACTAGGTTCTCCTTACCTACCCAGCTGCCCTGCTATATACGAGACATAGCGTGAAGCTGAGAGATAAGTTTTTATGCTACCTTGATGCAGTTAATATTATCCTGACTAAGTTGAGTGGCGGAACTCAACACCGTGCTTTATTTTACCAGAGTAGAGATCGAACTATTATCTTTTCAAATTCAATGCTGTCTCTCTACACCACAATACCACAACGGACTCAAACCTAATACAATTTAGATAATGTGATATTGTACCTCTACCTACATATCCATACTTTCATATAGGAAGCATAGGATAAGTGTGATAAATTACTATTACTATAATTTCCTCTTTTCTCCGTCCCAAGTCATAAATCAAAAGCAACGGCATTATTTGGTTTTTTCCACTTCACACCTCGGCCTAACCATCGATCGCCATAATTGCTCTAACGAAATAACGTATCGATAGACATGTATAGAATGATTTTGTTTTAGTAGTTTCTAGTTGCATAATATATAGTGAATAAGAAAAAAGTAAAGTAGTCTTCCAGTAGTAGAGTGGAGTGACATTACTCTTCACAAATTCTTTATGTATAGTGCAAAAAGTACTTAGTGGTTTAAATGAGAACATAATATATTTACTTAGTGTTATACGATTTAGTATTTTTTTTGTAAGATAAAGTTATGTTGGTTTTGGACTATATATAATGGTGACACCATGTATAATTGTTAAAAGAAACAGCTATACGACATTTATGTGACAAAAGAATAGCCCTAGGTAATACACTGGCGGAACTCAACGCCACGGTTCGTCTGACAGAGTGAGGAAACGAAAATAATTATTTTCCTCTGTTTCCTCTAAAGTAAAGTGTTAAACCCAAAAACTGCCAATAAAGAGAAATTTATCACTCCCCTGTTCGCTTCGCCAAGGTTTACCCGAAGACGAATAGATGACCTAATATCAAAAGCTTAAACTGGCAGCCTTAGAGAAAGCAATCAATTCTAGAAGCTCACAATTATCGAGTGCACCCAACGTATTCTTTCAGCACCAGTCAAACTTCATGCCCGAATATACGTTAAAAACATCTGTTAAGTTTGCATTGAGAAATTTCATTAATATTTCAACGTTCGAAATGAAAATATATCACGGATTGGATGGAATAGGTATTGGTACTTATTGAATTAGCGGTCTCTACCGTTCGGGAGACGTGATGTAATAAGTTTTATTTTTACTATAATAATTTCTGGTGTTAGTTGGTTTGTGGTTTTTTATGTTTATTTTGTGGTTATTTAATGGGAGGGCGTAGTGTTAAATCACTCATTTGTCGTGTAGAATCAGAGCAGCAGTATATTACGAGTATATTGTAACATGGGGCGTTGAGGTCTGGTCAAAAGAAATGAAAATATTAATAACTAACAATTCAATCCCTCGAGTGGGAATAGAACTGACAACCGTCAAGTCACACCTTCATGCCTCTTATTTTTTTATATTTTTCAAAAATTTGGATTTTGAATGGCGAAGCTCCAAGCCACACCTTGCATTTTTTTAAATATTATTTCTTTTAACTGGGAAGCGAATCCACAACTATCGCCTTTTGATTTGTAAGCTTAAACTAGCAGCTTTAAATAAAGCAATTGCTTCACTTTATAAATTTATGCTTCCTATGTTACTATCCTATAATAATAAAACATTTTCACCTGCCAACCGACTGACCGACACTAAAATTATATATGAAACGACCACCTGAGTTAGATTTCACACCAAAATATCGATACGTAATTGAATTTGTGATTGCATCGATGCCCCCCAGTGTACCGTGTAACAGGTGTTATGCTGGTGACATATATATGTACCTACCTACATATATATGAAACTATCTTTCTCTATAATATTATTTAATATATTAAATTATATACTAAAATTTATAGATTAGAGAGAGCGTCTGTCTGTAAACATGTCGGTCGTGGGTTCTTAAGACTTAAGTTAGGAGGAACCTGTTCACGCTGTTTTCTGCACATAGCAGGGTAGGTGCAGCACAACAAACTCTTCAGTTTTTTAATAATACTATAGAAGTATAGACCCATTTTTGTATTATCTAAGGAATATGTGATTTATTTACAAATATGTGTATTAGAATTATAAAAAAGAAATTCTATTTTCATTCAAAAATCTTTAAACAAAACGACATTTTGATTATTCTCGCTATACGAGTATGTCATAGTGATATTTGAATACCAACAGTTTCTGGTTCTACTAGTGAATTTATTGTACAGCGAATATTGTCGGCTTACTCTAAAATATTCCCTACACGGGTATAGTGATATTGTTATATGCCTTTGAAAATTACTGACCTTTTGGCTCAAAGTTCTTGGCAAATGGCTACGATTGTGGGTTCAATTCCCATTCATCCTGTTTATAATTTGCCTTTGTATTGGATGGAGAATTAAGTGACAAGTTACTTTTAACTATATTATAAAATATATCGTCGCTTTGTTGATAAAGACAGCTAATTAAGATAGAGGTAATGAGAAGTAAAACGATTAATTAGATAACATAATTAATTATCTATTACTTCTACAAACAATTGAATTGGTTTTTTAATTTTCACTGTACTGTTTTATATAATAGACTGGTACTTGTCATTACTGGTGTAGGCTTCTGGGGCCCTCTCTACAATATACTAAACCTCACCTTCTCTGCTCGACCCCAATGTAGCAAATAATATCAAAGTAAATGAAAACACCTCTTTATACAATTTAGTCACATTATCAATAAACTCTAATAAAACTCTATAAAAATGTATAAATATTTAGCTTCGTTTCAGCCAATATTGACGTATGTACGTACCAACTCAACCGATTCTACTTACTTTAGCTCCCAAGACGAATATTGTGGACTACGGCTCTATAAAGTGACTGTTTGCTTTTAATCATAAATCTAACCAACTATCCGATCTAACTCAACGGCTGGCTAGACTTTGACAATAAAAATTCTGGAGATTTAGAGACCAGGGTTGCTGGTGGCTAATCTGGAGTGGTGTTATTAGCTTATATTTGTGTTATTTGATTTTGTTATATTGAATTATTATAGTTAATAATAAATGTAAATACTGAAAATTAATAATATTACAACCCGACCCTTCTCGACCTAAATCGACTCAGGATAAGACAAAGTGCGGCGTTGAGCGCCACCGGGTTGGCAGTGGAGAACAGATTGACACTAAACACATTCCATATTTGTTATTACTACAAATACAGATTATTACTAGTTTGTAAATGTGTTATTCCATTAATTAAGTACCTACTACGTTATAGCTTATTTGGTGAAACTATTTACAAACTTTAATTAACTTTGCGTCTTTTTAAAGTTTTTAAAAGTGGAACTATTTACGTCATTGTATCATCAGCATGATTTTTTTTGGGTATATTAAATTAAAATAATAATGAAAGTATTGCATTTTATCTAAATTAATTAGAAAAGTCTGATGAAAAGTCAGTCTTTCTTATGTCGGATTTTGTCTGAAGGTAGTATTTTAAATGGATCTCTTATTAAAATGCATTTCTCCTATTGTATAATAATATCTATTTTACCGTACAGTGTTACTTTTGTGTGTTCTTTATTTGTATGTCCAATATCATGTTGTCGTGATTAGTGCTCAACTGGCACGTTCAGAACGCCATAACCAGAAAACAGAACAGTAGAGTAAACAATAATTTTAGTAAAAACTCTTACAATATAAAATATTTATATGAAACGAATAAAACTATATAAAAATATATTATGCACTCCATAGGGAAATCTGCCCAAAGTCGAACTAGGTCATACTGTACAAATAGTGATTACTGTTATTGAAAAGATATTAGCTTTGTACGTTTTAGTTTGGTACATTCCGATGGATTTTTAGTCAAGTTTATTTATCTAATAATTTTTAGCTTTTAGATAGTTGGTTCTCATAAAGTTAGCATATAGTTTAGTAGCTTGATTAAAGATCTCAGATATGTTCATAAGTAACTTTAAATTAGTAATTTAAATTAAACGACAGATGTAAATATGATTTCAATTTTAGATATCTTCTATTAGATAAATGAAATTGTCTTAGTAAAGGCTAAAGGTAGAAAATATTTTAAAGCCTAAAATTTTAAGTATTAAATTGTCATTACCAATTTATTTGTAACAATATCTAATTCCTCAGCTATATTATGATTTCTGATAATTCTATCAAAACTTAGTAGGCTTTCGTAGATGGTTCTGGTCTGGCCAATATATGCTTAAATATTTTCACTTATGAAAGATTCTCACAGCCTCATTACACCCAACAGATTATCATTTTATCAGGCACTTAATGAAAAACCACATCTACAATAAAGCACACGTGGCGAGTGGCAGCCCTGTCCAGCGGCCATTACATAAATAATTCCGCCATGTTTATTGCCGCCATTTTGAAGACAAATGGATAGTTATTACGGCGCACTCCGTTTTACATTCGCTCCTCGCGTTGAAAATTAAAATATTGTATATTACATATTTTTACGTTTAACTGCGTGAGAGTCGATTTAGGGGATGTTTATTATCTAGGATTCCTAGCTCCCCGTTCCCAACCCCTGGCTTTATGAGCGCGAAGCGTCTGGAAATGAGATGCTTTAATGAATGGGCGCCACTAAATCTCTTCACATCACTAAACTTACGCCGTTGTTTTATTTTGTTTTTCACATTTTATTTTGTTTTATATGTTTTTTCTTTGATTTTTAATCTCGTGTGATTTATTTTTATTACAGTTCACAGTGTTTATGTTCTCATTTTTAACGAGAATTGCTGATTTTTTAGTTGTTTGCCGCAAAATTTATTATGTGTTGTTTTCTGCTTAATATAAGATAAACGTTTTGTGTCTACGTATTAACTGCATTTTTTTGGAAAGAGGGTAGAATATATTCTAGCAACCTATCGTCGCTTTTCTCCCAAGGTCAAACTAAATTCTATATTTGATATGGCCATGTCGTCGTACAGATGATATTTTCTTTAGCGAACAGGATGGTTGTGAAAATCTTAATTGTATCTTTATCTGAATTAAATAAATTTTCATGGAGACCTAAAAGAAATTTCATTGTTTGTTAACTTCAAAATAAACAAACTTCACTTTATAATGATTTTTTTTTAGTTTCAAGAACATTTTCTGCCGATTTTTCCAGGTATTGCATGTTGAGTGGCGGAACTTAACGCTGCGTTTTGTTTTATTACTAGAGCGAGGAAGAATCCACAAGCATCATGTTTACATTCACACGTTTGTGCCTCTGCACAGCGACAGCCTCAAAAGCGGCAACAGCTTTTATTAATGGCACGTTAATTAATAGTACTCGTAAGATGTTACGGCAAATTGAGACAACAAGAGTCTTTCTGCCTACCCTGCCATGATATGAAACATATTTAAAATAAATCCATATTATTTTCTAATATATATATAAAAAGAAATATAATACTATATAATAAATATTTAATTATCTAATTTATTTATTTTTTATTTCCAGAATCCCGATATTGTTCTGGTCCACTATTTGAACGTGCCATACCCGGATGACAACAAATTAGCCACCGTAGCCCCGAGCCTAGCGTTGTGGGCTGACAAGAAGGAATGGACTAAGGACGAGCTCGTCAGTCAGCTGAAACCAATGTGTATGAATTCTATTGAATTATATTTTTATAAAAAAAAGAAAAACAGTTTATAGAAATTATAATAAGCAGGTGCAGTGAGGCAGCATCTGACTCATATTAATATTAGGTTCCCTCTATCTCACTTAACAGAAAATTGAAAAGCGTGAAACAGTATTCTGAGGAAGTCATTACAATTCCAAGTGCGAGTTGAATATTAAAACATTACTTATTATTGCACTTAAATAACCAGTTAAAACTTTAAATGGATTTCCATAGAAAATTATCCAAACGAATTTAACTAGTCTTGCCACGGTGCAAGTTTAATCAAATAGTTGTCTGGTGCCGTTCATAAATGTTAAGTACAGAAAATTAAAACGCAACAAGCAAAGTTCGCCCCTACCATTGAATATTTATGAAGCCCTCTTCATTCAGGGCGATAAAATAATTACTCTCTATTAATACTGATCCTAATTAATGTAGATCATTACCGCTATGAATTCTCTTCACTTTGGTGTTAATTATTTTATTGGCGTTAAAAGTATTTAAAATTAATTTTGTCCTCGTCTCGTAGTAATCTGCTTTTACTTATGACGCTAAAATATTTATGGAATGTCTTTATTCAGTTTTCAGCGAAGATGAGCCAGACCTTAATAGCGATTTGGAGATATCGGTAGGTATTTTTACTTTTGGCCTATTTATATAAATATTCAATGTGAAGTACATTCAAACAATTGAAGTTTAGGGGAAAATGTTTCAGACAACGGAGACAGTGGAGGCTATTGTTGGTCAACTTATGGAGAAACAACGAGCGGCAAGAGCAGCTGCCTTAGCTCGACAGCTTGAGTGCGGTTGCCCTGATTCTACTTGTCAGGACTCTAGGACTTGCGCTCATCCGTTACGTCGTATCCAAAGTACTAAGCCACCTCCGTCAGATCATCATGTCTCGTCTACAACAGGACCTTCACCACGACCTATGGCTCAACCACCACGGCAATATACTCGTGATCACAGACCATCTACACAATCATCACCATTGTTGCTCTCCCTTGGTCAGATCCAAGGAGGTGGGGGTCTTCTCATATTAAACGGTACAAGTAACAGTGCGCAACAACATTCTTCGCTAGTATCGCCATTGTCGGTTACTTCTTTCGTATGCGAAGAACCCAGGGATAGATATCGACAACAATACAAGCCAACGTTTGTCCTGAAAAGAGAAATACCAGATAGTCAGCAAAATACTTGCTTGAATACAACAGAAGCAACGTTCGAAGTAGAAACTCGTATAGAAGAGAAAGTGGAAATTGAAACGTTCGATAGAAAAATTAAAATAGAGCCGAGAAGTCGGAACCATGTTATTGCAAGTGCGCCGGCAACGCCATCTCGTTATCCAGATTTAGTGGAACGTTTAGAAAGTAAAGTGCATACAGACAACTGTGATGATACGTTAGTTTTGTTAGGTACAGATGCCCACTTGGAAACTTCTAGTGGATTTTTTGATGAGACTTTAGAGTTATCTCATGAAGATATACAAAAAACACTATCAGCAAATATGCCGACATGTGAATTAGACAGAAGTGTAGTGAGGTCTTCAGAGACGGCTAATGTAATGGTGTCTGGAATAGATACAATGGATTTTATTGAGAGTTGTGAAGCAGTTGCATCGCCTACGCATGTCGTGGATGATAATGTATTCGTTAATCTTGATGCTTTCGATATGCTCGGTGATTTTCCTGAGCTAGAAGTATTAGATCCTAGTACAATATCAACAAATCCAGTGGTAAGTTAATATCTTTGCCTACATATAATTAAAAAATAGATTTCAATTGATCCCTAAGTAACTAGAATATACCAAATTTAAATCGAAAATGGTTACCCCGATATTATTTTTGATTGCACTAAAATTTTATACAAATATTTAAAAATAAATTCAGTGGCCAAATTTAGCACACCTGCACAGGAGCCTAATTAACCTTATGGTGTTATTTATTATTTTATTTTATTCTATGAGTATATTTAATATATATTATGTTGTATGAATTGTTCAATTCAAAAGACATTGTGCTTGTGTAATACCTGAGAAGATTTTCTTTCAGACCCTTTGCGGAAATTCACCAGAAGAAAATAGTGACAAAATGCAAACGGATAGTCCTGGTGAAGGGACTCTAAGTATTACGGATTACTCTCCAGAATGGGCGTATCCTGAGGGTGGCGTTAAGGTACTGGTAGCGGGACCTTGGACTGATACATCTGATCAATATACGATACTGTTCGATAACTTCCCTGTACCGTCGATATTGGTACAAAATGGTCTACTTAGGTGTTATTGTCCAGGTGCGGTTTTTTTAATTATTTTAAATATAGTAGATTTAGTAGAAAGGAATGTCAGCCACATATTACAAATATAGAGACAATGAATAGTAAATTTATATTCATTCCAATAATTAGTTCCTATAATAGCCAAATGAAAATAACGTCATGTTACCTTTTCTGATAACTAACTGATAGTAACAAATTCCTCAGCTTCATAATATTAATAAAGATATCTAACAAAACATTAACAAATTTTATTTATCAAGACATCATTTTTGCACATTTCAGCTCATGAAGCAGGCTTAGCGGCTCTGCAAGTGGCTCGTGCTGGACGAGTGGTGTCAGATACTGTGGTATTCGAATATAAGGCTGGTCCTGTCCTCGCTCCCTCATCGCCCGCGTCAGCACCTCTACCGTCACTGGATTTTAGACGGTTTTCGCTGTTACAACGCTTGCAGAGATTGCACGGCCGTTTGCAGCTGAAGACAGAGCCTATGGATGAAAATAATCAGGTCAGTTGAAATCGTAAAATTTTGTGTGTATTTTATTAATTTTGCAGTTATTTTGTAGAAAAAATGTGTTTTAATGAATGTGTTAAAATGTGAATAAACGACTAAAGAGATTTAATGATAAAATGATAAATATAAAATTAATTATACTTAAATAGATTTAACAATAAAAGTAATTCGTAGACTAGTTAAAATCACAGATATTTTCTCATTTGCATATATTTCAATTTCAGTTAGAGGACGTTCAGCTGTACTCGAGTCCCAAATTTGAAGACCGACTGGTGACATTCTGTCAAACTTTGAGCAACCGTTCCTTCGGTAAATCCGAGGGTTTCACTACTGAGCCCGGTGAAGATAGTTCGTCTATACTTCATTTGGCTGCTGCTTTAGGTTATACGAAGCTTACCACTACTTTGTTACGTTGGAGGCAAGATGATAACAATTTAGCGTTAGATAAGGAAGTCAATTTGGGAGCGAGGGATTGTGATAATTGCACGCCTTTGGTAAGTTAGAGTAACTTTTAATTTTAATTGTGTCCCTGCACCACGACAGCCTCACAATCTTAAGGCTTGAAGCTTTTTTTTATTTAGAATAACCTTTGCGTAGGTCAGTCAGCGGAAAACTTCTGATGAAGCACAAATATATCAATAGTGTATACCATGTACCCTACCGTATTTTCAGACTATAACATAGTTTGAAACCATTCTTCTTTCGTTTTCACATCTCTGAATAGAGCGCAATCAGAAAGCAATCTTTACATGTAGCGTAACATCGTCTTTACATTCATTGATACACGCAGTATTTACTTAATAACTGCAGTCTCGCATACTATGTTCTCTTTAACGTAATATTAATATTTCGCAAATCTCACCAGATGGTAGCAAGTGCGCTGGGCCACACGGACACGGCGCTGGTGCTGGCACGGTGGAGCGCGGGCACGCGGCTGGAGGGAGGCGCGCGCGCGGCTTCGGCGGCGGCACGGCGTGCGGGTCACGCCCGCCTCGCCGCCGCGCTCGACCGCATACACCCGCCCACCGGCGACGCCGTGTTTAGACGACCTCATAGGTGGGCTTTGAATTGCTTCTACACAACACAAGTGATCCAAATGCTATAGAATGCTAAAAAAATACTTAAGAACAATTTCTTACATAAAGTAATTTGTCTTATACCAACAAATTATACGTTTTCTTTTATATTTCAGCTTGTCACAGAAAAGTAGAGCGGGAAGTTTGGAAAGCAACCTTGTCAAGAGACCGTCTATTGATAGCGGCATCAATATGGCGGATGCTTTCAGATCCAGCTCTGCGATTGATAAAAGTGACGGAAACTCATCTTCAAGGTATATATTTTTACTTTTTTTATAAAAACACGACGTTTGTGAGCTCGATTAGGGAATGAACTTCGATCTGGTAAAGAAATTAAAAAAAAAATACTTAAAACACAATGTCTCAAAAATTTGACACCAACTGGTTCCCCGGACATAGCGTTAAGCTGAAAAAAGAAGCTACTGTTAAGACACTCCTTTCTTCGCCTTTTACTCGATTTCGAAACGTCGCTTGTTGAGGGTTAGAACTCTGCACTGCACTGCCACGTGCAGTTGGTCTTACTAGAGCGGGGAAATGAAAATTATTTAGTAAGTTATTCTTTGAGTGATGATCAAATACAAAAGCATCTTGTTTGCGGTCAGGTAAAATTCTATTGCGGCATAAAACACAATCCAAACAAAAAAAGTTCTTCAATCTGAGCCAGTAGTTCCTCAGATTGGCACGTTTACCGATCAAGCTACTCAATTTATAACATTATTTATATAACTTTTTCAGATGGGAAAGGAGCATGTCGCTTCCTCTGGACTCAGACAATTCTGAAGACAGCCTTGGTGATATGAAACTTGGCCGACGTATGGACCTAGCTCTCTGTAAGTTTAAGCCTTTCTTACATTCATATCCATAGTCAGTTAATTTTTCATTTGCAAAAGATTATTTATTTTCATCGGCACGGCGCCTAATTTTTAAAGATCGACTTCGATCTCAACTTTAGTACCAATCGCGTTCATATTAATTTTGTTCAATTGTTATATTTTCGTTTTATTTTTTAGATCAAAATTATTATTGTTATTGATAATATGATTAGATTTTTTAGTATCTGTGTGATAGAAGAAAATTAAATATATCTTAGATTGGTCAAAATAAGCCAAAAGATAACTTTTGAAATAATAAATACTATTATTATTTTATGAGGACAACTTTCTTCTTTATAATAACAAATTTGTCCAATATTTGCAGGATTGTTAGTCCTAAATTGGATTAACATTACATTTACAGAAGATTTTAAAGACCTGCAAATAAATATATTATAAAATATTTAATATCAATAAATTTAATTATACATAGTAATATTTAAATAATAAATGAAATCTTCAATATATTTGATGAAATATCTTTAAACAAACGAAATAAAATTAAAAATGCATAACATAATGTTACACAGGAATCAATACCATCAAATTCCGTGTTTTAAGAAGTTTAAACGAATAGGTTTAAAGTCAAAGTAAAGTAGTGGGTGTATATCGGTGTGATGTATTTATCGCGCGCGCGCTCGCGTGTCGATCGTTGTCAGAGCTGACTTGTCCGTCCGTCCGTCAGGCGAGACGGCGCGCCGCTCGCCGCCCGCCGCCGTCGCGCGCCCGCTCCACGCTGCAGGTCAGTTGCGAACGAAACGGTATAGACTACCTGCCTAAAATCCCCACTCACTGGTGATTATATTTTTCAAAATGATTTGAGATGAAAATTGAATGGTTATTTAGGTTTTGTATTTGATAATTGTTATGTGAATGATGTTATCAAATCTGTTGATTATAATAATACTGCTATAGATACTAAAAACACGTAAAATTGTCATATAGACGGTTGATAAAGAAACAATTGGCTTTACGGCTAGTATACACTAGTGTTTATTAGGTGTTAAAGAGATTGGCTGTTAATGTGAGATCAGTGGAACTGTTCTATACCATTTCAAATCGCCAAACCTCCGCTCGAGTTGTATCGATGTTGTAAATGTTGTAGCTGCATGGCCGCTCCGGCCTCTCTTCCAACGTCGACTGTCTTTCTGTCGCAGTGTAGCTCCGTCATCGCTATCGGTAGACCACTTGTAGATTCTTCTATATCTACCCTGTCGAGCGGAGATGCCCCGGTGTTGTAGCTACCTGTACAAGTTGAACCGAATGATTATTTTATATCATACATTATTGAAATATTTTCATTTCTATATATTTTTTTTTTTGGTTTACAAATATTATTATTAAATCGAATAAAAAAATGCTATTTATTATATTAAAAACAATAAGCTTAAGCGAATCATTCGGTGTAACTTTTGGATGTTGTCCATCGATGTCGCTTTCAATGGTTCGTATTGGTCTATCCACAATCACTGTACTTCCAGACACAACAGTTTTAAGTGGTTTCCTATCTTCAATACAAACGTACACTCAACGCCTAATACAGAAGAAATATGTGAACTAAATTTCTATATCACCAAAAACAATGTTACACTGCATGATGCTCAATCGCTTGCATGAATCGATATTTATGTAATGGCTTTTTATGTGTAGTTAATTATACATACGCTATTAATTATTGGTAAGTATGCTTTCACCAAGGTTTCGTAATAAGGCACCCTCTGTATAAATTGTTGTTCATTTACTGGTTTTTTGTCGATGTCTTTTTTTATAATATTATGATTAAACTAACTGATGTTCCGTAGAAAATCTTTGCTAGTCAAACAAACAGTATTAAATGGGGAGAATGGGGTCAAATGGGAAGGTGTGACTGAATTGTTGTCTAGGAAATTGTTGTTTTCGAGATTCCACTATACCGATTGATTTCAGGGGAGCAGGATGACCGGGTATTCACGCTAGCCGAACAAATCATAGCTGCTATGCCAGAAAGAATAAAGGTAATTGTTGTATTTCATAACATTTACATATATTTAAAACTAAACGTGCTGTTGTTATAGCTATATATTATTAAAATTACAGTTGTAATTTTACGTGTTACGTTAAGAAGAAGAATTTAAAATGCAATTAGTTAGTAGATATTCTAGTTGCTTAGTAAAATATAATACTAAATATTAATCCTTCCATTTTATTTTACAAAAAAAAAATGTTTTTTTATAATTAATTCTGTAGAGGGTATTATTATGGGATACAAATATTACGAAACAAAACTATCAAGAAAAAAAGAATAACAATTTTAATATAATAGTCAAGAATGAGGTAAAAAGTATACAAGATTGCTATAACATATTTATGTACACATAAATGGCCATGGTTAACGAGTTTCATTTAAAATTATCGACTTCATATTTTAACTTAATCTTTCTTATAAACAGAACGAGAGTTCATCGCTTCTGAGCGGCTGCGACTTGGACAGCGGCGTGGGAGAGGACTCGCTCATCGTGCCATTACTCGATGATACCACTACATTCAGTAGTGATTTTAGTTTTGAGTTCTGCGATAATACTTACAGGTAAATAAAGATAATTTAAATTAATAACAGTAATACTTTAATGATATTCTTCCCAATTCTCGTATAAATAAAGCTATTTGAATTAAAATTTTAGAGAAACTAAGCATAATAGTAATAAGTTACTACGCTGTCTTGATTTTTTAAAACATTACGTGTTCGATGAAGTAAATCAATATTTCGTTTAACCAGATTAGGGAAATTACTATTGAAGATTCTATAACGAATGCTAGGAAATGAGAATAGGGTTATTTGCTAATAGTGTTTATCAGCCTTCTTCGTAAATTATCTCTTAATAACATTTGAAAAGTGACTATTGTCTTACACTATTAAATATATTTGATATATTTCTTTGAAATTTCAGCGAAATGCTTCAGCTTTAATTTTACCTAACATTGCAAAGGTTCCTCCAAACCCGTTCTGTAGATTTTATGTGAAAGAGTAACAAATATCCATCTTCACTAATTTTCACATTCATATTATTAGTAGAATAGACATAACTAAGTATAACGTTGAATAACTACATTTAGGTACTGTGGCGGTTCCACACCATGTTCATCCGGGTCAGTGTCCCCCGGGTCAGCGCTGTCCCCTCCACCAGCGTCACCGCGGTCAGCGTTGCCGACATCATCAGCCACTTTGCAGGAGTTCTTGAATACGACCACGCATTTCTCCAGTCTCACTTTAAATGGTAATGTGACATTTTTTTTTGCTTGTGGATCTAAATTCCATGTACACAAAATAAATAATAGAACTAAATAATTAAGAATAAATACTGACTCTTCTCAAAATAAATGATCATAGATTATATTTTTTTGTATGTCTTTATTCCGAAAGTATTTTGATTAACATAATGAAGGTCTCATTGATATAAAATTCTGTAATAAATCTTATAAGTAAATAAATAAATTATATTTATGAATACATCCACTCGAAGTTCAACTTTTTCTGTTTCCTTCAAGTTCAACCTTGATACAAAAGCCTTTATAAAATAATTTTAGACAAATAATGTGATGCTTGGCCAGGAATATGCTTTTAAATATTTTTTTGGTCACAGATCGTGAACAGCGCGAGTTATACTCCGCAGCCATAACCATCCAGAAGGCGTACCGTCAGTACCGCGGCCGACTCCTGCAGCGCCGCGCCGCTGCCGCCGCCATCACTATACAGAATTGTTACAGACGTTATAAGCAGGTCTGGTTTTTGCTTTTGTTTATACAATTGTATGCAAACTTATATATATGAAGACTACTCGAGGATATGAAATATTTTCTTTTTTCGAAAGCGAAAGCGAAAGCGCGTCGTTTAATTCCTGCGCACAAATCGCAATACCTTAGGGATCCGGCTTAAATTGGGTAAAGGAAGAATGTTAATGAGAACGGAGTTTCTGAATAATAAAGAAAAGTTGAAAATATATTTTTGATTTAAATAGAATATATTTTGAAACGAGACAGAGTGTTAACACTAAGTTCCTTCTGTTTTCCAACTTGCGATGTGGTAGAAAGAGAATGAAGCTTATCATAACTATAGCTAGTGTTCGAAAAAAACGGCCACGTGTAGTAAAAACTGCATTTAAATCAGTTAAGCCGTTTCATAGATATTAATTATAGGTATATTGTTAAATAATTAAGAAAACGCCGATCAGTTACGATTTCATTATAAGTATAGATAAAAATTATATGTATATGAAAAAAATGGTGTTTTTAGTAAATCCATTGTTTCAGTTCGCGTATTTGAAGCAGATGCACGCGGCGGCGACCGTCATACAGCGCGGGTATCGCTCTCACAGGGAGAGGCGACTCACCGCTACACCTATTAAGTGAGTAAAAATATTTTATTTATTTCTGTATGTATTTATTTTTGTCTGACTGTAAATGCGACGGTTGGAATGGACGGTTGGGGGAATGAATTATTTTCACTTTGCCATTCTAGTAACGAGACAAACCGCGGCGTTGAGTTCAGCCACTCGACACGCATTGTTTCGAACATTGAGTGGATAGTAGAACGAAGTGTCTTAAGTGTCACGTCGTTTCCTCCATATTTTTTCTACTTACCCTGTTATTTCCGGTAACGTAAAGCTACGAATAAAATACCTGTAAAGTTTGAGAACTTTCTAGTACTTACACGAGTCGTTCAAATGACATATCAATTGCTTTTGATACAATAATAATAAAAAAGGTTTTATTCTACAAATAAAATATAAATTCTGTCCTCTACAGTCCATATGAAACACAAAACAGTATGAAAAGTTAAATATTGTAACTAAAGTATTGTTCATATAAATAACTATTTTACAGGAGAACCTATTCTCAAAGACGTCAAAATCAAGCAGCGAGAAAAATACAACAATTTATGCGACAAACCAAGATCAAGTAAGTGTCATTATTCTAAAAAAATAAATAGACGAAAATAATTAAATTTAGTTTATTTCTTATATAAAAAAATATTAAAGAAAGAAGATATTCTCTATTAAATATTACATAGCATTCAGCTAAGTTTAATTATAAATAAAAATAATAATAAAAACCTATTAATAGTAACTTTATTTACATAAAAATAATTTATATTCAGTAACACTAACAATACCTAAACTAAAAGTTTCTCTATACGTAATTACTCCAGCAATAGAATAGGTGATAGAACATAGTGTTTTAACTCTCCATTCTCAATTAATAGCTCACTTGGTGACTTGTGAAATGAGTGACGGTATCTAACGCCGTTATCTATCTTTTCTTTTTAGTAGAAATCGAACCCACTATTACAGTCAAACAATTATCAACTCTACGACGATGATGCCAAGTTTTTTGCAGTCTTATGTACATTTTTATGCTGTAGACGCAATATTTACCACCGTAGTAGAAAAATAATGCTTCTTATTGCTTTAACACTGTATTTTGGTTAAGAATTTTACACTGAAGTAATTTTTAGGCATTTACATATTTAATTCTCATATAATAATAATGTCAATGTAATTTTAATAATAAAATGTGAGGTATTTGATAAATTGTTTGAATTGTTTGTAGATATAACAAGTATATTTTTTTAGTCTTGAAATGAATAGATGTAAATTGAAAAATATATTAATTAATAATAATATTATTTACAACAAACAAAGGACTAACAACTTATAAAATAATTCACATATTTTCTATTGAATTTACTTCAAGGTTACTTTAATTACATACTATAGCTTACATTGTCTATAATATTTATAGGCCAGGCTCATATAATTTTCCACATGTTTGCCCATTTCGTCCTTTGACTGGTTGAAATTGTTTACCAGAAACTAATATCGAAATTTCGTAACGGGATCCAAAGCCCTTCTCTATAGGGCGGAATAAAAGTGTAATATGAAATATGCGTGTATTGATTTTGGTATGTAATATAAGATTGTTTGGTGGATTCCTTGGGCTTATCAATTTATTTGTATGTATATTTATAAGTATGGAAACATTTTTGTTTTTAAAAAGAATAATAAGTATTAAAGTCACGGCGTTGAGTTACATCACTCATCTCGTAATGTCTCTATAACCTAGTGTTAAGACATTTCAATCTTTCCATCCGACTTCGAGACATTTCGTGTTGAGTGTCATATCTGAATGAAATACAGAAGTTTTGTATTAAAAATTCAACGTAGCAGGATTTGAACCTTGTCTATGAATTTTCAATGTCTGTGCAAATTACTTTTTTAAATTAAATGATGAGTTATACTTTTATGTACAAGTTTGTTATATAATTTCACGCTTCTAGTACTTGGGAGGAATTTACAACAACCGTAAGTAATTTATATTACAATTTTGACAAATTTCTGGATACATTTTTTTACGTTCATTTGTTCCTGTTATTATATAGGATAGATAGATAGATTTTTTTAATAGATACAATATCTTTAGTTTTATAATATTTAAAAAAATCTTTACAAGTAGCTTTACCTACTCTTACCGTTTGTTCAGAATTATTATAGATTAGGCGACGGAATTCAAGCTCGCATTTTATATTACATAATCAAGGAATAAGATTTGAATCTCAGTATAAAGCCTGTTTTCCACTGCCACAGAGAAATGAGTGGGTAATGCTTAGGCGGAACGGAATCCTTCTAAATAAAACAGGTTCTAAATTTCCACCAATAAAGAATAATGTATTTTGTAATTACTTCTCTCCGCTTCCTAGAACGTAGCAAGTTAATTTCAACTCTTCCTACGCGCTATATTATGGTTAATATCCAAGATCGTGATATTTTTCCACCCTTGCTGTAACAAATGATTAGGATCGTCACGTTCCATGATATGTGGTGGTGCACGTATTCCGTAAAAGATAACTTATTTTACCATCCGTTACCGAAATATTGATGTAAAGGCAAAATTTCTTATTAATTCATACAATATTACCTATATCAAAATTATGAAACGAATCTTTGGTAAATAGATGTTATATTTTTAGGTTTTAATATCAAATTACGTACTTTCTGACGAAATTATATGTGTTTTTATTTATTTTGATCAGGTTGCAGAGCGCACGAGCCGAAAACGTGAAGGTGGCCCGGCTCTGCCCGGGTGCCCGCCAAAACTCGCCGCGGCCCACCACCAGTACACACACGCCCAATAGGTAAAATTATCATATTATCAAATTCTTTCAAGTATTTGTTAAAAAAGTAATAAGTTACCCTTATAATTTAATAAATTTTTATTAATTTGTATTATTCATTTGTTAATCATACAATTTAAATACTACTTTACAATTTAATGGTAATAAAACAGACAAAATCAATCTACTCTTTTCAATACGCTTCTCACTTTCCATCCAATTATCTTGGAATGGAAAAGAAGAAATGGCGTTATGCCTCGATAAATAATACAATTTGCTTTGTTCTAGGATCATTGACTACTTAGCACCGGAATCGCCGATGGACGCAGATGATGATCTTCTTATCGAGCTTCTGTTTAAAATGTGACCTGACCCATTACATCGATGTAATTTAACTGCTTTCTAATTAAGTTATCACTCGTACATCTTCAATTAAAAATTTTGGAACTTAGCATGCATCAAAATCTAAATTATCTCTTCTTCCATTTTTCAAAATAAGTATAAAAACTGCCGGAGTCAGGATTTTAATTATTTTATAGGCGTTATATATTTATGATTTAAAATCATCACATCGGTTCAAAAACACATTACTGCCTTCTTCTAGTCATAGCAATATCCTTTTTACCTACCGAACTTATATTCCTCCAGCCTTCTTCCGTAGATCATTTGGAAGATGTAACTGAGGCTTTGGAAGATATAGAAAAAACTTATAACTGACTGCCTCATTCAAAGGCGTAAATTACGAATCGATATATAATAAGTTAGTAAAAGTTGTGCTTTTACTGATTTAATATCAGTTAAAACTGAATTGTCGTATGTGAGTGTCGCAGTTGGTTAACTATATTTATCATTGTATTCTTCTTAGGGTGTTTTAACCAGTTCACTATCTGCAATTGTTTCCATATTCTATCCTTGCACTTTTATTTGTACCTCGTTACTATTAATTGTTTTAAATGTCTTATTCGTGTTTGGCCTTTATTTCGTATTTGTGTTTAACTCTTCAGGTCATAGACAGGGTTATATTTAGTATAAATTTTATCGTATTTGTATTATATTTTCATAATGTATTTTTGAGAAATTTGTTTAGGGCGTTTATTGGAATCATATTTTTGAAAAAAAAGAACTCTAAATTGAATGTAATGTAATTTTCTTAGATCATCCGTTATATTGGCAACTTTAAACAAAATATTGAGAATCATCGACGGCACTACTTGAAAAAAAAATGTGCATTTACGATAGAATTGGAAAAAATAGTTTATTTTAAATTTACCACCCGCTTTCAATGCAAGGTTTCGAGATCGAGTCAAATCTTGGATTTCTTAGCTGTATTCATGATTTTCACGGTGGAGTTGAAAGTAAGTAGGTTAAGTACAAATTCAAATTATTAAAAAGCCACTGTTCTTATAAAGTAGATGCACTTAGCGTATAATACAATAAACCCGACGAGCTGTGAGTATTTCGAGATTTTATCGTATTTAAGAAAAAAAAGTACTTAGTTTTACTATTGGTCTAAAGTTTACCATATAGGTTTCATTCCAGCCTAATAGGTTAATTCTCTTTTAGTCGACGCAAGAATACGCATTTAGACGAATACCTGACGAAGAGATGAGATTGTTTCAGAATATTCCTATAAAATTTAGAATTATTTGAAAACATTACTCATAGTTTTAACTTTGGGATTGATTAATTTCTTATTTACAATTTCTTTATCTTAGATGAATTTATTTCAAAATGAACACTATAGTTTAAGTATTTAAATTCCCCCACCCCTAGTTCCTACTTCAATACCTATTACATTTATAATATTTAATAAATAAACAATTTAAAATTAGTTTATTAGATTAATAATTTTTGTTTTTAGATCTTCGATAAAGCTAAATGCTATAATAATCTAGCGTTCATGAAAAAAATAAGGTTGTGCACCACTTAATATAGAAATAAATACCTAAATATTCCCTTTTTCTGAATTCTCTGATATTTTAATGTAGTCGTATAGATATAGTTTAAGAGATTAGAAATAATCATAGCTTAACTAAGACGACGTGCTGCCGTCGAGATATTTTCGATTCGTATTTTTATAAAGCAAAAGTTACGAATGACTATGGTTGCTTTGCTTGTGCAGGGCCGTGGGACAGATTCCTTACTTACTTTGTACGCCACGTTTGTTTCTATACTTTTATTGACTTTCAATTAAATAATCTTAAAGAGGGCTTTATTTACATATGTTCCTGTCTTATAATTCTAATGTTTTACATCTGTTTTTGTTTTATCGGTTGGACTTGCATATTTTACAAGTTTGTTTGTTTTAATGAGATTTGTAAGGCCCGGAGTTGTCATATAGATATGGATTCATATATTATTAACAGTATTCCAATGGTTTGTCTTTATGTAATCAAGATAAAATAAAAACTGAATAGAAAACGTTAATAATATACATATATGTAGACGAAAACGACGAATGTAACGCGACGCAGTTCGAGAATAACCGTCCAGTTGTGGCGGCTTTTGCACCCTCTGGTGTTGTGATGAAGCAAAAGTCGCGAGACACGCGAAAACGACACGAGATTGAGTTTAGGGACGCGCGGGGTGTGGGGGTGCGGCAGAGTTGGCCAAATTTTAATTGAAATTAACAATAATAGATTAACAAGTAATCGTTCGTGCGGAATTCACAATTACCAATAAATTGGTAATTGTAATATAACAATTGCTAATAAATTCATTTACAATTAATAATTGTTGTGTAATAATTACCAATTAATTTACAAGTTTGTGATTTCCGTAGAAAGATATAATCACTAGTTAATATTTGTTGATTGCAATCAAAATTCACGCAATTTTAATGTGCGGGAAGGAGAGGGGTAGCGAGGGAGTGGGGGGTCACCCGAGGGCGCACGAATGCAACATGTACATTTTATATTTTTGGATTGCTAACTTTAAGATGTTATATTTATATATGTATATGTAGTGATGGCGGTACGAAACCAGTATTTCGAAATGTATTACGCCAAAAAGTTTTGATGTATTAATTTTCCAATGGAGTTCTCTCGTTTTTTCTTTCGTCGAATGGATAGTTCGTTTAGCTAGTGGTCATGTATGTATATATTTTTGGATAAAAGTGCACGATTGCTTTCGGAATGCCGATGATATAAATATAAATGGGGATGGCCGATAAGTATATAATGATGATGATGAAGAATATTTTTTATGGTAACGCTGAATTTCTGAAAGCAATAACAGTTGTTTTGTGGTAAAAATTTACTCCGATTTATAGAAAAAGAGTATTTTATTAACCACCACGATCGTCAAACAGTCGTTGATATATAGAACGCTTTTTAGTGTATCCGTAAAATGTGCTCTGGTTCATATAAAAAACTGAACGGTGACAGACGACGACGCAGCAAAAGTAACTCATTAGTTGACGCGTAAACGCTACTTAGTTGATCGGCTTGCTCGGGAACGTAGGGACAGTTCATTTAGACAAATCAAATTAAATATTTTAGCAAGTAAACATAGAATAATTATTATTTTCTTAGTGCCATAAAATCTATTTTAGAAAGGTTTACAGATGATGCATAGGCCGGTACGGCGGTTTTAGCGTTTTATAATAAAAATGACATTGAAAATTTGAAAAAAGCAACCGGAGCACATGTTTATGACACGCGTTAGTGATTGACCACAGCTAATACATAGCGCACTAGAAGTAGTATATAGTTAGAAAAATAATTACTTATATAAATGAAAATAAAAAGAAATCTTGAAATCTATACATAGAAATTAAATTTAAAAATTTAAATAATACTTTTTATTATTATATAAATAAGAAGCTTGTTCACACATTATAAAATCGTATTTAGAGTACATATAGTGTAATGAGACGGGATAACGAAATGAAACGACGATAGTGAGACTACGAGTGGTATTTTTGTTGTAGGGTGGGCTTTTGCGGGTTCTCTGTGTTTGCATGAGAAAGAAAAATGTGTATTATATTCTTTTAGGTAAATTATTACTTCATTGCTATTAGTTTTTACATGAAAAATTAATTGGTATGTTTTTAATATAATAATGATTATTTTATACATATAACTTTATTATCATTGAAAAAAATATATATAAATTTTGGAAATAAACATTTTTATTTATTATTATAACGTATAAGATAAAACACGGCGAAGAGTTCCGCCACTCAAAAATACATTGTATCGGACTCAAGCGGAAAGCGGAGAATAGAGTGGCACGTGTGAAGCATAAAAAATAGCAATATAATATTTTAGTTTTTCTAAGAAATTTTAAACTTTTATGTAAACACAGAAGCTACCTGTCAATACCAGTATTTTGATTGTTTATACGCCAAAGGCGAGTTTATTTACTGTTGTGATAAAAGTTGCAAGAACGTTGATTTAATGCTAACGAGTATTATATTTTTAGATTTAAGTAGAATTGTTTTAGCCATTCATAGTATTCATTGTTTATGCGGTAGCTTGCTTGTATAGTACAATACAGATGATATTTTGTTAATAATATGCTTTTTAATATTGTAATTTAAACAAATTGTTGTTTGTAATTTAATGTTTTTGTTTTATTTAATAATGTTTGATTTTTGAAGTGACAAAATATCAACTGTTTGTGTTATTATAATTTTAAATTTAAAGCCTGCCTACGTATAATATTGCATATCACTTAGATATTATGTATTTATAAAGATTTTCATCGCGTTGTTTTATTGTTTTTGTTTTACTTATAAAACGCTAGCTAATTGTTTTTACGGTTATACTTAAATTGTTTGAATAGGGTTGTAAGTTTATATAATTATAAATGCCTTTTTTGTTTAGATGAAATGTTGAATCGATAATTGTTTTTTATTTTTAATACCTACTAAATATATTTTAATTTTTAATTGTTGTTAGAAATATTGTTTGATTGTTTTTGTTTATTGTGCAATTTTGATTGTTTGCTGTTGTTTGTTTTTTTAACATTATGACCCTATTTTTATAATGAAAACTAGTAATGTTGCTTCAAACAATTTTTATATTGTAGCATATACGTATTTGATAGCAAATTTTTATGAGGTTATTTTTTAATATTTAAAATATAATGAAACTTAATTTGTATGCCATTGTAATCGTTATAAATTAGTTTTTTCTCTTTAGTGAAAGAGAGTGTAAAAAGTTGTTATGTACTGCCAGATTGAGGTTTTAACACCAAATTATGCGAGAATTTCGTCGATAAGGTTTGTATACTGTCATGGAACGATTTTACTTTCCTATATAAGAATGAATATAATTGCTAATTTGATCTTTTCCTGTTTCTTTTGCTATTATAAAACATTTGTTTAAGGAAATATCAAATTAGCGATTTATTTTATTGACCTATGAATTTGAATAGATTTCTATTCATATGTCGTATTTATTGCTAACCGGAAGTGGGTCGGTTGATTGGTATCGATTCTATCCGGATAGTTTTTATTGAAAATCGTTTCTCTTGCTTGAACTGAAATAAAAGTTACTAAAAGAAAATTATAAAAAAAATATGAATTATCTAACATCTTTCGTCCTTTAATTGTATTTAATGGAATTTCGGTTTTTTATTTTTATTTAATTATACAAAAACATATTGTGCAATAAAGAAATTGGTGTAACAAATAATATTTTTGTAACGGATTTAGTTTTAATTTTTTTTTAATTTCATAGTATACGAGAAATTGCTTTTAGAATTGTTTGTTGTGAATTGTATTTTACATATACATAATATATAATATTATTTATTTTTGTTAAAGACATAAAATAATTGAAATATATTTCTTAAAAAATATTTTTGCACTACAATTGTAAGAATGGAGTGATCTGGTTTATTTAAAATACAATTTTCTTTTCTAACAAACAACTAAAATAACAATAAATATGTTAAAAAAAACTAAAAAACAAACAAAATATTAAAAAGTACAAAATACCAAAACCTATAAGGGTTATACAATATGCTTGGAACTTTAAATTATATGAGTATAAAGTAGAGAAGCTTACTAGTAACCTTTGAAGAGTTCCACTGTTCAGGCCTTGACTCCATCATCAGACCAGCTCGATGATAACATACTAATCTATTGTCGTCAAATTCAATTCATTAGATCTTATTACACAATTTTATCAGATATTATTTTATTTAATAAAAAAACTGCTGAATTATTTTTTTTTCTAATATCATTTGTTCATTTGTTTCGTGTTTTCGTATTATAATAAAATATATATCGATCACTCCAAAATACAATTCACTTCTATCGCTCATTTGGTGCAAAATGACGTAATTGCACTTTTTGAGAAACAAGTAAAATATATCATCAATATATGGGAAATGACTTTACAATATTTCATAGATTTTTTTGGCAAGTGCAAATACGTCAAAGGAACGATATATTCATTGTGTACTTACTTATAAATAATATTATTTTTTTATTTGAAAGCGTTGTTGAAATTTTTAACAGAACGTTGGGCATCAACTACGAAACGCTAGTCTGTACTTCGACAAAAAATAATCTTCCTTTGTAATTATTATAATCTATAAACACTACAAAATTGTGATTTAAAGCAATTTAAAATATTACTGCTGATTAAATAGTTTTGTGTTTGATTTTTTCTCCTGCCATTTGTCTCCTTTTACGTAGGTACATAGATATTTTGAATTATTATAATTTTTCATCTAATATACAAGTAATTTTTGCATTATAATAAAAAAAAAATGAGTGAACTAAACTTAGTGGTTATGAGTTCAATTCCTACACGAATGAGTTATTTTTTTCGCTCTGTAACTCAACATGCTATTTTATTAAAAATTGACCGGTACGTAGGGTCTTAACTCTATGTTCTCTCTGTCTACCCTGCTATATACGGGGTAAAGAATAAACTATTTTTTTAATATGAATTCTATTATTGAAATTTAACAATGATTTCAAAATGAGAAGACTTCTCAAGTTGTTTTCAGTCGCAATAAAATTATAGTAAAATGTAAAGATAATGTCTCGAAAATTGGTTGTGGATAAACGGAATTTCTATATACAAGATACAAAATAATAGGTAACTACGCAAGATTTATTGTCTTCTATAATCACGTTTTTGCTATACTTTCCTGTAATCCAAAAACCTTCCAATAATTTATTCCTATCCTACAGGTACAATTAGATTAGATAACACATATGCTTGAGTAGATAGGGTAAAGGAATGGAATCTTTAATAATTTCAACACACTTCAATTTTAATTTCTGAATTCGAGACATTAAGTGTTGAGTGTCTGAACTCACCTTCGCGTTTTGTATACCAGAGAGAGAAAATGATTATACAATCCCCCGACTGGGATCACCTGTTGGTTCTTACATCTCTATTTTCTTACACAATATATCAGGTTTCAGTAAAATGACAAATAAAAATACTTCCCAATTATACTTAACATTCCGTTCTCTCCCCCGTTGACAGTGCACGCGCTTTCCCTTGTTACCAAACCGAGGAAATGAAAATATTAAATGTTTCATTTCGTCGAGTATTCATCGAACACAGAACCTATCGTGTTTACAGACACACTTGTACCACTGTGCCGCGAGGGCCTCATACAGGTATATAATAATTAATTACAACTATTTGCATCCACCTCACTATACAATCGTTTGTCATTACATATTAGATACGTGATCGGTGGGAGATATTGAGTCTTGCAGATTACTCCAGGTAATGGCAACATTAATATGCTACAAGCACGCACGCATTAGAAATGGTCATTAATTAATTGGTTTATCTTTTATGTATATATATTTAAATATTATATATGTATTGGTGTTAATTGGAATTGGCTTAATATTAGGTTACTAGGTTCCCTCTGCCTATCCTGCTATATGCGGAATACAGTGTGAAATTAAAAAAAATCCAAATATTAGGTATTGTGAGTTCGATTTCCAATCACAGGCATTAATTTAATACTTAATTGAATATTTAACTGTATTTAAATATCAATTTCGTCATATACCTTAGTTGCAAAATTAATTTTTATATATAGACTAGATAATATGATTCCCAGTTAGGAATAATTAAAAACTAACATTTTTATAAAAAAACAATTTATTATCAAAAAATCTATTAAATTAACATAATTTACTGGGTAATATAATCAATCGTAGACAGGTTTCATCGGAGAAATCCTATACGGCGCCTGTAAAACCGCAGGCAGTTGCACTTTACTTGGTACTTGCATAGGACTGTTATAGAAATAGTTTGCTTGACTGGAACTTGGCAGGCGAAGGATTTGTGGCGTTAAAGGCACTATCGGCCTAGCTGCAGCTTCTGTGAAGTATTTCTCATGAACATCCAACCATCTTTGTACCTAAAATAATTTAAATTATTTGAGCATCTAGAAATTAGTATCTAGAAATATTTACCAAGGTTTTCTCCTGGCCTTCATTAGATTTCGTTTTTTGCATGAAATTTAAATATTTAAAAAACAACACAGTTTTGTCTGTATATGAAGATATAATTATTTTCAAATAAAAAAAAAACAAAGAATGCAATTAAGAAAAAAAAATAATAAAAAAAAATACAGTCGAATTGATAACTTCCTTTTCTTACAGAACTCGGTTAAAAAATTGGTTAGTTTTCTTCTTATATCTGTATAATAATCTTTCTATTAAATATAAATAAAAAATATATATTAAGTAAAAAAATTACAGTTCTAAAAAGTATTAGTATTTTATATTTTCTATAAACTTCTATATAAGCACTATAGGAGAGTATTACAAGCATTATTTGCAAATCTTGAAGATACAAAAAAGTGCTCGTCACCGCGATTATTGCATTCTTCGTTGAAATGAAACGGCGATGTTTTAGAATTTGCAGGCATCTAAAGCTTTAAGCGATTTTTATTGAAAATCTTAGAAGCTATTAAATTAAAAACAAACTAAAATGCATTTAAAGTGCGATTTTCTTGATATTTTACGTTAAATAAATAAATTAAACTAAGTTTAATAAAATAAATGAAGATATCTCATGGCTCTATAGTGCTACAGTTTCAAAGTGAGGATGAGATCTATAAACAAGATTCAAATTTCAATAGAAATAGAGTACCTAAACTAATTAAGTAAATCTTTATTTTATAAATAAACATTTACTTAATTTTGCTCTAACGATGGTATTAGGTTTCACGAAGAAGTCGTAGCAGAGAAAATCTATTGTGAAGAAGAGAATCACAATTAGAAAATCAGAATTTGCTTGTAGAGTGACGGAATTCAATCAAATAATTTATTTCCACAAGTAAGAAACGAACCCATAACCATCATGTTTTCTGTCAGGAATACCATAACGCACCACAAAAGCTTAGTCTTAGATAATAAAAGATTAAAATTAACTTACGTATTGGCATCGACAGACTGGTGTGCACTCTTGAGCAAATGGCATTATGTACAAATTATATAACAAAGAAATTCAACTGATTTTCACAAAGAGTTATATATATAACCTATATAGTTATAACCCAAAGTTATATATAACTAGAACTATTTTTCACTAAGCTCACAACCTAATGAAAATTTTAAAAGTTTACTTATTTTTTTATGTCAAAATTCTTCTTCTCTTTAACTTGTAAGGTCTGGTCACTGTCACTCCTTTCTTTACTTTGAACTATTATTTTATATTACTTCTATTAATAAATACTCTTTAGTAAATATTAACTCATTTACTAACAACTTTAAGCCTTAATTAGTTAATGATTTTGGGTGTCAATTAGTGAAATTATGAATATTGTCTTGGCTTTTTGTTTTTAAGCTATGATTTGTCAAAATAAGATGTTTATGTATTTCTAACGACTTATCTTTTGTGCTTTAATAGTTATTCATATAATTAATAATAATAGTTTTAAATTGATTGGATTTATATTTAACTCAGAAAGGTAATGAAGTACTGAGAAAACAAAATATAAAAAAATCTATTAGTTTTTTGATTTTTTTAGCTTCACGCTGTACCTGGCATATAGCAGGGTAGGCAGAGGGGATCTAGGGAACCTAATATTAAGGCACCCAGTTCCCATTTTGACACTTTCTATTACCCACTTTCCACTCCACTTTTCCCGATTTCTTGAGACGTGTTAAGACGTGTTGAGTGGCGGAACTGAACGCCACGTTTTACTTAGCTTAGCTTAGTGAGTGAGTGTGGAAATATTAAATATAACATTTTCCCGAGTGGGAATCGAACCGACAACCGTCGCGTTTACAGTCACAGCCTTGTGCCACCGTTCTACGACGGCCTCAATTATTTATTTAGCCAAATAATGAATATCAACGAAATAATTTTACTCTAAATCAATTTTAATCTTGTCACCGTTTCATTCATTTAGCGTATAATGTATCTATAGATAACAAAAAAATTCTTCGTATTTTTACCCATTTTATAACTGGTCACTGAAGTGCTTTACTCTGGCGTCCTTTTATCAATGATTTGGGACTGTTTTTAACGATATAGCGATATTTTACGGTGTGAAGTATAATTTAGGGTCAATTTTTTAAAATAAAATGCTAATAATTTGTTTAATCGTTTGTCGTATTTACCATACTGCGCGACGAAAAGGAAGGTAATGTGTTTATCAGATTGTGTGTATGGATGTTTGTTTCTAGGTGGCTTTGTAGACGTAATACCGTGTACCGTTTGTAGAGACGTAATAGTATTGACCGGTGTTGATGATTCTTAAGTCAATCAATCTAATGTTGCCTTGCAGAACACAACGTCGCGCTTTTCCTTGTTACTAGAGCGAGGATATGAAAGTATTAAATATATAATTTCCTCGAATGAGAATCGAACTCATAACTTGTTGCATATTATTTAATTATTTTATTAGGATCATGTTCTGAGTTGCATTCCATGTGGGAGAACGAATTATTTCCATTACTTCGCTCTGGTAACAAGGCGAAGGCGTTGAGTTCCACCACTCAACACGCAATTCCTCAAAAATCGTACGTACATGGCGAGAGTGTTTTAACACTGACATCACTCCATCTACCTTGTTTTAAATGATATACCTACTAAATGAAGCATACAATGAGAAAATATAAAAATGATGCATTTAAAAGCATATTTTCATTCATTTCTGCGCTGCATGAAGTAACGTTGTTACGTGTAATTGTATTTTCACGGCTCTATTTAAACTTTAATTCCAGTTAGGTACGCGAAACTTTGTTCTGCAGTCGTGAACTTTGTTTGAACTACACTACTAGAGTACTTTTGTTAAAGTAATTACTTATTTGTACTAAAATAATAATTTAATTTAAGATATTTCGATATATATTTGATAAATAAGATATTAATATTATAATTATATTATAATTAATGATGAATGGATTTTTAATAATAAGTAGATACGAGTAAAGATTAACTTAGAAATATTCACATTATTTTTATATCTCTCAAGACTTCCTTCCTAACTTTCCTCTTTTCAAAACGTTAAGTGGCGTATTTCAACGTTTGTTTAAAAAGACTGTGAGTTCGATTCCCTTGGAGAAATAATAATTTTAATTCCTTCGCTCTAGTCCACAATCACCGCATTTACTAGACAGTATTAAAATCTATAATAAAATATAGACATTATTCTCAATAAGAGTAGAATTTATCTTTCAATATTAGAATTGAAGTTCGCAGCTTCATTTTAAACTTGCTGTCTCTTTGGTCACGTCGTCATGGTTACTGCACGTCTTGGAATGTATGGTGTAAGTTTGGAAAATTATTGTAATAAACGAGTATGCTCCTATGTTATAAAATTCCTGAGATATGTACATAGCACCATTTCAAGACAATATAGCACATTGCGATGGTTGTGGGTTCAAATCCCACTCAGGGATGTGAATTATTTTTATGTACTCTCTGATAGACAAGTCTTAATGCAGGTATGCAAAGTATGACTGTAAACAACTGGTAGTGAGTTCGATAATTACTCGGGTAAATGAAATATTTGTCTAAATTTCTATTTCCATTTCTTCACTCTGGTGAAGTTCGTGCGGCGTTGAGTTCCGCTACTCAACACGCTATGCCTCTAAAATGCGGAAAGTAGGAAACGGAGTGTCTTAACAATAGGTTCCATCTGCTTAGCCTGCTGTGTGCGGGTTACAGCGTGAAGCTGATTTGATAAACAATGTTTGAAGTTAAGTTCCAATATGCAGAGATTTTAATTTTTTTTAACACTAGAGAAAACCTCCTGTTTATCCTACTTTATGCGTGATAAAGCGGGAATGTGTTTTTGTATGAATTTACTTAAAAAAGTTAAAATCGCTGTCTCTTATACTTTATTCACATTTCTAAGAGAGCTTTAGACACAAAACTAGTGTAAAGTTTCAAATGACTTCGTTGTTTTTCTAAGCTTTAACGTCCAAGGACGGTTGTTACTTTTGACTTAGTTTTTTTTGAGTAATTTGTATTATTTTTTAAGCAAGTATCTGTCATTATTGGGAAGATTGTAACTACGATGGACAACGGGGAACGTAAACAATAACACAATTTCTCTAGAATGGATGGTGGTTCCTTGGATTTTGCATTGGGTTTCATGTTTGCCAATCAAGATTTTTAATCAAATATCGGTGTTAAGTTCAATCACTTAATATATCTTCGAAATAAAGCCGAAAGTTGCCTTTACAATATTATAATATGTACATTAAGTAAAAACTTATCTATGCAAATTTAATTAGATTTTTTTAAAATTCTAAACAAATATATTAAATTGCCTCACTCGATCACTTTTGTTAGCTTCACGGTGTATCTCGCATATAGCAAGTTAGGCCAGGACCAGGGGATCTAGTGCTAAGACACTCCGCTCAATTCATTCTCCCGAATAGGAATCGAACCCACAATCATCGCATTTACAACATCTCACCATAACCTTATAACGAATACATTTTGATTCAAATTAAAAACTTCACAGCTTCATTTGACTAAGGTGTAAAAAAAATTCAATTTGCAATAAAAAATCCGCTCTAATTAACCTCGAGGGACCTTTCAAAGCGTTTTCTTTAATAAGGTGTCGACTAATGTTTTATGACCTCACTGTGATATATATCTATATTGCTTTTTTAACAAAGTAGGTACCTGTAGAGTTAGATGTAGTGTTAAGACACTCCATTCTTAGGTTTACAACCGGCTTTAAGATATTGTGTGATTAAAAAAATCTAATTTTAGCTTCACATTGCACAAAGTAGGGGAGGCAGAAGGAACCTGGGAACCTAGCGTTAAGACACTCCGTTTCTATTGAGTTACTTCTGTTTCCCACTCTTCGTCGAATTTTCGAGGCACTGCTAAGTGGCAAAACATGGTCTTCTATTATGATAATTTCAACAGTTTGATCTATATTTGTCAAGTATTAGCTTACCTACAGCTTTATCACCGAAGTCAAATGGGAATAAGTAATACTATGTCTTGAATATTTTCCTATTTCCAAGTGGCATGGCTCACCTGGACATCTTTATATGGTTTCTAATAAAGCATTCGAGAGACAACGAAGAAGCACAAGCGTGTAATCCTGGGATTTCAAGAGGAACTGAAATATTTATTATTTTCATTTCTTCGGTCTGGCGTCGAAACCAAAATGTAAATAATAACTTTAGAATATATGTTATATTGAAACACATTAAAGTAAATTACTGATAGACTTCTTAAATAACTGATTAAATAAATAAATAAATAAATTAGCAGAAATTATGGACGTTATTAAAACAAATTCCTATTTGCTGATTAAATCTCGAGTGCCCTACAGAGCGATCTCGCTCCTACTAATTAAAAACTCTTTTCAAGGCTTATTACCTTCCTTTTACAAGCTATTACACTTTTTTTTAATTTATTACTCGAGCTCAATTAACCAAAGTTATATAAAAAATGTGTTAAGTGCGAGTCGAACTCGCTATTTGAGCGATCCGTATTTATTTCAGGATTGTAAATCAAAGGGAAGTATAAATATGAAAGAAAATTTTCAGCTTTAAAAATGTTGTACATATTACAATTGAGTATTTAAAATATTTGTAGGGTTGTCTGTGTGGCTGTTCGTTTGTGCACGTTAATTCAACGATTAATATTATAGTTTTAAAGACTTCAACGATTTATAATATAGTTTTTACCATATTATTTTGGAATATCTCTTTTAACATTAAGTGATTGATTTATTTCTATCGCTTTAAGAATAACAAAATTATCTTAACACTAGGTTCCCAGGTTCTATCTACCTACTCTGCTACGTGCAGGATAAGATTTTTTTCAGCTTCACGCTGTATCCCGCACACAGCAAGGTAGAGGGAGCCTAGTGTTAAGACACTCTGTTAACCCACTTTCCGTCGACTTCTGGAGGCAGTGCGTGTTGAGTGGCGGAACTTAACGCCGCCCTGTGCCAAGACGCCACAGTGAATTCAGTCCTCTATGTAGGCACAAAGTAAAAAAAATACATCAAGACATAATCAAAGTAAAAACATAGAAAGGTCAAACAAAGTTCAATGCAGGTACTTCTTTGTTTACTCGCAAGGTTGATTGAGCATCGAATATATTATAATGAGCGTCAGCATCCGCCGGTCATAGAATGAATAATATAGCAAAGTTGAACTGCGATATCAGTATAGTAGGAGAGGCAGCTATAAATAATATGCATATTATGTTATTTGTAAATAGAAAAATGGGATAAAATTTTAGGAGATTTTATTTAACGAACGAACGATTTATGGCATTCTATTTTAATATAGAATAATTTATGATATTTTAAATGTAAGTAATTAATTAATTTAAGTAGCCCATCTGCCCTGGACGGCCACGCAAGTCAGGAAGGCAACATTATGTTATTTCTAATTATTTATTATTTAGCGAGTCTAATTTTGTAACAGGAAAATAATAAGAATATTGACGTGAATGGACACCGATGCCGATATGGGATAAGCGTCTAAATTTAGATCTGTATAATATTTTGTTGTAATTGTATATATTAAATATCCATAATATAAAATATTTAGTAACTTGTGGCCCGATTCAAATTACAATAAATATATCTATAAAAATTGTTAATTTATCATTTTAAATTATGACACGAAAAAAAACATAAAAACATAGAAAAACAACTTTAAATCCAGATCCCTGGCCTACAACATTAGCCGGAACAATATACAACTCAAATTGAGCGTAAAAGACATACGTTGAAAGAATGAGCAAACAAAAGAGAATTAGATTAGGAACTTGGCGTAACTCGCATACAGTTCCAAGCTTTAGTATATATATCTACACATACATACATACATACACCCGACATAGGAATACGCACAACTTTTGATAATAACACTGTTCTGTTACAGAAGTTCCTATATTTTATTTGCCATTTTATATAATATTCGTGGCACGGAATGTTTGTGAATAAATTTTATATGATCATTGATCTCATTACGTTCTGAGATGTTTTAGCGTATTTTTGTATGAATTTCTCCAAATAAGGATATAATATTTTATAAAATATTTTCAGTAACTTGGAATGTTCGAATGGAATTTATGGCTTAATTGACGTAATTATACATACTATAGGTCCTATATAGGTCGTAGGTACAGTGATAGGGGATGACTATAAAATATGGCAAACGTGATTCCCGCTTTTTGGCTCGTTACCAGATCGAGGAAATAAAATTAACTCATTCCCCCGAGTGGCAATCGAATCTACAACCCTCGTGTTGACGGTTTAGACGATGTGCGGCTGCGCCACGATGGTCTCAAAATGAAAAGACTTTAAACATTTTTGCATTTTTCTTATTTAAAATACACAAAATCCAAGGCCATTTCCGCGAAAGCCATTTTAAAACTGGAATAAGTTCGGCATCTAAGCGGATCTGTCGAACCTCTTACCTTGGAGCTTACTGTTCCCTTCGATTTTATTGGATCGAAATAAAGTTGAAAATCTTGAAACGAATGTTCTTATAGCTTTTGTATTTGACAATGTACATTGAAATAAGTCTTTTGGGAATAATCTACAGTTTATCTTATAGGGTATCCGTCTTCAGTATCGTTTTAGGTGAATATAGAATGCTTTACGTGGCAAGGTAGGCAGAGGGAACCTGGGAACCTAGTGTTAACATACTCCATTCCCTACTTTCGTCTTCTTGAGACATTGCGTGCTGTGTTCCCATTTTACCTCGTTACCAGAGCGAGGATATGAAACTATAGTTATAATAATGAAAAAGGAATTGTAACTAAATATTTAATGAAACTTTCCATGTTGTGGTTAATTTAAAATGGATTTACAACAGAAACTATTTTTGAACATTTTGTCAAACGAGTGTGGATTAGGATTAGTTAGGCTTGGTAATTAGAATATAGAGGATTAGTTATTCCCACATAGATGTTTGGTAAAATTACAAAAAACGAAATATAGCGACAAGACATTCTGCTCTCCGCATTGCCCCTTAATTTAAAACATTGAGTAGCCCAAAGCTTAGGTCCATATTTATGAATCGCTTCCGTTTTTGTATTTTAAAAAGATTTTTGTTTCCCCTGAGAATTTATTTAATAGGCTGTTGTCAGGTTTACACTCTTAGTCGACGATAATTTCTAACTCATCCCCGTGGGAATCGAACCCCCCACCTGTTACTTTTTTTGCGTCACTCTGTATTCCGCACACAGCAGGGTAGGCAGAGGGAACCAAGTGTTAAAACACTGTTCCCCATTTTTCGTCGAATTCTGGAATTACTGCATGTTGATTTGTTGAGTGCCACAACACACCATGCCACAACCTGCCATGACTGGTTTGGTTTAATTAATATTAACATTAATTATAACAATGTTTAACCCGTGAAGTAAATAAATAATAGAATACGTGATTGTTAATTCAGATTAACTCATCATCGTGAACTTAATTTCCCCAGCGTTAAACTTTGCAACGTCAACGGCTGGGCGTCCTCGGATGACCCATCGGAAGTTTGGTCATATTGTTAAGGTTCTTCCCCCAGGGAATGGTTTTCAATGGACTCTGTGAGCCGCAAAGCCTTGTTTGAATTTAATATTGTATTTAAATATTTGATTTCTGTGTATATTTTTTTATTATGTTTTTTTTTTTTAGTTGTGTTATATTGTGACGACATCATTAATTTTTAATCATTCATTACGTCAAAATGATAAATTTGCAATTTAAAATAGGCAAAAATTGGGATGAAGTCGTATTTTAATAATATTTTAGGCACGCACTATAGAGCTTACCTCTAGATCATTACCCTTATGTTTTTAAGGCCCACCGTTTCCGTTTAAACACTGTCATTCCCCACTTTTTGCCGAATTCTTGATGCATTGCGTGTTGAGTGGCGTAACTTAACGCCGCGCTTTGTCTCCTTACTAGATAGTCTCTAGCGATACTTTTTTTCTTTTAACTCTTCGGCTTTATAATATTAGTATAGAAGTATAGGTAATAAAATTACTTTTGCCATTATACATCCGCACGACGTTAAGAGACCTAAGCAACCTGACTCTCTCTTCTCTTCTCTCGACAGAATTTTACATTTTGATATTATAATTAAATTGAATATGCCTAGCGTTTCACTTAATTTTATGGTTTTTAGCATAATGCAAAAGATTTAGTATATACTAAGAGGCTACACCTTTACACAAGAGGGAAGCTAATGTTAAAATATTCCGTTTCACTTTTTCGTCCAATTTTCGCGTTGTTATATTTTCAAGACTTCCGCCAGAGCATAATGTCGTTCTTTTCTCAAGTAGAGCGAAGAGATGAGCATAATTTAAATATCTCCTAAACGGGAGACGAATCTATAGCCTCAGCAAAGTATATATGAAGAATTACATTAACATTAAACTAAAAGAAATAAAACTAAATATATATACAGTACATATAATTGAAGGTAACCACAGTTGCAACATAAGAGGCCGTAGGCGACGCTAGACGCTAATATAGACAGACATGCTTTTAAGCGTAGAGAAAAGCTCTCTAGGAAGCGATGGGAAAAACGTTTGCGTGTGACCTTACTATTGAAATGCAATTTATAATTTCTATTCTAGTTTATATATAGGTTCAAACTTTCAAGTTACTTTCGACTGTTCATAAAGTAACTAATGTGTTCTATGAGTCACCACTTAACAGGCAATATCCCCAGAATTTGGCGGAAAGTGGGGAACGGAAGTGTTTTAACACTAGATTCTCAGGTTCCCTCCTCTCTGGCGTAAAGCTAAAAAACATAATTATGTAGAATAGTGTGAAAATAGAGAGCGGAGACTTTGAGAAATTTACTTAGCCTACCCCACTTATAATAAAAATCAGAATAATAATGTGAATCCCGCACATTGTAGAATAGGGTTGGGTATCTTCCACCCGATATTCGGGAAATTTCATGTTGAATTCTACCCTATTTAGTTTGTTTCTATTGTTTCTATAGCTAGAGTAGCAATAGAAACAATAACCATCGCATGTACAGGCACGACGATCCTCAAAAATATTTTCAAGTTGTATAATTATTGAATTGGAAAAGCTTCGAAATAAACAGGTGTAAATATACATATATTTATAGTTTCTAATTGTCGTAAAATTTATAAAGGAACCACATTAGCGATATTATCCTATGAACGAAAAAAAAAAATAAACTCACTAAAAACAACTTCAGGTTTTTCTTTGGTTAAAAAGAAATACAAAAATATCTTAGAATCATATTTCTCCAGAATCATACAGTATTCAGTATGATGCTGGAGTCATCAACGCTGTAACGCCAGCCTCACGTCCTGGCGTCGTCAGGAAATGTATGCGGGCTACCAAAATTTAAGCGCGTGGTTATTATTGAATAAAAGAAACGTGACCTGAAACTGTACGGCTATCACGTTTTTCGATCAGCTGTAAATTATGCAGTTTTGGAGTTCCGCATTAATAATATTTTTTATAAGTAGGAATATTTCAGTGATATCAATTTTTGAAAATAGGGAATGTTGTCTCTCATACGAGAATAAGTGTTTGCTAGATATAATTAACTGTAGGTTCGATTCCTACTCGGAGAAATGAATTATGAGTGGAGAATGGAGTACCAATATTAGGTTCTTTTTGCCTACCATGCTATGCTATGCGGAGTACATTATAAAGCTAAAAAAATATCCAGGCCTGGTGACGATTTACGTTATTTACGTAATTTGTAGTAAAAGCTCACTATATCCAAATACGAGTTTTTTAGTTATTATATTATATTGGCAGACAGTCCGAATATCCAAAGCTTTGGACAAAAATTTTTGCATGTAAGTAATCCTATTTCACACTCTGTTACCGAACAGATGGTCCCAATTTACTGGTTGACCAGCTTCGGTAAGAATTATGAACTAGAAAAAAATGTTAGAATTTTTTTACATATGAAGAAAGGTACTTCGCATTTTTTGGGTTTTGATTTTGTGGAACTGCAGGAAAATTTTTAAAGCATATATATGTGTCGATTAAATTTAGCGTCTGGATGTAAGCGCTACGGCTGTGAGTTCGATTCCCATTAGGATGAAATAATAATTTTCATTTTCTCACTCACTAAGACCGAGCGTGGCGTTGAATTCTGCCAACACGGAATATATCAAAATATTAACGGTATGTGAAGATTGTAGTGTTTTAACACTAGATATTCTCTGCCTACCGTTCTATGGAAGCTTTAAGATATTTATGACATATCTGCTGACTCTTCAGTAGTGATATACTGTTTTTAAATATAAAAGCCATATACTCGTATAAATTAAAAGTCCCCGCGAAGTATTTGAATCGTCAACTTTCGTCAACCTTATACAAAACGCCTAAAGATGTAACGGCTAAAGGGTAAGTTCCCGACTACGATAAATAAACGTTATGTATGTAAATTATTCTATTTGCATGTAGTATTAAATTTTAGTATCAGATGTCTTATCAGTGTAAACTAATTATCATATTAATAGAATAATTTGCTATACTAGGATTTATAGTATTAATTTGTACATTAAGAAATTATACAAATTGATACTATATATCCCTTTATTTAGGTTCCCTCTACCTTCCCTGCTATATGCGGGATATATCTTCGTGCTGTATCCCGCACATAAAGAGGGAACCAGGAAACTTAGAGTTAAGACATTTCATTTCCTATCAAGATACTCCGTCCCCCACATTCTGCCTGAACTCGAGACATCACGTATTATGTACATATTTGCACTCAACAGCGCGCTTTGTCTTGCCAGAGCGGAAAAATAAAATCAATTCTTCTAAAGATAATCAAACCCATGGCTTTCATTTTCTAAACTGGCTGACGCACTACACTATAGTGGTCTTTGTATTAATTAATTACATTTTAAAAGATCCTTTTTGTTTCTATAAATTTCTGAAGTAACGTAGAGAAAACTGTAGTATTATAATATCGATTTTAAGATTACATTTTGACTCTCACTTATAACTTTCTGTACTAAGAATGAAAATTAACATAATGTAAGTAAAAAAAAGTCCTTATAAAATAAAATAAAATAAACCTGATAAAAGAACCATTGTGATAAATTAAAAAAAAATATATATAAACCTTTCAGAATTAATTAAAAAAATGGCGTGTTAATTACAATTAACATTGTTCTTTATGTTGGCAACTCCGGTTTCATTTGGCCTTTAGGGACCCTCGTTGAAATATGATTATTTTACTGCTTATACCTACTGCTGTAGAAAGTTTTCACGTAAAGCGTCTATGCGAGTAAAGTTTAACCCGATTGCTATTTTAGTATGTCAAGCATGTCACAATTTTGATTAAATTTAACGATTTTCATAGAGTTTTAGTTCGTAATCCTGTTTTAAGTTACGTGGTTATGATGTGCTAGGTTTAGTGAATATATTTCCTTTAAAGTATAAGCTTTAATTAAATCTTTATTTTTCGGTTCACGCTGTTATGCAGGATGCACTTGAAATGTTGTGCAGAAGGAACCTGGGTATCTAGAGTTAGACATTTAGTTACCATTAAGACACTTCCTAAGATTATTCCACTTTTCGCCCAATTCTGGAGGTATTGGTTGTAGAGTGGCGTATTTCTATTTCTTCGCTCTGATATCAAGGCAAAGAGCGGCGTTGAGTTCCGCCACTCAACACGCAATGTCTCCAAATCCTTTACTTTATGCTTATTTAAATATACTCATATTGTTGAAAAAATAGTATTAGATACTAGAAGCTATTACGAGATATACACTGTATTTCGCACATAGCAGAGTAGCTAGAGGAATCCTAGTGTTAAGACATTTTCTATTAAGACATTTCTGTTCCCCAGTTTCCGTTGAATTATTGGTCTCTTTATTTCATTAATTCATTCTAAATCTACAATACTTATATTTAATTATTTAAATATAAAAGCAGGAAATATATTAAAGTAAAGAAAAAAAGTAAATATATCGAAGCCAAGCCATTGGTATAATGAGGGCCCTGCATAATGTGACAGAACATTTTATTATGATCAGACAGTGTAGGTGTAGGCGTCAGGCATCAATGTTCCTTGTTCCTTATTTTATTGTTATTCATATATGCACTTTATATAAATAAAAAAATAGATTTTTTCTCGTATACCTAGCAGGAGGGAAAATGCTTTCGGTCTTTCCACTCAAATTTTCCAAATATTGCGTATTGGGATGCGGAATTCAACGCCGCGATTTGCCTTGAGAAGAAGAAATGTAAGAGTTTATACTCAATTCGATTATTGCTTTAATATAGCGTTAATATATGTATGTGTGTGATGGTTTAAGGTTCTATTTTCATTTGGAGAAAAACTTGGATATAGTCGTAGTCTCGACTTTAGACGGAAATATAACGAAAACGGAGAGTTTTGACAGTAGAATGAAATTAAATCAACTACATATTGTACTTAGTGTACGTAAATCTTTACCCGTTACAGGAGCCTCGAGGAATGTTAGTAATTGGATGAGCAGGACGCACGGCAATTTTCTACTTGCTCAGTCGCAATCTATAAACAGTGACGCGTTTAATATCTATATTTTAATAAATATAAAAATATTTTTTAATGTTTATCCATTGTATATAAATGTAAGTACATTACTCTGCTAGCTTAGAATATGCCTAAAAGCAATTTCTTCTGTAATTTCATTGAAATCGTCTAATTGTAATAACATACTAACTAATAATAATTGAGATAAGGGTGGCAAAAACGAAATAGTCTACAGCCTGAAAATATGTAAAACCTCCATTGCTAAAGGAAAAACTGAAGCTAATAAGCTGAGTGTCTAGGTTTAATCTTTTTTTCTTTTCATATACAAGCTTTAACAAGACACTGTATTAACATTAGTCATTGCTTGCCCCTGAAACTCAACGCCGCGGTCTGTCTTACAAGAGCGGGAACATGAAATTAATAATTCATTACTCTAAGAGAGAATCGAACTCACAACTACCAACGTTTGCTCACAACTACCACGATTTAATCTCAAAAGCACAATTGATCGGTTCGATTTTAAAAATATGGAAAGATCGGCATTTCATTTGAGCGAACATTTTGACCAAGAAAAGAATAGAAGCGTGAAACTGAAAAGTGAATAATTTTTTCGTGAATATTCAAAAAATATTACAGTTACAGTAAAATTTTACTGAATTTTACTTTGTTTTGTGAAATACTTTTTTCTCTTACAATTACACATAATATTTTATTGAGACAGATTATTTTATATGAGTAGTAGGCAAACGGAACCTAGTGTTAAGACACTCCTCAAATGATTTTTTATTTAATTAAATATAAGCAAACCGTAAGTTAACACATCTTCTTATAATATATACATACCCTCAAAGCTGCTCGGATGCATATTTCTGAGTCAGTGATTTGTGCGAATATCCGCGTACCCACAAAGGGATTCTATACATTTACATAATCGTCATATTGTAATAACATCTGGTGATGGTAATTAGAATAACTATAGCGAAAGGATGGGTTCGTTGAAAACAAAATTAGCCTCATAATTTTGATAGTACATCTCCTTCTTCAAATATTTTTTTTATGAACTCTCCTTTTACTCTCGGAAGTACGACAATGACGGCATTGTCTTTTTATGATATCTTAAGAATATGTTCCATAAATATTATGCCATATTTAAAAAAATACAATTTTAACAATGCTTAAGCTGTAACATCAATATTGTAAAATGCCTGTTTTCATAAAAGTAAAGTAGACATGTATGTATGTGTCTCTTCTTTAACAAAAACATAATTTAAAATTATTATTTCATTCTACGAAATTATTTTTATCTGTTATAAGTAAATATACATTTCATATGTGAGTTATTAGTAAATGTAAATTTCGCAGCAAAAACTATCAATTTACAATTAAAATTAAAAATCCAGTAGTTTTTGGATAATTCGCAAACAATCTAACAGACAGACAGCTAATTAATTTTTTAAATTATTTTATTGATATATTATAAAATTATAAAAATTTTAATATAAAATTATATTACCTTTTAGACATAATATACAAATCTAACCTTTATAAATGCGATGTAGGGTATCTTTTCCATACATTCCCCCATCCCCGAGTAGGTTTTCCAGCGAGGATGCATTATTCAGCGTCAGTTTATTCTTACTTTGCTAAATGAATTAACTTTGCTAGCTTTTTTTCTTTCGCCTCATTTTTTACACCGCCATCTCCATATTGGGGTCAATTTTAAGTATAATAATAAATTTTGTTTTTCATTTAGATTTTATTAGCTTTTAAATTTTTTTTTTACTTATTTATTGTTTTAAGCAGTGAAAGTTTAATAAAAAAAAAACAAAATCTTGAATAGCAGGGTGGGTAAAGGTAGCCTAGTGACAACAATTAAGATACTCTACTGTCCGTTTTCCTAATTTTCGATATTCGATGTTGAATGACGGCACTCAACGCCACGCTTAGTCTATTAAAGGTGAAAAATAAAGAGAAGTTAAATATTACATATATAATACGGATTCTCATCCGAGAAAATAATAATTATTTATTGAAATTTACATTTTCTCGCTCTAGTAACAAGGCAAAGCGCGGGGTTGATTTCCGCCATACAACATACAGCGTCTAGAAAATTCAGCTAAAAATGGGGAAGACTCTTCACTTTCCCACATTCTCTCTGCCTATATACGCTATACGCCTGCTATATACGGGATACGGCATGAAGCTTTTTTACAAAACATGTTATTTCAATATTATAATAATTGTCGCTATTAATTAATGACGAATAAAAACTTAGTTTAAGCTTTCATTGTCAAAGCTTTGCCAGGATTATACGTTTACCAGTCTCGGTGGGATTACATTTAAGCTGGACTCCGACATCACTATGTACATATTAACTTATACTAATATAATATATGTATGTGTGTTTAATATATTGTAAGAAAGTATTTATAATTATATTTTTTAAATTTATAGGTCCACGCTGTGTCCTGCATATAGCAGGATAGACAGAAGTAACCAGGGAATCTAGTGTTAAGATATTTCATTCCCGGTTAACACTTCCTTTTTCTATTTTCCGCCGAATTTTTGTAGCATTGTGTGTTGAGTGGGGGAACTTAACGCCGCACCGCTTGCTTACTTTTGTTTAGACGATACTATGTAGAAAACTGGGACTTCTGTGCTCCTATAATATGTATTTACTTATTTAGAAATTAGTAGCCTAGTGAAGAAGCAATGGTACTGGGTTCGTTTTTTATTAAAGCATTCACAAGCAGTATTATTTTTACGAGAATCGAATCTACACTTATTGCATTTATACATTGAGCTTAATATTATATGTTTATTTGGAGAAATCTGATACGTCTGGCGTATTTACAATTTAAGTAAAAATTTAACACATTTGTGAAGTCTTATACTGATTAAAAAACAGAACTTTAATTAATATGTTAAAAAAAAGAAGTTAATTTTCACCCATTTCTAATTCTTTATAGGCATGTGTTAAGGCACTCCCTTAACTACTTTCTGACAAGTTTTCAAGGCAATGTGTATTGGGCGTCGAAATTCAACGCCGCTTTACCTCGTTACCACAGCTAAGAAATGAAAATAATAATAAATAATAATTTCTTCCTTCTATTGGAAATCGAACCCACAACCATCGCGGCCTCAAAGAAATCATTAATATACATATATTAAAATATGTATAAAATAATATAAACTTACAAGTCGTATAAGTCTAAAAACAAATCCAATCGGTCAATTTAGTTTGCCCAGAGTTAGTTGAATGGAATATTCGAGCTGCATGCACGTCGGTATTTAGGTTCTTGTTAGCGTAGTTACAGTTACACACAATTAGGAAAATAATAGCAATGTGATATATGTAGATATATTTTAGGTAAAAATTGTGCTTTTAATTTTTTCATTTTATTTAATTAATTTTATATTTATTTTAGCAATAGGCTATTGTGAGATAATGCTAGCTGTAGGTTTGATCCCTTTAGATAGGTTCGCCCTGATAGAGATCGAATGGCTTAGTTCCGCCACTCAACACGCGTTGGCTAAAAATTGAACGTAAAGGGTCAATAGAGTGTATTAACACTAGGTACCCTCAGTTACCCTACCATACGGGAAAAAGCGTGTAGTTTTCTCTTGTTGGAGGCAACCTAGTGTCTGAGGGCACTATTTTCGGATTTTTCCTTCTATTTTGGAAAACTAATGTCTACTTACTATTTATGATTTATTAATGTAATGAATCATCTATATCTATACTAATATAATAAAGCGGAAGAGTTTGTTTGTTTGTTTGAACGCTAAGATCTCTGGATCTACTGGTCCGATTTACTTTGTTTTTGTTTTGTATGAAAGCTGCATTCTTCAGATGTGCTATAGGCTATATAACATTATATTACACAGGTATACTAATAAATTAAAATATTTTCTAATTTGACATGCAATTTATTCTGCCATGTTAATAACAACCGTCGTCGCTACGCGACCGCGTTCGTTACCGCGTCATTTTGATATTCATCCTTATGAAAATAAATATAATAGTCACTTTTAGCATTTCATCTAGATTGAAATTATATTTCTAAAAAAATTATATTCTTATATTTCAAGCAGGCGTAGCCGCGTCCGGGTCCGCTAGTGTATAAATAAAATTGAAGTGTATGTTGAACATTTACACAAAACTAGAATACATACAATTCAATCTTTCCGTGTGTCCAGACTCCAGAACAGCTGCTCCTATTTTAATGGGACTTTCACTTAAAGATAGAGGGAGTTTTAGAGCACAAAAGCAGCTTATAGGCTGCTTTTTTATTTTACAAACGTTCTGCAAAGCGTATACTTTAAGACATACTGTATATAAAACTCTTCCGTTACTAAGTAACTGTACACTATGCGCGGTGTAGAACGCTGACCGATAGGGCATGTAGGTTCATCCTTCCTGAGAGAACCAGAAAAAATGAATAAGCCACTATTACTATATTTAAAACAATACTTATATACTTTTAGTTTAGAATTTCATACTAATTACCACTAGCTTACAATTAACACTTCCGCCAAATTGGAAAGAGAAACAAAGCTCCGTAAATTTTGTACTATAACTAATTACCCGTTGGAAATTAGAACCCTTTAAAGTAAACAAATTATTTAAGGGAATTTGGACTTTATTTTTGTAGGTGCAAGGTTTATTTTAAATAATTTAATTAACGTTTATTAGCTAGTGCGGTTTGGCAAAAGTCGTTACAGCACTAAAAAGTAGCGTAAATGAGATGGTTGGATAAAATGAAACTGCATACGTGTAGTGATTGTAATTAGAGATTTTTAGATGACCTTTTTTGTTTTTTTTTGTGAACACAAGCGTGCAACTGTAAACACGAAAGGTAGAGGGTTCGATTCCCACTCGAGGAAATGAATAAGGTACTCTGAAACCGAACTCTGATAACGAGTCACTCAACACGCAGTGTCTCCATTCACCAGAAAGTGGAAAAGGGATGTATATTAATGGAAGCGGATTGGATTTACTACCTTAGAATATGAAATCTGAAATTTTCAGTTTAATGATACGGGTGAAATCTATACTAATAACACAGATATGAATAAATGTATATCTCGCTGGCTGGTTTCGATCTCAACATATAACTTTAAAATATCAAAAATTACAGTAAAATGTACAAATTTTTTTGTATCTCTAATTTGGTGTATGACATTAAAATTGCATATTTTTCATCATAATGCTTTATCCCGCAAAATGTGACAGACAGAGAAAACTATCATTTTCTAGTCGAATTTGGGATATTGCGTATTAGGTGGCCAACTTAACGCTCTTCTTATCTCAATATATACAGTATAGAATAATAAGAAAAAAGTAAAAAAAAACATTCATCCGAGTGGAAATCGAACTCATATCATATTAAATAGAATTTGACTATATCTAAGCACAGAGCACTCAAAATCTATTTCACTTTCACACAAACAACAATCCATGTTTCGAAATGGACATATAGAGACTAAATGGAAGGATATAACTAAATTAGGCTTTAGTTAGCAGTGACATGCATTAGGCCTTCGTAATCAGCAATCGACGAATTAGAAACGTTTGAATATGGTGATTTTCAAATGTGTCCACAATTTAGGGGCCATTATAGTGGAAGGGCACGAGCGACAACACGAATGTCAACACGACAATGAAATATTTAATATTAAATTTTTTTCGCTCTAGTGATGAGACAAAGCGCGGCGTTGAGATCCGGAACTCATCACGCAATGTCTAGAGAATTCGGTGGTAAATGATTTTTTACAGTAGTGTCTTAATAGAAACGGAATATTATGAGTTATAACTTAATAATTGAAAAAAAAATAATCTGACAGTAAACGCAATGATTATGGGTTCGATTCCACTTGGAGGAATATATATTTTTTTATTTTTCTTTTTTAATTGAAGAACATGCAGCGTTAAGTTCCATCTCTCAGTGCAAATTTGGTGGAAAAGCAGAAAATTACAAACATCGGGGACATCATTACAAGCGGGATAAACCGTGAAACTAAAAAAAAAAGAATATTTATTCAAAGTTCAAAGCTATACAGCTAAAGAGAGAAAGCCGAAAGCTGTTAAAGTGGGATTTAAATTCACCAAGTTAAGTCGAGAGATACGTATTGCGTTCACTGTAGTTACATAAAGATCTATTAGAAAGTACTACGAGTTAGTGTTTTAGTTTTTCATTTATTAAGTCGTTTTCTACGAATCGGTCTATATATAGGTATAACGTTTACGGGATCAATATCTACCGGTTTTTTTTAGCTCCTTTTTTTTCCTACATAGGGAAGGCTTTTTCCTGCAAGCTTTCGGGATATTGTTCGTGGGGCTGCGTAACTCAACGCTGCACTACCAGAGCGGGGGATGACAATAATTTAAATATATCCTTCCGCGAGAGGATCGAATCCATTAACGTTGCACTTACGGTTAGACAACGTCCCCACTGTAGGATGAAGGCTTGCATTAACTGGTTTGCTTTGATAAAATGCGTGTATTTAAGCTGTAAATAGTAGGAATACGCGAAAATATAGGTGTTTCGTTAAGGATTAATTAAATGTATATTGTAATATTGTGAAAGTAATATGATAAGAAAAATAATCGCTTGCGTAAAAAGATACATCTCAATTTTGATCTGTACTCTGATAAAGTTATACTAAAACCAATTATTATTTTAACTATTGATACTGTGAAACGTTACTACAATAGTAAAGTAAAAGAGATTTCATACTATTAGACCATATAGTAGGGATATAGCAATCTTGAAATAAATACACATTGCTCTTCAACTATCAATTGTAGATGGAACGAGTTTCGTTGTTAAAACGTTAAGGGTTTGGATTTCGATATGTCACCAACCATATAAGGTTCCTATTTTACTCGTATGCCATATTTTATAGCCATAGTGGCGCAGCAGCACATAGTGTGACTGTCAACGGATCTGGGTTTCCATTCGGTGAATGAAAATTTTCATTTCCTCGCTCTGTTAAAAAGACAAAACGCAGTGTTGAGTTCTGCCAGTCAACACTTCGCAGTTACATATGTGTAACTGCGAAATGTTGACTGGCAGAATATGTGAACCATAGTTCAAAACTGAGCATATTCGTCTGTCTGTATTATACTAGAAGTAGATTAAGATGAACTTCGTCAATTACTAATTACGGAAGGCCAATATACGTGATCGTTAATTCTCTTAATTAAGAACTAATATAGTTAAGAACGCTGTATACAATAAATAGAATTGTATTTATTATAATGTTTTACAATGTTGGGTCGATTGTTTTTGGTATTAAAGTTATAGTGCTTACTTGACCTTAGCTAATGATTATAAACAAAGAAAAACTAGCGACGGTTGTGGTTTCAAATCTTAATTGATAGAATTAATTATTTTAATTTCTCCACTCTGATGAGATAAATTTTAATATTAATTTTTTTTTTGAATTCGAACCAGTATAAAACCTCTTAGTTTTAAGTAACAAAGCCTTATGAAACTTTCTACGAAGACAAAATAAACTATTAATTATACAGACAGATTACACAATGTTTATATCGAATTCAACATTATCTTGGATGAGGGTTCTATGGAATTGGGTACGGGCCCCTACGAAGAGTATAATTCTAATCTACTCTGCCACATGTGACTGACAGAGAACGCACAAATGAAACTTTTGCTCTTAGAAAGTTAGAATATAGGTTAGAAAGTGAAGAGAATCACTAAGGGAGGAATTCTCTAAATTCCTACGCATAGGGAAGAATCGGGATTTTTCATTTTCAAGATCCAAGTAAATATAGTTGAGTGCAAAGGTTTATGAACCATAAAGTAAGAAAGGAAAGATTAATCAAAAAAATATAATTTCTCAAGCATAAGTGTAATTTAAATATTTTTTTAATTTTTCTTAATACTATTGTTGTTTAAGAAATTAAAGGATATTTTTATATTTTATATCTTCGTACCTTGTATTATTAGGTGTGAGGTTAGTTTTGTTAAACTGTTCCTAATTCCTTATTATTTTAATCTTTACAAATTAGAAATTACAAATCTTATAATAAGGATTTAAGGAATTGTGATGATTAAGATCTCGAACAAAAACGGTGTGACGTTGTCACGCTATTATTTCGTGAAAGTAACGCTCAGGTCAAAGTTGATGAGAGAGCGATTTATATATTTTTTTTAGCTCCACGCTGTATCACGCATATAGCAGGGTAGGCAGAAGGAACCAATGGTTAAGACTCACCATTCACTTTTTACCTTATTTAAATAGGTATGGCTTTCCGAAATTTATCAGTTTTTTTTTATAATTAAAAAAGGGTAACTTATAATACCATATTGATATATTATGACTTTCTATTCCCTCTTGGGGAAGTGAAATATTTTTATTCTCTTGCTATTCTAACAAGACAAAAACGTGAGCATTGAGTTCCGCCACTCAACACGCAATGTCTGCAAAATTGGGCAACAGAATGTTTTAATTCTAGTTTCCTTCTGCCTATACTAGTACAAACGGTATAGACCGCGAGGCTAAAATAAAATCCTTTAAAAATATTAAAATGCTTAACTATATTTATTAAATCTGCTATTCATCCGCTTCCTTAGAATTTCGATATCGCGATAGCATCAAGCGTTGAGTGCGGGCCATTCGCTAGATGGCCGCCCATTTGATGGAACCGGAGCTCGGAGGTCCCAAAAAACTGCCTAGCTACAGCCACAGCTGCCGCTCGTTAAAGAGAAGCAAGTAACAAATCTTATTTAACACGCTTTAACATTGTTCAGGTGTGTAGCGAAATTTTTGTAGTTAAAGGAAAAATATTATAAAGAATGGCTAAGTGTGAATTGGATTCTAAAAGTTGCTTTTTTCTTAATTTATTTAGAAGGTTTTTTTTCGTTACCTGTATCTTGTACACAATAAGGGTAGGCAGATAGATCCCAGAGCTAAGACACTCCGTTGCCCATTTTCCGCCAAATTCTGGAGGTTTTGCGTGTTGAGTGGCAGTCAACACCGCGTTTTGCCTCGAAAATGAAAATATTCATGAAATATTTCAACTCCTCGAACGGACATCGAACCTTTGTGGGTGTCAGTCACGTTAAAAGTCTGTGCCCATATACCATGACTGGCCTGTCTAGAAGTATTTAAAACTTATTTGGGATGTAAGCGAAAGCAGAAGGAACTTTCTATTCAAATATTCGGCGTGTCCAACTTTTCTCTATATTTTCAAGATAGTGCAGAACTTATTAACCCTGCTATATACGGGATTCAGGGGAAGAACATAGATAAAAGGGGAAGAAGATAGAAAAAAAATATTCCCGTCTTTGAAATTGCAGCAAGGAATTCTAAAAAAATATAACTGTATAATACACTGCTATTTGGGTCTCGATCCCTTTTCGTGAAGAATGTATCAAAAGAAAAATTATAATATCGTCCTTTTAATTTCACGCTGTAATTCTTCAAAGATGAGGGATGATGCATGCTACCTGGGTATTTTTGGTCGATTGGTATTATAATAGGATTTTTTTAACTTCAAGCTATGTCTTGCATATTGCAGGGTGGGAAGGCGGAACCTGGAAATCTAGTCTCAAGATTCAGAAGTGAGAAATGTCTTAACGAGGAACGGATTCCCCATTAAGACTATTTATTGCCACAACCATGTTTCAGCCAACCACTTTACTTTTCATAAAACTTTATTCCATCAAATGAAGACCAAATCTTATAGTCTCTTTGATGTGATATTTAAGCTTTTTAGAATACATAGTGGTATTACAAACGCCTCATCTGAGAGCCACTTGCTCGATGCATTAGTTCGTCACACATTCCTTTTGGTACACTGCTTTTAACAATCCTTACTAATATCATAAATAAAAAATGTAAGGGTCCTCATGGCGCAGGGGCACAAGAGTGCAACTGTAAACGCAACGGTTGTAGGTTCGATTTCCATTCGAGAGAGTGAAATATTTTATATTTTCATTTTTTAGCTTGGGTGACGAGGAATGTCAGTAATAGGTCCCAGGTTTACTTTTCGAGGCTTGGTGGGCCAGTGTATGACTGCAAGCTGTCCCATCCCTGTGAGCCAATATAGTTGTTATTTCAATTTTACTTTAGAGAACAGAACTGTTTTCATTTATCTGCTTTAGTAAATAAAAAAATATTAAATTAATAGAGTTAATTTTCAATGCTAATTAAAAGACCAGGATCAATGTTCTAACTAAAATCGTTATAAATCGGCATTAGTTTTTTTTATATCTGATATTTACTTTGAGTAAAGAATTTGTTATCAGTTTGTTGATAGTGTTGAAATTCACCAGTATTTAAGCTTCCACGCACAGGAGTGGAGCACTAAAAGGGGATTTCTCGAAATTTGTACCGAGAAAAAATGGGACTTTATGTTTTTTTAAATCACGCAAACGATTATTACAACATATACGGGGAGAATTACGGGGAGTCACTAGTGTTATTATTTTGCCACATCAAAAGATTAACCACACCACCACAACCACCCACAAAATCTAAACTATAAACATTTTGTATTTTAATCCCATCAGATAAATGCGTGAGCAGTCAAAGGAAAGTAGCGTAACCCAAGTGTTTCAATCCGTATTTATTAACGCCGGGGGAAGCATTCGAGTTCCGAAACTGTATATTTGAATCGGAATGAATCTTAGAACAATATGGGATAAATAGCATCGGTTTAAATTTAAACTAAATAACTGAGCTAGTAAATATGTTTTCTTTTTCTTTTTTTTAACTTCACGCTGTATCCCGCACATAGGAGAGTAGGCAGAGGGAACTTGGGGCGCTATTGTTAAGATACTTCGTTCCCAAGTATTTCAGTCCGTCGGCTGGGATACCAGCTTGTGCCACTGCGCGTCTACGACCTTATAATTTCTTTTGTTAAAACTTAGGAAAAGACGCATGTTCTATACATGCAGTTCCACGATCAGCGGAGAGTTAAGAACGTAATTGTCTTAATGTGTACAAAGTGTCTTAACAGGTTCTTTCTGCCCACCCTGTCATAAAGGGGATATAGTGTGTAGTTAAAAATAAACAAATATAAAAATAATTCCAGTCGTTTTAGTGAAGCGGCATCGGTTTTGTGTAATTACGTCTACGCTGCTATATGAGGAAAAGCAATAAATGACAAAAAAATATAATAAAAAAACAATTTCATATACTTTCAGCCCCATTTCTAATACAATCTTTATTCTAGGGATTAAATGGAGCTCATTTGGAATCCGCGTCAGGGATTTTGTTTGGTGAAAACGATTATTTGCTTGATCCGATTCTCGCAGCCTAAGGGGCGTCAAGTCTTAAAATATGGGGAAATTGAAAACATGTTTACCATTATAAAATAATTTAATTGGAAATTATTAATAGATTTTAAAGAAAGAAAAATATTATTTTAAGAACATTTTTTAACCCAAAAAAATATAATTTTTAAAGTAAGCAAGTACTTCAATCTTGGCTTCAATAGGGCTAGTCAGCGCAATCAAATATAGAGTTCACGGTTATTGCAAATTTAAAGGGGCCCCTTTAATTTACACTTGGGCCGGAAGTCCCAGGCAGTGCTCTGAGTTCATCACGCTACAACTGTGCTGGACTCAGGGCCGTGGAAGGCTAAGTAGTTTCTTCTCGGAAGCCACGACTGTAACGATAGGTTCGGCAAATTTAAAATTTCTGAAGATTCTTTCGAAAGCTTTCCAATCATCATTTGCTATCAATGAAAATTATCAATACCATTATGTAAATTTTTAGAGCATCCAATTTTCAGTGACTGATAGAATCTTTACATTATTGACAGACTATGTATAAAAGGGTCAGATAATCTGGATTGTGTTTTGGGTAATGTGATCTTTATCTAATTGTCTCAGATATCCTATACTTCTCCAAAAGAATAGTTACATAAGTAAGAGAGAGAGAGAGAGAATAATTTTAGAGTTAATATTATACAACTACAATACGATATATTGTAAAAGAATACCTCATCATTCTTTTTTATGAGTTTTATCTTCTTTTGAATCTTAATTAAGAAGCCCTCCAACCAGGTGGATCGCCGACCTTAAGAAGACAGCGGGATCCCGCCGGATTCAAAGGGCGCAGGACCGGACGGAGTGGTGAGAATTAGGGGAGGCCTATGTCTTGGAGTGGACGTTGAACGGCTGATGGATGGATGGATGGAATGAAGAATATCCTCGAATGAGATTCGAACACATAAAATCTTGATACATCTTGGATAAAGTAAGTAAAAATAGCACCTAAAGCTAAGCTTATTTTTTTACCAGGTCAACGTCATAGCTATCATGAGAAAGCTTTAATAGATTCTATAACGTCAAAGAATTTAATATTTGAAAATAAAAAGAAATCGTAGAATTTTTTGTCGTGTCGTTGACAGGAAATTAAATTTGCGGTGTAGCGTTTGGGAGCGTTTTACATTTCGAACTGACTGTAATTAGAATATAGATGATTTCTTATTTCTACTTTGCTAACGTTTCAATTGTTAATTATAAATAACTAGCCAATCGATCGTATATTTGACGCTTCTCATGTGATATTGTATGTTGAATAGCAAAAGTCAATGCCGCTTAATAGGCACTAAGTGAAAATTTCCCAAAATTAAATTAATACAAGACAAAGCATGGCGTTGAGTTCCTCCAGTCAACATACAATGTCTTAAAAATCGGGTATTACCCGGGAACGGAGTATCTTAACACCAGGTTCTAGGTTTTTTGTTTCCCCTATTAAATACGATATACAGGTGAAAAGTCACATAATTTTTTTATTGAAACTAATATCTTGCCCATTTATTAATACATTCAAAACATTTTTCTATATGTATGTCCAATCAATTAATGGATTCAAATTGCATTGAAGTTCCATTGATGAATAAAACATTCGTCGAGCGTTAGACAAATGGTTCACTGCCAATAAAATCTATTCGAGCTTACATAGTGCCGAGGTAAAAAATGTTACGACAATACTTATTAAGGTATAGATGAAGATTATTCTGAAAATAAAAGCTTATAAATACTAAAATATGTTGTTTTCTACATAGCAGGGTAGGTAGAAGAAACGTAATGTTTAGACACTATGTTTCCCACTTATTACCCAATTTTTAGACAATGAGTTATCTTGACCAGAGACACTTTCAATGGAATAACATAATATAAAAGAAAGAGTGCTTCACACACAATCTTTTTGTTTGAGAGCCCATTTCAAGCTACTTTTCATATAGTGTCCATCCATGGCTTCTTTCTCGCATTGCTACTTGTTAAAACAAAATATAAAGCTTTATCCTTTATTTTTTTGGTTTTATTAAATTCATATCCAAGCTATAACCAAGAAAAATATATCTTTACATATAAGAATTTTTATTCGTAGAAAGTCTTAGTATTTATTAACAATGAAGGGTCACGTAGTAAAGTTACCGCTGGAACTTTAAAAATACATGTTTCTTAACCGAGTTTCAAGTTAGTTAACTCTTTACTGACCCTGAATTTTTTTTTATGAGAACGTGTCTCGTTGGCTTATTATATTTAATTTTATCAATGATTCGGCGTTATGTTCCGCCAGTCAACACGCAGAAAAAGATTTTTCAAAATTAAGCAGAAAGTAAGTAACTGTCTTATTAGTGGGTTCCCTTTCCCTTTTTTTTACGTGTCAGTGAATTAATATGAAAATTATTATAGCCTAAATCCAGCCCAGGCATTATAGATACACAATGGTTTTTTTTTTCAATTTTGTTCAGTGCTTTCGATATATGCGCGTTTTATTATGACAGATATAGATAATAATTATATTTTAAGCAGCATTTTCACGATTTTTCCCGCATATCAGCGTAGATTGTGGGAACCTAGAGTTAAGATATTACGTTCCCCAATTTTCAAGACACAGCTTGTTGAGTGGAACCTAAAGCCGCATTTTGTCTACCAGAGGTTACTTCGTCGAGAAAAAACATATGTAAGTACAAATTTTGAGAATTCTACTAAAAATATTCTGTAGAGTTTTTTTTTATGGAAAAAGGACAAGGCAAACGAGCGTTCGGGTCACCTGATGGTGATCACCGCTGCCCACGACCCCGTTCATCACCAGAGGAAGAGCTACAGGTGCGTTGCCGGCCTTTGAGGTGGAGATAGACGCGCTCCGTAGAGTTGATAAAAGGTTCCGATTAAACTAAGTGTTATGGGTAGATCATCTACGAGTAAAACCACGGGAACCGTATAACTAAATATAAGTTTATAATATATTACCATGGCCATACATCGCTTTGTTCCACCCAATATCACTATATAATTAACAAATACCACAACATCTAATTGGGTAGAGGAAATTTTGTGCCGCAAAATTGCAATCACGTTGAAATAGTTAATGCGCTTGGAATAAATTAACTTGTCATCGTAATGTATATGTAGATAGAAAATTTTGCAAATTTCTAGTATTATGTGTACTTTATTATACTTATTTTACATGTAAATTAAAACTAAAAATTGTGTATAATTTTACGAATTCGTTCACTGACTGAGGTAAGACGTCCGTAGAAACGTGAAATTTGGACAGATGTTTACTTTCGTAATCTGGACATCCACTAAGATATTTTGAAAACTTTTAACCTTAAAGGGGTTAAATAGGGGTTGAAAGTTTGTATGGATTTTTTTATAATCGCCACCGATTTTTATAAAATTTGAAATTCAGACTCTTAAATAGATTTCATTGAACATGTGTTTCATGGTTTATTAGAATTTACCCATAAATAAGCAAGCGAAGCTGCGCGCGTCCGCTAGTTATATATAAAAAAATTGTATCATAGTTAGTGTAATATATAGATTATGAGAATATTTTCAAGAAATACAAAATCAGCATAGCGAGGAACTTTAATTTATAATATGTGGAGATTACAGACGCGCTCAAGCGTGCCGTTCCAGGCGGATGGCGGCAGTCTTAATAACCCTTATGAAGCTGGCACACAAGAACCTAGAATATTTAAATTATTTAGTAAAGGCACTCATGGCGTATAGGTAAAGCGACTGACAGAAAATACGACGGTTCTGAATTCGATTCCTATTCAGGGGATTGGATTAATTTCATTTTAAAGCAAAACTCTCAATAGTATAATATGACCTATAAATACGACAGTTTTGGACAAGCCCAGCTTAATAATAATTATCTCATTTTAATTATTATTAATTAAAAATAAAAAAGACTACTTTAAAACACTACAAAAAAATCTTTTTAAAAGATCACCTCGTCTAAATTTCACCAGGGCCCCTGTTAAGTGAATTATCGTCGGCATTTTCGCTTTTCTGACAACCTTATAATTGAATTAGTACCCGCGGGACCAACTTCCAGCTTAAGATGGCTTGATTCATAGCCTCTAAGCTTATATTTTCATTATCTTCACCTTATGGAAATAAGTGTTGTACTTAATTGTGATTTAAATTTGCGCAGACGTGTTGTTTTTTGGGAAAAATGTTGAGTGAAATTATAATTTGGTTATTCTTAATATTACGTTACTTGTTTCAAGCGGTTTTTTTTTTATTTTTCGTCTTTCTTTTGCACTTTACTTAGCAAGACCGGGATGTGGAAAATATTACATCGGTTTAAAATTCAAATCCAGGATCTTCCCCGGTCGTCAATCACTTTCTATATACGACAGAATTACACTACCTGTATAAAATTATATAGAGCAAATGTTTGTTTGGTTGAACGCACTTTACTCAAGAACTAAAGATTCAAATGGAAAAATAAGAAAGGAAAGGAAAACCGTTTTGTCGTATCGTGTTGAGACGTCCATTTTAAGTTTACAGGAAACCATCTAATGCATTTTACTTGTCCTGTTTTGGTCGTTAAAGGCAACATAAATATTTATAACAGCTTCGCGCTTTTTCCCATATACCAGGGTAGGTAGGGTAGGGCAGAGGTAACCTACTGTTGAGATACTTCGTTCCCTATTTTCCGCTAGACTTTTGAGATTATTAAAACAAAAATTGAAAAAATAGTGTTTTGTTTTTTGTTTGTGTAAATCTTAAAATTGTCTTATGGAAGAAAAAAAATGAAATACGAATATGTAAACGCGACAGGTTGTGTGTGTTGTGTGGGTTCGATTCACATTTAAGGAATTGAAATATTGAATATTTTCATTTCATCACTCTAGCAACGAGACGCGCCGCGGTAAGTTCCGCAACTCAAAACAACGTAGATTCCAACGGAAAGTGGGGAACGGAAGTGTTTTAATGGGAACAGAGTGCCACATCACTAAGTTCCCAGGTTCCCTCTGTTTAACCTGTTATGTGCTACAGGATGGAGCAGAAAAATTACACAAGGAAAGTCTGGAATAAAATTAGTGTTTACAAAATCAACGCATCAAAATTAACTTAGAGGTTCTAAGGCAGATTTTTCCTTGAGTAATTAGCGGTTGACGCCTTGACATCGCATACAAATCGTTTTAATTCACTTAAGCGGATTACGACTATACCATTTTAATTTAAATCATGATATTATAATAATTAAATATTATAATGAAAAGAGATTTCTTAAAATATTTTTTATAATTAATTAATAGGTAGTATCACTGTGGTTGTAAGTTCGATTACTGCTCGAAAGAATTAAATTTGTTTTTTTTATTCTAGTAAGAAGACAGCAGCAGTTGAGTTTCGCAACTCAAATAGAAGTCACAACAATGATTTTTTAGCTTAGTGTCTGCGTGTTTGTGCACGCTAATCTCAGAAACGGCTCAAACAATTTAATTGCTGTTTTCACTATGGAATTTGGGCAATCTTTCCTTAACATTTAGTGTTATTTTTATTTCAATCGGTTCATAAATAAAAAGTTTTATTAATATAGAGTATATTGTGAAATAACAGCTGTTATCGAATTGGCTCGAATTTTAGTTTTCAATGTATATTGTCTTTAAAATTACACTTTTATTAAACTTAGAAAGTGATTAAGATTAGTAAATAAATATTCGTATAGATCAAGCGGGCGAAGCCGCGAGCGTCGCTAATTTTAAAGAAGATTATACTGAGGTTTACATAAATATTATAACCATAGTTTCATAAAAATTATAAGAACAAAAAAAACCGCCGTAATTTAATTTATTGTTTGTAAATTCTGAACACATCTCACACCTGCTTATGTATTCCTTACTATATGGCGGCGGAACGTATAAAATGCAAATGGCGCTACGAGTGATTCGCCCATACATCACGATGTTAACACTTAAGAGATACAAAGTGATATTTGTAAAGGCACTTTTAACCACTAGGAATATTTTAAGAACTGCTGAATCGATTGTGATGGAACTAAAGCTGTTGTCTAAGTTGGAAAATAGCTGATTTAGATAAAAAAGAATAATCTCGTTATACATTTATTGTAACTACTTAAAAGAAAGGTAAAGATAAGAGGTGCTTAACTTTGTCCTACCAGAATGGGGATGTAAAAATCTTTCTCTTTTCGAAATGGGAATCGAATCTACAACCATTGTGTTTACCACCAGATGTTTGAGGAAACATCACCTCAGACTGAGAAATAATCATAATATATAATTATTTCTTTTGTGTCGTACACACGATCCAAAAATAATCTAAAAATTGTAAAGATTTCATCCATTTAATGATTGACATCTTCCTATAGTAGTCTATTTTTGAACATTTTCAATTTTGTCTTTGAACGTTTGCAAAGAAACGCGCTTTCAAAGATATGAATCGATGAATTGGAAACTTTCTTACCTTTGTAATAAGAAGATTTTTTTATATATATCCCGCATATAGCGAAATGTCTAACCAATTTTCGAGACATTCGTGAGTGGAGGAACTCGGTGACTCGCTTGGTCTTGTTTCCAGAATGAGAAAATAAAAGTAATCGATTTCTCGATTCGGAGCCACATTACAACTATTTTATTATTACACTAGCGGACGCGCGCAGCTTCGCCTGCTTATTGCTTAGGGGTGAATTTTAATAAACCATGAAACACGTCTTCAATGAAATATTTTTAAGAGTCTCAATTTCAAATTTTATAATAATCAGTGGCGATTTAAAGATTTTTCCATATAAACTTTCAACCCCTTATTTACACCCCTAGGGAATGAATTAAAATGAACCACGAAACATGTATTTAATAAAATATTTTTAAGAGTCTAAGTTTAAAATTTTATAAAAATAAGTGGCGATTTAAAGATTTTTCCATACAAACTTTCAACGCCTTATTGGCACCCTTAGGGGGTAAATTCTAAAAAACCGTGAAACACGTGTTCAATTAAATATTTTTAAAATTTTTCAAAATCCCTTCTTAGTGGATGTCCAGATTACGAAAGTAAACATCTGTCCAAATTTCACATTTCTACCATCAGCGGTTACGGCTGTGCTCGCGTCTTACCTCAGTCAGTGGGGACAAGTCCTTTTATATATATAGATTAGTCTTGACAGACAGACAGATAGACAAACAACAAAAACAACAACGAAATCATCCTATAAGGGTTCCGCATTTCTTTTTGAGTCAAGGAACCCTAAAAAATTATCCACTTTTTACAGTCATTATTTTAAAAAAGCACTATAATAATTACTATTATAACCACACCTAATTACAGCTTAAACTCTTTCAAACTACTATATTTGAACATTAGACGTGAAAACATGTATAGGGATTATTTTAATGCTGGCGAAATTGTATCCAGCTTTTCAAATGTAATGTGCATTGCAAAAAGTGAAGTTTTCCCTAGAGATTCATCTAAATAACTCTCAACTTATAACGGTAAACTATTGTAAAGAAAAAAAAATTAAAATGTTCTTACTAAAGTAAGAAAAGAATAATATTTGATAGACACTTGTTTAATAAACTTCTTAGAGAGATTTTTGTACTTTTTTCTTAAATATTATGTATGTACTCAATTTCTTGTAGTTTTTTTAAATTATTTAATATCATGGAGAGACAAAAGATTAAATGTAAAAAATGAAAACCTTTTTTATTTTATATGTATATAAGGTTAGTAAATAAATTAAACGACAAAACGATAATATAGATTTCTTATTCATCATAGATATAAAATTATCATAATATTTTATTCCATTATGTTTAGACTTTAGTTAGGTTTTTAGTATTATACTCATTGTATTCCACTTCATTGTTCGTTTTCTTTTAACTTCTATTCTTTGTGGCCGCTTCAATAAAGTCCACGTGAAAGTAACGACTTAGAACTATTGAACTTCTTAAGCTTACAACGTAAGTTCCTTTTTTAAAATATTATAAGATTTATACCGTCCATCTTCCGCTTGCATATAAACTGATAAGTTCTGGCAAGAAGACCAAACAAAAAAATCTGGCAAAACATGACTCATAATGGTGTCTGTTCTGTACGAATTGAAATAATTGATTTTTTCAAATATTGCATAAATAAACATTTTGAGATAGATTAATGATTATTTATGTAATTTAAGGAAATTAAAGGGAAAATTATATTACTTAAATATGAAATAAAGAAATACGCAAATTTGCTTACTGGTAAAGTAAATGATTCGTGTTTATTAAGTAGTTTTTTTAAATATAAATATTGTTTTTTTTTATTGTTGCCAGTTAATGTATTAATTAAATTATAGCATTGATATTGAAAAGAGCAACTGTTGAGTTTCTTGGCGGCTCTTCTCAGCAGAACTGCCTTTCAAACCGGTGCGCGGTGATAGCTTTTTTGTCTATATGTTCATTCGAAGATTCAAAAGTGCTTATTGTATAGTCTCTTTGAATAAAGAATATTTTTGAATTTGCCAAATACCCATTTTTAAATCTTGACACTAAATAAACTACACTAAATATGTAGAAAAAAAACTTTACTATATTTTTTTTAAATAAAGATCACTTTCCACAGTTTAAGTGGTATAACCGAGTCGAGGGACTGTGCAAAGTAGTGCACTGGAATTTCAAATCAGACCGGATTTAAGAAGCTAAGTAATAGTACAAGATTGCAATGACTGTTTACACGAGGTAAATGGAAAGTTTTTATATTATAGTGACTTCGAGAATAAATTAAATATTAAGGCAAATCATGTAATTTAAATATAATTTAAAATTAAAGTTAAAGTATTACTTTCTGACTTTAAAATGTTTCATTGTTTTTATAGCTACCGTCTGGCACAACGGTACAGCTAGTTCTATTACGAGGCAATATGGTAAAAATACAAATTCCGGGATTGAGTTTCAACACTAAACTAGCAATTTCACAAAAATTGGGTAAAAATTGGGGAACTGAGTGCTTTGGACTGGACGGAGAAATTTGTCATTTTCTTCACCACTACACCACAAATTACTTTAAATTTACGAGAAAATAATTTCTTGACACTTTGAAATAACGAAATCTAAAATAACTATTAAATCCAGCTACTTCAGTATTGCTACGGTTTTAAAATTTCCAATAACACTAAAACCATTTCGCGAAGCACAAAATGAAGTGTATAAAAGCATAGAATTGTAAATCTCGGCACGAGTATTTGAGTGGACTTGGGGGTGGGACGTGCTTTCCGATATATGACTATTGTAGGACTGGTGTGAGGCGAAGCGAAGCTAAATGTAACTGTAGACTTAGTTAGTATTTAGGGACATATATCTAGTTGATATTTTTTTAGATTCACGCCGTATTTAGAATATAGCAGGATAGACAGGAGGAACCTAGTGTAGAGACAGTGTCTCTACACTGCGTTCTCCGCTTTTTGCCAATTTTTCGAGATATTGCATGCTGAATGGCGGAAATCAATGGTCGCGCTTTATCTCGTTGTGATAACGAGGAAAAATATTAAATATTTTTTTCCTTAGTAGGAATCTCAAACAAGTCTAAAGTTAAAAAATATTGCCAAACGGGATTTGAACTAAGAGTACTCCGTTCGAAGACCATGTCTGTGTTAGTACAAAATCGTTAATATAAGATAATCTATATATATAAAAGGACTTGTCCTCACTGACTGAGGTAAGACGCACGCACAGACGTAACCGCTGTGCGTAGAAACGTGAAATTTGGACAGATGTTTGCTTTCGTAATCTGGACATCCACTAAGAAGGGATTTTGAAAAATTTTAACCCTAAAGGGGTGAAATAGGGGTTGAAAGTTTGTATGGAAAAAAAATTAAATCGGCACCGATTATTATAAAATTTGAAATTTAGATTTTTAAAAGTATTTAATTGAACACGTGTTTCATTGTTTACTAGAATTCTTCCCCTAAGGGTGCAAATACGGAGTTGAAAGTTGTTATGGAAAAATCTTTAAATCGCCACCGATTTTTATAAAATTTGAAATTTAGACTCTTAAAAATATTTAATTGAACATGTGTTTTATGGTTTTCTAGAATTCACCCCTAAATAAGTAAGCGAAGCTGCGCGCGTCCGCTAGTAATTATATATATACATATGTATGTCTCTCTATATATAGTAGAAACACCTAAACAATCTTACAACTGGTAAACTAAACATAGTTACACTTCTATTTGTATAAGCTCCAGGAATGACATCTTATTGCTATAGCAATAAGGTTCCACACTCACAGTGCTGTACCTTCCGTCGTTTGCCTACAATCCATCATTTCGCTATCCTCGTTAGTTATCTGTCAGTTAGCAAGATAATTAGTGTTACGTGGTTAGGTAAACTTAATGTTTTGTCATCGCTGCGTTAGGCTTTTTGTATGGGAGGCTTTGATTGATTTACATATGTATGGGATGTATGTATAACATATTATATCATTAGGCTTAATTTTTATATAAATAACTTTTGAGGTGGTCGTGGTGCAAGGGCCTTTTAAAGGCCGGCAACGCACCTGTAGGTCCTCTGGTAGACACAAGGTCGTGGACGGCGTTGATTAGGTACCATCGGGTGACCCGCTCGTTTGCCTTGTCTTTTCCATAAAAAAGGGGGCACAAACTTGTGACTGGAAACAGCGCCAGTTAACACGCAATATCCCCTGAATTCGGCGAAAAGTGGGGAACGTAAGTGTGCTAATAGGAAACAGAGTATCTTGATATTAGGTTCCCAGGTTTCCTCTGGCTACTGTAACTGACAGACGACACATATTATAGGATATGCAAGTGAAATTAAGGTCTTTAACGTGTTCTGTATATTCCACGTTTTTTGTAGAGTGAGAAACCGGCCGTCATAGTGCTATTTTCCTTATACCTAACATGCGATGCTTTTATTTGTTTTTTTTATTTGTCTTGTAACCACAGCGAGAAAATTTGAGTTTTCGATTCCCACGAGTAATAATCGAACCCTCTACTATTTTAATTAAAATTAAACCCCTCCAGCACACATATTTTTTTGATAATCTGATAAAAAGAAAAAAATGTTGTTACAGAGTAAACTCAACACACCCAAATACAGATAACAAGATTCGAATATAATAAAATCACGTATTTTTATCATTTTTCTCACCAAAATGGTATATTCGAGCCAGGTAAGGGGTACGCCCATGGGATATTAAGGTAGCATACGGCTGAGCTGCCTGTTAGAGTTTACATCATTATACAGTTTTTCAACCGTCGCGCGAATACCTTTTCAATATTAATTTTAATGTTATCCTTGAGTACAGTTGTTTTTGCGGTGTTTTATTATTCATTTTATGTTCTATTTTTGGGTCGCGCCATTAAACTCGTAATATTTTGCATATTGGGTGGAAAATGGAGAACGGAGAGTTTTAATAATCTCACTATTATACTCTTTTATGTGGGAAATTTAAGCGTAAAGTATTACGTGTGACTAAGGAAAAAACTAGTTATTTTGAGAGTTACTACAGATTTGGTAGATGAATTTTGCCTAAATTAAGCCTGAAAATAGTTAACTGAAAATTCCTAGAGAGAAATTTTACATAGCAAAATTTTGGCTGAATCAATTTTGGGCTGGCTAAAAATTTTACTAGCAGATGTAACTTTTACATATTCACACTGATATAAAGATGTAGGTTAAAAGTTTAACTTAATAATCATTGGATAATTCTCTTTTTCCTTATACACATTTCTCTTTTAAATTTAGAGGGTGTTTTCCACTTACTGCTTAATTTGTAAGACATTGCGTGTTGAGTAGCGGAACTTAACGGCGCACTTTAACCCTTTACTGCTAAACAAATATCATTCCATAATTTAAAGGATCCATAATGAACTTTTATGTATTGTATACATTAGTATACTAAGTAAAATACACAAAATGACACACAAAAAAAACACAATAATTATTATAAACTGCTATAATATATAAACAACACGAAATAGCGTTTCTGTTTTTATTTTCAAACAAGCTTACATTTCTTCATCCCCCGGGATGGAGTTGACGTGATGCTGTGGTTCTCTCGTGGAAATACTTTAATAATTCACCTGTATTATGTTCTAGTGTTATTTTTGTACTGTTTTATGTTCATTAACCAGGTTTATATGAGGTCGGGTGTGGGAAGTTTTTAATCGTTAATTATTATATTTTTAACGTTACCACTTTATACCTGGTTGTTTTAATTGCTAGAGGTTTGGATGTGAAAGAAGAAGTCGCTCTTAGTGTTGAGACCAGTCGCAGGGGCACAAAGTGTGATTGGTTGTGAGTTCAATTCCCACTCGAGGAAATGACATATTTAATTAAATTTATATTTCCATTTTTTCGCTCTGGTGTTGGAGCAAAGGGCGGCGTTAAGTGCCGCCACTCCACACGCAATGCCTCTGAATGGCAATCGAACCCACAATTAGGTCTACTGTCAGACGCTGCGTCACGACAGTCTATACATTAAGTAGATATGACGTAGTCACGCAAACGAAGTTGCGAGCTAGTATTAGTATTATGTAAATACTTGAAATGAACACCTGAAAAGCTCCATGACAGCATATTTCTAATATTCCATCATTCTAAGGTTATTTATATAAAATTTAATTTTATCCACATTCTGTTTATATTGGCGAACGTGCGAACGAATGCTACTGCATGTTTAATAATACGATGCAATGGAGAAACAAGGTCACTCGTAAAATTTGGCATTCCTTACAAATAATATATCTGACAGCTTTTAATTGCGGCTTCGCCCGCATGGTCAAATGGGAATAACTCAGAGGTGTGTATGAGACATTAAAGTAGTGTGTGAGCTCTCATCGTAAAATATATAGTGATGCCACTAAAATGATTATTAATATGGATATGAAACGATGAAATAATCGATAATTAGACTATTCAATACAAAATTTTCAATTTGAACCAGTAGTTCCTGAGATTTGCGCGTTTTATCAAACAAACTATAATTATATATGTATATTACATAGAATGTCATTCGCTTGGGTAAAAGCTGAGAGAAGAAATTATTTCCCACTTCGGTCGTAATATTCGCAACTGTGTTAATATATGAAAATGCGGGCGTTGCAGTAAGAATTTCATTTTGTAGATATTTTGAGTTTATTATCGTGGAATTTTTATATTAAGTCGTATGAATATGGTTTAGAGATATAAAAAAATATTTTTTAAGAAATTCCAGCATCGTGGCCGTAGCCGCCGTGACATAGCGGCATCACGTTATACTGTAAGGTCGAATGTTTTGAGTTCGATTATAACTGGAAGAAATGAATTATTTTTATTTCAATACTCTAGTAACAAGACATATCACGACGTTGAATTCCGCCATTCTAAACGCAATGTCTCAAAAACTAAGTGATATGGGGGGAACGTAGTAACTTAATACTAGATTCTTTCTGCATATCCTACTATATATAAGGGATAAAGCGTGAAAACATAGAAAAAAAATCCTGAGTAAGGACAGGTAAATTAAATACTAAACTGAGTAAATTATATCATAAAACACTCTTAATGGCTACCACGATCGTTTGATTGATAAATGTCGGCACTACCTTTACCAAAGCTACATGAATTGAGATTAATGACGTCACTTAAAACGTACAAATTACATACGGCTAGTAAAATAAGCTTTAATAGTTATATAATAGAGTAGATTTGAGTCCCTCATGGCGCAGAGGCACAGGCGTACGACTGTAACGACGGTTGCAGGTTGGATTCCCTCTCAAGGAAAAACTGGCTCTGGTAACGAAGAAAAGCGTGGTGTTGAGTTCTACCATTTAAAATGCAATGCCTCAAGAATTTGGCGGGAAGTGGGAAACGTAAGTGTCTTATAGGGAACACTAGCCCCCTATGCCTATGATAGTATCACAGCGAGGGATAAAGAGTGAAAGTAAAGAAAGAACTGACTGTATACGTGATGGTTGTGAGTTCGATTTCCATTTGAAATTTACTCAATTTTGCAAGATAACACAGCGTTGGCTTTTGCAATTCAACTTGTATACGTGGTCCTCATATATGCGGAAAATACATGAAAATAAATTATATACCGTAGAACTAAATTCTTCACCGTATACAATGAACTAAGCCTTGTGGCTTGATGGGGTTAAGGGATTACAGTTTGAAGTCGTACACGGTTACGTCGTTAACCATAAGACCATATATAATTCTATGTTACAGGTTCAAAATCAAAGGCAAATTCGTAATGGCGCGACTCAACACCCTTTGCCTCGACACTAGAGCGAAGAATATGGAAATATAAATTTAAATAAATGAATATTAAATATTTAAAATATTCGAGTGGTAATCGAACCCGCAACCAGTCGCGTGTACAATCGCATGCATCCTGCACCACAACTGGGTCTAAGTAAGTACTACTTACTTTTAAAATAACCAGAAAACTAAATATTTTAGAACAAAATGTAATAGCAAAGTTAAAAGAGACATGTAAAAGTTATTCCGTAAGTAAGGCACATATTATAAAACTCGAGCTTTCAAGTTGAAGAGCAATTTCAAAGTTCACCGAGTACCCTACCATATAGCCACCATTACTAAAATAAATACTGAGATAGTACTTCCGTAGAGCAAACCTATTAACACACTTATTCCATTTTGAAATGGAAATAATAGTAAAAATTAGCTTTACGCTGCATCTAGCGCACAGCACTGCTATCCCGGCAAAGGGGATGTAGTGTTAAGACACTCCGTTCTCCGCTTTCCGTCGAAAACTAGAGGCATTGCGTGTTGAGTTGCGAAACTTAACACCGCGCTTGTTACCAGAGCATATATTAAATGTTTCATTTCCTCGAGGGGGAATCGAACCTACAATCTGTCGTGTTTACAATCAAACACGTGTGCTCCTGGGCCAGAACTGGCATCAATCAATTACATATCTTTTTATATAATAGACTATGTCGTGAAATCCTTTTAGTTATAGAATACATAGTTTTTATATTGCATTTTTGACTTACATCTACTACATACTTTTTATAAAAGCTCAGATTAATTAGCATTCGTAGATAAAAGCTTTAAAGAATCAAAAACTTTTAAAAAAGCTTTCAAAATTCATCAACACTGTTAGTAACAGTGATTTTGGTGTCTATTTTTCAATATGTAAAAGTTTCTAAGCGGATTACAAGATCGTCCATACAAAATGTATGGACGATCTTGTAATCCGCTTAGAAACTGTAAAATAGCTTATACCAAATTTTATATATACGAGTATAGTATTTTTGATATGTTTTGTATTTTCATTTTAAAAATATTTTTTTAGTTTCACGCTTTATCATATATGTATATAGTAGGGTAGAAAGAAAAAACTTAATTTTAAAACACTCCTTTGATACATTGCTTGATGAGCTGCGAAACTCAACGCCACTGCTTGTCTTGTTACCAGACCGCGAATGGAAATAGTTCACACCCAAGTGAGAAACGAACCCATAACCGTTGCGAACAATCACACGCCACTACACTATAGCGGCCTTAATTTCCTCCACACCACCCAAAAACGAACTGAAAATTCCCAAAAAGTTAAATTCCTATCAACTTCGCTTCAACAACGCATCCATCACCCAGTATCATCGTTTAATCATAACTTAATGTAGCACAACTAATGTACAGAGACCACACGCTGGTACGCTGTTACGCGACATTACGCAGGTTGTCGTTAAAATTATAGTGTGTAATAATAAAGTTTGATGAAAATATTATAATTATATAGGGATAATGAAAATGTAAGTTTATATTTTGGTTTAAAATCCCAAGTGGCGTGAGAAAATGACGGTTGAAAAGCGTTTAGTTCTGCCACTCAACACAATGTTTCGAATTAGCCAGAAAACGAAGAATGGAATCTTTACTTGTTCTTTATATTTACCCTGTTATGAGCGGGATAATGCGTGAAGCGTAGACAGATATAAATATATTTTTTTGAAGTAATATCTTCTTACTGGAATGTAAACCGCTTCGTTACGTAACGCGTAACGGCGCCAGTCTGTCTGGCTTCCTTTTCTCTCACGCATACGGCATCGGCAGGCAGGCTCTTGCTCTCTCACAATAATCCACAGAATTATAATCCAAGAATTGTATTTAAGAATAAAATGTTATAGGTAAAGGATTTATATAAAAGTCAGACTAATTTTTTAAAAAATTGAAAAGAAGCTTAACAAAGCAAATCGATCTTTATTTATTTTAAATCAATACAAATTATAAAAAATACAAACGAAAATTTGAAATTCCAAGCTTACATAATTCAATGTCGAAACTTTCTTACGACGCCATTTATTTACGAGCATTGTATTGTAAAATTTATAAACAACGAATACTGTTTTCTTAATTTTTGTCCAATTTTACTAAAACATAAGCTAAAATAACAAGAACAGCAAAAATTTCGAGTGTCTATTGCGACGATGGAATTCACAGTGACGTTTCGATAAAAAATTTATGAACTTTACAATTCTTCCGTGATGGACACCGGGTAAAATTTGTTCATAAATTTCAATATTTATAGTATATTTTAACGTTAACCAAGCAACAACTGTCGTGTTCACAGTCACATTCTATTCCTCATCATCACAATGGCATCAATTGGCACCAACATCTATGCTGCAAGGTCCTTGAAGTCCTAAAAAGTATTAAATAAGTATATATTTTTTATAATTTGAAACTTCACTTTCATTATCTTACGCGTCTACGCCGTAATTTCATACGAGACAAGCTAAGAAAATAAAATTAAACATCAGGTAGAAGGTGAGACGGCCATACCTCGTTGGGACTAAATATACAAGCTGAAGCTGTCCACATGCCAAGCATTACAACACAGGAAATGGTGGGGTATTAAATGAAACTATTTTAAAAGATAGAATATTATACCTGATAAATACAATATATGTATAATATTGTTATTAAACTGCTAACTAACTAACTAATACAATTTTTGACTCTACGCTTCTGTTGTCCGTTATCCTTCATATGACAAGCGACAACGAATCTAGGACAAGCCAATCGACCATAGTTTATTCGATGAACTATTAATAATATTTTTGAGTTCCCACTGCTATATAAATTATCAAAATTTATCACAAAATACTTATCTATATAATAGAAACATGTAAAATTTAGATTTTGGTTTTTCAACTTCCCTGCAATTTTATATTCCTATTTTCTTTTTACTTACAAATAATTCTTCTTTTTTCTTCATCGACGATTGTCTCTAAGAGATTGCTTGAAGCAATAGCACCGTTTTTGCTCACGCATTTTTATATTTTATGCTTTTACTGGAGTTAAAGTACTTTTTTATTATTTGTTTGTGTATATTTGTGTGTATATATATGTTATTAAATGTTATCATATATATATATAAAACCTGAAGGTAAATAGACATGACTATTACTTTCAATGACATACATAGGTGTAGGCAAATAATGTAATGATTCATTCTACATATGACGCTTCAAGCATCTTTCGATTAAAGTTGGCAAAAGACACTGTCTCTTTTACGTTTCTACACAATATAAACACTACTTTTTATTTTCTTTTTATTTTCCCTACTTTCCCGCATCATCAACGCTACGCTTTGCCTCGTTACCAGAGCATACAAATGATAATTTTAAATATTTAATTTTCTTGAATGGGAATCGAATCCATAACCTGTCGCGTTTACGGTGGCAAGATTGTGTAATTTTCATTATTCATTGCAGAATCCGGCGCTGAATGCGTAACGGAGTGCCTTAACACTACGCTCCTTTTGCCTACCCTACTACAGATGGGATATATACGTAAAGCTGAAAAAAAAAATAACGAAAGTAAATGTAAAAAATTTTTTAATCAATCTTTGATGTGCACATCGACCAATCCTCATAAAGATACTGGGAGAAGGTCTATATCCAGCCATGGACGTTACACCACTGGAATAACATAATTATTTGTTGTTTTAATTTAATTTTGTTATTTATTTATAAAAAAAAATATTAAGGGGCACTTGAACCTGCGACCTCTACAAATACACGATTTAGCCAAAAAATCTGATATAAACATTTTATTTGATCGTTCCCTCTTCCCACGTGTCAGTCTCTGCCAAGTACGTGCCAAAACACATTATGATTGTAATATAAAATTTAAATAAGTACATTTTAAATAGAAATTGATTGGTAATTTACAGTACACGAGTAATAAAATTGTTTTAAGAAATTTTCTTAGCTTTCTTTTTTTTTTAAAGAATAGTATTGTAATTTTTGTACTAGAAAAATCTACATGTATGAGCTGTATCTTTGACAGGACAGCTGGCAGTCTGTCTATAAACGGGATGATTGAGAGTTCGATTCACACTCGGGGGAAGAAGGAAGGAAGGAAGGCCCTGGTAGATAGATCACGGCATTGAGTTTTCCGCTATTGAACATGCAATGTCTGGAGATGTTTCAGAAACTGGGTGGACACGGAGTGCTCTAACACTAGGTTCCTTCTGACTACCACGTTATGTGGGATAACGCGTGAAAGTGTATAAACTTTGTACATAAACTTTATTTATCGAACCCGCAACGATATGGTAGAGCTATTAAAGCGAACGTAGAAGTTGACCTATTGAGGAGAGATCTATTTTTCATACTTTCCACATACGCTTGAAACATGGTAGACAGAGTGGACCTAGTGTCAGATGCCGCCCGAATCCGTAACTCAACGCCGCTAGATTATATGTTCTAGATATTTAAAAAATTAAATAAGAATATATATTACATATAAAATAAAATAGTAACAGTGGAGTGTTTTATTATAATTCTCACCTACGCTAACATATTCTGAATGTCCAATCTTTTTTTAGATAGAGCAAAAGTGTGGATCGTTTTAGACGGAAGAACCCAGTGTAGTTTTGATAGGCGCGCGCACTACAGTAAGTGTTATACATATAAAAAAAGAAGCATTTCGAACTAAAAATACTTAAAATTACACATATTTTAAATTTATTTGTGATAAATGAAATAATTAATGGTGTTTATAAGTAAAATTTACATTTATTTGTGTTTTTGGGTCGAAATGTAGGTGAAGGTGCATGTAATTATCATTTTAGCTCGGAATTCGGATTTCTATTTTTATGTTTGTCAGTTGTTTAACGTGATTGTGATATGTGATGTGTTTTTTTTTATTTTTTATTTTTGTAAAGAATAGTGGAAAAACTATATAGTACAAATATTAGTAATGAAATACCGGTTTGATTTAATTTTTCTATGAATAGGTATATAGCGTATTAAATTCCTTGCATATTGATTTTCAAAATATTTTTTTTTAATTAAAAAAGTATACTCGGTCACCATTCGATGGCATAACTATTTTAATTTTCCTACCTGGTAGATTAGCCGCAGCGTTAAGTTCCGAAATTCAACAAGTCTTTAAAAACTCATCGAAAAGACAGAGGTTTCTTAGAGACTTTAAATCTTTTCTGCTTAGAAGAAATCTCCACAGTTATAAAACAAAATTAATATTTGCAAATCTATCTTTGTCACATACAAAAAAAAATTACTTTATTTATGTTACACGAATTTACCCCAAAACTTAAAAGCGGACGCGGAAAAAAAGGACCTATAAAAGGAAACAATAAGCAATATAAGTCAAATATATTCAATATCTATTACGATTGATATCGGGAACCTTGCGAAAGGTAATGTGCCAAGGGACAAGGAGGAAATAGATTAATAAACGTCAAATATTAATATAATAACAATGCCGCTGTAGTACAGTTCTCTAATTGTACACACGAAGGTTGTAGGATCAAATTTTAAGTATTATTTATAATTTTAGCTCATTTCGCTTACCACATCTCGCTCGCTTCGCCCACGATTTTTAATGATAAAACGTCTCATCAAATTGAATGAAAAATAAGGAACTGTGTCGTAATCGTCTTCCTTTGGTTCCCTCTAAACACCCCAATAATCCCTTATTATACAGCATGAAGTTACAAAAATACATTTGAAACCAATTAATCCGTTCATATTAGCGTACACACATGTAATGTAATGTATACAAATTATATGCCATTGGGATCGTATTCAGTTTCATAATCTGTATAGAATACGCGTCGCGTTGAAATTACGTTAATAAATTATTCATTATATTGAAAATTGAACTATTGTTGGATTTCAATATTTTAGTTAGTACTGGTTTTTGAAATTCGCATAGCTTTTTAAGGTGTTAGTTGGTTCGATTTTGATCATCTTTATAATGTAAATTTCTTTTTGTATACTTATAATAACAGGCAAACCAACTTTGACATATATGGACTAATGAAAAAAAATGTTAATAAATATATGAGATGCCAATTAGAACTCCCCACCACACAGAATACCCATTAATCGAATACATACTAAACAGCAGTACAAAATTCAATAACCATACAGAATCCAGCCTTAATAGCCTTTATATATAATTACAGTACGTGACCATGGCCTTCACGAGTATCTATTAGGCTTAGGGAACCTATAATTATCGTCCCATTGGGGGAACCCTTTTAACGAACGTGCGATAGAGAATTACGAGAAATGGCGATTCGTTTGATATATAATAAAAGGATGGTAAAAGGTCACTTTAATTATCACGTAGGCTGTTTATTAGGTGGGTAATAATGTTAGATATTTATGTTTGAATTGTTTTAGGTTATGTTTTGCGTTTATTGTGGTGTTTGTTTGTTAATAGCAATAGTTGATTAGCATTAGTTGTTTGTATTGTTAATAGCATTAGTTGACGTAAGTGCCACTGTTGCAGGTTCGATTTTCACTTGGGGGAAGTAATTATCTTTATTTCCTCGCTCTAGTAGCCACTCAACATGTCTCAAAAATTGGGGAAAATGGGGAATGGAGTGTATTAGAAATGAGCTTACCCTGCCTACCTTGAAGATTTTTTAAAAAATTATTAACTTTCATACAGTAAAATTATCCAAGAATTATACGAATATAAAATCAAAAACGAATTTAATAGGTTTGTACATAAAGCTTGTACATAACCACCACAAATAAAATAATATACGCTCTCGTAAGTCTATAATAGATATACGTTTCCATTATTGTGTTCGGAAGTCCAAATGATTCTCTTCCTTAGTTTTGTATATCTTACTTTTTGCGTGGACTTTAAGACGTAAAATGGAATATCATCTTTTTTTCCGTTCCGATAAAAAAATAGAGAAATCTTCTATAAAATCATATAGATTTTAAATTACAAATTTATACTTATGCGCATGAGAAATTTATCCAACTTACAAAAATAAAAACGCCAATTTGAAATTATAATAATACTTTATAGCATATTATTATAGCATTAATAATTCGGAGTACAAAAACCTTTAGGTCAAATAAAAACAAAATATCAGAGATGACTTTTATTAGTTGCTATAATAATAATTAACAGAAAAAAATAAAACTAAAAAAATTAATTAATTATATTTCAATTCACCAGTCTTGTCAACATTGAGTTGAGAGACGTTCAGTTTCATCACTCAATACGCAACGTTTCGAAAATCTTACAGACAGAGAGAAACGGAGTGTGTTAACACTAGGTTTCCTGCCTACTCTCCTATATACAAAATTATAACAATGTTTATCTTTTCAGGTGCGCCGCCATAAATAACAGAATGCTCATATGAAACATATCAAGATGTTGCCCACTTTCAGTTAGTAGGTGAGATATTTTCTGTTTTTGCTCGTTACGTGGCTTTACGTCGGTCGTCGGCCATTATTCATCGTGTTGCTTCATTAATTACATTTTTTTAATAAAAAAGTCAATTAACATAGAAAATGTTCTACTGATTATATTAGGAGAAATTATGATAATAGAATATGTCTTATTTTCTATATCCATTTCGATATGTGTATGTATAGTATATAAATAATAATAAAATGTCTTTATATACCGTTAACTTTCAACTTTAGTCTCGGTTTTTATTATAGGTTTCAGGTTTCTACGTATAGGTCTTTAGTAATAAAAGAATGCCTTATAGAAATAATTTATTGATTAACATGCATTTTTTTCTTATTTAATTGATTTTGTTAATTTGTTCCAAAAAAAAAATTATTAAATTAATGAAAATTACCTTAACTTCATCTTTCTTATACTTTCTTATATTGAATATTAGATTTCTAGATCTATCCATTCACATGACCATATATGGTCAAGAAACAATAATACACAAATTGCCCTACGCTATGACAAAGCAGCGTCTAATTATTTCATATGACATAATTCAAACATCTATTATATACTGTACATATATATCTGTATTTATATACAGCTGTTGTACGTCACTCCTGGCACCTGCGCCTTCCTATTCACAACGTATGAAGCTTAATTTAGATGCGATGAAATTATTTATATATCACTAGCAACCGCCCGCTGCTTGGTCTGTGTGGACTTTTTGACATGCAGCATAGAAATTTCATTTCTGATTGAAAAACGTAAAATTCTATAGGAATATTGAGAATCGCTTATATCTTCTTTATACTTTGTCCTCTTTGATAAATGGACTACCCGATACAAAAATATTTTTGTAAATTGGAACCAGTATTTGCTGAGATTAGCGCGATCAACCAAAGAAACTCTTTAGCTTCATGATATTAGTGTTAGAAGTACAGAAGTGTAATTGACATTGTTTATTATTGATTATATCATGTTTAAGGCATTCGTATCTATTCATATTGGTATGAGAAATATTCTAAGTGATGATTGAGATGGTAGTTGTGTCGATATACGCGTGCGTCAAATATTTATGTCAGATAAAGCAAATTACATGTAAATAAAGTGTTTATTTTTAATCTATTTTTAATATAAACTTCCGAGGCCGTCTTGGTGCAGGAGCACTAGCGTGCGCCCGTTCCTTATTCGATTTCTAACTTAACAGCAAAGAAGCGTGGCGTTGACTAGATACCCTATGTTAGGCAGATAACAAAAACCTCATTGAAATTGATAATTAATTAACAAGAAAATTTTCCAAACAAAAAACTAACTTCTCAACAATTCGCTACCAAGTCTAGAAATTAAATATATATTTAGAGGGGGAACTTCGTTTAATATGTAAAAAATCCTCTCGCTTCCACCAACTGGAAGTAACTTTTGTTCTCGGCAGTACTTAACGAACGAGACTGTTTTGTTAGATACTTGTTTCTTATTCAGTGTCAGTATTACTTTTGATTTTAGCAACAAATAATTTTATCGACAACCGCTAGCTTTAAAACAAACTTTGGTAAGGAGCTTAAATATTTATAAAGGAAGCATGTTTGATTCTTTTATGGTGCAATTTGAATGTTATGATAGTTGAGGTCGTTGCGGCGTAGGGGCCAAGCGGGTGGTTGTTAATTTTACGGTTGTGAGTTCGATTCTCACTCAGGGGAATGAAATGTTTAATATTTTCGTTTTTTCGCTCTTTCAGCATTGAAAATAAAGAACGGAAGTGTTTTAATGGAGAACGGAGCGGACATTAGTTTCCCAGGTTCCTTCTGCTGAACTCGGCTGTGCGCGGAATATATGGTGAAACTGATAATATGTTCAGTAATAAAACTTAAAAAATCTTATTAAATCTTTCAAGTTAACCTTAAGATAATAATACGAATCCATGAATAGAAAAGTTTCCTCTAAAGTAGAAAGCAATAGTAATATTTTATAAGGAACGGATGTAGCGTACAGTAAAGTACCGCCTTCCTATCGCGTAATTGAGACTTATGAAAATATTTGTTTTGAGCTTTAGAGTTATAAAGCTTTAATATTTTCAACTATTTTAAAACAAAGATTTGAAAGTATTTTACATTATTACGTTAAATTATTATTTTAATTTTAAAATGCTGATAAATATTAAACTAAAAAATATTTTCTATTTTTCTTTATTGTAAGCAACACGATAAGTTCTAAGGTGCGCGGTAGAATAAAAGTAAGAAGTCTAAATAATTAAATATTTTCATTTTCCTCCTTTATTTCGGCTGATAGTAAAGACCAGAATGTCTTCAAAGTACATTTTCTGTAAAGTCCTACACATACGAGTAGTATGTAATAAAATAAGTTTACCAACACTAAATATGCATTATCCTAGCTCACTGAGCAGCAAAGGGTTAAGCGTAGTTAGTTTAATAACTAATGTAATTTACTCATACTAAAACTAGAACGGTCCAGTACAGTACTGCAACCAGCCGTGCCTGGAATGGCCAAGTTCGTTACTCATCGCAATACGTGGACGATTCTCCAAAATAAGCACGTATGTACTAGGAGATAAAGATAATGAAGATCTTCAACTTGGTCCTAGTTGAAAATTTGAAAGGTAGTTGTAATAAAATGGACTACTAAAGTAAATTATCTAAGTCGTACTTCTCATTTTATTTAACAATTAAAAAAAATAACAAGCGCGAGACGACGGGCGACGCGAAGGGTTCATTACACTTTGAAAAATGTCAATAAATTTTGTAGTACAATGGCAGTTTGTCATAATATTTTTCATTAAACTAGTAGTAGATTGTAACATAAACTTGTTTATATATAATGTTTTTTGTAATAGAACTTTTAAAAAATTAAAAAAATATGCTATATTTTTAAAAATATTCTATTCGTCTATATTTCCAATCTCTATCTCTATCATTCCTGTACAGAATTTCTCATCTCTTATTTCTCAACTTAGAATTGGGCAAATATGTCCCATATTTTAGTTACGGAATCCTAAATATTCTTTATTTCATGATTTTTCCACATTTTCTATACCAAATTTATTATAATTTACGACACACACTATACCACAATTACAATTATCCAATGTGATAATTCAATACATGCACTATGAACTAACGCGCCGGTTGTTCATTAGTCCACAGTGTGCGGCTGTAATTTGATTTTAACGCTTCTATATCAAACACTATGCCCCCGGATAACTTTTCTTAGTTTCTGAGTAAATTACATTATTTAGTTAGCGAAATTGTTATTTGACGTTGTTTATTATAGCGAGTAGGTAGGCCTAAATCAGCACAAACTTCAATTTCGAGTTAGAAGCTTTGTAAGCTAAACTGAAAGTTTTATTGTTTTAATATGTAAAGTGAGAAGTGAGTATGAAATAAAGAGAGAAAAAAATGTCATGGTTTTTTTTATAGTACTGAAAGAATAGTTATTGAGGCCGTCGTAGAGAAGCAGCCCAGTCGTGGGTTCAATTCTCATTCAGGAAATTAATTATTTTCATTTGGTCTCTCTGGTTTCATAACTTATAACTTGTATCTCTTATATTGTTTCTATAAGAAAAGAGTTTCCTAGTAAAGACAAAGATCCCAGAAGGTAATCACAAATCTCTAAGATTCTCCTTCTGCAAGGCTATTCTCATTATAAACTATATTTTATATATATTTAATTCACTTTATCACCTAATTTGTCTGAAACACTGCTACCTCTACATACTCTAGATAGACATCTACAATATAATTAACGCAATCGATCTGACCCAAAAGCCTCGTTAACTTGTCACATATATCTTATAAATCTTCGGTAGACAAAAAGTCCACGGAGGGGAATCCTCGTTCGAGGAATTTCATAAGGATAATAAAATAATCCTTTCCGTGCTAAGGCCTTATCGTATTTGGGAAGCGATACCCGAAAATAATATCAAAGGCAGCCCGCCAATATTGTTTGCAAGCATTTATTAAGCTGGTTCCATTTGAGTCGGCGTATTGTAACGAAATGTGTGGTGTCAAACTGTTTTATGTTTGTATCTAGTATATATTCATAGTTATTTATAGATAGTTATATACTTATTTAAGGACTTTATCGTATTTATGTCAAATTAAAAATATATGTATAATAAACTATGTATAAACCTTCACTAAGAAATAATCTACCTAATAGTGAGAATCGCATCAAAATCCGCTGGGTGGTTTAGAAGAAGAGTTAGAAAGGCACAGACAGAGGCGAAGGACAATTTTATTTTTAATATATGATAATATTTTTAATACATGATATATATTTATAGTTAGTTATAGATAGTTGTGGTTGAGTTATGGCTGTAAACACGAGGGTTGGGAGTTCAATTCAATTCAAGGGAAGGGAATATTTAATATCTATAAAATCATGCTTCAACAGGTTTAGGTTAATTTTCATTAATATTTTTTTTATTTCTTAAAATTTTCTCGTTACGAAAATCGATTATTATTTTTATAAAAACTAAATTAAGTAAAACAAAATAAAATAGAAAAGTTTTTTCAATATTATACACCAATAACGGCCTTCATGAAGCTTATAATCAAAACTTTTTTAAAAGTTTCCGAATTAGGTCAGCAGGTGAAGCTTAAAGATCCTAATCGTGTAATAAAGTAAGAAATACTCTGTCGGCATCTGTCTATGGTATTGTGGCGCAGTGGGAAAGTATCTCTATCTATCCGTAATGGATGTGGGTTTGATTCTCATTTGTGGTATTTATTTTAAAATATCTATAATTTATCTGTAGCTAGTAAAGCAAGATGTGAACTTGTGTTCCGCCAATATCTATAAGTTTGACAGAAAGTAGAGAACGACGTACAAGCATTGGACATTGTACACTCCATAAAGATGGATCATTTTGAATATTAATTTCAGTGGAATAGTATCTGTCTACAAGCTCGACGGTTACAGATTTGATTCCAATTCAGAGAATAAATAATTGTCTTTACTCTGCTCTGTGAAACAAAGAACTGCGTTGACGTCTGCCTATGCATGAATACGTTCCTATTAAGATAAACAGCGAAGAACAGAGTGTCCCAACACTAACCTCAACTATCCTGCAATATATAGCTTAAAGTATCAGAGCAAAAAAAGTTTTTGAACAAAAAAGAAAATATTCCGTGAATAATGAAGATTCATCTAATGGTAATAACACAGCATGTAGAGCTCTCGAGGTTTACGATCTGGATTATGAAGGATAGAAGGAGGAATGATACGTTTTTGTCGTTTTGTATGTGGAAAAGTGTCATAGCTAATATTTTGCGGGGCTTTCTACCAAACTCATAAGGGGTCAGCCCAAGAAAAAAATTGATAATATACTTCTTTGTAAGATTCTTTCTTGGGTTAAGTTTATTAGAGTATACGGTGATACTTGCTATCTATGACACAGATAAAATAATAAAAATGTAAGGTTGATATTTATTTTTATCGTTGCTTTCAGTTTTGTGTTTAGTATAAAATATAAAGATCCAAGCACATAGTTTAGAAGTTTTCTTTTTTACCTTACTCGAAGGTTTCTAAGACTCTGCTGTCTGTATGTCTGTCTATTACCACAACAAATAATAAAAAAATGAATAAAATCAAATATCTAAGAGGATCCCATACACGTTATCCCAACATGCACGATTAACGACAAACAATAACAATTAACAAAAAATAGTTGCACTAAATCAAACAATCAATGATTATAGAAATAATATTTATTTAAATAAAATATTGTATTACTATCAAATATAAGGGTTTTGAAGTATTTCAAAGGAAAAATAAATTTATATTTTTGGTAAGCCTCTCTCGAGCGATGAAAGGAATGAAATACAAAATTTTCTTCGTCCGCTTCTAAAGCTATTACGTTGGAGGCTAATGAAATCATTTGTTTTGATATCTCTTGACAACATTTTGGTATCTAATTTGATAGAACTCAATGATGATCATGCTCGAGTGGTTGTTAATGATTGGCAGTGAGTTAGCTCTGGTGGGATCGATAATATAATAATTATTTTTAACCATAGTTTGATAGGTAAAGAGAACCAAATATCAAGTCACTCCGGTTTCGAGCAAATGTCAACGTTTCGGTTTGTCTTGCCAGAGTAGAGAAATGAAAAAATGATTTCTCTGACTGGGGATCAGACCTTTAGCCATCATATTTCCTGTCTATTTGACAGGAAATATGATGGCTGAAGGACCCTGATGATTAGGACCCTGAGTATATATAGGTCGACTACGCCACGATGGCCACAACTGTTTAGAATAAATTGAATATTTTTTTTTTCAAAGATAACGTTGTCTTTATTTGATAGAAATTGCACAGGAATGTCAGTTTCGTCCAAAGGGAATCAAACCCCATGATGTGACCCCATGTGGTGCCCACAACGCGTCGATCTGTATATATTGGGTATACCTATTAATAAAATATATTGTTTTCTGTTGATTGGTGCCACTTCTAATATTTTCTTTGCTGTTTGAACTGTAGTTTTTCTCTCATTTTTTCTGATTATTAGGGTCGAGATAGTTCATAAGTTGTTAGTTCATAGAGTGTTGTGACATTGTGAACTTAATTATATTCAAGAGTTATTATTATATTTGCGATGAATTTTCAAAATTTATCTGGTTTGTAGTTTAGGAAAATATACGTTTCATAATCATTCCTCAAATTGGAATTCAGAAACACGTACAATAGTCGAATATAAGTCGAGGTAGGTAATGAGGGCAGCGTTTTCCGCTGATGCAAATAATGATAATTATTATTGCAATAATTTTGAAGTCAGTGCAAAGTAAAACAAACAGGCTTAGTAATTTGATATTGTAGTAATTTTTTTGTATCATTAGCTCAAGCTAATGCTACAAAAATAATAAAATCTTTCTTTAATTATATTTGCTTAACAAAATCTAAGTACGTTTTACTTTATATTAAGTAAATTTATTTTTTCTTTTATTTTTGGAAGTCGGTTTGTTGATTGTTAAGAAATATTTTTTATTTAAGGTTATTTTTATATTTACTTGAATGTTCAATCTTAATTATTATTAGAATCAAATTAATTTAAGGGCCACCGTGGTTTTACCCCGTCTGTTAGACAAACTGCAGCGTTGAGTTCCACCACTCAATAAGCAATGTCTCGAAAGTTGAAATATATCTATCGCCCATACATGCCGACCTACCTATATATACCCCATAAGATAAACCGTAACCACGTTAACATCTAACAAACATCGAACCGCCGATAACATTTTAACAATCCATAACCAATTACCCCGCGATCATATCTAAAGGAGTTACAGATTTTGTTTTATAGCGTCCCCATTGGCTGGCTGTCATAAAATTTAAGAGAAAGAACGGAAAAGCCATAAAACTAGTGTACGGACCTCCCCGTTATCGCACTCCAGCCCGCCTTTACGATACACGCGCACTTCGATAAAGTGTTACGACGGGATTAGAGATATAGTAATTGGAGACGCCGTATAGTTTTACATTGCATGTTTTTTCCCCCTTATTTGAAGTTCGTTTCGTTAGATTAAAAGTGGAAATTGTAATTGGTTAGATGGTTATTGATTCGAATACTGCTTAGGGTTATGTTAGATTTAGTCTATTTCAGTTTTAAAATGAATGGCGGTATTCTGTTACGCTTGTTGTTGCTGATTATTCATAGACAGCCATCTTTTGTCCAGTGCTGGACATAGGCCTTCCCCAATTCTCGCCACCACGCTCGATGCCCCAGCTCTTTGGACCCATCCGCTTCCCGCTAACTTCTTTAGGTCGTCGGTCCATTTGGGTCTCCACTCTTATATATTAATATTATATAGATATTTTTATAGTGACGTATAAATATCTATACTAATATCATAAAGCTAAAGAATATTTGATTGAACGCGCTAGTCTCTGTAAAACATTAATTGCTCGAATTGAAAATCTCTTTTAGTATTCGCCAGTCCATTTATTAACTAACTTAGAATGTGCTGTAATATATATCATAAGCAGGTTGAAATCACGGACGAAGCCGCAGGTAAAGCTAGTCCGAGGTAAAATGTAATATCACAACGAAACCTTAAAACCAGAATTTAAATAATACAACAAACAAGCCAGTTACATGAAACAGCAAATCTTTGAAAGTTTCAAAATTTATTTTTATTATAGTGTTGTAAAACGAAAACAATTTACTTGAACACTGGTACAATAACAGTTTAAAAATGTTAGTAAAAGTCTTTAGCGGAACACAACCGAGCTACGGTACGGCTCGACGTTGAAACTTCGAATTACTTTTCTAAAGTCCTCTAATAAATTCTCGCGCAACGTTTCGAAGTATTTCATAAGGAAAATTGTAAATAAATTCAGGCAAAACTAGAGATGGAATGGTAGGGTGGGATGTATATGCTATTGTAATTTTGGTTGAGATGAAATGTAGGTGACAGTATACGTAACTAGGATTCTTTTTGTTTTAAAATAAACGTGGTTGTTAAAATTTTGAATTGTTTTATTTAAATAAAATAATTGAAGATAAGACAGAGGGAGCCTGTTGCTAAAACACACGTTCCTTAGTTTCCTCCCAATTTTTGAGACATTGTGTTGAGTTACGAATTAAAAATATTATATTCATAAATAATATATAATACGAAAAGTAGAGTCAGCAGAAAAAATGTGTTTTTTTATCTTCTAAGCAGTCAAAAATCCTTATGAAAATTTCAATAATGTACTTCAGATTATTAAATTAATAATCGTCCGGTTCGTAGCTCTCGGGAGAATTACTTTTAATTTAACGATAAATCTATCCCCCGATTGGAAATCGAATCCACAACCATCGTGTTGGACATTTTTCCACTCAGCCACGTTTACTTCAATGAATATATTACACTTACTTTAAGTTTAACAGATTGAATCAAGTTTGGTAGTAAAGGAGAATTTGTAACTATTTAATAAGAACTTTCGAACTTAACTTACCGAGCGCCAACCAGAGTATGAAAGCAATGATTTGTGCTTATTCAACTTAGTAAATAGACTCTGGTAAAATAAATTTAGGTATCTAAAAGTAACTTTATTATATTCTGGATATAATAATATGTATTTTATATTTTTTTTTAAAGGCTAGTCTTGGCGCGGGGCCACAAAGTGTGCTGCAAAATCGACTGGTGCTGAGTGGGTCCTCACTCGAGGAAATTAAATATTTATTTAAATGTATATTTATTTTTTTTCGCTCTGGTGTCAAGGCAAAGCGCGGCGTTGTGTTCCGCCACTCAAAACACAATGCCTCTACAATTCGGCAAAAAGTGGAGAACGGAGTGTCTTAACACAAGGTTCCCTCTGCCTACCCTGCTGTGTGCGGGATACAGCGTGAAGCTGATTTATTCTAATTATATAAAATTTGTCAAGATTGTAGTAAATTAGACCAAATTTCTTCTCTTATAGTTGTATAGCCTTACAATGTCATATTACGTAGAATGAACAAATAGTATAATTTGGTCTCACAAGGCTGCACATTCAGAACGCAATAGTATCTTCATATATTTTACTTATCTGAACATTTTGCCCCATACTTACTTGTACTGCAGATGGCAATTTTGCAGCCCAGTAATTTTCTTGAGAACAAACGAAGAATGTATTTTATTCGTTCTTGCTTAGTTACGATCCTATGAAAACAATTCGAGCGAACTAAAAGAGCGAAGTTTTGGAGACATAACGTTCGTATTTACTTTAACTCAGTTTACTCTTTATTAATATTTTGGGGGGAACGTCTAGACGTAATCCAGTGGATCAAGGAATATGGGTGGATATAGTGAGTTCTAATCCTGCTTGAATATTTTGTATGGAACAATTTTTGGAAAAAGCACGCTGTTTTCACTATACTTCATTCTCCACTTTCCATTGAATTTCCGAGACATTGTGTTTTGACTGGTAGAACTCAAGGTCGTGATATATGGAGGTTGTTTTAGCAATTATTCCAAAAAAGAAACACTAAATAATCAATCACTTTTCACTATTCTAAACGCTTCCTCCGAGATATAAATAAGAAGACGGGGTCAACTATTAGCAAAAAAAACAATTTTCAATTAAGAAATATGTAAATATTTACTAGCTCATGGAAGAACTTTTTCTTTTAAACATCCTGTTTCTGACAGGTGACGCGAACCAAAGGTTAAACCTTAATTAAAGGAATAAGGTAGGTAGTAAATTGGCTGTCCAATATATTTTAACTTATAGAAAAAATGTAAATTTTCACTAGAGGTCATGGTTATGAGTTCGATTCCCACTAGGGTAAACGACTGAATTTATTATCCGTTTCGACAATACCATTTTTTTCGCTCTCGACTTACCAATTTGCAAAAACACATAAAGCTATTAAAAAATTGTATAGACTTTTCCACTCCAAGTACCTTATAAAAATAAATAATGTCTTGAGACCTTGGATGATGTATCATTAGAATCTGTAAAAATGTTTTGAAATAATAAAATGACAGAGGGCACCTACGTTTAAGTACACCGATCCTGTTGCACCATTCCGTTTTACATATATTGCATGTTGAATGGCGTAACTCAACACCGCGGTTAGCTAGTAATTACATGATATAAATCACAATTAATTGTTAGGTTAGGACACTTACCTCTCCAATCCCTTAAGCAACTAGACACTAAGTTTTGATATTATCAATTATTAAAAAGATTCACTAATTTATGAGTGGTATATATCCAAATAAATAAATAAATATAACAAATTGCTTGAAATTAAACCATTTAGTGAAACTTAAATTTCACTTGAAAACATTTGTACTAAACTAGATTTCTCTTTGAATACGAGCTTAGTAACTACCAAAATGTATTTAGCATTTAACAATTCGCTTTTCGATATCTAATGAGTCGTTACTCTAGGGCCCTCGTCTCTAGCGACAGACTTAAATATACTTGATGTTAAGCTAATTACGTTGTTGACTAACTTATATAAATAGGGTTAGATTGCGATTTTATTTTTTATTTCTCAAAATTATTATGGATTGTGGCCGTTGTGGCACAGTGTTAAATGTCTGAATGTAAGTATAATCATTGTGGGTTTGATCTCGATCCGGTGGAATAAGTATATTTAAATGTCTTCTTTTCTCCGCTCTGAAAATTCATATCTAATTTTTAAATATTATACAAAAAAAACCTATGTAAATCAAATGCGTGTGTTTGCAAGACACAGGAACACAGGGAGAGTTAAGCATTAGTTTTTTTTCTAGGCCAAAGAAACTAATACATATTTTTTCTTAACTTCATATTTTATCTAACATATAGCATGATAAGCAATCAATAATTGAATAGAGCTAAAATATTTTTTTTTTAATATTTTTAATGTTTGTTGACGAACCACAGCGTTCCGTTACGCCACGCAACATATAATGTCTCAAAAATTTGTTGAATCCTGAGAAGAGGAGTGTAGTAGTACTACGTTACTTCTGCCTCAAACCTGAGAAAAAGAATGTCTTGGCACTACGTTACCTGTGCCTTCTCTGCTACGCTGAAAAAAGCATGAAGATGCTAATAAAATTTCGCCATATTTATACTTTTTTTACTATCACTTCTTGTGATGATACAAATCACCAAAATGTAGCTTCATAACCATTCAGTTATATTCTTTTGAAATCGGCCTTTTATTTCTTTTATAAGGTCCATAAAATAGTCTACGTAGACGGTATAGTAAAGGTCCTCATTTTTATTTCACTCATCTCTTAGACAATTGAGCTTTAAATAAAACAGAAGTTTTCGGAATACATTCGCTTCAAGCTGTATTCCGCACACAGCTGGGTAGGCAGAGGGAACCTAGTGTTATGCACCCCATTCCCCATGTACAAGTGGGTTCATAAAATGAAAAACGTAAATGCGTTTAAAAATTATATTTTAATAATTATTTTTATTTTGTTGTTTAAAAAATAATAAAATTAAAAATATTTTACGTTTTTAAAAATAAATTTCAGGACTTTAAGGACCATGAATTTAGCACCCATTTACCTCTCACTTCTTTTGTCATTGAAGTCCACAACCAATGTATACTCGTATATCGTAATATTGAACTTGGCTCTCATTTTACATTTATGTTTTAATGGGATTTTTGGGATTATGGTGGATGGGATTATGTTTTCTAAAATAATATTATTAGAAACTCATAAGAAATAAAAAAAAAATCAAAATATGGATGCTCCATTAAGTAGACTTCATATTATGGCTATTAGTCACGAACGATGTTCAGAATCTGTGTCAATTGTTTACTCTACTAGCCCTAGATATATCCACTTAATAAGTTACTAGGTAGTGAGCACTTTGATCCTACTGTACTTGAAGCCCTCGATGCAAAGCGAGGGATGTGGGTTCGATTTCGGATGTGGATTGAATTATTTTCATTTATTCACTGTGGTAATAAGACAAAGCGCGGCGTTAAATTCTGCCACTCAACACTAAATAGTCAAATTAGATGGAATCTATTAAAATTTTGAACTATAGTTAGCATTCTACCCAAAGAAAAAAATCATGTCTTAGCAGAATCAAATCAAAGCTTGTAATTCCCCGAGAAGGGATTGAACCCATTACAATCAAAATAACAATCAGTAGCTATCCGATTGCGCCTCGATGGCCTTATAAGCTCTTACATAAAACAATAGTGTTTATTTTTACAGCCGTAAGAAATTTTATTACTCGCGTACTCGATTCCCTGAGGTCTTATCTTATCTCAAGTTGAAGCACTTAAAAGGGCTCTAGCGTCGAACCCTTTGACGCGAGGGATGATTTATTTAATCCGAAAATCCTGCTATATTGTTTCTGTCTACTTTTGTTTAGTATGAAGAAATATAAACTGCGATGAAAATGTAAGGAACGTTTCATAGCAGTTTTGGTAAATTAAATAAAAAGATAGGTTAAATAAATTCAATATATTTTTCTCTTTACGAATGTTAGTTGGTTAGGCAGTCTCCGTTTTCCACTTTCCGCTCTACATAGGAGCATTACCTGTTGATTGGCAGAACTCAACACACTGCTTTTTCTAATCATAAAAATTTATTTAATCAAAGTTTATTACTATAACAAGGAAGAAGGAATATGTACTTGCAAAGTAAATATTGCTACCTTATTAAAATTTCCTTAGTCAATAAAATTTTGATACCAAAAGTTTTCCTCGAAGTCGGGCTTTGTGAAATCTAATGTATTCAGTCTCAGACTTTGCCAACTAACTTCCTTGACTTGATTTTGCGTAATTATATATAAAATTAAGATTTGTTATATAGCGGCTCTCGTGACAGAGGGATACAGTGCCTGATTGGTAACGCGACGGTTGTGGGTTCAATTCCTAGTTGGGGGGGATTGAATTTTTCGTCACTATAGCAACATTACAAGGAGTTGAATTCTGCCACTTAACATTGATTCTTTCGAAAACTAGACAGAAAGTAGGAAGAGGAGTGTTTTAACACTAGGTCCTCTGCCTGCTCCACTATATGGGAGATACAGCGTAAAGCTTAAAAATAGTATGTGTAAATACTCCATAGATAAGGGTTGTCAGGTTGACAATGTCATGTAATTGGATAATATTTGAGTAGGACGATCTATTTAGGCGTTCAAGCACGTGTCCTAAATTTTGTATGTGTAGGTATATGTCACAGTTACTTCCTCGGAAAATAAAAGCCATATCGAGATGATTCATGATTTAGGAATAGTTTAAAAACGTTTTATTTTGTTTCAGGATGGTCTTTGCCTTTTATCATTATAGTTTTTCAGCTCCACGCTGTATCTCGCACACAGCGGGATAGGTAGAGAGAATCTAGTGTCAAGATACTCCGTTCTCCAGACAACTCCATTATTCGCCGGATTATAGTAAAAGAAAGTTAAAAAAAAAATCCATAATTTTACTAAAGTATCATTAAAATACAAAAGTCGTATGACGTGCTCACTTTCATATGAACGTCGTGAGTGCATTGGATGCTGGCCAGATGCACTTATTAGGAGTGATCTTGAGAGACGCTATTAACTCCAACACGGAGATAAACGTGGACAATTTTTACAATACCACCAAGTTATTATTTTAAAATATTTTCTTTATTACAAGACGCTGTCCCATTACGCTAAGATGGCTTCAAATAAAATTTTATTTGAAGTTTAGTTTCAATACTAATGTTGGTATTAATATTTATTAAGAATTTGATATTTTACTATAAATACATTATCTTTGAGGCCATCATGACACAGCAGTTCAGCGCCAGATTGTAAAGAGGTTTAATTTCCACTCGGAGGAGTGTCTTAACACTGAGATCCCTTAGCCTACCCTGCTATAAGCGGGATAAAGCGTGGAATTAAAAAAAATAATAATAAAAATATAATATTATATACAGAAATTTCTGTACGAGCATCGTGATATTCAACGTTTAAACATTTTGAATATTTCGTCACAGCAGAAATTGAGTTGGTGATACGAATACTATACGGTGCATGCTGTATTAGATCTAAATAAAATTTATTTTTCACATATTTTAGTATCGCGCTTCATGCAGAGAAAATTTTAGTAGAATCATTCTGTTCTTCATTTTCTACGGTTTGTTTAACAATACGAAGAAAAAAATGCTTAAAATATAATTTTCTAATCTGGGAGTCGAATCTAAAACTATCGTGTCTTCGGTCAAATACTTCTTCATCACGATCATACGACTAGATATTATAATAGATTTACATTGATGAGCGAAAGTGTAGGTTAAGTGAAAGTATAGGGAACAATAAGAAAGGATTTGTCAAAAGTCCAATATGAATAGGAAAAATGGTTTTTAATTTTAGGCCTTAAATATCACGCAAACCAAGTTGCTGGCCGACAACTTGTGCCTTATATTTTCATAATTAAATATCTTGGCATCTTGTAGAAAAGGAAACCAATTTATTTTATTGTTATAGCTCGTTTTCTTTCTCTGTTTATTCTAAATAAGCTATGTATGACAATCTAAATTCGTTATTATAAGGATTGGTCTAAAAAATATTGAAATTACTTTTTAGCTTAAACTGCACTATTATTATATTATTCCTTTCTTCACTACTCATTTTATTGATCTGTTCTCTGTTCTCATTTTGACACCACGGTTCTCCACTTTTTGATAAATTCTGGAGGCTTTACGTGTTGGGTGGGGAGATGAAACACTACGTTTTGCCTTGTTACTAGAACAAGGATCAAGAATGAAAATATTACACATCAAAGACATCTGTCGCTTGTGCCCTTGCGTCACGACTGTCCTATTCTTAATTCAAATGCTAAATCCAATTTGAACACCATACATTAGGTTCCCAAGTTCCCTCTGCCTGTTCTCAGCGGGATACATCACGAAAAACAAAAACGCTTAAGATTATCAATTAAGGCATACACACACTGGCGTTACGCCAAACATCCCGCCTGCGGAAGTAGATAGGCGACAAAAGAAACAGTTAGTATACTCTAGTAACAGTTTATACAATAGCCTGGTGGATGTTTTGAGATAGTTCTACTCGTTTCAAGGATTAGGAGACATTTTTAGTGGAATTTACATTTAACTAAGGAAGAAAGATATTTAAGGCAGGGAGTTAGGAGAGTCAATATTTTATTTATATGTAAAGTCAGGTCACTCCGTTTTCCATTTTTCAATTCGAGGTATTGGAGACAATGTCTTAGAGTTCCACCATTCTTTATGTTACTAGATTAAATATAATGTGAATATAATCATTACATCTAATAAATATCGTAGTGATTTGCGATCCGTTCTCTTTGTCTCCCCCTAAGGATAAAGCGATCCTCAAAAAACTAGGCTTTGAATAGGAATCGAATTCACAACCATCATGCTTACAGCCAAACGGTGTCCCACTGCGCCACCTTGACTCCATTTTAATACTAAAAAATATATTCATTTCAAAAATGTTTTAAAAGAATCTTCTATCTTAAATTTGTGTTTTTAGCAGTCATGTACAGTATTTCCTTTGACGTCTTATCTTCCGCAAACGGTATGAGTACAAGGAGATTTTAAACAAAGAATATTATGCTTTCCAAACCTTGATCTGACGTTTGAAGTTCTACTTCTATATAATAAAAGAATTTTCGTAAACGTGATCTTGTTTAAAGGCATCTTTTATACTGAAAATTTTTTTGCTGTATTTAAGGTAAATAGGAGTAAATTAATTTAGATAATCCAATTTTAATTTGTACGTTTCTTGTTTGCTATTAACAATTATGATAAGCACATGATAATATAGGAGTTAAAGAACCTCTACAAACCCAAATCTACACCGAATTCCCTGACACTACTTCGAGCTCTTCACTCTATAATTTTATGGGCCCAGCACTAAGCAAAATGTTACGTAGTGTATTCTCATTTCTTCGAAATAAGTACATAAAAAGAACAAATAAAAGACGAAAATAGAAATTTAGATATTCATTGAAGGTTCACCACGTAGGGTGCTCATAGCTATGTTATTATATAGATATTGTATCAGTTAAAGTAAGAAGTCGGTTAAAAAGAATTAATTAATGTTATGATTCTTTTTCGCTAGTCATTGGTCTCACATATTACAAATTAGATTCTCATGTGAAAAATGAATACTGAATTATTTTTTCTTAAAAGCCATTTCCATATTCTATATAGTTTTGTTAGTCTTTCAGAGTTCCACGTCAGATGTAAAATTTGAACTTTTATATTTAACCGAAAAACTCATCAACCTGAAGTACTGTTTAGGTGCCATTTCCTTACTTCCTATAGCTTAGCAGCTTTTCATTTATGCAGTTTTAGAAAGCTTAATGCCGTTGTATTATATTCAAAGCTTTTTACGTCATCTACGAGTATGCCAACATCAATAATTTTGTAATATATTTTTCATAGATTAAAATAAAAGGTTTTGTATATTGACTTATAAGATATCCTATAGTAGTCGGTAGAAATAGCACATGGAGTTTTCTCAAACTGTCTTTAATAGGTGAACAGGCGGTGTAGATAATCATAGAAAAAGTAAAAATTATTTCTATTTGGACTATAAAATTAGCAAAATTCGTTTTTGGAACTTAAATCAATCATATATTTACTACAATCATGATTTTTCGTTATTTTTTGTTAATTTTAAAATCACAAACTTGAAATATACAGAAATAAGAGGATACACATATTAAATATAACTCTTTAATGAACCATTTGAGGAAAAACACTAAAAACTTTTTACTAATACCTCGTACACAGATTTTGGAAAAAGCTTCTTTCGTAAAATTTATCTAGTGGCTTTCTTTCCAGGTGACCTGAATACTCTTAAGAAGACAGTAAAAACAGACGGTAGTTGTGCGGGCCCACCTACAGGTTGGGCCCGCCACTGACATTACCTGAGGTAAGTTTTATAGATAATATAAATGGATAGATTTTTTTAGCTTCACTCTGAATCTCGCACTTAGTAGGGAAAGCAGAAGGAGCCTGAGAACCCAGTGTCAGCTGTATTCTGGAGTCATTGCGTGTTTACTGACGGAAATTCACGCAGTGGCTTTAATGCGCATTTCATCTCTTCGCTTGAGGATTGAATCCACAACCACTCGCGCTTAGTGTAGCACACTGTAACCTATATATAAGTAATATAGTATATAAAATAATTATACTTTAAATTTCACAATCTACAAAAGATTTTTCCATAACAGAAATATTTCTATAAAAAAACACACATTAGAATTGGGGAATAAAACTTTAAGCTTTTTACCTTAAAACACTTGTTCTATATAAATTCCGTCTAAACTACTCTAAATTGAGTGAAGAAATCTTGAACGGTCTCACTTACTAGTACATGGAAAGTTTCTATGGAATTAGGTACGCTTTTTCTTTTCTCTTTTCATATATTTTTGTTAGGTTCACATTGTATCCCGCACAATGCAGAGTAGGCAGAGGGAACCTGGGAACCTATCTCATTAAGACACTTCCGTTCCTCACTTTTCGCCGAGTTACGGAGGCATAGCGTGTTAAATAGTATAACTTAACGCCGCGCTTTGCCTTGTTACCAAAGAAGAAATGAAAATATTAAATACTAGTGGGCCCGGACGCGGCTACGCCCGCGAAAATATAAGCCTAAATCATTGAAATAAGTTAAAAAATAATAATAAGTGGAGATTTATTATTAGAAAAAATATCTGAGTAACCGAAATGAACAAACCAAAGAAGTAAAAGGAACTAAAGGAAATTCTTAATATTAGAAAAAAAAACCTAAAGTTTGCTGTGCGCGCGTACTAAACATTTTTCTATATTAAATAATTATTAATTTTTGCGAACAATATTAAATAAAATCTCAAATGATTAAAATTACGATATTTTAAGTGTATAACATCGGTATAGATAACCGAACTGAGATAAATTAATTATAAGCAGCAAATAATTACATAAAAAATAATAGTAATTCGAAAATCTATAAAAATTTACAAAATCATCAAAGTCATCTGCCCGTTCGCGTCGGTCATACTCATATTATGCCGCCCGAAGGCTAGGTCATTTGGAATCAGTCACATCTTAATTATTTATTAGAATGTTATACAGTAAATTATAATTTCCATCTAGATGAAATGCTAAAAGACTATTATATTTATTTTCATAAGGATGAATATCAAATTATAGAAATCATCTAATTTTTGTTAATGATTTGTATAAAGAGATTTGTATAAATCTATATCGGCGCGCACCATGTATGCATTAAGCAAACTCACTGTGGGTGACGTTTTCTTAAAACAGCAAACTTTGCAAGCTGTTGCTTAGCAACGCGTAGCGACGATTGTTATTAACATGGCGGAATAAATTCCTTGTCAAATTAATTATTTTAATATATTGGTATATAACGAAAACATTACAAATATGAGAAAAAAAAAGTATCATATGTTCATCCCGGGACCCTCAAGTATCTCTATATGAGTATTTTATCACAATTAAATTAGCGGTTTGGCCCTGATTGCGGAAAAGACAGACAGACAGACAGACAGACAGACAGAGTTACTTTCGAATTTATAATATAGGTATGGATTTAATTTCCTCGACTGAGAATCGAAGCTACAACCTGTTTTGTTTACAATTGCACGTTTACATTTTTATTATGAGTTTTTAAATTTAATAATATAAATGTTAAAGGAAAGATATAAATTTGAACCAAACTTTATATTTTATACAGCTTCGTCCGGAAGAGTCCGTATTTTAAATAAAAATCTGGCTCGCTCACAATGTGGATATGTACTGGATATATCCTAATACTGCCTTCCAGTCAATGTGGTCCCTTCTATGTTGTAATATTTAAATTATAAATCGAAAAATTAAATTTCATAATCATTTAGAAATAAATAGTATACTAGAAAAGAATTGTCACTATGTATAATTTTTTTGTAGCTTGTACGTCGGGATACGTAGAGTTAAATTGATTTTAAGATCCAGTTTTCGGAACCTAGTGTGGGCAGTGAACTCTACACTGCGTAGGTAGGTAGGCAGAGAGAACATAGTGTTAAAACACTCCGCTTCCCACTTTCCACGAAATTTTTCGAGGCATTGTGTGTTGAGTTGCGGATCTCAACGCCGAACTTTTTACAATACAAGTTTGGACAATACAATGGAATATAATACCGTACATCTGCCTTACTTTCTTTTGTAAACATAAAGCTATATTATTATAGCTCTTTAACGGTCAGAAGTACTTACTGAAAGGTTACTCGTTGTCCATAAGTGTTATGGATATCATTACCTACATTAGTTGAAGTGCTATGGAAAAGCTTGAAATTGTCGAAACAATAATACTAATATTATGTTTAGTTTCTTTTCAGCGTATCGAAAGGTCACTCACTCATCACGAAATCTCAGAAACTACAAGTGCTAGGAATCTCAAATTTTGCATAGGAGTTATTTATAGGACGTAGGTACTCGCTAAGACGGGAATTTGCAATATTCGACTTCTAAGGGCTTGTTTTTGGGGTCGAAAGTTTGTATGAAACTTCGTTACTACAAATGCTAGGAGTCTCACATTTTGCATAGACATCACTAGGACGTAGTCATGGAGACAGAAATTAATAATAACATAGTTCACGCGGATGAAACCGCGAGCGGGCCGCTAGTTCTATATATTTTTGGAAATTTGTTCTCTAAATTATAGAGAAAGTTAATAATGTGCTTGTATTTTTTCTTATTCTGTGTTTTTTGTGTTGATAATAAATTTATTACGTCCTACTTATACTATAATCTGAGAGCTAGTTTCTGAGAGTTATTTCAGCAGGATAGGCAGAGGGAAACTAGTGTTAAGGCACTCCGTTCCCGCACTTTCTGCCTAATTCTAGAGGCATTGCGTGTTGAGTTAAGTGCTTTTAATTTTATTATTGTTTATTTTGGCTAAATACCTGACATTACTTTCAACCCTTTTAATATTTAATTACGAAAATTGTCCTTCAAGATACCTTCTTTATAATGAATTATTTAAATATATCAATTTCCTAGAAGAAAATTCATTAAGTTCTTAATTCCACTAAAAAAATTGAAACCCTCTAAATTTCAAACAGCTGTTAAATATTTAGGCGAAAATGTACTAAAATAATACGTTTTAAGATAATTTTTACTTAAAAGTGGGATAACTTCATCGTCCCGTCACAGCCTGCTCGTCAAATTAATTAAAACGATGACAGGTTGTACCTCTGGGAAATACAAGGATAAGGGTTCATCGCGAAATTATCTTAAATTTGAGAAATACGAAAAAATGGAGTTTAGTTACGAAATTTTTCGGTTCTTTCGCTTGCAAAAATATTTTGTTAACTCCACGCTGTAACATATAGCAGGGTAGGCATAGAGAACCGCCTCTTTAAATTTTCTTTATTTTTCTTTTTTTAAAGAAAAATATTTTTTTAGAAACGTATTAAAATCTCGACGTACTGGGATTTTTAAGAATTCAGCAAAACGTAAAAATTAGTATAAATATATAAACAAATATTAAGAATATGAACCCATGACTCCTACATGTTTTTCTTGCACCAAATCACTATAAGGAACTAAAGGCAATTTTATATGGCTATTACATTTTAGTTATTTAGACTTGTGTACTAGACCCAATCGGTCGAGAACGTTCATTTATCTTTCTGTCACAAGAATTTTTCTTCCAATCCCAATGTTTATATTTAATTTCTTTTATCTTTTGTCTTTATATAAGACGAGACGAAGAAATTAAGTGGGAAACGGAATATCTTAACACTAGGTTCCCTCCGTCAATCTTACTACGTGTAAAAAATACTTGTTTCAACTCTTTTGCCCAATTTAACCAATAAAGGTTCCCGAGCGTTTTTCCTTAAGAGAAAACGTAAAGCTAAAAATATATTATAATATATTGATTCTTTTAAAATGTTCAGTGAAAATTAAAATGGAACAATGTTTTTTCATCTCTTATAAAATTTTATTTTTTACTTAACTGATTTTATAAAAATACAGAAACATAATTCAATAGGAGCGATTCTTTTTTATGTTAACTTTCTTTATTATATTTACATACCAAAGGCATTTGTCTTCTATGGTCTTATTGAGTTAAAATTTCATATCAAATATTTATGTATTTTATCTTTCTAAGGACGTGACTTGCTTTTATATAGAGATTTTTAAAAATATAAAAAAATGAATAAAAGATTCAAAAGAACAAATAAAAGAGAAAAAATAAAAAAAATAAATAAAAGATAAGAACTTAGCAGCTTGCCTTGAAATCAAAGCGGGAAAATGAAAATAGTTTCAGCGTGTGAGGTCGTAAGCATTGACATTGTGTTTTCTGCTCGAGGGGATGATTGATTGTATTATTTAAATTATTTCATTTTTTTTTCTACCATGGGTTTTTATAACTTAAAATTACGGCATTCTCTCTTCACTCTCCGCCTAATTTCAAGATATTGCATGTTACATTGTAAGTAAAATTCAACGCTGTTCTTACCAGATGAAGAATTGAAGATTTATAACATTCCCCATTACTAATTTTAGTAGGATTTTACTCACAAACATCGCGTATACAATTAGAAACTGTATTACTGAACCACGATGGTGTGATATTTCATTTTATTATTTTATGGTTTTCACAATTTATTATGCATTTAGACCTAGGTAATGTTTTGTCCACCTTTCATGCACCCAGATTAGAATCGAACTCACAACCACCTTAAACTCAGACACTGGTACTTATTTAATAATATTACTTCAGTACACCATAAAACACATTAGTTGTCAAACAATTCGTGTTTTGTTCGTGTAATGCATAATGAAAGGTCAAATAATATAGTTAAGTACGTAATATCTCCTAAGACTAAGTTAACGATGTATAAGGGTTGGGCTAAATTACACGTCGCGTGAGTGGAGTGTGCTTGAATTATTACGTGTATATGAAGTTTTGAGGGCTTTATGTCACGTTGGACGTGACTAAATGAATATTAATATAGGGTTTTTTTTCTATTAACAAGTTATAGGAGTTTCACAATTTATTCCGTAGGAGAATAGGCAGAGAGAACTTACCGTCAAGACATCTCGCGTTCCACTTTTCATGTGTGTGACGGAGCTTTTCGTCCGCTTTATCTTACCAAAGCAGAGAAATAAAATTACTCGTATATCATCCCCACGATTGATCATCGAACTCACAACCTTCTAAGATTAGAACTAAGTATTTAAGCAGTCTACAATAAAGTCATATTAAGATCATATATGTATGTTCTTGTAGATACCATTAAAACATTGTCGCTTCTACACCAATGTCATTAACATAGCAGTAAAATGTTTTGCAATTTCATCATAAAGCGATCTCGCTAACGACTAGCCGTAAAGTTATGAGTCGTATATTACTGAATATATTCCCTACTGCATATCTATTTAGGTTAACATATAAAAAATGCTAATATTATTATTGTTAATTACAGAAAATAATGAAGCTAGGTTGTGGGTTCGATCCCTACTCGAAAATGAAACATTTAATATATCCATTTTCTTCAATCTCATGTCGAAGCAAAGCGCGGCGTTAAGTTCCGTCACTTAACACGCAACCTCTACTGGGTTCCCTCTGCCATCCCTGTTGTGTGCGGAACATACAAGTTTAGAATACTTTTTATCTATGAAATAGCTATAATTTGTTTTCTTTTCGATTTTTTCCTTTATTTATATTATAAGTTTACACTTCGTGCCAAATTTCATAACTGTAGGTCCACGGGGAATACTATAAAGTTTATGCGACATATTTCGTACGAAATGCAGCAAAAACTATGTATAAATGCTCGTATCTTTTGATTGCGTTGCGAAGTTTGATTTTTATGTGCCCTAAGGGACCGTAGACAGAAGTTGCAGATGAAAAAAACAAGTTTGAAAATAAGAAAAAGAAAATATTTTAAATAGTCCGTGGTCACGGGTGAACAGTGGACGAACAAGCGAGTTCCCAAAGTTCAATTTTAAATGAGAAATTAACACTAAAATCAAAGATATTATTGAAAAAATCATAAAAAATCCACACAAAACCAGAAAAAAAAAATTGATAATATTTTCATCCACTTATTTTCTAAACGCAGCATTAATGAAATTATCACACAGTGAGGGCAACTCATAAAACTAATGGGCGAAACATGTTAGCTAAAACTACAATAATAGTATATTAATATGTGTTTTTCTTTCTTTTATTTAGTTCAACGCCGTTTCACGCATATCAGGATAGGCTGAGGGATGATAGTGTTAAGGCACTTCTTTAGAGTCAATCAATCTCCTATAAAACTAGATGTTACAGTGGCAGTGCCACAGTCTCTAACTGGTAATCTGGTCCCTGTAAGAAGACAAAGCGCGGTGTAAAATTCCATCACTTGACACAGAATGTCTTGAAAATGGGGACTGGAATGTCTTAAAACTGAATTAGAGTAAAAACACAGATATAACAAAAATAGTATTTTACCTATATCACATATAAAAATAACTTCACACTCAATAAGGAAAAGTCACGTACATATAAGAAAATAATATGAATATGAATACGTGAATCAAGTAAATCTATCGTTCGCCGTCTAGAAGTCGTTAAGCGAACATTAAGACGATTCGCGGAAACGTGTATAAAAGATGGTACGGTGAGGCGCAGTGGGGAAAATGCTATTCTATAAATTATAAGCAGACTCGCTCGATATAATTCCTTTTTGCTGGAATAAATATTATTTTCTTATATCTTGAGGGTTTTTTCTGAAGAAATTAGAAATTTGAGTGTATTTACTATTTAGTAAATAAAATCTCTACTTAGTATTATAAAGTAAAAGAATTTGATTTATAATTTACATATTAAATTAAAAGAACCAGAAAAAGACAAAGAAAGAACTCTAAGAAGTAAGCAAATCAAAATAACAGGATACGAAAATGGAGTTAATAGGACCTTTGGACCTAGTTTACAGGCATTACAAACTAGAAAAGATTTTTTAAACGAATGCACATATTTTTTTTATATTATGGCTAAGAACACTTCTAACTAAATTACTTTGTTTCGGGGCAACGATGCTACAGACAAAGATACAGATACACATATGCTAAACTTACAACAATTATATATACGTCCAGCGCTTATATACCGTCTCTTACCGTAGAATAGTTTTTGTTCGTAGCCAATATAATCCATATTATATTTAAAAGGGAATAGAATGTACAACTATGGGTTTTAGGTTCTATTCCCATTTAACTATTTTCATTTCCTTGATCTTGTAATCATACAAACCACGTGTTAAAGTCTGTCATTCAACACGCATTGACTAGAACATTGGACGGGATATAGGGAGTGGTTTGCGGGATACATCGTGAAACTAAAAAAAGAAAATTAAAAAAAAAACACAATTAACCAAATAAGCAGCCTAATAACATGGAAAATTTAACATCTTCATCTCAATGTAACGCAGGTATTTAGGTAATAAATACACGTGATAACAGTAAAAGAAAATTGTTATTACTTATTACTGCGGTGAATCTAAATGTGGCGAGCAATTTTGTATGGTAAAGCATTCTCTTTAGAAGGTAGGAAGGTAAGCTTTAAATTGAATTAGGGTTAACTCGATTTCACTTATTTTTATTTTCAGTGATGTTACAAGAAGCTGTTTGAAGGTAAGGATGTAATAGAGAAGATTTTCTTTAGGTGTATCGTCATTGTTTACATTGTTTGGATTTTCGTAATGGAGTAGTAACTATTAGATTATTTTTTTTATTTTTTCATATAGACAGAGAGATTCTATATTATTAGGTCTAGTTCTTTTAAATATTAAATAAATTGTTATTCGTGCTGAAATTATAACTCAAAAAATTATAATACAATTTAAAAATTAAAATAAATTTAAAATAAAATACTTAATATTATAGGATTTCAGTCCAAAGTCCAAATCTGGTTTTGTATACTGCTAACCTAATTTTGTACCTTCAAATAAAACACTAGTAAGCCAAGGCTACACCAAATATGCAGTGCGAATTCGTTAAATCTGTAAAGAGGCAAATTTATCACAGGATTGCCTTGTCAAATTGAGCTTCCGCGATTGATGGATTGTTTTTGGTTCATGCAAAGTTGCCAAGATTTAAATAACTCTCTTTAATATATTTTTTAGCTTCGCTGTATCTCGTACATAGCAGGATAAATAAAGGGAACCTGGGGATCTTGTCTTAGGATAGTCCTAGATATAATGGTGATATTAAATATTTCATTTCCTCGAGTGGGAAACGAACCCATGACCTGTCGCACTTATATTCGCCCTCTTGTGCTCTCTTCTCTTAATAATATTATAATAGCAAACAAAAATGAACATTTAATAATATCATCCTGAAATATTCAATTTTCAACATGTGAATGTAAAAGAGATGCTAGAGGAAACCTTAAACGAAGCGTTTCCGTACGTGTCACTGACTGACTTTGGATATTTGCTTTTTACCGTTCAATTTTTTAAAAGGAATTCGGTAACAATTTTATACTTGAATTTCTTATCAATTTTATTCATGGAAATATTTTTTTAACCTTACACTATATTCCACACATAGCAGGGTAGGTAGAGGGATCCTAGTGTAAATTCACTCCATTTCCCACTTTCAGTTGACTTTTCGGGCCATTACAATATTTTAGTGGCGAAACTCAATTACATTTACTTTGAAATTTCCATTTAGTGATACTTTCTTAGGCCATAGCCGAATCTGAAAGAACTTTATGTCTTAAAAAGTTCATATCTTAGATCCTACAGTAAGCTCACATTTGCATTTAAACTGTGAGCGCTCGAAATAGCTTTAGAAGCTTTTAATTGGATAGTAATGTTTATTTGAGACCATTATGTTGAAATTGTAGATAGGCCCTTAGATAGAGCCATATTTAAATGTTATAAGTTCCAAATTGTAATAATAGAATTGTAATAGTAAATCTTATAACTTATAATTACTAAAGAGTTTTCAGTTTTTTTTATGTAAAATCGAGTGGCGAGTGAAAAGCGAAGTACGGAGTGAAGCTAAAAAATTAAAATAAGTCTCGGGAAATCTTCTTGTAATGCTCTCCTACATTACCCAAGGCACCTACATGTCGAATTTCTGCATTATAAATATCAAAAAAATGTATAGAAACTTGTGTTGTCTTATATATCTTCTGACTTCTGAATTTTATTTAACAATAATTAATTAAAATTACTCTAGTAACAATTGAAAAACTGTTTAAATTGAAATATGGCAAGTACTTTTTTTTAGACAATTTTTAAAAAAAATGTCCTGTTTCTCTAATATTTCTGAAGACAAATCGATAGATTTCTAATATTCAGAGCAAGTAAAACAGTTACAATAATTTACGTTTACTCATATATAGAACATTGAAAGATAAACGCTATCTTATCACGAAGTCTTGAAGTAACGAGCCATTTGTTCTCTCCTAGAAAAGGGATTCGACTCCTAAGCCTATACAAGGAAAATCGTTTTTCTAAATGAAATTCTTAAGAGCCGTTTTATTTATACACTTTCTGTTATTGAATTGAACGAACGAAGTGAATTTTTGTATAAAAAATCTGTTAAAAAATATTTTTTCGTAAAACATTAGGTTTATTTGACAGTATAAAAAAACATGAATACGTGAAATATTATTTCATTAAAATGAACATGCATGAGGGTACCTATAGATCAGTCGAACGAAATGCAACCGGATGCAAATAAATAAAAAAAAATCTAAAAAAACCAAGGGTATATCGCCAGTATTACAACAAAATCACTTAATGTTTTTAATATATCCTATATCTTATAAAACAAAGTCGCTTTTTGTGTCTGTCTGAACTTTCTAACTCTTCTTCTTCTAAACCACCCAACGGATTTGGATGCGGTTTTCACCATTAGGTCGGGTATTTCTCAGGGAAGGTTTATATATAGTTTATTATTTGTAAATTTTTATGTAAATTAACATAAATACGATAAATGTGTACAAAGTTCTACCCGCTGAGACACTTTCGCGCATGCGCTGCTTTAATGGTAAGTACTACATGAAAAAAATGTACTGGAGTATTGTTCCTCTTAATAAGATCTACAAAAAATTCAGCGATGGCATATTCGTAACTTTTAAGAATAACGTGTAGTGATCATATTTCTGTCTAAAAATAGTAATTTCAATATATTTTTTATTGTGAGGGATATTTCTCCATAATGGTATTAATCCTTATCCTTTAAAATACTTTATTAAATTTCTACGTTAAACGAAGATAAAATTTGCTTATTAAACTATTTCGAAATTGCGAATAGTTTTAGAGAAAAACGCATTTAATTATTGACACATCACGCCGTTCACACATCAACTGTATCGAGTCAAGTTTCACTTATCCCTTACTCTCAGCATATAAATAAGTATATTAGTTACGTTGGTTTTCTGTTTTTCATTTTAATAAGTACTTTAGAAGTTGTTACAATATCAAAAAATCCTTGCTGCGAAACGCGCCTCGCGACGTTATGCTTATACAAGCGAGTCCGCCGCGCCCGCCTGCCTTACACGCATCGGTGGTTCAGTGGTAGAATGCTCGCCTGCCACGCGGGCAGCCCGGGTTCAATTCCCGGCCGATGCATTCTATTTAATTTTCGTCACAGGCAGCCACGTAGTGCTTGCTTTTCATCAGGGACAGAATACCCTCTTCAGCGTTAACCACAAGCTCGAAAAAAAAAACCCGCCTGCTTTTATAGCAACGAAGATTTAGATGCGATTGCACGTATTGGATAATTCGAGTTGAATGTATTATTTAATGTTATTTAACTATCTAAAAATAGTAATTTAAATATATTTTAATAAGTACTTGAAAAGATTAGTATCACAGATATAAAATTACGGTACCTACTAAAAATCCTTGCTGTGTAAAACAATTGGAAAATCCTTATTGAAACTACGAAAATGCGGGTTGCATTAGGGTTTAATTAATTTTCACATTATCTTAAGTGCTTTGCAAACATACATTATATGAATAATCCAGTAGTGAAAGCGGGCGAAGCCGCAATAGGGTCGCTAGTCTATTATAAAGAGAACGTCTTTAAATTATATATCTTTTTAAGGACCAAGAAAAATGATGAAGCGTTTTATCACCACGTTTTATCGCCTACCTATAAAGACTTTAAAACCTGGGCTTTGATTGCATTCCAGTGACATTTCGAATTTACGATACGGTGCCACTGAAATAGAATTGATTTGTGTTGACTAAAATGGAATGGAACTTCGTGGTCATTTTCGGGACATTGAATCGGGACGGGAATCGAACCCATAACCATTGTGCTTACCTTAAAATATTTTTTAAGGATAAGCACGCTTTAGATACAATCTTAAATATTGTTTGTTTTAAAAGGGCGGTAAAAACATTCCGAGTTTTCGCTTTCGAAATATTACCTAGGGGCCATCGATTTCACTGTTTCAATCGGTGTCGGTATATCAAAATTTTATATCAATAAAAATATCTTCAGTTTGTTATATTACTTTTTAAGATATAATTAATTTAGTGATATTTACTTAACAATATATACTACTAGTATCTGTAAAAAATTTGATTTCCGAATCTAGTTTGATTCCTATCATACATTTAATAGAGAAAATAGTGTACATATTAATTTAATATATATCATTAAAATACTTATACAGTCATCTTTAAAGAATATATAAAATTTCAGTAAGGCGTATCGTATCGCAGCTATAAAAGCAGGTCTGAACGTTTAAACCGCCAGTTTAAAGTAGAACACTGGGCAATAAATGGCAAAAGTTCTTTAAAACAAGGTCCTGAAGAAGAATTTTTATTAAATTTGCTTTAGTTTTGTTTAGACATGTTCGCTTTCCACAATTGTAATTTTGGTCTATTTGTTTCAAGGAATTCTTGTAAGGTAAGATGCTAAATTTTCAACTGCGAATGATACAATTAATTTCTTAACAAATCAAATTTAACAGAGACATTCGAATAGGCAGAGGCAGAGGGAACCTGGTGTCAAGAGAATCTATTCTCCAATTCCTGCCAAATTTTGGAGAGAATAGCGTGTTGATCAATGGTTCTCATCACCACGCTTTGTGTTCCAGGGCGGGGAAGTGAAGATAATTTAAATATAACAATTGCTTTGGATTGGGATTCGAGTTAACAATCACGTTTATCGTCAGATGGTGTCCCATTGGGTCACAACTGCCTCAAGTTAAATCATATAAAATCACAAAAAGATATCAATTTTTTGATAAAAACGTTAAATATATTTCAATGATATTCAACCAATGATATTTTAATTAAAATAGCCAATAAATTATAGAATTCTAATTTTGTTTTGCAAAGACGACACGTACGAGGGTATGTATGGCTAACCAAATATTTAGGGACACGAGCTGAGGTCTGAGTTCTCATTCCCTTAATCATTTAACATGCTCTAATAAATACTGTTGCTAGGCACTTTCCTTCATCCTTCCTCCTCAAGATATTGAAATTCCATACGAATGATATTAGTCAAATATTCTATACTAGATTTCACGTGCGGTTTCACTCTCATAGTCAAATGGAAATAACTACGAGTTCCGAATGCCTAAGATAACTCTAACTGAAGGGGCAGTAAGTTAATATGATTACCAAGCCTTCCTCAACAAACTGGCTAAGTAACTCTTTTAAATCGAACCAGCAGTTCCTAAGGTTAGCTTGTTCATCCAAATAAACACTTTGACTTTATCTAAGTTTACGATAAAGCTAAGTCGATACTAATTTTTATTTAGGAATAAAAATTAGTATAGACTTTTCCAGTTCTTATAATCGAAAAGCTTAAACCAATTTCCACAAACTAAATGATACGTGTGATGAATGTCCAACCTGTCAAAAATACATTATATTTAACAGCAAAGCGACAGAATTATTAACTAATTAACTATGACGTTGAAGCAGCATAGGCGAATAATGTTGTGGCCTGTGTATGCTTAAAAGAAACTACTATATATAGACTAATCCAATATATTCAATGAATATAAGGAAAAATTACATCAAAATATTTATATATAACAAAAAAATACGAACCACAAACAAAAAGAAAACAATAAAATCTGAAGAAATTTACCAATTTGCGTAATGAAATTTACAAGGCTTGTTTTTACTTTCTCCACATAATATATTAAACCTTTGACCATGTTTCCATTAGTCTATCCTTACCCGCAGAATTCGGTTAAATCAAATTAGATTACACCATCACATTCCTTTTATTTATTTTCTTACCTTTTTACTTTACGCATCGCAGGATGAAATTTGGCTGCTTTAACAAACATGCTCATGTGAAATTTAAAAGTTAAATTGGTTTTACTTGTTTTATTGAAAATTTTATTCTGCCTTCCAATTTATGGTAAATTAGGATAGTAGAGGACCTAATGTTAAGACACTCTGTTTTCCCCGTTTTTGTCTAGTGGCAAAATTCAATGCGAGAGCATTGACTTTGTAAAATTAGGAAATGAAAATCATTAATTTCATCGAATCAAATCCATAATAATTACGCTTACAGTTTTCTTTCCTTTCGTGTTATTATCAGAGCGGATAAATGAAATTAAATCATTATCCCGAACGAGAATCAAACACACTACCTTCATGTCTATAGACAGTTGCTGATGAAGACGAGAGTAATAAATATTTATTATATTTCAAGTTATTTTAATGTCAAAAAGAAGACATTAAGCGAAACAATAATAAAGACAGAAATATCATTATTATGAATACAAATGAGAATTATACTTGCAATCACCTTAAGAGGTCATTCACTGAAAATAACTTTTCATATTGCAATATTATTACTTCTTAAAACGTCAACGAACGTATGTACTCGTATTGCGCGTCCTTTGGAACTTATAATTTCTTAGACGTTATTTTCTCATAAGAAAATTTGTTTTTTTTATCTTGTAAAGAAAATAGTACGTTCACTTATTTTTTCACACTGTATCTCATATAGAATTATCTTACAGAGCATTTTTTAGGCTCGAGGCTTAGAGGCCCAAAGAGCATTTTTTAGAAAATGTTCAAATATGTACGTTGCGGAACTTGAACCCGCACCTCTTGAAAACTTTAAAAAAATATTTAAAATGCTTTTCCATGTTAATATTTTTCTTTATTAACATGGAAAAGCATTTTAAATATTTTAAATCTATAGAATAAATTTTGATTTTCAGCGTGACGTTTGTATTAATATTTCAATAGTTTCATTTCATTGCGTTTAAAGGAATATCGTTCAAAAGTTTGCGGTTCTTGCGGTCTCTCTTAACAATTCAGCCAAGCTCGTTAAAATTTTGCATTAAATTCACGTTTTGGTTAAAATAATGATAATATCTTTTAGACTTTTGAATAAAAAATTAAATTTAATGTGAATATTTTAAACAATTTTGATGAAACGTTAATTATTTACTACTTTTAATTAATTATTTATTTATTATTTTTTGTATATTAAATGGGTTTTAAATACTTTTTTTTATTACTCGACAGCGATGAAGCTCAAAAAGAGGGTTATGGCTTAACGCGTATCACAATTTCTTGCGCATTGCAGGGCAAGTAGAGGGAATCTGGAGTTACTCGTAAGACACTACATTTACTACTTTCCGCTATTTCGAATTTTCATGGCCTTACGTGTTAAGTGATGAAACTAAACGCTGCACTTTATCGATAATAGCGGAAATAAAATTAATTTTAATACATTAATTATCTAGAGTGGAGGTCAAGTCGTATTTACACTCAGAAGATGTCTTTTTTCTGCTCCATCCTACACGGCAGGGGAGACAGAGGAAAACTAGTAACCTCGTGTTAAGACACTCCGCTCACCATGGATATAATTATGTTCTCCACTAATTTCTCTTGTATACTGAAATCTCAAATATTTTGAAGAAAAAAAAAATTGTGATTATATTTTCATTGAATCTCAAGCTCAAGCGGAAGCTCCACGATATTTGTAAAGTAATTAAGTTGAGGAAAATGATATTGCGACATGTAATTAATTATAGCCCAGAATTTTGTAACTCAGATATTTAAGCTGTGGATATTTTGCAAATTTATTTGACAGCTTCTTAGTAGCTTTACGGAGGAGTTGCTCGCAAATTTACGTTTTATAATTTTGGAATATCTTATAAGCTATGTTTTTCAATATAATGAAGGCTGCCGTGACGGCCGTACAGCAGAGTGTACAGCATCTAACTATACAGCACGACGGTTGTGCGTTAGGTTCCCACTCGGGAGAAATTATTATATTTATTTGGTATGTATGTAACAAGGCAAAGCGCCGTGCGTGATACACTATAAAACTAAATAAGCTAGAAACATTTTATAGCATTACGCTGTATCTCGCACACATCAGGGTGGCAGAAGGAACCTAGTGTTAAAACACTCCGATGCAGAACATCCATATAGAAATTTATCCATATAGAGAGATTTTTACAAATAACTGCTATCCAAATACTGCTGCTAAGAAAGATTATTTGGCAAGAGGAAATACTATTTGTTAAATACTAGCAACCTAAACGTGGCTTCTCTTCTCATCATTGTTATATAATAGCCAAATTCTACAAAATATTTAAAATGTAAATTGTAACCTTTGTATTATTCTGATGTATAAGTAATATTTATGTAAAGTTTAATCTAAATCTGTTCAGTAGTTTTTGTATGAAATTGGAACAAAGATTCATCCTCAAAAACTTTTACATTTAATATTAGAATCCGTTCGTATGACTTAAAATCTGTCACGAGTCATATTTAAAGTTTTTTATTTGATCACGGAAGCGAAGTAAATAAAAATTAGAATAAAAATTTTATACCCCAAATTATACAAATATTTGTTTAGCGTGACAACCCGCAAAAATATAAAATCTATAAAGTAATATTTATGAATTAAATTAATAGATACTAAGCTTACTTAATAGTTTTCAGTAAAAAACCAAATTTACGATTCGAATTCAAACTAAATTTATAGAAGCATATTAAAGTGGAAAATTGAAATTGTAATAAAATGTTACATATGAAGATACTAAATTTAATATGTGGAGGATTCATATCCTAACGCTTCCTTTGGCGGAGGGAATCTCGTGTTTAATGACACTTCACGCTACGGTCGGTTAAGTTGGATATGGGAGGCAGATAGGTTAAATGAATGTTTGTATGAAAGAAATAATATTATTTTGTAGATGTGTGTTATAATATTTTTTGCCATCGCGTTATATCCCGCATACAGCAGGGTAGGCAGAGGGAACCTAGAGTTAAGACACTATATTTTCCCTTTTTGCGCCGAATTTTGGAAGAATTGCATGTTGAGTGGCTGAACTCAATGTCACAAGAAAAGCTATTAGCTATTAGAAATAATAAATAGTAAGAATTTATTCTAGAAGAAAGCAGAGAAACCCTTCACTAGCTTTCCTCGAACTCTATATTCCAAAAAGTAACAAAAAAAAACCATTTAAAACCAAAAATTAACTTTAAAAAAGAATAATTATACTCGACAAAACGAAAACAAAAGCCATACCATTACATAATAATTATGGTAATATTTTAAGCGTTTAAACACATCGGATAAAATCTTAAGCAAACAATATAATTCAGCCAAAATTTCCAGAGTAAATGACGCGTGTAACTGGCTTTAAGCGTGATCCTCTGTACAATAATGCTATACATATACGAGTAAGTATGGATGGCGTATACTTTGTGACTTTTTTCGGCTGTAAGCGTTGGTAGAGTGAAAAGAGAGAATTAAAACACTCCGTTCTATTTATTTTCTTTAAAATATTATAATTTTTAATTTACAATTGATTGTATTTCGTTGTTTTGTAGCATTCGTCGATTCGATTTCGTAGCAGCATTGTCTTTTTGTTTTATTTTTAATCTATCATTTGTAGTAGGTATATGTAGTTGTATGTATCTATACAATAAAAAGGTTTTAGATAATAATTATGTGAATTTGAAAAGAAATTTTCTTTCATAAAAAAATAGACAGTTTTGTCGCAAGCTTACACTTTCTTATTTTGCGTAGCCTTTCGTTTTGTGTGAGGCCGCGTAATTATTTTAACTTATTATTGCTACAGCTTTTGGCTTCTTGCTTCATTGTTTTGTAAAAAAAAGCTCTGAATAGTTAAAAAAAAAATGTTTTATAATTAAAATAAACCAGTTAGATGTAAGGCTTGCGCGGCGTTAAGTTTCAAAGCTTACTTACTTAACTTAACTTATCCTTAAACGTGATGTTATATAGCATATAGCTTATATAGATGAATAATATATTTTTCCCCTTTTTATTTTTTACCTAAATACAATTTACAAAATCGGAATCGTACCAGTTACTAATTTCCTCCGAACTGCAGTAAGACCTTACTGCGCATCGATGGCGTCTTGAAGTCATTGAATTTTAAATTATTGTTTTATATCATCATAAAGTGCATAGTTTACGATTTTGTATAAACTTATACAGTTAATGTTTTATGTTCTCTACAAATGTATGGCAACAGAAATGCAGTAGTTTATTCCTTTTAAATTACTTAGAGCTTCTAGGATATACTATATAGGTACATTATAAGTTTATATTTTATAACTATTTAAAAGTTTTATTTTAGTTTATATATGAACTCGAGGCCATCATTACGTCGTGGAGTAGCGTCTGACAGCAAACACGTTGATTGTGAGTTCTTTCTCTGCTTATGGGTGAAATTAATGAACGAATGAGTTATATTAATTTCCCAGTTTTAGTTACTTAATACGCAATGTTACAAAATTCAACAGAAAAGCTTTTTTTTTTCACTTGCGAGTACAATATATATGAAAATAAGAGCTTGGAAAGACAGTTCTTATTTTCATATCAGTTGGCTGTCGTCGTTATACGTAAAAATAAATAAAAATATCACTGTATCATAATATGGAAATTACTTAAATTTTTGATTAATAAAATCACAGTATAAAATAGTTTTCTTGTAGAACAATTTTATATTTTATATCGAAATATATGTAATTTAACAATCGTAAAATGCAAATAACTGCCAGAAGTTACTAGGTATTTATAATAGTTTTTCTTTAGCTAGTACAAAATACTTCTAAAATATAAAATAAATGCAATTTCTTCAGTTCTTCGTGGCGTCATATATTGTTTTGTGAAATTGATTATTTTCATTCTCTTGCTCTGGTAATGAAACAAGTGCCTCGGTGAGTTCGCTCACTGAATCCGACTGAAAAGGTAGGAGTTAGGGTACCAGATTCTGTCTGTCAGAGTGTCTCAGAACTAGATTGCCATGTGAAACACTTATATAATGTATGGAAAGAATAGATTTTCGAACTCTCCAAACACTAATAAAAGAGAAATAAAACAAAATTTCTATTCAAATACATATTTTATATTTTTATATTTACATATTTATTTATACACAGTCAGTTTTCGTTTGCAACTTGATTTAAAATCTCGTTATAAACTAAATATGCAAGAAAATTACTTTCTAGTTTTGTATGATTTATCCTACAGTTAGAGTTGTTTAAGTTTCAAAGCTACATCGTTCAAGTACTTCAACTTTTATGTCTCGTTAAAGACAGCTCTTGATATTTTAGTTAGTTAAGCTATTTGTGAGTAAGAATAATATTTACGTATTTTCCACCAGTTTAACACAAAATTTTGTGCTTTTCAAGGCATAAATGTAAAGAAGTGTTAATAACGCTGTCTAACGTTAGGCAGAGGGAACCTGGGAACCTAATATTCAGACACTATACACTTTCGCTCCCCACATCAGATAGAATTTTCTTAAATAGTTTTTTTATTATTTTAAATAATATTTTTTTAGAGTTCCGTACCGTAAAAGAATACAGGAAAGCCTTGAATCACTTTGTTGCCGTGACAAGTGACATTTTATAAATCATATGTTTTCCTTGACATACAATCATGAAATTGGTACGGAACTCTTGGTGGGCGAGTCCAACTCCCACTTGACAAATTGTTTTTAATAAGTTGTTTTTAGGTTGAATCTCGATTAACAGTGTTATTTATCTTAAGTAATGAATAATAATTATTTGTTACAGGTATGTATTCGTTTCAAGTAACTGCGCCTGTTGAGTTTCGCCACTCAACACTGTCTTCAAAATTTCACGGTGCGTAGGGATTCCTATCCCCAATTAGGTTCCCATTAGAATTAGGTTCCCTCTGTCTAAGCCGAATATGCGGGGCAAAGAGGAATAGATATTAAAAAATAGTCCTCAATAACATTTCATTATCATTTCTAATGTCACGAAGTAAGTATTCAAATTATGATCGTATGAAGACCAGCTATTTCTGTTTATATGTAAACAGTCTACATATTTCGGCCAAGGCTAGCTGTAAATAAAATTGACACATATTGCAATTGTCGGAAAGCTTACGAACATAACTATATATTATAATTTTTTTAACTATTTTAAGAACTAGTGTTGGGATCCCGGTTTTGTCCTAAAATTTGGTGGTTAAGCTCATAAAAAATTGGTTTTTAGAAGATCACTTTGCAATAATAATGAGCTGGTGAAGGGAACTGTCTTAATGGCGAATGTCTTAACACCAGGTTCTCTCTGCTTATCCTGGGATGTACAGGATAACGGGAAACTAAAAAAAACTTCACATTCTGAGCTTCAATTTAATATGGTATTTTAAATATATATATATATAAATTTCAGAGTTCTGTATCTTCATTGATTCCCCAAATTTAGTAATAATAGGTATCTTTAAACGCATAAAGCTATATCCCTCATATAGTAGGGTAGGTGGGTGTACTTTGTACATAATCTAAACGACTACGGTTTGGCAATTTATGAAATTTAAATGTTCTAATTGTACTTAGCGACGTGAGTTATGTTATCAGGACTTATTAACACGTTTCTAAAATAATAGGCCTTCAATTCATAGAGTGATTTTTTTATATAAAAATAGTAATATATTAGACTAGCGGACGCGCGCAGCTTCGCTTGCGTATTTAAGGGTGAATTCTAATAACCCATGAAACATGTGTTCAATGATATATTTTTAAGAGTCTAAATTTCAAATTTTATAAAAATCGGTGGCGATTTAAAGATTTTTCCATACAAACTTTCAACCCCTTATTTACACCCTTAGGGGGTGAATTCTAGAAAACCATGAAACATATGTTCAATTAAATATCTTTAAGAGTCTAAATATAAAATTTTATAAAAATCGGTGGCGATTTAAGAATTTTCCCATACAAACTTTCAACCCCTTATTTGCACCTTTAGGGGGTGAATTCTAGAAAACCATAAAACATGTGTTTAATTATATACGTTTAAGAGTCTGAATTTCAAATTTTATAAAAATTGGTGACGATTTAAAAAAAACCTATACAAACTTTCAACCCGTTATTTGCACCCTTAGGGAGAGAATTCTAGAAAACTATGAAACACGTGTTGAATTAAATACTTTTAAAAATCTAAATTTCAAATTTTATAAAAATCGGTGCCGATTTAAATTTTTTTCCATACAAACTTTGAATCCCTATTTCACCCCTTTAGGGTTAAAATTTTTCAAAATCTCTTCTAAGTGGATGTCCAGAATACGAAAGTAAACTTTTGTCCAAATTTAACGTTTCTACGCACAGCGGTTACGGCTGTGCGTGCGTCTTACCTCAGTCAGTGAGGACAAGTCCTTTTATATATATAGATAATGACTATGTTTAGTGGTCACATTAGTTTCTATTAGTATATCCCACGCACGGTATGGTAAGGCAAAAGAAATCTAGTGTTAAGACACTCCTTGGCCCATTTTCGCCGAATTTTCGAGACATTATGTGTTGAGTGGTGGAATTTAACATAACGCTGTTGATGGTTTCTTACCAGAACGAGGAAATGAAAATATTAAGCAAATAACGGAGTGTCTTAACACTAAAATATGGTCTCTACCTCACTGCTACAAGAGAAACATTGTGTTAAGAAAAAAAAATATCCAAAAAAATGAATTAATGAAAGTGATTCATATTTCACTTGAATTTTTATATTATAAATCATTTTTACGGTCTGGTTAGTAATAGCAAAATCTTCGTTTTAGCAATAAACCGGTAATATTATTTTTTGTGAGGCGTTTTGGAGTACAGACATAGAGTCAAAGTGGTTAGGCGATAGGCGGTATTGAATTATTTTAGTCGCCGCCTTTCAACACCCAAAGAATTTAATCTGGAAGTGAGAAGAAGACTATTAATACTAGGTTGTCTGTACAAATCGTACTATATGCGGAAACTACAAAAACATTTTCTGTTCATTTTGTTCTCGGATGCGATTTGAAATGATCGAAAAATTAGAAAACAGAAGCGTATCACAAATAGATCCAGTAAAGGAAATATGAACCGCAAATATTAAAGACACTGTACTAGAGATCGTTGTAAGGCGAGAATTTCTGAATTATCCTCCAGAGTATATTTCTATACAATATTTTTCTATATAAGACGGTACAAATTTACATTTGCAAGAACGTGGCTTGAATACTTCAAGAGTTTTAAATAAAAATGATTCTAGAATATAAACAAAAGTATATTGAAACTAAAAATTTGTTTTACTTTTTATAGAATAATATGAATAATAGGCTGGTCGTAAGTTCGATACTTGTGGAAGAGACGATATATATTATTGCCATGGCGTTGAGTTCTGGCATTTACAACTCAATGTCTCAAACAAGTGTCTTAACAATAAATTCTCTCTTCTTATCCTGCTATAGCTGCTTACGAAGCTTTCTTATATTTTTAAATCATCTGTCCCACAGTAGAAGACAAAAAGAATCATGACTTATGGAACCGAAATCTGTCACTCAATACTGGAAGCTTCTCTATCATATAGAATTCGCAATGAAGTGGTCCGCCAGAGATTCAAAGTCACCGCTGCAGGTAAAATCAGCAAACTTATGCAAAACTGGGCCAGCCATGTCTCCAGATATACATCATCAGATGGTCGATAGAGCCACATCGTGTAATAGTGGATACCGCATTTAGGCAAGTGTAGTATAGTGTAGGCCTTGCAGAATGACGAACAGAGGACTTAAAGAAGGAAACTGGCAGTGGATGGAGCCCGAGGCCCGAGACTAGGATAGTTGGTGCTCGATAAGGGAGGCCTACAGACGGAATAGACGGCGACAGGTTATAAAAATACCTATATTGCTAGGCTTACTTTAAAATCGTGAAGCTGAAAAAAGTTTCTGCTCCCTTTCCTCCCTTCCTATCCCGTACATTAATTCAATGACTTGTTTTCACGATTTCTTTGTCAATACGAACTCGACTCGACCAAAATAAAGAAATGTCACACGCAAGAATACTTGGTGCTCGGCAAACAGCCAATTTGCATACTCAAGATTTCATATAAATATCACCAAACGCTATATCACTGGCAATTATAATTTATTGGTGTTTAAAAGGACAAAGGAAGTTGAAAAAGTAATATAAAATATTTATTTTGAAAATATATTGTACTTTATAATTTGTTTTTCTGGCACACTTTGGGAGTTAATTTTATCAGAGTGGCTAAAGGAAAGTAAGGCTAATATATATAAATACAATTTTCGATATTTTCCTTTACATATATAGTCCGATATTGTTTTTTTACCTAATTTAAGGTTTTTTTTTTTTAATTAATTAAAACTACAATAATATGATTTTTGAATTGGGTAGGCAGAGGAGAAATAGTATAAAGACCAACCGTTCTCCGCTTTGTAATCAAATTCAAGATACGGCTTGTTAGGTAGTAGAACTAAACAATGTGTTTTAGTGTTAAAATGAAAATAATTCATTCCTTCAAGTGAAAATCGAAACCACAACCATCGCGATTACAGTCAGTCAGTACCACTAAGCGACCAAAGCCTTAAATAATATTTTTTTCTTAATAAATCAAATAAAGTAACACTCTCATATACAACATAATGTTACAATTCCAACTTCCTTCCATTATATTCATAGCTCGTTACTCACGCTTTGTTCGATAATTACCATATATTTGGCGGTTTTGAAACAAAGTGACTTACAAAAGAACGAAGTTTCAATCTGGTAATACATTTTATATTAAAACATGGGAATTGATTAAGCTCGTCTCATGTCAGCTGAAAATTAAATTATGTCAGCGTCTTGCCGTGGTTAGAATAGAGATGGATTATTTTTAGTTAGTTACTTTATTATATTACTAGCGGACACGCGCAGCTTCGCTTGCGTATTTAGGGGTGAATTCCAAAAAACCACGAAACATGTGTTTAATGAAATATTTTTAAGAGTCTAAATTTCAAATTTTATAAAAATCGGTGGTGATTTAATGATTTTTCCATACAAACTTTCAACCCCTTATTTGCACCCTTAGGGGGAGAATTCTAGAAAACTATGAAACACGTATTCAATTAAATACTTTAAAAAACCTAAATTTCAAATTAAATTAAATTAGGGTAAAAAAATTAGGGTAAAAATTTTTCAAAATGCCTTCTTTGTGGATGTCCAGATTACGAAAGTAAACATCTGCCCAAATTCCACGTTTCTACGCACAGCGGTTACGGCTGTGCGTGCGTCTTACCTCAGTCAGTGAGGACAAGTCCTTTTATATATATAGATTATGAGGCCTTGTGGCGTAGACAATGTCTGGGTGATGAATGCTGTATCCCTCGTATAGCTGGGTAGGTAGGGGGAACCTGGGAACCCAGTCTTCAGACATTTAATTTTGATATTTTTTCTAATTTAACCCATTTAGACCCATAGCCAAACTAGCAGTAAATAAAAGGTTTTTTAGGTAATCATTGATAGATATCGATGTAAAAAAATAAAAAACGTAAAAAAAAAAAAGTTTTTTTTTATTTAAATATAAAAAAATGCCGTCCTTAAATGGGGCCAATGGGCACATGTAGTATCTAAATTTTCGAAACTATTTTTGCGACACGAAATGTTTTATAACACTTTTTACACTATAAACACGTTTTTTTATCGCACATTGCACGTCTCAGTTGCTAGCAAAATTTTTGGGAGTAGTGGTCTACCCCGTGGTGCTTCAGACTTGGTACTGCAGAAGCTGCTGGTCGCATAAATACGTTGATGTTTTCGTCTCTTAAATCGTGACGAGCGATGTGACGAAAAAATCAAGCTAATCTATCCTGTTTATATTAGTTAGCAAGTGCAGGTGCCTCGAATTTGCAACAGCAAGATCCTATGTATGTGTGGATAAAACCTACCACCATTTATTGCCACGTACAGCATTGCTATATAGGTAAAAAGATTGATCAGCCTGATCAACCCCTCCCATACCACACTGTAAAACCTTCGCACTAATAAAATTTAGTTAACTTGGTAAAAGCAGTAATCAAAATCGGCTCGGTTTTTCTTTTCATATCCTTTACTGCTGAGTTTCATCTTTTAACAATTCTTAAATTTCTCAAGACGATCTTGTATATTAGTCGTAGTAAGATCACTTTTACACCAACGGAGTTGCTCAATATTACGGTTCCTCTACGTCTCTTAGCAAAAGGTTGATAAATGCTTCTTTTAGTAAGCAGGCAGATTAGCAGTGCTTTGTATATCTACATCTTCTTCGTCGATTACCACACCTGGTTTTAGAGGCAGCGCAACTAAATATACCTCTTCGAAGTCTTTTTCTTCAATAATTACAACTGCGATTGCTTCTTGAAGATCCTTATATTCATTGCCGCTACATATAACCGCTAAATATCCTAAGAGTCATTATGAACTTTGGATGGACATGCATATAAAAACATAAAAATTTACCTCTGATGTGCCCATTGGCCCCAATTGGGGACAGCATCGTAAAAGTTGAATTTGTCCTATTACGACTCTTCTTTTCTAATCAAATGTAATTATATTACATAGAATACTAAGTACTTAAGTATATTTTGTACCAAAACAAATGTATTTAGAAGAAAAATTTAAAAATAAATATACTTACGTTTTGCCTTCACAGATTTCGTAAAACAGCTTTACAAAAGGCACGAAATGAACGATTGTAAAAAATTTTTAGTTGGATTTTACGGCTACAACATAAGGATATGCTACTTATCTTTACAATTCTAGACATAGACTGCATAAAAATAAAAATATAAAAAAAACAAGGGTACTATTGTAGGCGTACCCAGTTGGGCACGGCGGGTCTATATGGGTTAAATATGTCTCTATTCAACACTTTTAATAATTCTGTTCTAAGTTAAATTATAAAATCGAAAATATAAAGTGCAAATAAATAAACATCTTACGGCTTTATAATTTGAAGTTATTAGATTAAAAACTTCACGAAAGGCAAACAAATGTCTATATTTTCGTTTTTAATCAACCGGGGCGGCGTCAAGCCCGCGTGTTCTTTTCACAAGCGTATCTAAAAAGGTGGCAAGGTTACATTTAATATTTTAGAAGATTGGGTTTTTAATCTTTAATGTGGTTCGGAACAGTTTCTAAGAGTTCTATTTATAGGTGCGTTCAATTTCAGTTTTCTACATTTTTCCAGTCACTATGGTTTTTCCGTAAATTAGGGTATACATCGGCAAACACTTTTAAGTCATTATATGTATTAAGCTACGCTTTGTTTCTCCAATAAGAATGTTTAAGCAAACTGAGATGTACTGCAAATGTTAAAGATAACAATCTATAACAGTTACCTTATGTTACCATGTAAAAATAGAAAATAATTTTGTAAACTTGTGCTAGGAATATTATAAATGTAAAAGTTTATATGGATAGATGGATGTTTGCTTAACTTTCATGCGAAAACTACTAAACAGATTGAGATGAAAGTTTACAGTATAATATACTCGTAGCTTCTTTTCTTCTAAAGATTTTCTATAACTTATCTATAATATACCAAAAAGTTCAAGCGGGCGAAGCCGCGTTTAAGTTGCCAGTAGTTACATATTACAATAACGTTAAATTTATTTCTTTGAAAAATATATAATAATACAATTAGTTCAATAATATCAAATCTTTCTTTTGTAAGGGAAATCAAATAAATATGACAACTTTTTTCCTCATTTTCCTATACGAACAAAATGAAATGCTAATTTTGAACTGAATAAATTTTACAACAATTGAGGTGTAAGAATAAAATTGAAACGTTCCATATGAGAACAAAGAAAGACTTCAATGGTAATTGTTCATTTGTAAGCAATGTGAGCAACAAAATTCTATTTTGAACATCCTCTTGTATTCATTGCTTTGTTTTATTTCATGAGATTATTATTGAAAGTGAGGGAATCGATTATCGTGTGCTGAACGTTTAACAGACTAAACCCCTCTAAATCCCGCATATAGCAAGGTAGGAAGAGAAAACCTAGTGCTCAGATACTCTGTTCTCCATTTACCACCCAATTTTCAAGACATTGCTAAGTGAATGACGAAAATAAATATCGCGATTTATCAATATCTCGTTACCAAAGCGAGAAAATAAATAATTTCTTTGAGTGGGAATCGAAACCACAACCATCGTATTTACAGTCACTTGCTGTGCCGCTACCCCACGACTGCCTTTGATTACATATTTGAAAAAGGAATTAACAATAAATTACTATAATTAATAAAAAAACATAATGGCCATGGCCATGGTAGATTGCCTAAATTTTATAGATGACTTGGCGTCTGCACCATTGCTATCCATGGTCACCAGTCGACCTTGCCGGTCAGTGTGTGGTGTACTTTTACCGGTATCGGTCGATTTTGCGATAAAAGACTACCCCAAATGGCGTTCGATGGTAAGAAAGTATTATTAAGTTGTATATATTTCCTGTAAACTTGAAAATAGTTATTTATATGATAAATTCAAATATTTTATTCCGAACCGGCGTTGGCGTTGAGTTACGCCCAATACGCAATGCCACCAGAATTCTATATATCTTTATATAATTAATGTAAATAATTTAATAATAATATATTTGATTCTCCACAAATCACACTGAGTATATAAAATAGTTATTTCAATCAACAAGCATTAATTATATTCATTAATATAGAGGCTTTAAAGCCTAGTCGTACTGTTTATATTATAATTCTCATAGTAAGACCGATGTAGTATAGTAGGATAAGATAATTATGGACTTAAAACACGACGTTTGCTAGTTCGATTCCCACTCAGCTAATAAATTAAGAAATACATGTTATTATAATAGTTTTAGTTATTAATTAGTATTCTTCATTTATAAAGTAACAAAAGCTATATACAATGTAGAAATTAAGACTGTTTTTAAAGATTTTTCTTACATGGTTGTTTAAAAATGAAATTTTGTTTAGTATTCATCTGAACGAATACGTATTGGAATCCAGTTATTTCCCTCGACTCTTAGAGCTGTGAACTTAGTTGCAGTGACATTTAAATTTTCAAAATTCTTTTCTTATCTTAGTTTCGTCGTTCTCTTTTGAAATTACTGTAATAATGAAATTTATCATATACACGTAAAGTATAAAGATAAATTTTATATTAAAATGTTTGATTTGCAATTAAAAATAATAATAAAATATATCTTAAACTGTAGTTCAAACGAGAAGACGAGACTCAAATCGGATGTTCGGGTCGCTAGTATACAAGGAATAATATTTCAATTACCAGATATGACCCACAAGAAGCCAAGCTATATATAAAACCATTTAAAAACACAGTAGTCAAATTCGGTAAACCTCATTTTTATTTACACTACTATGCACCTCAAGCAAGTTCAATTTGGAAATAAACAGACGTCAAAGTGAATGTGAATCAAACGAAGTGTGAGAAATATTCACCAAACGGTTTGGGGGTCGAGACTTGTGAAATTAAAGTATGTTCTTATTATTATGTCTTTTTTTTAATAGGTGGAATGTGAAGAACTTTTGAGAAAGACCGAAAAATTTGTAACAGTTCTTCATATACGAGTGTAAGGAATGCAACAGAAAAAATTGACTTTTTAGTTGAATTTATTTGTGAAATTTTAAAACGTGAATTTTGAGACCATTATAGTAGTTGCATCCGAATGTAAGTTAATGAATGAGACAGTAAGGCTAACTAACTTTTTCAATACTAGTTTTTTCTGTCCACCCTACCAAATAGTTTTTACTCTTATATGTAAAAAAGAAAATATTTTTCCTTTTACACAGTATATTGAGAAATCTTCTAAAATTCCCATACATTCCATAACATATGTATATGCTAAGTTTCAAATTTCTAAGTCCAGTAATTTTGTCTGTGCGGTGTCTCCCAGTGACAGGAGAGTTTTCTATGTAATATCTCTATATCTTCTTCATGTCTATTTTTCTATATAATCTTCATGGAACTCGTGGAAAACGATTATACGTCATTGTTATATTTGCAGCTTAGTTGCGAAATTTATATATCGTTTTGAACTGTTTCCGTGATACCTTCCATTGGAGTAATTTTGAATATAATTTCCTTATTTCTGCCATTATACGCATCTAAATGTACTTACATTAATTTGATTAAATACAACTTCCTATTATTGTTTGCGATCTAATATTATGTTATATTTGTTTACTTTATTTTTTTCTGGCATAGCACAGTGCGCAGGGAAAACTTAGTGCTTAGTACATAACGTAGTGTACGTTTCCCGTTTTTAAGCTTACTTTCGGGACACTACGTGTTGATTGGTGAAACTTAATGCCACGCTTTGTATACCACAGTTGGGAACATGAAAATAATTTAATTTGCAATTTACTGTTAGCCTATATTTTCTTATTATATTGATGAAATTAATTGATTAAACATAATTGCTATGCTTTTGAGATTACTCGAGTATCCAACAGTATATACGATGATTAGTGAGTTCTATCCTGCATTAAGGAATTAATTTAAAAATCTCGGTGTTTCACTACACAACATGCAAGAACTCTAAAAAAATTGATGAACATTTAAATATAAAAGAGAGATAAATAAAGAAAAAAGATAAAGTGGAACAACACTATTGTTTTCTATATTTAGTTATTTAAATTACGCATCACTCATGCGTATATAAAAAACTATTACGTGGTCCATCTATAAATAATACTAACTGCCCTTTCCTATAAATGCCAATGACTTATAAACAGTGATAGACAGTACTGGCAAGATATATGAATGTCTTTGATCAGCGTGGATGCCACGTGTTTTATTTTAGAACATCCTTTTTCTTTCTTTTCACCATGTATTTGTCATACAGCAGGGTAAAGGAGATAACTTTATGTTCTCTGACCCTGACTCCACTCCACACAGACACTTCTCCTGTCCGCCGAATCAATGCCATACTTTCATTTCTCTTATTTATTTATAAGTACAGATAGATTTTTTCACTTAGAGGTCATAGCACAGTGGCACAAGCGTGCGACTGTAAACGCAACCACTCGAGGAAAATAAATGTTTTATATTAATTTATAGATTCATAGAGTTCTGCCATTCAATATGCAATGCCGCCAGAATTCTGCTGACAATGGAGAGCGGAGTGTCTTAACAATAGGCTCTCTCTGCCTATCTTTTTTTCATGAATTACTGTTTTCTCTATAAATAAAGGTAGCTTTTACCCAAAAAAAGAAAGGTACATTGTCTAAGCTCTATCTATACCTATCTAATTAATAATTAAGATTTTTAAATTTCCAAAAAAATTATGTATTTGGATTATCTTAGGTATGTCTTTGACTATCTCGCAAATTGTACCAAAACATACCTTAATGAATTTACTGAGAATTTTCCCAAAAAAATGCATAACGACCCAATTCCTGAAAATTTCACCGACATTGAAAGGGAACAATGCGTATTGAAAACAACCGCGTGTCCAATGACCTTTTCCCGTCCAAAAGCGAGCGTGACGGCTGCGCGTGCGCACCAACCAAAAATAACATGACGGTGTCGAGTTGCTTTCAGTTTAGCTAAGAACGTGAAACCGACCGCCTGTGATATATCTAGTCTGAAACACCCGTATACCACAATGACAAGTAAATTAATAGTGTATTTTCGCTTGTGATTTGGATTTTACCCCCAGTTTTTTTCTTAATGTGCCATTAAATATTGTAAGTAAGCTTTTTTTACTAACACTTATTTTTTTTGAGTTACAGGTTTAGTCAATATTTAAGTTCCTTATTATAGTCCAAGAGCATGCGAATTTTTTCCTATTGTTTGTTTATTTGGTTTCCACTTTAAAATTTTTCTTTTATTTTTTTATTTATAAACACTTCTTAAAATGTTTGCTTCTGGAATTTTCCCACATTTTATACGGCGCGAGATTCTGTATATAAGCTTTGGTTATTTTGAGCTCCTTTGCCCTAAATAATCCTCATAAGACAAATTAAAATTAATATTTTTTTAACATTTTTTACATTTTCAATAACATTTTAGGTACAAATAAAACTACATTTAAATAAAATAAATACGAGATACGTATAAATGTCCATAAAAACCATAAAAATCATTTAATTAATTTTTTATTTAATTATAGGATGTAATAATTAATTATACCTAAAAGGTATTTTACACCTAACGTATATAATAAAAACACCTAAAGTTTTGTTTTAAATCCCAAATAATCTGCTAAATTATGCTTAAGTGTGCTTAACCGATTTATTATAAAGTAACGTAAATACAGCTGTGACGTAAGACACCATACTCACTACGTAGCTGCCATTTTAGTTTCAAATATTTATAGAATTATAGTTGTTATTATTGAAGCGTTAAAATTAACTTACTTCTGTAAATAACTAAGGAATTTGTATATATTATAATTTATATTCTATATTATAGTAGTTTTTTTCTCCGTTCTTATTTCATTCTTTCATAGTACAACCTCCTTCATGTGTTCTCCATTCAACGATACATTGGCAAAATAATTAACTTTAATTGACACGGTCAAATCAACATAATAAAAGCTTACTACTTACTATTTTACTTTGATTAATTTATTAAAATCAATATAAAAAAGTAAGATGTAATGAATTACCAACTACCCCTCATACTATACATAATACATACAAAGCTCAAACTTTCATTGTACTTTAAAACTTTTCCACAGAACAAATTGCAAGGAAATGTAAATCGTAGACGACCTTGGAGATGTATGACGTATGGTTTATTCATACATGTTTTTAATACGTCATGTACTGAAACCAGCTTTTTAGCGGATGAATGTTTTCTTTTGTTTATGAATTGAATTAAAATAACTGAATGCTTTTGAGTGCTACTTTGATAAAGTGTTTTTGTTTATAGTCTATTCTTTTCTGATCTTCTTTATCTTTACATAATATAATAAAGGTCCTTTCTCATCGATGTTTGCTTAAATATTGCAAACTAGGCTACAGATTTTGGAGCGGTTTTCACTAATTGGCACACAAGCAATACGTGTATTTAGAATTAAGCACTCCACCGATTTAATTCAATCTACACATTGAGCCATTGATTGAGAAATTGAGTAGAAAATGGCAACGGAATAGATGGAATGTCTTAACACTACGTTTCCTCTGCCTACACGACTATGTTCGAGATAGAGCTTGGTGCTTTTTTTATCAATGTAACTAAAAAAACTCAGACCCAACCAATAAATATATCATTTTAAGACTAAATATTTGATGTATACAACTCCGTACAGTGTGGTCTCGAGGGTAACCAATTTATTTGAACTCTTATGTAAATATCGCTGTCGTTCTATGTAAAGCAAGTAAGCTGTTTAAACTATTACTTTATTTTATTTGGAGCGTAAAAATTGTAAGCGATTAGTATATCTACTAATTAAATAATATTTGAAATCTCCGGTGGCCTTAATTGTTTAAAAATTGTTTATGTTAAAAAATCAAGAGAACTTCATAAATTTCAGGAACTAGTAGGTCAGGAACTAGTAGCTTTGTCTGTGTGAACTTTAAGATTTAGCATCTATTCTTTTGATAACGGATCTTAACTTTTGCTAATAAATTGCTCGTTTTCTATTCCACACATACGCACACAAATCGTTCCGTTCTTGAGGTATTGTGTGTTCAGCGGTGAAGTTCAACGCCGCGCTTTGTAACCAGAGTGAGGAAATAAAAATATTAAACATTTCAGTCCCCTAAGTGGGAATCAAACCCACCATTGTCACGTTTACAGTCGCCCGCTTTTGCATCTGCGCTACGACGACAACCGTAGAAGCCAAATATTTTATTGTAAATGCCATAATATACTCAAAACATAAAAAAACTATGTTTTTATCTAAGAAAATTCGTTTCGTCGTTACGAACCTAAATTATTTATTATTCAGTGACAAGTCTATTCCGATATAAATAGACTGTAATATAAATTGTCTACAAAATTTATTTATGGAATGTGTTATTTTCACTTTTATAGAAAAAAGCTGTTCCATACAATATTGTGTAAAGTTTGCTATATTTACTAGAAAAGACTATATAAGTTGAATAATTGAATTATTTTGGGAAATAATAAATAATCGTTAAAAAATCTCACTTTTTTAGTAACGTTCCTTTAATTTCTCATAATTTGAAAATATTCGTTATTTACAATTATGCTTAAATTATTTAGTCTAATCGGTGATGCAATATGTATAAAAAAATATTATACCATTTTTGAAGTTTTGACGAAAACGTAAAAGCACCCTTATTTTGAGGATAAAGACCAATAAAATAAAATTCACTTTCGTGTTCGTTTCGATCGGCCAAATACGAAGAAGACCATTAAAAAATCTGCCAACCACGTTCAAAATAGCACTGACGCGTTCTTGTATAATAAACACGAGATACGCAGTCGATATGTAGTAAAATTAATCCTGATGCAAATGTACGGCGATTTCTAGAAATAGACATTTTCAATTCTGGATATTTTTGGAACTTATTATGTTTAAAGTATTGGGTTTAAAAGTTTTTATATAATCAAAAATATTTATGTTATAGCACCTAGAAAAATGTCACGATATCTTTACACTGTTATATAAATCATAAAAATCATTCACGTTTTTTCTTAATTAGGAAACTTTTATTCTTTTTGAAACCGTCATGGCTCAGAGGAATAAATGTGTGTATTCGTGGCGATTGTAAACGATTCCTACTCGGGGAATACCTCACTAACTTAAATATCTTAGTGGGAACGGAATGTCTGAACATTAAGTTTCCAGGTTCCATCTGCTTACCCTTTTTTCCTTTTTACCGCTTATAGCAAGGTCTACAAAGATAACCTAGTGCATACTGAGTGATGGATTACCCACGCTTAGTCTCATAAGATAGGAGGAAATAAATATAATTTAATTATAATATTTCTTAAGTAAGAAACTCACAATCAATCACTTTTACAGTCAAATATTATTTTTCCGTGCTTCAGTGGCCTCGAAATATTAACATACTTATATGTTTTTATTATATATGTGTAATATTTTTTTTCTACAAAAGCGGACTACTAGCTTGTGTAGTACAAGCTGATGGCTATTTCTTAGAAAGTTATTTTTAAAAATGTTTTTTGTTTCTCATTAATGATTCATTTTTACATCTCTCAAGTTTACTTGAGCCAAAATGATGTATGCTAGAGAAAGATACAGAATACCTAGAGATGTCTCTGATATTAAAATTTTTCTTGCAATGATGTGTTCTCAAAAATATTCGTAAACAAAACTAATTTACAAGCAACAACAAAAGAGATTAATAGATTTATTAACTGTTAAAAAATAATAATTTAAAACGTAGCTCTCTTAATTCGTCATCATTTAAAACTGGCGTCATTATGCGTAGTGTTTTCAAAAGTACAATTCTCGCATTCGGGCCCACCGCTTCTAAAATGTAAATGAAAGCCGTGTGAAATGCCAGACGTTTGCTATTTTTAAATGGAGCCGGATCCTCTACATATCGCGCAAACACTAAAATTAAACCTGACAGAAATCCCAGTGACCATATTGCTAGTGTAGTGGGACAGTTTAGAATAGATATCTTATGTAATGGAAGCTAATGAACTAATATTTATGTACATTTGTGAAAAAAAGTATCAAAATTTGTTTATAATTTTAAGAATAGGTTGTAGTGATTATATATTATGGAAAACTCGCCATATTATAATGAATGTTTAATTTATCCCTTAATGTATGAAACATGGCAGAATACTTTTGTAAGCAGATAATTTTTATCTGTCTGTATATATTTCTATTTATCCAGGTTAAAGGTTGGAACAGGTTCAGGTTAAACTCTTGAACTTTTTTGGATTTTTAACTGAAAAATAACAACCTTGAAAAGATTATCTCTCTATCTTTCAGTAAAAATCCGTAGAACAACATATGAACTACATTCTGAACCGTAATTCCCACGGGTTCAGGTTTTAACTTTTTAAGCTGTGCTTGTCGTACACGTGTACCTATTAAATAGGACGATTGTGTGTGAAATTAAATAAAAACCTAAAGGATTTAAATTATAATTTAGTAATTAATACTTTAGACAACCATACTAAAATAAGATATAATATGTAAATACCCCCAAATAATATAAAATACATATTTATATTATTCAAGCGAGCGAAGCTACGGAGGGGCCGCTAGTATTACATTTTTTTATCAGCTTCACGCTATATCCTGCACACAGTAGAGTAAGCGGAGGGAACTTAGTGATGGAAGACACCCCGTTCAACACTTCTTGCCGAGGCATTGCGTGTTGAGTGGCAGAACTCAACACTGCGCTTTGCCTCGATACCAGAGTTAAGAAATGGAAATATCGAACTACATAATAGATAAGAATAACACACCACAACGGCCTCAACTTTCTAACTTACATAAACACTAAACATAAAACTTACATATATTGAATTAATTAAAAAAATGTTTTGTTTATTTTAGATACATAGTAAGAGGGTAAAACAAAAATGGAGCAGTTTGAATCACTGCTGACGTGCTGCGTCTGCTTGGACCGGTACAGAAACCCAAAGCTGCTGCCATGTCAGCACAGTTTCTGTATGGAACCATGTATGGACGGCCTGGTCGACTATGTCCGGCGACAGGTAGCGACTGTTTTTAAATAGTGTATTCTCTTATTACTATATAATATAGAAAAAGTTGTGTAAATTATAAATAAAATATTCCTTCCAGGTTAAATGTCCAGAATGTCGAGCGGAGCATCGTATTCCTTACCAGGGTGTACAAGGTTTTCCGACCAATGTTACCTTACAAAGATTTTTAGAGCTTCATGCTCAAATCGCTGGGGAATTGCCTGATCCTACTGCGGGTCAAGTTATGGAAAGATGCAATGTTTGCTCAGAAAAAGCATATTGTGCTCCTTGTGCGCATTGCGATAAGAAAGTCTGTGAAGAATGTAAATCTGCTCATATGGAAGTACTTCGTCGTGAAATAGCAAGAATTAATAATCAAATACGGAGGGGTGTAAATAGATTGCAAGATATTTTGGCTGTTGTAGAGCGAAATACTGCTAATCTACAAACAAATTGTGGTGCAGTTGCTGGAGAAGTAGATGAAATTCATAAGAGGCTCGCAAAAGCCTTGAAAGATCGAACTGATTTCTTAAGAAACGAAGTTGACCGTTATTTAGCTACTGAACTTAGAAACTTAACTCATCTTAAGGATAATTTAGAATTAGAGTTAAGTAATATACAAAGCAACTGTGATCTAGCTGACAAATACATGAACGATGATGTTGAGTGGGAAGATACAGAACTTGTTGATACTAAAGAAATATTTTTGAAAACTGTAGAATTTTTGCGTAATTTTGATTATGAAGCTGGTGATTACAATCGAAGAGTACGGTTTATAATGACTCATGATCCTAATCAATTAGTTATGCACGTTGCTAGTTATGGAGAACTGAATATCACTCAACCAAACGCATACTCAGTTGGGCTACAACAAACACAAGGCTTAACTAGATCCAAGAGTGACCATCGTTTAGCAACACAGTTTCGTCAGCAAGAAGAAGCTAAAGGATATATGGAAAATGATGAACCAATTTTAGGTGGTCGTAAGTTTGGTGAACGTCGACCACCTCCACCAGAAAAACATACAAGAGACTATGGTGCTACTGATGACTATAGCGGTTATGAGTCAGAGCATAGACCTTCGCGAAGATTTCGCTCTCGGTTCGTGAGAAGTCATCAAGCAGATAATGATTCTGATACTGAAACGACTACAAGATCAACAAAAAGTGAGCAAAAAGAAAAAGAAAAGGAGAAAGTAGCTGATACAGAAGATGCTACACGTGGGCCTCTTAGCGGAATATTCAGATTAAGTGACTGTCCTCGCGTAATGCAGCGAATATTAGATGTAGACAGTGGTAAGAAAAAAGAGAAGAAAGAACCTCCTCCACCGCCGAAACCAGTTCAACCAGCACCGCAACCACAACGTCGTCCACCTCCACCAGCAAGACAGCAGAGTGAAGACGACGAAATAACTCGTCTTAAAAGACAAAATAAGGGTGCAGCTACATCACAGGAACCTGATCGACCAGTGCAGCGACCTGCAGAAGAAGAACGAAATTCTATTAATCGTAAGCCTCCAACACCAGCTCGCGAGGTGAGTTGGGAAGAGGAAAGAGAGTAAATCAAATATATAAACAGATATATAAAATAAGTAAATAATCATCGATACTAACATGGAAAACGAAACAATTAACTAGGGCATTCCACTAATGTACACTCCATGATAATCACACATAAACACAACACAACAACAAATATTACCAAACTACGTTTTTGGTGTCAATACCGAATTTAAATATATTTCTCAGGCATCCAGCGATGGTGAATCTGATGAATCTGTTGGATCTCTTCATCGAACCCAACGTAAGAATACTGCTGTAGCACCTAAAGCAACTGCTGCAAGACGGCCTTCAGCCTCTGATACTGCCACTACACATCGTCCCGCAACCCGTGCAGCGAGCACTGAATCAAGTGCTTCGACAGAAAGTTCCGGCTCGGCGGTAAAACATACAGGTGCGATTTTAACCATCGCAGAATTGAAAGCAAAATATAGCAGTGATGGGCCTCCACAAAAACCGACCACACGTTTTCTGTCCGCAGGCAATGAAAGATCAGCACCGGCAACTACTAATGGAACAACTGGCGGCGCACAACGGGTTCAAAGTCGTTTTGTTGGTTCACAGCGACCCACACCAGCCCCGGCGCCCGCCGAGCCGGCCCAAGAAGACTCCGATACGAGCTCTGAAGAGGAAACTGATTCATCTGAGGAGAGCGAGGAGGAGCCTGTAACACAAAGGAAGCCCGAGAGTCAGGCAATGGCACGCAGTGACATAGGTCCACTTTTAGCGAGAAGTAGTAATGCTAGGAGTGATGCCATTGAAAATAAGCCAACTAAAGAAACGCCAACTCAATCTCGATACCGAACTCGACAGTCCTCACAAACCGAAGAGGAGCCAGCACCTCGATATGGCGCTAGTAGTTCTTCATATAGTCGTTATGGTAGCAAGCCAAAAGATGACGAAATGACATCTTCCTTGGATGATGATTCTAAATATCCCACCGCTCGATCTAGATATCTTGCTTTAAAAGAACGACGAAATCGTCTAGCAAGAAGTAAAAGTAGTCATTCTGGTTTTGGTGGTGGCGATGATGACGATCAAGATGATCCCGTATCGCCAACTACTGCGTCTCCATCAGCTTATCTAGCGGCTCGATACGGCTCCGGCACTGGAGGTTCGGAGTTGTCTCGTAGCCGATCTTCTCACGCGCTGAAATCGAGAGAAAGCTCCCCTGAACGTCCGGTTGCCGGCGAGAAGGACGGAGCGGCCTTGAGTTCCTGGGCGAGGTACTTAAAGAATAAGTACGGCTCGCGGGGAAAAGATCGCGATTCGAGCGGTACATCGTCGAGTACATCCCGTCGCTTGTCTCTCGGGTTGCCCTTGCGCTCAGCTAACGAGCTTGCCAGTTCTGATGACGATTCAAAAAACGCGGCAGGCTCCCCCATCTCCCCTACGGCGGCTACAGCAGCGGTAGCAGGTTAGAATGAGAGTGGCGTGTACATAGGTTTGATGCTTCTGAAACTTGGGTTATCAAAAGGTATAGGATTATTTTCTAATAAATTTATATAATTTTATCACAGGTTTCGCAGCAGCAGGTTCCTCCCCTAGGAGCCAGTATCTGCAGAAACGCCGTTTACAATTCAGTGTGGGGAGTCGGGGGAGCGAACCCGGTTGTTTTACATGGCCTCGTGGCATCGCTGTAGGTCCCGACAATATTATGGTCGTGGCTGATTCATCTAATCATCGTGTACAGGTAATTTAGCAAGTTTACAATAATAATATGCGGCGTTAATGTCCGCCACTCAACATGCAATGCCTCCAGGATCCGGCGGAGTGTCTTAACACTAGATTCCCTTTGCCTACTCTGGTGATAATAAAAATATATTAGAATATAATTTATGTAAAAAAATATATAATTCAGCTATAATATAACAATATATTTGAGCGGGCTAAGCCGTGTACAATTCGCTAGTACTTCACAATCCCCAACATTCTTTAATACTCAGTAACAATTTGTTGTGTTCAAGCCGCCATATATCAATTTTATAACCTACTTAAAATATAACGATCTAAATATTTTAAATGCTACGAAAATTTCAAATAAATTTAGCTGTACATTTAGTGCCTCGAGTAAATTGGCATAAATTTACTTTTTTTGATGTTAATTTAAACATTACAGTGTTATATTATAATTTTACTAAAAATATTCGTCAACCAAGAAAATTCAGCTAAAAGAGTTGTATTGGATGAAAAATAAAAAAAAATCCGGCTTGCCAATCGAGGGTCCCGTACAAAAATTGGATGTCTCGAGCTTTTTCTGAAATTCTAGCTGAGCTGCTAAGCTGGCTACAGAGCCTTTTCATCTGATACTTCAGTTGAACTTTAATATCAAATATTGCGACCCTTTTAAGGCTATTATTTTTTAGGATTTAACAACAAATGTATAGTTTTCTAATTTTAACTAGCAACCATATTTCATATTTCTAGGTTATAAACGTTAAAAAATGAACATCTATACCGTACAATCTTCTCGTAAAGTAGAAGTCACCTCGATACACGTGTTTGGCAAATAGAGGAATGCGTAACATCGTAAATTATGTATTCGTATTCCTCGAGCGTTGTCTAATATAATGAATGTTTTAGTACCTACAGTAGTTTCATTTGATCTTTGCTATTTATATATATTCAAATATGTTAAATTATAATATATTTCAATCATCATATTTTGTAAGGTTTACAGAGCTAAGTCTTAAGTCTTGTCATCCTAACCTAAATAGATAAAAGATGGCTTTCTGACATATGCGCTATGGAATACACGAAAAGTAAATAACTAGGTTCCTTCTGTCTACCATTTGCGAAATATAAATAGCCGTCGTCGTACAGTGCATATAGTATGGTAGACAAAGGGAACCCAGTGTAACAGGGATTCTCGAGAGATTGCGTGTTAAGTGGCGGATTGAGTTTCGCCGTCCAACAAGCAATGCTTAAAACACTTTGGTATTAGAACGGGAACGTGTCCTATTGCGTTACTTAAGCTCAACTCTGAGCTCAACCGCTCTCAACTCTGAGATCGATCTTAAAATGCCTTTTTCTTCATAAATTATAATCTATGAATGAAGACAGCAAATCAAGATGGGACTTGAGAGCTCTCAAGTATGAGATCCATTTATAAATCGCTCTCAAGTCTGACATTACATAATTTTATTTGATTTGCTACTTAATATATTTTTCCCACAGGTATTTGATTCGAATGGCATATTTGTCAAAGAGTTCGGCCAATACGGCAGTGGGGAAGGCGAGTTTGATTGCCTCGCCGGCGTCGCTGTCAACAGGATTGGACAGTACATCATTGCTGATAGATACAACCATCGTATACAAGTGAGTGACTTTTTAATTTCCATTCCCATTTTTTTATTTTTTTATTCATATTTTTAGGGTTCCGTATAAAGAAGTTTCTCAAAAGAAATAACCAAATCCTTATAAGATAACTTACTTGTCCGTTCATCTTTTAATACATAAACTAAAAAATTATAGTTATTTTTTAAATTATTATTAATAAAGTTTTCTATTACATTTTTTTATTGTAAAGCTAAGGTGCCAAAATATTTGTGCTTTTGCAATAATTTCCTGTAGCATAAATTTTCTTTTCCAATGTTTTCCACCGAATTTAAACTTACACTCTTCATTCATGTCACCTAAAATTTATTTTTTTTAAATAAATTAAACCAAAAACACAGTTTTAGTCAGTCAGTCGGTCAAACATAACTTTATCAAAGATTTTGAATATGCATTGAAATGCAAACACCTAATACTTTACTATTCCGGAACAAACCCTTGTACGAAACTTGGGTTGGCTGTCAAACTGTCATTCCCAGTGTCAGAAGTTCCCAACTCCCTGACAATTAAGTTAATGGCAAGCAAAAAATTGTATTGAAATATGTTAACATTTATTTTGGCTTATATTTGTCATTTATTATCTGCTATAATAATGTTATATGGCTAAAAGACCTTATTTGGTTGAATGTAGTTATCTCAAGAAGTATTGATTATTACTTAGCAAGGTAGGCAGAGGGAACCTGGGAACCTTGTGTTAATACTCCTTTCTCCATTATGACACTTCCGTTCCCCACTTTCCACCAAATTCTCAAAGTTGAGTGGCGGAACACAAATGCCTTTGCCTTACATGTAATGTTGTAAAAGTATGTAAAAACTAATTACTACAATTCAAGACTAAAACAAATTCTATTCTATAGTTGAAAATTATACACACATAATATTCTTAAGCTTTTACTGTCGAGTAGATAATTTAAAGTACATTATGTGGGTAATAAATTTATCGTATAATAGCTTTTGTTTGTTTAAGCATGTGATTTTAGCTAAAGTGACTTACTTTAGTAGTTTATTTCAGTATGGAATAGAAATAATTAGACCGTTATGTCGCAGAGGCATAGTTACGGGTTCCATTCTCGCTCGGAGGAATAAATTATTTTCATTTTCTCGCTCTGGTCGCCGAATGTAGACATTAGTTCCGTTAATCAATATGAAAAAGTATCTTAATACAATTTTTTATATTCCTCAACTACGAGAGAATATAGAAAGTACTAACGACCATAGCAGACTAAATCTGTGGTCAATTCGATTTTGTGAAATATTACACCCAATTTAAAATGTATATGCAAATTTATATACGAAATAGCCTGTGGCTCGCTATTCTTGTATAGAATATGACCAATAACACACACCATTTGTTACTCTAACTAGAACTTTCAAGATTTCGATATGAGAGCATTTATCATGAAGCGGACTTGATATTTGCAAGAATATAGGAGTTAGAGATCAAGTAAAGAATCCCGTAGTAGCACAATATCTAACTGTAAACACGACGGTTGTAAGTTCGATTTCAATTTGGGAGTATTATTTTTATTTCTTTGCTCTACGCTTGGGTTGACTTTTGCCAATTAATGCGTAAAGTCAGGCATACAAGAGTGGGTGGGAAGTAAAGAACGGAGTGTCTTAGCACTAGGTTCCCTCTGCCTACTCTGCTATATGTGGGATATAACGTGGGCAAACAAAAAAATATTGGTGAAGTAAAATATAAAATGTTAAAAGTAAAGCCATGTTAGATTCCGTTCTCTACAATCGCATTCCATATTGGATACGTCGCTTGACGCTTCACGCCCGAACGGTTATAGTACTCGTAGTTTGAATTATTGTAAAATATACTTTATATATGTTTATACAAATAAATAATAAAAAACATATATAGATAAAAATATAAGAATACGCAAAGATAGCCTAGTAACTCTCCAATCTCTACAAAATTTTTAATTAAATTTACAATTAAATAATTAAATCCGTCGTGGCAGTATCGGACCGTAAACAAAGCACAGTGTTAAGTTCCGCAACTCAATACGTTTTATTCAAAATAAATATTACGCGGAAAGTAGGGAACAGAGAGTCTTAAATAGAGAAATAATTAAATACCATCACGTAGAGTTCGTTAGTGCCTCTCATTAGTTGGGTTATTTGTAAACAATTGTCATCAATCAAGAATGTCAATTAATTGATCAAATACAAAGGCAATTTGATGATGAAATGAATCTTTACTCCAATACAGCTTCTATTGTGTTAATTAGAAGGTAAGACTTAATTATTGTTTAGTTTTTATTTGAAATATGTAAACAATTATTTTAAAAAAATGTAAAAACTGACTTAATAATATGAATAAACTTAAACAAAAACTCAAAAGTAGACAGGTAGAAATTAAGTAAACAGTAGGAATTACCTTTAAAATAAAGGTAATTAAAAACAGTTAACGAATTAAATGAATTAAACGAATTAAATAAAAATTAATCGAATGTCTCTTCATGGGGTGAAAAGAACCTGGTCCAATTTAACCCCCTGAAGACACAGGTTTGCGCGCTAACCACAAAAAAAAACCCATTTATCGTATCGCCAGTCTTTCAGAACACTCCCCTTTCAGCCTACTGATATTGCCAGTATCGCGATCATCTGGAAAGCAAGGCCAAGTTGGCCTCGAAAAAACTGGGGGTCATCAATAGAGCGAGACGGTACTTCACGCCAAAACACCGATTGGCTCTATATAGGGCCCAGGTTCGGCCACACATGGAGTACTGTTCTCATCCCTGGGCTGGTGCACCCATTTGATCATCTGGAAAGCAAGGCCAAGTTGGCCTCGAAGAAACTGGGGGTCATCAATAGAGCGAGACGGTACTTCACGCCAAAACACCGATTGGCTCTATATAGGGCCCAGGTTCGGCCACACATGGAGTACTGTTCTCATCCCTGGGCTGGTGCACCCATTTGATCGCATACAACGTAGAGCTGTCCGAATCATTAAGGACCCAGTAAGCTGTGAAAGGCTTGACACTTTGGCTCTGCGTAGAGACGTCTCCTCGCTGTGCGTTCTCTATCGCATTTATCATGGTGAGTGTTCTGAAGAACTGTTTGACCTGTTACCTGCCGCCGAATTTTCTAACCACACAGCACGTCACAAACTTAAATATCATCCACACCATCTGGATGCGTGGCACTCCACTACTGTGCGGTTTCGTAGGAACTTCCTTCCACGCGCCACTGAACTGTGGAATAGCCTACCCGCGGCAGTGTTTCCAGGTCGGTACGATATGGGTACCTTCAAAAAGCGCGTCTATTTCCACCTCAAAGGCCGGCAACGCACCTGTAGCTCCTCTGGTGCTGCACGGGGTCGTGGGCGGCGGTGATCATCATCAGTTGACCCGAACGCTCGTTTGCCTTGTCCTTTTTCCATAAAAAAAAATAATTATTATTATAGAATGCATATACTTATTTTCTATTTAAAATCCGTAAAACGCATTTTACTACGTGATTATTAAAAAATACTTTTCTAAAAAGCCCTTACAAATAAAAAAACAGCTAAAAATAAGCTGATAATCTTCAAACAGTTCAAATTAACATTTTTTTTTTAAACATGGCTAAGAACTCTATACTCTCGATTAAGTGACATGTCAAATAAAAAAAACTAAATCAAAATCGATTTATCCGTTTGGAGGCTACGATACCTACTACAGTCACGCACACACGCATACCTAGATACGTCTAACTTAGAACATCCCTTTATTTTTGTTAGGGGTTAAAAATATTTTAATCTGTTTCAATTTGTTTATTTTTTTATATTATTGGCTTTTTTTTGTGTATTTATCTGTTATCTTTTGTTTTTACCCACCCCTATATTTGACTACAATTATATATAAACACATCCTTTTTGAACATATAACCATAACATTTTATGTTACATAACCACTGAGCTATGGTGGAGTTATCGAAGAATTTGTTAATTGTATCTTTCATTTAAATGTTATTTATACTTGTGTGTCTATTGTCTCAGTTAATTAACGATATTGTATTACGTTGTTTTTGTTTTACTTCTTATAGAATACTTAGAATTGGAACGAATGCTGGGATTACCTAATCTTAAAATAAAATGGTACTACTCAGAAAATAAAACAAAAATAAAACTAAATAATTTCTTAATTGTACTGATTAATTAAATTGATACAATGGCATTAACAACTGATATGAAAACTATGTTTTGTGAGTATATTACACTTTCTGAGCCACAGTAGATCTATGTTATTTATAATTTTATTATCACAATTAAATTATTATATAACTAAGTTTTTTTAGCCCCACTTTAAAAAAAGGTAGAGGACACCTAGGAACTTAGTGTTAAGGCACGTTCCCATTAAGACACGCCCGTTCCCCAATTTCAACCGAACTCTGGAGGCATTGCGCCATTCAATGACCCAACTCAACGCCGCCCTTTGTCTCGTTACCAGAGTGCAGAATTGTTTTCACTTTTAATCGAGTGGGAATCGAACTCACAACCTGTCACGTTACCAGTCGCAAGCCCAACTTTTAGCCTGTAATTACAAAATAACTAAGTAAAATCATTTTTAGTTCAACAATTCAAGCCCTTGCCTTTGTTTTCGCTTTTCCGATTTCTACTCGACATTAATTACTTTGTATCGAGTAATAATAATCTTCTCATTATAATGTTAAGAACTTTCTGTAAAAGGTAATGTCTAGATCAAAGCTCGTAATGGCAACCCTGCTATAAGCTAACTTAATTATTAAACATTTGTTCGTTTCATTAAAACAATATTTATTTAAAAGCTTTTAAATTTTAAAATATTTATTTAAATTTATAATGTAAATATAAAAAAAATGTCATAATTCTTTAAGGCAGCCGTCACACATCACATCACGTTAGGTCACATCGTTGCATGTTTAAATACTTAAGATGTAAAATCCCTTTTGTAAGTTCCAGGAGTTACGAGAAATTCTGTCTAACTTTTTTTTTTAATGCAAGGCAAGGGCATAGAATAAAGACATTCCGTTCTCCATATTCCACCATAAGGAAGAATAAAAATTACACTATAAAACGCTGTAACAACTATAAAATTCTCAATTTTATTAAAAAAACAACTATAACTTGATAAAAATTAAATACCTATATTTCAACTTCATCTTTTGTTCCAGGTGTTCGACCCAGCTGGCCGTTTCCTGAGGTCCTTCGGTAGCCAAGGCACCGGAGACGGCAAGTTTAATTACCCATGGGGTATTACAACTGACGCCCTCGGATTTATATATGTTTGTGACAAGGAGAACCATAGAGTACAGGTAATTTATTTTTTTAGCATATTATAAAAAATGAGGCTGTCTTCGGTAAAACGTTAAAAACCACGGCTGTGGTTTCCATTTCCACTCCACTCTACTCTAGTAACAAGACGAAGCGCGTCTCCAAAATGAAAAGTGGTAAATAGACTTAAGGGGCAGAGAATTAGTTAATAAATCCCTAAACGAATGATAAAAATTGAACCCATAACACTTCCCTGACGCTTTATAAAGATATAAGTTTGTTCAAAAAAAAAATTAAAAAATAAAATAATTTTTAAAATTTTTAAACGTATTGATTATATTTTAAGCATTTTCATTTATCCGCTCTGGTAAGGCAGCGAACGGCGTTGAGCTACAGAATATTCAAGTATAGAATGTTCAAATTATAAAAACAGAATATTTCAGGTAGAACGTTGAAAATAGTGTTTTGACGCTAAAGCAAAATCTATATTAAATTATTTTACTTTTTACAATGTATAGTCATTTCAGTGGCTAAGATAAATTATTTATATTTGGTAATTAGTTTTATGGTCTGCGGCTATGAGATATTAAACATAAAATTTGGTAAAAAGCCAATGTGTGATAAAATATTGATATTCATAATGTTCAGGATGTGGGTTGTGTTTTACATTTTAAATATAGGCAGCCGTGGCCCAGTGGCTCAAAATGTGACTGTAAAAACGACGGTAGGGTGTTTGATTCCTTGGGGGTTCCTGGGGTATTAATTATTTTCATCTATCACTGTAAAAAGACAAGGCGCAGCGTTGAGTTAAGCTATTTAAACAGACAATGAATTGATAGACATCAGTCACGTTTTTAAAGCGTTGGAAAATTAAGAATTAAGGAGCTTTTATTCATTTAGGTTTCGGTCTCCGTCTACTTTTTTTGAGGTAAAAATGCCTGAAAATATATCTCCATTCTCATATAACAGCTTTGTTTGTATACGATTAGCTTTTTAATCATAAAAAAGGAATTCTATAAAAAAAACTTATAGAATAAGATATTGAAATTTATTATGGAAATTTTGCTAACAGATATAAAATATTTTTCTTTTTGACATTTACGAGGTTATCGTTTTATGGTATCGTTATCCTGTTTATGGCGAATAATATCAGTAAGTGACCAGGCGTTTCCCATAATGTAACTCATTCCTTTTTTTTGAAACGTTATATGATTTTTTTCATATAAAAATTTAAAAATTAAATCATTTTTCCGCTAAATCCACTCACGGCAGAGAAGGTAGAGAGAACCTAATGTTAAGATACTCCGTTCCCCACTTTCCTTAAATTCCGGAGGTGGATTGAGGCGGATAAACAAAAAGTATTACAACTTTATAACCGACGTACCGTGTTCTTTTACCTTGGGAGGACCTACTGTTAACAGTCAGACGCTCTACCACTGTGCTAAGGTGGCCAATGACAATCTTAATATTAATATCATATAATTTTGTTCAGGTATTCCAATCCGACGGCACATTTGTGGGTAAATTTGGCAGCTTCGGATCTAAACTTGGACAACTGGAGCATCCTCATTACATAGCAGTATCTAGTACCAACCGCGTCCTGGTCTCCGATTCCAATAACCATAGGATCCAAGTGTTTGACGTGAATGGAAGAGAACTATCTTCATTTGGGGAGGAAGGCTCTGAAGATGGACAATTCAAGTTCCCAAGGCAAGTATAATATTCTTAGATATTTTTCTTTTTTCTTTTGGCTATTCTCCATTCTCTATTCTAACACTATAAGGCATAGCTGAAGATGTAGAAAGCTGTAAAAACATACAAGTTCCTTATAGGGCGACATTAAAAGATTATTTTTCAAAAACTCTTAAAAAAAATTATTATTATTAATCGAAATAAATATAACATGGATCATAAAACCCATGCAACTGACCTTGAAATATATAGATAAACTCCAATTTACAGCAAGAAAACATAATAATCTATAATTGATATACTCCAAATAGTTTACCAAGACATAACCTTAGAAGTCTTTAACTAGGATCGTAAGGGGCGATAATAGGATTACACTTCGGGTCTACGTATCCCGTTGTAAACTATACGGTGATTGCTATATTACTAACGAGTAATCGATTGGGAACCTTTGTGAGCTTTGGATAGAACGTAAATTAATCGAGGATCCCGTTCAGATTTCTTAAGGGACGCCTTTGATGAAGATATCTATTTATAATTTATGGTATTTTGTTAGTTTTTTTAGGCATAATACGGTTTTATTCAAAATTCACAGGGTCTGACTATTAACGCAACGGTTGTGGGTTCGATTCATACTTGGGGAGAAAAACCTTTTTCAATCTCTTGTTCTGGTAACAAAACAACACTGCGTTGCTTTCCACCACTCAACTCACAAGGTCTCGATAATTGGACGGAAAATGGGGATCAGAGTGTCTCATCACTAGGTTCCCTCTGCCTACCCAGTTATATGCGGATACACGTTGTATATGAAAATATATAAAATTTCGTAATTTCATTGCAGCATCTTTAACTTCAGGATAGACATTGACCGATATCCCAAAAATAACGAAAACGTGACCCCAATACGTGACATGCTTACTGAACATTTAATAGATCTTCAATTTTATGAGTCAAATGACAGTGCGGTTGAGAACGAAGTAGAGTTGACTTTAAATAAGTATTCGTAAAATATTGTTTTATATGTATTTAGAATTGCAAAAAAGGTGCGGCGTTTAGTTGCGCCTGTACAAAATCAATGCAATGTACTAAAATCAATTTAATTTCTATGTTTAGGGGTGTTGCTGTAGACGACCAGGGCTACATAGTGGTAGCTGATTCGGGCAACAACAGGATCCAAATCTTCCAACCCGATGGTACTTTCCTTAGAGCTTTCGGATCTTGGGGCTGCGGAGACGGTGAATTCAAAGGCTTGGAAGGCATCGCTGTAATGTCCGGTGGAAATATCATTGTATGCGATCGAGAAAATCATAGAGTACAGGTTTTTTAAAGGTATGTCGTATATATTATGTATAGAGAATATCTTTTTTTGTATGTGATTAAGAGAGGTGAGAGTGGACGGGAACGGAGTGTTTTAACACTAGGTTCCCTCTCCCTACTTGCTTTATGAGGGATACAGCGTGAAGCCGTTATATAAAATTATATTATTAATTCATATATTCGTATAAATATACAAATTACAATTTCATATATTAAAACATGAAAGTTCAGATGAGTTGTTCGTACAAAGTTAATATACACTTTATATTGAAGTTAGAAATGGATTATTAAAAATTCAAGAGATAAAAGCTATTTGAATTAACTAGTTTTTGTACTAAAAGCGTATGAGAATATTTTATTCCAAGGTAAAGTAAAATATAGTTATGTGTTTTCTAATTTACATAAATATAAAGGTCGAAAATGTAAGAGGCCAGTCGTGGCGCAGGGGCACAGAGTGTGACAGTAAAACCAACCGGTTGTGGGTTCGATCCTTACTCGAAGAGTGTATTTAATTAAATTTTTATTTCCATTTCTTCGCTCTGGTGTCGAGGCGAAGCGCGGCGTTGAGATCTGCTACTCAACACGCAATGCCTACAGAATTCGGCAGAAAGTGGGGAACGGGGAGTTTTAACACTAAGTTCTCTCTGCTTACCCTGCTGTGTGCAGGATACAGCATGAAGCTGATTTATTTTATGTTTTTTTATTTTTTTTATTTTTTTTCAGACTTTCTGATATCAACAAAAATCACATCGACTTAAAATATTATATGAATAGTTAAGCATATATGTATTTGTATATACTACACACATACACATACAGTTAATATTTCTGTCTTTTATACCAATTTAACTAATAAAAGTTAAATAAAAGAAAAAAAAAAGAAGCCAAGTCTTTCCAAAATACTTTTTTTGTACTATAATAATTTGTTGTTGAAAAATCATTTTTCATTTTCATTTCCTATATCCTTCTCGCTGTTTTATAAACATTTATTGCTTTTACGAACGATAAGAAAAATTAAATTTATCTTAAAATGCATATTGCTTAAGATTTTTTACCTTATTATAAATGAAAACTAAGATTTTGTATAAATTTGATTAAAAAAAAACAGCATTTAGTGTCTCTTTATTATCTTTTATCCGACTATGGCTATTTACAAAGAAAAAATGTAGAGCATTTATATATTATAAAATTATTGGATTTATTTTATTTTATTGTATGTATTTTAAATATAAAACAAAATTGAATTAATTATAAAAGAACTAGTAACATATTTTTTTCTAGTCATATTTAATCAATGCCAAAAGCTATTGCCAAATATTATATTTAAAATAACGCGTGAATAACTTAATTTTTAAAACAATATTAAATAACATAAAATGTATTAAATTCGATTTATTCATTTCTTTCATATTTAAACGCTATATGCCTTACTGGGCTTATAAAATTTATTACATGGTTTAATTACTTGTATTTTATTAAAAAAAAGCTGCACTTGGAACTAATAAATGCTTGTTATTATGTATATAATAATAATACATATAAAACTCGCTCTTGAATCTTTCTATGATTAAAAATTGTAATAAAATCTATAGCTTAATTTAAAGAACTAAAGTATATACGTCGCATCCATGGAGATCGACTTTGTATTATACTATGTAATATATAGAATTGTAGTCTAAAGCCCGTAGTTATAATTTGCTTTCAAGTCTGAGATCGGTCTTGAGATGCCAAATGAAAACGTCATCTCAAGATCGATCTCAGACTTGGGAGTGGTTTCTTAATACGTATCTCTAAGTATTCACGCGTTTAAATCAATAATACATTTATTGCACAAATTATGTGAATTTCTATTATTTAAAATTAATTTTATGTTATCATTTTCTACATTAATTAAAATGAACGTTACAGAAATACATTTTGTATGGTTTTGGAGTTTAATAAAATGATTTGTTAATATTAATGTTGTTTTTTTACCTCACTCTTTCTATCGATAAATAATAAGCTTAGATATTTAAAACATAGATTTTTAATTATCGGTAATATGGTTTTCTGTAAATTACCAATATGTCTCAGTGGAAGCGTCTGGCAAAATGTGATGGGTGCGAGTTCAATTCCCTCTCATAGGAATGAATTATTTTCATTTCCTCGCTCTGGTAACTTAACAAAGCGCGACGTTGAGTGTCTCCATTCAACACACAATTTCTCGAATATGGTGAGAAATCTGTTAATATTAGGTTCCCTCTGCCTTCCCATCTATATTTAAAATACAGCATGAAGCTATAAGAAGTATACTTTTTTATAAAATACTTCAAAAGTCATCTTAAAAAAGTCGTCTGAAAGTCGGGAAACCAATAAATTAGTTTAAAAACTCAATATTTGACAACGGATGGCATATAATGAAAGATCTCGCCATAATGGAGGATCTACGAGTGATAAATTGACGGACCTCTTATTTTATTATTAGCTGAGGGTCTCGTGTTACGGGAGGGAAACGAGTGTGTTACAGATGTTGGCGTGTACGGTTCTTATTACAATGTTATTTTTATTTGACTTTTTCTTGTATAATATTTCAAATATTATATTTATGTTGCAATTATTTTCAATTTCTTGCACATTTTTTTTTTCAGTTTCGCTCTGTATCCCGCATAGCAGGATAGACAGAGGGAAACCACCTAATCTCTATACTATTCTTCTTTGTATTCTTCTAGAAATAGATTCATTTCAAAAACATATTATAAATTCAATCCATAACTATAAATAAACTAGAGAACGTAGCGTTTTTTAACTTTACTTTGGATCTTGCAAATAGCAGGATAGGCCTAGTGGTGAAAAACCATTCTCCATTTATAATTTTCAAGACATTCCGGGGGGTAAACTTTCAAAGCTGCGTTTTGTCTAGTAATTGAAGCAAAGAAATGAAAATTATTAATTACTCCGAGTGCAGATTGAACCTACAACTGTGGCATTTAGAGCCAGACGCTGTGCCGCTGCACTGCAACGGATTCCTTTTTTCTTGTATTAAACATATTATTTCGTCAAATCTTTACAATATGAATGAATTTAAATATATATTTTATTTAAAAAACTCCCATAAGTGAGCTCTAAATGTTTCTATAGTGTACAAAGAGATAATGTACATACCACTCTACTTTATTTTAGTATTCGCTTCGATATTCATATACAAGGCTTAGTTTTAAAGCTGGTAAAAGCTAAAATAAAAACAAAAAATATTTCAAAATATTTAGTAAAAATTGTATATTGTTTTAAATATGGATTAGAATCTACGTCCTCTTGATTATTTAGTACCAACTGACCCTAGATAGCACAGTAATGTGCATTATCATAAAAATCAAATATAATTGATAAAACTACTATTTACTATACCATAGGAAAAATATCTATATCACAAAAAAAATCTTTTTTTTTTCACGGTGTATAAGCTGGGAAATACAAGAAAAATATATGTAGTGTTAAAAGAAACTGTTCTTAAATCTATACATCAACCACAAGTTGACGTTTAAGGCATCTATTGATGACCTAAAAGCATTCTACGGAGACGAGGGTTAAGGTGACATAATCATATAGAAAATAGAACCCAGGAAAAAAATACTTACAATAAAATTTACTTATTTTGCATAAAATCTGTGTGATATATTATAAAATTTTCTTCCAATAAATTAATTTAATCTAATATATTTTTATTATAAAAAAAATAAAACAAGTGAGAAGGACAAAACGATTTTAATTAATTAACCTCACTGGTCATTTAAAATGTAGACAAATGCGAAGTTGTCCACTTTCATAATATATTATAGTACAAGCAAATAGAAAATAACAAATAGAAAATCGCCAATAAATAACAAAATAAGCTTAAAGATAATTAATAAAGTTAACAATAGAAGCGAACAAAACGCTACAGTTTAAACGATTGATCAAAGTCCTCACAAATAACTTGCTGTTAGTTTCGATACCGAGCGCTCCCGACGATATTCTTTTGAGAATTCATTTATTATATTGAAAGCGTGGAGGCTTATTGGAAATGGTGGGGAATATACAAATTAAACACCCGTTTGACCCTTGTGGTACAGTGGAAGCACAGATATAAGAAGTTCCAATTTAATTTTGGGAATATCAAAAAAAATTTTGCACTTTTAGGAAGAATTCTGATTCAGAAACATATTTTTAGAAAACGTATAAAATAAATTACGTAGAGAAATTTTAACAAATATAGGTAAGTTATAAGCATATTAAAAGTTTGAGCGCTCGATAAAAATACCTAGGCTTAGTGGTCAGATCCCTTGAACGGGTTTTAACTGTCGCTTTTAAAATATTAGAAAACTTAATCAAAATTATTCAAGGGCAATAAAGGCATGCCATCTTGCCTTATTTCATTCTATATAAATAATATATAACGTATAATATATACAAAACTGCAATAACTAACAACTACCTACAAGTTTATTCTGACTTCTAAACATTTTACCTTTTCACCTACATTCGTCTGATTAAACTTGTCGCTAGCTTTGATTTCCCGTGGGCCCTAAGATATTGATAAGGGCCAGCCTCGCCTTGTTGATGGTAGCTTAATAGGCTTATAAGGGTATACATGGGTTGAAAGAACCAGCAAGATTGATATTTTCTTAGAAAAATTGTATAGACCTAATTGATTGTTAAATGAGTAAATAATAAGGAATAATATTATTTTCTTAAAAGCTTTTATATATACTGATTCACTGGCTGTTGCGCTCGTGTAAATATGGACGTGAGTTTGATTCCTTATTGGAGTAATGATTTCTTTTTCAAGTCTCCGCTCGTTGTAAGAGAAAATGTGGCGTTAAGTTTGACAGTCCAACAGACAAACAGAATTCAATTAGAAAGCGGAAAGTTTAGATATAGATAGAAGATTATCTCTGCCTTTCACTATAGATCAGATATTACACTAAAATTAAACTGAAAAAAGATTTTTATTCGCATCCAACTGAAAAATGTTAGTAAAATAAGAAAAATAGCTTTCCACGATGGTCGGCTCTCTTTCATTATAAAAGGCCCTGCCAAGTACACTTAACATAGAGCTAAGTGGTCTCAAACGACATTATGTTGGAGCTAAATGCGGATGCAGTGCTTAAACATGCCTTATGTCGTTTTTAGGTCTTAAAAGAATATCTGTTATTATGATGTTTTTCCTCTTAAATTTTGTTTTGAAATTGATGGCGCAGTGGAATTAGAATTATTTAAAATTATTTTCATTTACCCAATCTAGTGAGATATTGCGCGGATATCTGGTTAGACATACCACGGCGTTGAGTTTCTCTAGTAGTAGAAAGAGGGAAACAGTTTCACGTTTTTTTTCTAGGAAACCCACTGGGCATCCTTAGGGCACCCCGGCTTCTACTTTCCACCTAATTATCGAAACATTTAAGTGGCCGAACTCTACATTGAAATGAAAATAATTAAAAATGTAATCACTACCCTGAATGGAGATGGAATCCACAACCATCGCGTTTACAATCAAGTCAAATCAATACAAGCTGCTGTGTCATGACAGCCTCATTAAAGATTATATTTATAATACAAGTAAAGCAATGGGGAAAGTCTGGTATTTACTGGTAATATTTGCTAGTTTATTAAGGTTCAACCAACCTGTAGGGGTATAACTGACCCTACCTCGTATAAATTAAAACTTTCTGTTAGTTTAGGCTGTATTGTAGGGAAATTATTGCCACAAGCAGTTGCTAAGTGATAATTTATATTATACTACCGGAATAGCTGGAGTTTTTTACCATTTTATTTATTTTTATTATTACGACTGCTTCATGAGATTTTTTGTTTTCTAACTAAAATATAAAATAATCGCGAATTTCAATAAAAAAATACATTTAAACTATTTACCAAACTAGCTACTCGTTAAGCAAGACCTAAAGCTATACTAATAAATAGCGCACAGATGCCTCTAGTTGTCGGTATATACGTATAACTTACAATGTACCTACTTTGCCTTTGACTTGTAACAAACAGTGAAATTTTAGTATAGAAGTTATGCAGCTTCAACTTTCTGGAAAATCAATGTTATGAATAATTCGCGCGTTTCTTAGCATATTAGGCAGAGGGAACCTAGTGTTTAGGCACTCCGTTTCCCACATTCTACTGGAGTCTGGAGGCATTGGGTGTAGTCGTGGTGTAGACAGGGTGTAGACAGGGTGCGAGTGCAAACATAACGGTTGTGAGTTCGATTCCCGCTAGAGGAAATGATATGTTTAATATTTTCATTTCCTCCTTCTAGTAATGACCACTGCAACGCGGCAATGGATAATCGCCACTCAGCACGCAAAACTTATAGAATTTGGCAGAAAGTGGGAAACGGAAGTATCTTAATGAAAACGCGAGTGGTTAAACACTAGGTAACCAAGTTCCCTCTGCCTACCGTGCTATGTGCGAGAAGTGTGAAGCTAAAACCTTCATTTAGCAACCTAGTGATAAAATTATCAGATCCTCATCAAAAAATGCTGTCAAATTATTGGTAAAACCCAATATAAGTCCTCTCTTTAACAACCCCGACCGGCGATTTGTCAGTTGACAGACAATGAAATGTTTAATCTATGACCTATTTCCAATTCGCGACTCAGAACAATGGTTTGTTCCTTTCGTACCGCCCTCCAAATAAAATCTGTCAGCGACATAATTGTATGGAAGTTTAGCAGTTTCACTTTATATTTAAAATGTCACTTTATATTTATAGTTTTATAATTTCTTAATTTTGGTTAGAGAAAAGAGTCTTGGCACTTACTTCTTTCTCTCTGCCTACATCTCCGAAACGAAGCGAACGAACGAAGCGTGAACCTGAAAATAAAGTTATTTTTATCGTATCATTTAGCTAATGAGTTTTTTTCCAATATATAAAAATAAACTTTTCCATGGAAAGTTGTAAAATAAATCC